>NC_134142.1:100010555-100630000 GCF_033958435.1 Carettochelys insculpta
TTCCCCGCCCCTTCTGCCCCTCCACTCTCTGATTTGTTCACCTTGATCCTTTTTTTTCTGATTTGTACACATTGATTACTGTTTTTGGTTCTCTGTGCCTTAAATATTGAGTCTGTTCTGGTATGGCTATGGTCTGAAGAAGTGGGTCTGTCCCACGAAAGCTCACCTAATAAATTATTTTGTTAGTCTTTAAAGTGCTACTTGACTGCTTTTTTGTTTTGATAGTATATAGACTAGCACTGCTCCCTCTCTGTTACTTTCCTTTTGGAAATGCATGAAGAGGTTACCATTCCATTTAGCTTACCAAGCAGTTTTTAACATACCGATTTTCAGTCACTAATGAACTGGTTCAAATCCGAACAAGCAGCCCAGAGAAGAACAGCTCTTTACCCTATTAACAAGGTCCCAAGCCATCCTATCCCAATCAAATCAAATTTGTATAAGGTAAAGGGAAAATGATAAAGGCAACATTAAAAGAGAAAAATTAAAGGAAAGTTTGATTTCACAGACAAAATATTTAATGCTGTTTCATCTCTTGTGTCCCTTGTGGGTCAGTATGACATTCTGCACTCATTCATTCCACTTCTAATTTTATATTCATTGGCTTAGAGTAAAAGAGCATGAGAAGAGCAGAGAATTCAGGTATTAATCCTAGAACAGGTTTGGAATATTTTATCTAAATGTTCTTCTACATCAGATTTTCATAAAATGTACATTAAAAAAAGTGGCATGCTGTTTTCACTATGGTTCATTGGTCTATGTACAAGAAATGTACTCACTTCATTTGGGAAACACACAAAAACCATGGGATGCAAAATGGCTCCTAAAAGCTACAGTTTGTGGAAAATGTTTCTATATAAGAAGAATCTTAATACACAAATTATGGGAGTTTCCTACAGTAGCCAGGCTTTTTAGTCAGATCAGCCAACAGATGATATATTTTTCCTTGCTCTTATTGCTGAACAGCACCTCCAAAATTTGCAAATCAGGGAACAAAAGAGTGACAGGAAAATATAAGAGTGGGAACTTTTGATTTCTAGCTCCATCCTCAACCACTAAGACCTGAAGATGAGCCACCAAGGACAACTTTAAAGGACAATTAATGCAGATCTGGTGCTATCTGGCACCTGATCCAGAGATTCAGGGCTATGCTGCTGAATTATTGAGAAGGACAAATTTTGTGACAACTGTGTACAGTATTTCCAATATTTTCAACGCTTCACAGAAGTTGTTTAGGGCCAACCCACAGTTCAGCATGCAGGCGTAACTTCTAGGTTATAAGCAAAAAGACACCAATTTACCCTCAAGAAAAACAGAGATTTCTGAAAGGAGCTTCTCCGATCAACATCAGTTTAATTGGAGCTACGAATTATAGGCCTGCCTGCTTCCTCTGATTCATTCAAATTACATATTTTTGGCCATAAGATCACAGTGATGTAGAAAGAGAATTTGGTTTAGTGCTTTCATCTTCTCTTACCAAATCAATGATCCCTTAATTAGAGTGGCCACTGACAAAGCTCAACTGAATGTGACTATGCCATATTGCCTAGCAACAATTTTGAGTAGTTATGGACTGACACCTTCCTCTTGAGCTCTAAGCCACTTTCCCTTTACACTGGTGCTTGGGACCAAAATGACTGAGGAACTGGCCTCTTAAGTATAAGCACAAGAGTCTCTTTGTTTCACTGAACCAGAACTGATTTTATCTAATTTTAATTCCAAAGGATAAATCATCTTTTAATGTTATTGTGAGATGCTTTAGTATAATGAAGTGCTGTCCTAAAACTTAAGGACACTATCTGTTTTTGAAGCTATTCTATCCAGGTTAGTACTAACGACAGATATGTTTACATTTTTAAACTTAGCAGGTATTTTTTTTCCCTTAACTACTTTGCTTTGCTCTATTTCTGGACCGTATGTCTCTTGGCTGCAGAGCTTGTATCATATCTAAAAATGTGGAATTTACACCAGTTTGATGTATTATTCACATTTTTTATCTGAAAGCTGGATCATAATGAAGTACCCTTGAGTCAGCTGATGAGTGTTAATTTATATTTAATGTCTATGAACAGGAGAAAGGCACAATAAATACATAATCCCAAATCCTTAAATCAGTCTCCTTTCCTCCGTGTAGGATAATATTTATTTCTACTGATAACAGGAATGGTTTGTGTAGTAGTTAAATCCCAAAGTGTAAACATCTCTTTTCAGAGTAATATGAAATCTCTGGGGAGAGAACATCTTCACACAGAGTATATCATGATGACATTCATGACACAAGATCTATATGTAACAGAGAGGAAGCCGTGCTAGTCTATACACTGTCAAAACAAAAGGCAGTCAAGTAGCACTTTAAAGACGAGCAAAATAGTTTATTAGGTGAGCTTTTGTGGGACAGACCCACTTCTTCAGACCATAGCCAGACCAGAACAGACTCAATATTTAAGACACAGAGAACCAAAAACAGTAAGCACGGAGCACAAATCAGAAAAAGATAATCAAGGTGAGCAAATCAGAGAGTGGAGGGGGGGGGGGGGAAGGTCAAGAATTAGATTGAGCCAAGTATGCAGACAAGCCCCTATAGTGACTCAGAAAGTTCCCATCACGATTTAAACCATGCGTTATTGAATATCTCAAAACACGTGGGGACATTTTCCAGATTTTCAAAATTCTTTATATACCTCTAAACTTGATCATATTCTCTTATGGGAGTATTCCAGGGTTACGGACAATAAAGATTCATAGCTTATTTTTATATGGCATCTTGTGTTAAAATTATTTCCCTTTTTTATTTATGTCCCCAAAACTATCCCTGATGCAACTGTGGCCTAATGCAGAGAGCACAGCTGAGATTCAGCAAATAGGGTATTGAACGGGATGGGGAGTGATGATAAAATGGGAGTGATAAGCTCCTTTCTAAAGTACTTAAGGTCACTTAATGAAAAAGTACTATGTATTATAAATGTTTCCAATTAGTTTATTTAAGTCCATTATTATCAAATAAAAATGCATAGAAGAAATGCTGTTATTCCTAGTGCAGTGCTGTGCAAATCAAAAGGCTAACATGGCTTTGCTCATTCTGGTGTGACAGCAGTATGGTATGTATCAACACCATCATTATAATCATCATAACACTTTATTCTAACATAGCTCTGTTCATTTGAGACTCTCAACGTCCATTATAAACAATTAAACCTTACAACCCCCTCTGTGAAATAAGCACATATTAAAAATCTGATCCATCCAGGTACTTTAATGATGTAAAGTTAACTACACAAATAAGCTTATATTAAACTACCTGCTTAACTGGAAAATGAGGAACAGAAAATACTACTGTATCTTCATCCAATGCAGCTATACTAATATTACTGGGAAACATTAAAGGCTAGACTCCAAGCTAGTATAAACTGGCAGCTACAATGAAACTACAAACATTTACACATTCATTGATTATTTGACCCCTCAGTCTTTGTATTTCCAGGCTCTACTATGCATTTTTGTTTTCCATTAGTGTCATTTTCTGCATATGAACGTACCCAGGCTCATAGCTCTGACAATATTTACAACCTTACAGTGTACAGTACGGCACCAAGCACAATGGGGTCCTGGTCTTTGATTTAGGTTCCAAAGCACAAACAACAAACAGTAATAATATTTCTCTACACTTCATTTTTGCTGTTAGTCTATGGAGAGCTCATTCTGTACTGACTGAATTATGAAATTAGAGATAAATGGGGGAACATAAAATATAAAATCTGCTCCTCATAGCCCTGAGCCTGCCCACCAACCCACACAAATGATGTTGAGCTGGCAGAGATTTGATTTAGATGGCTCTATGCCACTTATTCCTAGTTTCTTTTGTACACAGAGGTGAACCAGGGAAAGTAGTGGATGTTGTCAGAGCATGTTTTGCTCCAACAATCTTGAGTGAGTGGAGCATGCCTTAGAATAAAGGCCTCCTAAGGGTGCTGTACATTAGGCTAAGGTACCAAATTGATCCAACAGGTTGTTAGCCGATGGTTGGGGTGAGATACCACATGTGCCCTCACCTCATCCGAGTCTTTAACTGCTAGGACAGACAGTCCCTTCACAGAGGGCAGCCAGGGGTGGATTTCGGATGCCCCACGGTTTTAACACCCGAGTCTTTAACTGCTAGATCAAAGTCCCTTTGCAGTGGGCAGCCAGGGAGGCTGATGGGTGCCCCAAAGATTGTATTGACAGCCTCCATCACCCGAGTCTTTAACTGCTAGGACAGATAGTCCCTTCGCAGTGGGCAGCCAGGGAGGCTGACGTGCCCCAAGCGTCTGCTCCGTGGAGGCAGCATGACTCAGTGCTCAGCTCTCAGTATGCCTCACCAGTGACCAGGCTAAAACAGCTGAAAAGCAGCTGAGTTCTTTGTTTGTATTCGGTTTGCACAGTAATAGGAAGAGTCAGGTTAAAAACTTAACCAGTTACTTATTTATTGACTAAGAAACGTAACTCTTATGGTTACAAGATTACAAGGTTTGTACTTCCCTTCTTTAGCTACTAAGAGCTAGCATATAACAATTCATAGATCTATTATTGAATGTGCACAAAAGCAAAAGCAATATACTGAACAGGTCTTATTCTCACCCCTGCATTACCCAACGTGGCGTGACCAGCGTTTTCACTCGATCCCTCGGGAAGAAGCAATACAAGGAAAAGGGCGTCCCCTGGGACCTCGGGAGGCAAAGACCTTCCTGACCGGCAGGTAGAGGTAATTGGAGCTCAGTTAGACGGGGCTGCCAGGCCCTACTTTATACCCATTGGGTCACATACGCTTTTCCTTATCTCAAAAAATGCCAATTAAATTAGATCGTCTCATGACACTAGTTCTCACAGGGAGTTCAAGGATCTAGTTCACACCTGTGAGGTAGAGATAACTTTAGGGTATTCTTTCTTTATGGGCCGGAGGTTTCCTTGTCTGGGACATTTGTGTAGGCGGATCAACGGATGGTACTAGCCAAGGGCAGCCTGAGGCCCCGGCTGTCTGTTAGCCCATTTGTCTTTTGTTGTCTGGTTTTGGCCCATTCAGGGTCGTTATGTTGCAGTTTTGCTCAGGAGCATCAAAATACTGTGCCTGAGATAAGCACATCTGCGCTCTCGGGCATTCCAGGGCTGAGCTGTTTCTTTTAACCCTGTGGTGCTGGGAAAAACCTATGAGAGACAAGATGGAGTAGAGCAAAAAGGGGGGACTCTGTCTGGCTACACAGGTGCACCAAGTTCCTGGGAGTGACTTGGCAGTGGGTAAGTGTTGTTACTTCTGGCTATCCTTCTCCATCTTCTCAGGTCCTATGATGAGCACAGTTCGGTTCATGGTATGCCCAAAAATTGAATGCCAGATTCAGTTCTGCTCAACCCACATCAAAACAATGCATTAGAATTGGAAAAGGTACAGAGAAGGGCAAGAGAGAGGATTAGTGGTATGGAACAGTTTCCATATGAGGAGAGATTAAAAAGACCAGGACAATTCAGTTTAGAGAAGAGACAACTAAAAGGATATGTGACAGTAGTCTATAAAATTATGAACAGTGCAGAGAAAGTGAAAAGGAGAAGTAATGTTTACTTCTTGATATAACACAAGAAGTAGGAGTCACCCAATTAAATTAATTAATAGAAATGTGGAAATACTTCTTCAGACAACACACAGTCACCCTGTGGAACTTGTTATACTGAACATTATACACGGATTCAAACATGAACTAAGTTCATGGAGAGCAGATCCATCAATGGACATTAGCCAAGAAGATCAGAGATGCAACCTGGCATATCCCTAAACATCCAATGGCACAAAGCTGGAACTGCATAACAGGGAACACATTACCCTGCTGTGTTTATTCACACTGAAGCACCTGACACTAGCAACTACCAGACAGGTTATCAAGCTGAACTGACCATTGGGCTGACCCAATATATCCACTCTGATCTTCTTACAGAGCATATAACAGACTGTGGTAGCTTGGGTTCCCTTAGAATGAGGAAGTTCCATATAAATGTAACTAGTTTTTTTTTATGTATCATAAAGGATGCCTGTAAACAGGAAGCAGTATATTTGTGGTTCAAAAGTAGCACATATATCAAATACAGGCCATGCTACATCAATGTGTTTTCTAATGGAATATGTTTCTATGCATATTTATGTCCCTCTTTTTCAATTTAATTTCATAATATTTAGTTTACAGAAAACTGACAAGAGAGATACTTTGCAATGCACGATTTAATTTTATGACATGGATAATACATTTATTTTAACAAATGCTATCAGGGAAGTGAAACATCAATAATCTTCTTCATAGCCATTAAACACTGTGTGGGAAACTAGTAAAGCTATGGTGTTTATTTTTGTTATGAAAACATGCAGTTTAGTTTACTGCTCATAACC
Organism: Carettochelys insculpta; assembly: GCF_033958435.1. Lineage (NCBI taxonomy): Eukaryota > Metazoa > Chordata > Testudines > Carettochelyidae > Carettochelys > Carettochelys insculpta. The sequence goes on from NC_134142.1 coordinate 100,016,959, forward strand.
CAATACATCCCACATATTACAGAACAACAAGCACATGCTTCTACCTTATCCTAGCAGACCAAATCTTATTAAGACCGCTTCCCACTCTTTGATATTCGTAGGAATCTCAGGCAGGATACTTAGTATTTTGCTCCCCTCTTCCCTCCCTTTTGCTGCCCCCCACAATCTCTTTTAGTCTTATGTACCAGTTTGTCAATTTTTATTTCAATTTGTTTTGGCTCTCTGTGTTATAAAATCATCAGTGTTGTACTGCATATCTCCAGATCCGAAGAAGTGGGTCTGCCCCACGAAAGCTCATCACCTAATAAATTATTTTGTCAGTCTTTAAGGTTCTACGTGACTTCTTGTTCGTTTTTTAATGAAATAGGATATGATATTAATGGATCATACCATACAGTCTACATGATGAGTGACTATCATTTGGCCATAGATATTAAGAGAGAACTGGGTCTTAAGAAGAAATCTGAAGGAAGATAAGGTCAGAGCCTGATTTTGAGAGGGCTTTCCACACACAAAGTGTAACATAGAAGACAGTGGGACTTTTGGTCTTTTTACATGAAAAGCTACCATGTGGAGTAATTGTTCAGTAGCCTTCATAATTTACCCATCATCGGATTCTAAGGCATTTTTCACACATGAACATTTGCTCTTCATGCTAACTATTTTAGCATCCTAATATCATCAGCTACTGTGCATGGACAGCTCCTGGCTTTGCCACACCCAAAGACTGTTATTCCCATTACATCTTAGAGGGACATCACAAAGGCTCATTGGTGGAGTGGTATTAAACTTTGCTAAACTCTTAATCCTAAAAATATACTTCCAAAAACATATCCCTTCAATTTGCCGGTCACAGTATGTCATCTTAAAAAAAAATAGACAATATGTTCCATAAAATAACCCCTCTGAAACACAATGAAAAACAGGAAAAGCTTTCCCCAAAACAGGTTAGTGTAAGAGTTGAAGCATCTGTGTACACACAGAGTAGGAGAAACACTCCTATAAAAAGGGAAAAAAACCCAAGCCCTTATTTACCTATTATTTCAGAATATTACCTCCCAATATTTCAGGAATACCCTAGATAATTAGAATGTAGCCTTGAAATGAAATTCCAGCAGACTACATGTATATGACCAAGCCAGCCTACATAACATAAAAAGGAAACAAAAAAGCAGTAAATAGCACTTTAAAGACTAACAGAATAATTTATTAGGTGAGCTTTCATGGGACAGACTCACTTCTTCAGACCATAGCCATACCAAAACAGACTCAATATTTAAGGCACAGAGAACCAAAAACAGTAATCAAAATTGACAAACCAGAAAAAAAATATTATCAAGGTGAGCAAATCAGAGTGTAGAGGGGCAGGGGAGAGTCAAGAATTGCAAAAGAGCCCCTATAATGACCCAGAAAATTCACATCCTGGTTCAAACCACATATTAATGTGTCAAATTTGAATATAAAAGAGTGCAGCAGCCTCTCTTTCCAAAGCTTTATCTAATTCTTCTCTGCCCCTCTACTCTCTGATTTGCTCACCTTCATAATTTTTTTTTCTGATTTGTCAACCTTGATTACTATTTTTGGTTCTCTATGCCTTAAATATTGAGTCTGTTCTGGTATGGCTATGGTCTGAAGAAATAGGTCTGTCCCACGAAAGCTCACCTAATCAATTATTCTGTTAGTCTTTAAAGTGCTACTTTACTGCTTTTTTGTTTTGATAGTATATAGACTAGCACAGCTCCCTCTCCATTACTAATAAAAAGGAAACATATTTTGAAACCTTTATTCATGGCTCAATAATATATATATCTTATTAGTGAGACATTAACATAACACTCGTCAGTCGTCACTTGTGAGTCATGAAGTTATGTCAACATTTTTCCTTTTCCTCTATATCTAGTTCTCTGACATCCTCTGAATCACTGTATCCTAAGCATATCTAAAGCTTAGCACCAAGGGATGCTACTTATGCTAGGAGTGAAATGTATTTATAGCATGGAAATGTAGACAAGCAATACTAGGTTTTCTAAAACAAATTGGATTGATGTGTCCAACTACCTCTTTGCGAAACTGAAAACACACCCAATAATGTACAGTGGGAAATATAATTGGAGCTGTGAAAAAGCGAATACTTAAATATTGTCTGACCTCATTAGAGTTGCTCTAACTAATGTCATCTCTAGCAGAGGAAAGATACCTCTTGAAATGAATTGCTCCATTTGAGTGGTGATAATAATAAAAAGCCCAAGTCTGAAACTTCAAGATTTTACTTTCTTGAAACTGAATAGGAATGAAAGCTGTGTCTGTTTGAAGTCATCTTTGAGACAAATTGGGTTTGATCTTTAGGAAAAGGTATGACTTTACTGAAAAAATGTCAACAGGTCATCTCTAATATGAATTAATATGAAATAATCACTGACAAGATTCAGATGTATGGGTTTGGAAGGAGAGAAGAGCTAGTGAAGAGCTTTGCTTTCTGAAACACCTAAATGTTTGGCATTGGTTTCTTTTATCTTTTTATTTTTACACTTCCAGCAAAAAGCTTTTAGACTTACTTGTAATATTTCCAAGCTATGCTGATACTTTGGTATTATTTTGAAATGCCTGGAATTTATTGTTACTGACATGAAATGGCTAGAGCACATTGGAGAATAATGCATGCAGTAGATTAATAAGAAGAAATTAAACCACTTACAATGTACATCATCAGAGATGGCAATGAAAAATGTTCCCATGGGATACTGAAATCATCTCCTGCTGATATATAAATGGCAAGGCAAAATTTCAACAAAAATAAAAGCTGAAGCGAAATCAACCATCCAAGCTGAGCTTCATTCTAGTATATGCGTCATGATTTCCCAGGCAGCAAAGTTTGTGTTTTGTTATTTGTGCTGGTACTGAAAAAGCTTGGGAAAAATCACTCGAACATCAAATCAGAACTTAGAATCTGAAGTCATCTATTTATCCTCAGAACAGATATTGTCACTGGCAGTGCCAGTTCCCGGATGTCACCATGCTAGTGTGCCTCAAGACTGAACTGGACTTCTATATTTACTCCAAAATAAGCCTTTTAAATTGTACTTTATGTACTATAGAGCCAGCATAGTATGTCTCAAGCTGTGGAGAGTTAGTACTACATCAAAACAGCTGAAGGATAAGACAAGGATTTAAAATATTTCTTGTAGTGGAACACTGTACACAAATAAAATGGGCTTTTGAGGTTTCCATTAAGCCGTTGCTTTCACAGTAACCCACAATTACATTATACTCAGCTGTCCTGTATCAGAGAGTTTCAGCCTCCAATTTAATACAAAAAATGGGGATATATGCTTAGAAAGGAAAAGAGAAGTTACTCACCTGTGTAGTAACGATGGTTCTTCGAGATGTGTCCCTGTGGGTGCTCCACAGTAGGTGTTGGGCTCGCCCCGGCGCTGCAGCTCGGAAAATCTTCAGCAGCCTCCATCGGGTCGCGCATGCGCCGATGCGCGTCGGCTCTTCGCGCGCTTACGGTCACGTGCGCGATCCGGTCCCTGCCAGTTCCTGATCAACCGCTCCGGACGCCCCTGAAAACATACAAACAGAGCTCCGAAGTGGGGAGGAACGGGTGGGTAGTGGCGCACCCACGGGGACACATCTCGAAGAAGCATCGTTACTACACAGGTGAGTAACTTCTCTTTCTTCTTCGAGTGGTCCCCGTGGGTGCTCCACAGTAGATGACTACCCAGCAGTAACCCCCCCCCGAAAAAGGAGGTGGGTACCCGATTTATGCGCAGCTTGCCCGTGAAAGGACTGCTGTCGACAGGCGTGTATCCTCATCAAGCATCCTGTGCATGGCGTAGTGCTTGGCGAAGGAGTCATAGGAAGACCACGTCGCCGCTCTGCAGATATCTCTCAGCACGATGCCTTTGAAGAAGGCTGTTGACGCTGCCATCGCCCTAGTAGAGTGGGCTCTTGGCGGAACTGGCAGAGGAGTCTTGCAAATCTCATAACACAGTCTTATGCAAGATACAACGTGATTTGAAATCCTCTGTGAAGATAGCGCTTCTCCTTTTGACCTGGATGCAATGGACACCAGTAGTCTGTCCGTTTTCCGGAAAGGTTTAGTTCTATCGATGTAAAAGGCCAGTGCCCTTCTTACGTCAAGTAAGTGCAACCGTGCCTCTTCATTTGAGTTGTGAGGCTTAGGATAGAACGAGGGCAGCACTATTGGTTCGTTGATATGAAAGTCTGAAGAGACCTTTGGAACAAAGGCTGGGTGTAATCGTAAGACCACCGCTTCTTTTGAGAAGATCGTGCAGGGTGGTGTGGACATTATGGCTGTGAGCTCACTCACTCTGCGAGCTGACGTGATTGCCAGGAGGAAATTCGTTTTAATAGTAAGTAGTCGAAGGGGGACCGTAGCCAATGGTTCAAAGGGCGGTCCCGAGAGGGTGTGTAGAACTAGGTCTAAACTCCATGACGGCGGTATTGGTTTCCGAGGGGGGTACAGATTCACCAACCCCTTTAGGAAATGCGAGATAACAGGATGGGCAAAGGTGGTTGATCCATCCTCTTCATGTCGAAACGCTGATATAGCCGCCAGATGCACCTTTATAGAGGATAGGGAAAGTCCGTTTTGTTTGAGTTGTATCGTAGGTATGGTGGCGTCCTGGGGTATTAGTTGCCTGGAGGAACACAATTCGGAAAAACGTAACCATTTGTGCTGCTAAGTCTTTCTGGTGGAAGTTCTCCGACTACATTCAAGGACTTGTTGTACTCCCTCTAAGCATGTAGTCTCTAAGGCGCTTAGCCATGGATTAGCCATGCTTGTAGCCGAAGTCTCTTCGGGTGTGGGTGCAGTATTGACCCCTGAGCCTAAGTGAGAATGTCCGGTACTGTTGGTAGGGGAAATGGCCGATGTTGAGCCATGCGCAAGAGCAATGGGAACCACTGTTGCCGGTCCCAGGTTGGGACTATGAGTATCATGTGTGCTTTCTCCCTTCTGGCCTTCTCCAAGACCTTGTGTATAAGTGTCGTGGGAGGGAACGCATAAAGTAGAGGGCCCTTCCATGGCATCATGAAGGCGTCCCCCAAAGACTCCTGTCCCATGCCCGCTCGGGAGCAGTACTGGGGACATTTCTTGTTTTCTCGGGTGGCGAACAAGTCGATTTGGGGAAAACCCCATCTGCGGAACACCTGGTGAAGTAGGTCTGAACGGATCTGCCACTCGTGAGTGGGCGCAAAGTGTCTGCTGAGTTGGTCCGCCTTGGCGTTGTGGACCCCCGGTAGGTATGAAGCCTTTATGATTATATTGTTGGCGATGCACCAGTTCCAGAGTCGGACTGCCTCCGCACAAAGCGTACGAGACCTGGCTCCCCCCGTCGGTTTATATAAAACATGATGGTGGTGTTGTCGGTATTCACGCCGACTATTTTTCCGCGCAGATAATTGTGAAAATGCCTGCACACATTGAACACTGCCCTGAGCTCCAATATGTTTATGTGCAGTGTCTTCTCTGCGGGGGACCATAATCCTTGAGTGGTTTTGTTGTCCATGTGAGCCCCCCATCCCATATGGGAGGCATCTGTTGTAATAAACACAGTCATTTGCGGTTGGCGGAAGGGCACCCCTGTTAGGAGATTCTTGGGGTTTCCCCACCATGTTAGCGAGCTTCGTGCCTCTGTTGTAAGTGACACCCTCTTGTGGACGGTGTGGATTGAGGGTTTGCATACGGTTGCCAACCAATGCTGCAATCCTCGCATATGCAGCCTGGCATTTTGCACCACAAACGTGGTGGTTGCCATATGCCCCAACAGTTGTAAGCATGTGAGAACTGGAACAGTGGGGCTGTACGATAGTAGTTGTATGAGAGATTCGATGGCACGAAAACGAGCCTCGGGTAAATACACCCTTGACATGACTGAGTCTATCCAAGCCCCTATAAACTCTACATTTTGCGTGGGGTCGGTCTTTGACTTTGAGAAATTGATGATGAGGCCCAGTGAGGTAAATGTTTTTGTGGTGATATGTATCATCCGTAATACCTCCGCCCGGAAAGTTCCCTTTAGCAGGCAATCGTCCAGGTACGGAAAAATGAAAACTCCCTGTCTGTGTAGGTATGCTGACACCACCGCTAAGGTCTTGGTGAAGACTCTGGGTGCTGAAGAGAGTCCGAATGGGAGGACTCTGTACTGGAAATGATCTGTGCCCACAAGGAACCAGAGGAAACGCCTGTGGGCTGGAAGAATTGCGATATGAAAATACGCATCCTGTAGTCGAGGGCTGCAAACCAATTGCTGTGGTCTAGTGCCGTGATTATTGAAGCCATCGTAGTCATTTTGAAGCGCTGTTTGCGTAGGTGCTGGTTCAGTGTGCGTAGATCCAAAATGGGTCTCCACCCTCCTGTCTTCTTTTCCGTCAGGAAATACCTGGAGTAGAACCCTTTGCCTTGAAATTGTTCCAGTACTCTCTCCACCGCTCCTATGAATAGGAAGTGGTCCACCTCCCGCCTTAATTCTGGTAGGTGAGAGGGATCTCTGAGAAGGGGTGCGGTGGGAGGATTTGGTGGAGGTAAAGACTGGAAGGGGATCGTGTATCCCGTGTTTACAATCTCCAATACCCACTTGTCCGACGTGATGCTTTTCCATTGTGGGTAAAATGGCTTGAGTCGGTGATGGAACATGTACTGAGATTGGCACTGAGGTACGGTCTTGACTTCGCGGCCCTCAACATACCCATCAAACTTGCTGTCTTGCACTTTGCCCTGCGGAGGCGTTGCCCTGCTGAGGCCGGCGCCTAGGGTCCTTATAATGTGTTTGTTGATGATGTCCCTGATCATACCCCCGTTGAAATTGGGTACGTTGCTGTTGGTAACCATAACGGCATTGCTGAGGATAAAATGTCTTCCTTCTGAACGGTGGGGTATATATCCCCAAAGTCTGAAGTGTCACTCTGGAATCTTTGCTCGAGTGTAGGACTGAGTTGGTTGATTCAGCAAACAATTTTATTTTGTCGAAGGGGAAGTCTGCAATTTTGACCTGTAACTCCTTTGGAATGCCGGATGTGTGAAGCCATGACTCTCTCCACATTACCACTGCAGTGGCCACGGCGCGGGCCGCTGTGTCCGCCACATCCAGTGCAATCTGCACGCCCACTCGAGAAGCCGGGTAGCCCTCTTGCACAATTGCCTTAAGAATTGGCCTTTTATCCTCCGGAAGGAAGTCCATGAGGGCAGTAAGCTTGGAATAGTTGTCGAAATTGTGATTTGACAAATGGGCGGCATAGTTGGCCATGAGGAGCAATAGAGTAGAGGAGGAGTAGGCTTTTCTACCCAGAAGATCCAGCTTCTTTATGTCCTTGTCCAATCCCCCAGATTTGTACTGGGACGATTTGGACCTGTGTTGGGACGATTCAACCACTAACGAGTTTGGCTGTGGATGACTAAATAGAAACTGCATACCTTTCGCAGGGACGAAGTACTTTTTGTCCACTCTTTTGTTGGTAGGAGGAGCGGATGCTGGAGTCTGCCATATATTAGTGGCTGCCTCCATGATTGCATCGTCCAGAGAAATAGCAATTTTAGAAGAAGATGGAGGCCTGAGGTTTTTAAGGAGTCTGTGGTGTTTCTCCTGCACCTCCGCCACTTGAATATCTTGGGATTGAGCTACTCGTTTGAACAGCTCCTGGAACAGTTTCAGGTCATCTGGGGGAGAAATGTCTCCAGGGACCACGGCCTTGTCTGGCGAGGATGAGGAGGCATCACTATGGTATCTCTCCTCCAATTCCTCTGGATCCTGGCTGTATTGATGTGATTGCCTTTGTGGAATTTCGAGGTGGGGTTCAATGTCTTTAGACCCCGCCTCTGACTGGGGAACTCGTGGTGTTCCCCCCGGTGGAAGCAGAACACTGTGGCATTGAGGGGTGGTCGACGGGGATCCATAGTGAGACGTCGACCTCCTACGCTGACGCCCCGCATAATGATGGCGGTCGTAGCAACAGGGACAGGGGCCCGGCGATGGAGACCTGGACCATGACCCAAGGATGTAAGGGTGGTGCCTGGAATGTCAAGACCTCCGAGATGATACCGACGTATGAGGAGAGCCTCTGTGAGAAGACTCGTAGGGATCTCTGCTAGATGATGGAGAAAAGCGTGCAGACCCCTGGGATGGACTCCGAAGAAAAGGAGAAGGACGTCTGTGGCAGGCTGAAGGTGTTGCTGCCCGTTGAATCTCTGGTGGTGATCGTGGTGACAGAGGCAGCGCAATTACCTCAGGAGAGGGGCTGCGGTACCTGGTCTTCATTTTAGCCTTTACCCTCTTGGGTGGTCTTGTCGGTGAACTTGGTACCGGAGCAGGTGTCATGCTGATTGCCACTGCTCCCGGTGCCGTTGTTGCCAGTGCCGTCGTCCTCGGTGCCGTCGATCCCAGTGCCGTCGATCCCAGTGCCTCTGGGGAAGTCTCGATCGGTGCCGCAGTAGCCGGTGCCGGACTGACTAGTGCCCGCACGGCTCTCGGTGCCGTCTCCCCAGTAGCTGCAGGGCCTTGAGTGGTTGCATGCGACGCGGCTTTACCAGTAGAGGAAGCCAGCGTGCGTCGGCCCTTTGTTACACTCGTCCCACTCCCAACAGTAAGGGGCAGGGATCGAGTAGGCGAGGCTCTTCTTTTCTTCTGCGCAGAGGAGGTCAAAGAGGCAGCCTTCCTTTTGTGCAGTCCTGAAGAGCCCTCCGCATGCGTTGCCTCCGATGAGGCAGGCTGAAGTGCTTTGTCAACTAACAGCATCTTCAGCCTCATTTCTCTATCTTTTCTAGCTCTATTAGTCAACTTGGAACAATGGGAGCACTTCTGGGGAACGTGCATCTCCCCAAGGCACCATATGCATCTGCTATGGCCATCCGAAGCAGGCATGGCCTCCCGGCAAGATTCACACTTCTTAAAGCCAGGGGATGGCATTGTTAAAACTTAACTCTGAGTCCTTAGGTGCTAATGGCACACTTAACAGTCTGTTAGGTGATGTTAATAACCGTTGGCCTTTGAAAGCCGACAAACAAAAACAGCGGGCCCGCCCGGAGGCAGCTGCTGCGGTTTTAAGATAGTCTTTAGCTTTTAACAACTTTTAACAGAGTAACTAACTATAGTAACTATAGAACTGCTAACTATGAACTGTTAAAAACTATTAACACGAGAAAAAAATAAGATTTATCTGTCTCAGGCGTTGGAGACGGAGAGGATTCCGTCTGCAGCCGTTAGTGGTTGAGAAGGAACTGGCGGGGACCAGATCGCGCACGTGACCGTAAGCGCGCGAAGAGCCGACGCGCATCGGCACATGCGCGACCCGACGGAGACTGCTGAAGATTTTCCGAGCTGCGGCGCCGGGGCGAGCCCGACATCTACTGTGGAGCACCCACGGGGACCACTCGAAGAAGAAGGATAAATTTTCCAAAATGGACATAGAGGAATCTGAAACTCAGAGGTTGGCTGGAGTCCCTAGGTGTAATAGCTATTTTGAGTTCATCTACTGATGAATAAGATGCTGGATTCAGCATTGCAATATAGATTTTAATGTGTTCTATATCTACCTTCCATATTTTGCCACACAACAGGCACTTCAATGAACAATATTTCTTGGAGCCCTTCATCAAGCTTGTGAAGGCAAATGGCATCACAGGGCTCAATGTATGGAAACTCCTAAATGTTTACTGTCAACTAAAATGGCATTAAATGGGGGTATAAACAAGCCCAAAGAAAGAAACAATACATGCCGCCAGAGCTTGATTAAGGTTTGGTGTGGCACTTCCAGTTATGCACCATGTGAACAAAAACGCAGAGTTATAGAAAAATCTCTACAATAATAGTGAAATTTTTGCCATTCTAAAGTATTTTTCATCCCAGTATCTCAAAGTACTATGCAAATATTAATTATACTTGGGTCATTAACCCTCCCCCCATGATATCGCTGAATTTTATCGGTAGGTAAATTAAGGCACAGGTAGATTAAGTGACATGTCACAGGTTTCACAGAAAGTTAATTGGCAGAACTGGAAACAGAACTTGAGGGGCCTGTCCCTCCCATACTCTGTTAGAATTCACTTGTCTGGCCTTGATAGCTTAACATTTCAGAGCATTCAAGGCAGAATGCCCCATAAAAATCTTATCAAACATTTCATTGTCTTTGAGCGCAGCCAATAACCTTGAACAAAGAGCAAGAACTGTCAGAGATAATGGCTGGAATTGTACTCACCTACATTTGCAAATGTTGTAATAAGATAAATGTCTTTAGCCTTTTATGGCATGCATTTTAAAAAAAACAAAACACAATTAAAACATGAAAACCAAGAGCAACTTCTACTTCAATCTCAAGGATCAATGAGGCTCAAATTTTACACTGGCACTTTTTAATTTTTTTTATTTTTTGTTTATTTTGCACGTGGACGTAGTAAGGCAACAAGATGTCAGTTTGAGTATGGATGAGATGGCAGAGTTCTGTCCATACATTCTGCTCTTTCAAAACAAAAGGTTAGTAATTAGCCTTCTGAAAAAGAACCATGTAAAGACCTGCTTGAAAATATGGAGTAGAGACTTACAAAGCACCTGTAAACTGAGATGATTTTAATCAGGCTGCATGCACGTAACAGAAAATGGTATTGTTGAGCACCTTCTCTTTTAAAGTCATTCTCCTAGTTTTCAGTTTTTATAATTCTAGCTCATGTTGCAAGTTACTTATTTTTTAATTCTGTAATCTCCGCTCTGCAATCCTTAGAGCATATGAACTCAGATTAAAAACAAAAATAAGAGGATGCAAAGTAAAGATTTGAGATGTCATTGTAGAAAGGAGATGGAGCCATTAACCAGGCACTCTACATGGATTTTAGTTTTCACATGGCCAGACTGTGAGATTTAATATTGGAAGAAATCCAAAATCTTTAATCCAATCAAAATCCATCATCTTGTTTCTCTTGGTCTAAATAGGCAGAGAAGCTAATACTACATTATCATCAGTGTGCTAATTGATCCAAATGCAGTGTAAACTAAATTAATGAGGCTGGAAATACTGAAAAAATTAAACACAGCATTCTTAATAAAGCTGAAAATAGCTTAATAAAGCTGAAAATAGGATCCAAGCATCCTAAGGCATGTTTATTTCTGTTTAAATAGATGTCTTCCTGTAGACTGTTATCAGCTCAGCAGGAGCCCTATAAGAGAAGCAGTTTTTCTCTTTCTGTGCATTTTAAGTTAGTTTTCTGTGAAGTTCAGCATGCCAGGATGCTTAAAAAATGTAACTGTGGCAAAGAAATGCTAATATCCTGAGAGGATGTATACTGGAATATAGTGTTCCATATTCAGTCTAAATAACCTGTGTTTGAAAAATGGAAGGTTTACTGTCCCATCTGCCAGACTGAGAGTCAGTGGACAGAAAAAGAAGAACATGCCTAAAGGAACAAGGATGAATCAATCCTCATTAGAAAGATTTTCCTTTATAAAGTGTGTGAGAGAAGCCTCTGGTTGGCAGTGAGACACAGTTTCTTTCTTTCTCCCCATCACTGAAATAAACCTATCAGTATCAGCAGACAATATAACAGAAGGCACAGAATAGAACTCATCCTGATGTGAGAGGACAGCAAAGCATTTTGGAACTAAGAGACAAATGACAGATGGAATTTCAAATACCACCTTCCTGAATGATTTCTGAAGGGAGGAAAGGCCAGAGACAGCAGTATGACCCTTACTGAGAAACTCTGCATTGGAAAAAGAGGCAGGTGTGATTTATTTTTCTTTTCAGAGAGAAGAGGTGAAGGGGAGGTACGAAAAGAACAAAGAAACCACAAGCTTTGGTGTGAGAAAGTGGCAGAATAGAAGAAAAATGAAATACCCTGGAAAGGATATCAATAGGTAAAATGGTGAACCAACGCCTGCTGTTAAACTGGTTGAATATCAAGCACTAGAAGACACTGCAGAACACAGTTTATTAGTACAGGTTGAACCTCCCTAATCCAAAACACTCTTGTCTGGCAACATCCATAATCCAGTATGATTTTAGTTATTTCAGATGAACATTTAGATGGCTGTGGTCAAGTTTTCCATGGCCCCTGCAACCAGTCTTGGCTCTCAGTTTCCTGGGCTGACGTTTAGCTCTAATTTACCTCTAAATGTCTTCTATGCGCCCAGTCAGGAGAGGAGGTGTTGGTAATGCCACTGGACAATACTGACCGCCCATGGTTTGGCAAATTCTTTTGTTTGGCACCATTCAGATTCTGAGGGAGCCAGATTAAAGAGTTACAACCTGTAGCAAACTCCTTTTTAACAACATCCTCTCATATTTGATGACTAATAACAGAGGGATATCAATGATGTCTACTTGGAAAGATAAAGCAGGAAAACCCAGAAAAAAGGAGTACTGGTCTGTCCCCCAAGAAGACTTCATATGAATAGTGGGAAAAGTAACTTTGGGAGAAATTTCAGGGGTGAGAACAGAGACAGTCACTTCGCATATGCAACACACAGGAGTGAAAAGAATTCTGAGAGAGATGCTCTTGCTATTAAAAACCAAAATTAAAATAAACAACGAGCTGAATTAGGTTCTGTGACACCTAAACAAGGCTACTCATATCAAGGAGGTTTCCCATGTGAAACATTGAAGACACTTGCCCATTTCATTTTAATAGTTGTGAATCAATGATTGTGGAGCAAAAATGTTCACGAGAACTTTGTTCCTAAGAATGTGGCTTCATGAAAATATCGCCACAAGTGCTAAACTGAAGAGTCAATTATTAAATATATATTCATCACGCAAATTTATAGACTGATCAGGTCACCCTGTTACACTCATCCCTCGCTATACCAGCACAATTGGTTCCCAAATTTCTGCTCACAGGAGATACTAAATTCCCATTAAAATACATGTAAAAGTCTCCAATTCGTTCCAAGTTCTCGAAACTTAACATAAACCAGTTGAGTTTAGGTACTTTTCTGATGGATTTGAATAGTTTGGCACCAGAAATAGGATGTAGTGTATGTATGTAGGGCAGGGATTCCCAACCTATGGGTCGGGACCCAAACATGCGTCCCATTAGACTTGTTAAAGGTCGCCAGATGGGCAGTTCCCAGCTGTGTATGTGGCTGTTAAAGAAGCTATTTGCAGTTTCTTAACACTGCTGCCTCAGGCAGATATCTATCAATAGAAATAGCTTCTGGAGATGGCAGCTCCCTCTATCAGTAGGGATAGCAATTACGTTATGCCTAGGTGCTGAAACCTTAACACTTGAGTTAATTGCTGGGAGCAGGAGGGCTGGAGGAGCCACCCAGGCTAGCAGCCCTGGTGAAGAGGCAGCAGGAGGAGGAGGAGTGTCTAAGGTTGGGGCTCTTGAGGGATGCAGGGGATTTTAAGGCTTGGGGCAGTTTGGGGTTGCTGGGGGGGTGTAAGCCTGGGGGCAGTTTGGGGCTGCTGGGGGGAGGTTAAAACCTGACCAAGGGTGAGGTCCACAGGGCAGGGGGTGAAATACAGTAAACACTCGAGTTATCCATGGGTGGTTCCTGCAACCCTTGAATAACTCAAATATTCCTGCAAGGGGAGGGGAGCCAGGAACCACCAGGGCTGGTCAGTTTCCTGCCTCCCAGAGTGACAGAAGCTGGGAACCAGTGGCAGGCTGGTTCCAGTCTCCCCATGGCTTGCGGGGCCGGGAAAGTGATCAGCTCATGGCTGGTCAGTTTCACATTCCTGCCTCGCAGGGGAGGAAACCAGACTAAGAGCTGTCAGACAGCTGCACGTCTGAGGGAGGGAAGGGAGAAGGTTCTGGCCACAAAGCTGCGAGTCTCCCCGCGCGGGACCCCACAGCTGAAGAGAAGCCAGCCGTAGAGCTGCACGTCTCCCTGCTTCCCGGCCAGGGACCCTGCTCATATAAGCAGGGGAAGTTCACTGATATAGTGCATAAAGGTAGGTGTATAAGTTCCTTGTTTTAGCGAGTACTCATTAGTAAAGTACTTGCTAAACGAGGGGTGAGTGAACATTTTCTTTGTGAAGCTCCTGGGTGGCAAGTATAAGAGGTTTGGTCTTAGTGCTCAACTGCTCGCTTCTTCCTGTCCCTAGTCTGATGTTCCAGTAAGCTCCCACAGCAGGCTGCTGCAGCCTGGCAAGTCTCTCCCCGCTCCCAGATTTAACTTAAAAGTGAAAAGACTTCCAGCTTGCCAGACCTATTAGCATAACATTAAACCTGTGAAAGAGCCATTTTAGTAGTAAGGAAAACATTTAAGAGGCATCAAAACAAAAAGCAGTCAGGTAGCACTTTAAAGACTAGCAAAATAACGTTGCTAGTCTTTAAAGTGCTACTTGACTGCTTTTTGTTTTGACAGTGTATAGACTAGCATGGCTCCCTCTCTGTGTCTATTTAAGAGGCACGTGTCAACCCTCTTTACTGACAAAATCAGTTGTGCATTATTATGTGTACAGAATCTTAATTTAAAATGTGCTCTAAATATTTCATTAGTTTGTTGCTGAAGATTATAAAAACCATACCTCTAAAATCCTTGCATGGGATTTGAGATTCACAATCTGATTATTCAGCTTTAGAACACCTTTATACAAAACATACATTTTAGTTTTAATTATTATGATGCAAAAACCTGCATCCAAAGTCTTCCTGTCTGTCCTACCAACCTCTGCCCACTTTTCAGCCTCCTCTTGAAGAGAACCTTTAAGGACAGCTGGACAATAGAGGTTGCCGTTCTTTACTTCTGATTATTTGATGAACTAAGATAATCCTCCACAAAAATAAGTATCTTACCAAGACAGAAAATCCTTTATTACACCTAAAATCTTTGGAAGCATTATTTAATACAAACACATGGTGGAATTTCATAAACATATCTATTGTTATGACAATCACACACAATAGCTTATTGCTCCTTTTTTTCTAAAAACTATGAACTTTGTTATGAACACGCTCAATGGCTCTGATTAATTTAAAATAATGACTTTGTGGCAGTGTGTTTAACATGTAGTAATCTGGAATGATTACTTTATGAAGACTTAAGAGTAAATTTAAAATATGAAATCAGCCTAAAAATACTGATGCAGAAAATGTAAAACAGAGAAGAGCTGCATCATGTTGCATAATATTGAATGCCGTATTCAGCAGGACAGCTGGTTGGCTCTTACTACAAAGCATTTACAAATAAATCGCTTATAAACTTCATGGTATATCAAAAAAAACCTGTGCCTGACATTCCCATCACTGGGTTCATCAGATCTGATGAAGTGGTTCTTACCCACAAAATCTCATTACCTAATAAATGAAATAGTTAGTCTTTAAGATGCTACATGACTGCTTGGTTTGTTTGTTTGTTTCCATTCAGGGTGTGAGCAGGTGTGGGTTCATCAGCATCTGGAGCAGAGATTTCCCATCAGGCAGTGCTCCCATTCTTTCTGTGTCCCAGAGTTCAGTGAGGTTCTTGCCTTAGAATCTCTGTCCTCCATTCTGTATGTTAATTGAAATGCCTTCCTGTCCCATCTCCAGCGCAAATAAAACTGGGATGTTTCCTTAATCCTGTCACCTTTGTTTGGAGGGTTTTAGCTGTGTCTTCCCCTGTACTGTCACTGCTCTTCGTAAGTCTTCATTTTGATCAGCTTTGGTTCAAGCAGAAGCTGGGAGAAATGAGGGGATGGGCTTTCATGAGTCAGACAAGTTGGATAGTATGACCTGGTGCACCAAGAACACAGAGCTGGTAGGCACCAAGGTTTAACAAAGAATACACCTGTGTTGTCTCAAACACCCTTTGAGTTAGGAAATAGTCATCTACAAGATTTAGAAATTCCAAGCATATTTGAATACTGGCAGCATGAGGTTTGCGGCATGTATCATTCAGATTCAAGTCCCTCCATGATCCTGCATTTCCTCCCGGTACATGCACACACATTATAGATAAGCATTTAAGAATGCAGTCATTCTGTTCTCTAGAATGATTTGATGGGCTGTAGCAGTCATCAACTTATCCCATCTTGTTCTTTATCTCCTAGACAATGATCCATAAGCATTCAAGGTCATTTTTGTCTGAATTATTTTTGAGTCTGAAACAGCTAATGCCATTTTAACACAGATTGTCACTCCCTCCACCCCTGTTGCACACACAGTTCTTCCTTAATACTTTATAACCCTTGATTTTAACATTCTAATCATGCAAATCATCACACCAGGTTGCAATAATAGCAACTAGATTAAATTTATTCTCATACATGAGCAATTCGAATTCTTGTTTGTTAACCAGGCTCCTAGCATTGGTGTACAACCAATTCTAGAATTTGTTTTCTTTGTGTCCTTCAGTTCCTTGATTAATTTTGTTGTCGTCTTGATTTTGTGTTAAGTGCTCATATTTTCCTCCCTTTTTTTTGTGTTTAGCTGAACACCCAGTTGATGGATTGGTTCCCCTTCTGAGGTGGAACCCATCCAACTATACAGCCCTTTCTCCCCACATTAAAAAACAACGGATCTTATGTTTCTTACAGCTACTTTACCAAAATTCCTAGAGAGACAGTGAATTCAAGAGCCATAAATTTAAAAAGTCCATAACCCCATATTTCCTTCAAAAGAAGCCCTGATTTGTGGTGGTTATCTTGTGCTACCTATGGAGAACAGAGCTTTCTAAAAATGGTATGGAAATACGTTCTAGTCTCACATCTTCTCCTTAATGGAATACATTTATCACACAGCCCAGGTTTTTCAAGTCTGGCTCTGAGGATAGGAAAACATCATGACTACGAACATCACAAGGTAAACTATTAGAATTTTCATTAGGGAGAATAGTGGAGTGATTTTGCCTCCATGGCATATTCATTGTGGGGGGTATTCAAACATCTTTGGGTCTTCTCATCACTGAAAGGTACTGAAATGGAAGAGTATGTACCTTAAAGCCCACAGATCTCCTTCAGAAGTGGTCAGTACTTTAATGTGTAGTATAAAGGAGCATCCACACATCACACCCAGCCCCTTACAATGGCACCCAACACATTAATGTCAAATGAGAATCTGCTTTACATTATCGTACACACATCATCGCTGAACTTGTCAAAGATGTTCCAAAGCCTGATTTCCCCCATTCAGTAGTTGTGGACCCTAGCCAGAGGAGTTCTGTTTTGGCTAAGAATCTGTTTTGGCTAAGAAGGGACCAGTCAAAACCAAAGGCAAAAATTCTTTGACACTGTTCAGGAAGATGCCCTGAGGATTCCCAGTGAGAACTCATTTTATCTGGAGGCAGAGTATGAGATTCCACAATTCTGCTCTGTGGGAGCCTCAGACCTGGCTTTTGTGGGACCAACCAGAGAAGTTCATCAGATACTCCACTAGAACAGCACCAGTTGCCTCATATCCAAATGTGGACATTATTTAGGACCTGATCTGCCATGGTTGGTTTTCAGGAAAAAAGTGACCTCTTCAACAGGAGAGTCTAAGCTATGCAGGGTCAGATCCATGTCCACGGTTTCATTTTTGCCCCAAGTAATTTTCTTCTGATGCTATATAAAAAAGATGTCATACAGGATCAATGACAAGGAACTTATTTTTGAGCTCCTGGACACAGTCACATGATATGGAAGGAGCTCAAGAGGTCATCGAGTCAAGCTCCCTGCCCTCTTGGCAGAACCAAACACCATCTAGATCATCTGCGATAGGTGTCTATCTAACCTGCTCTTAAATATCCCCAGTGATGGAAATTCCGCAACCTCCCTAGGTAAACTATGGTCTGAACGGGGATGGCAATTACCTGGCCCATTATAAGGACTCTCTTACGCACTTTGTTTTATCTGACTCTTGACTCTCCCCACCAACTGCCTCTCTTCTCTTCTGATTTGCCCACCTTGATTCCAATTTTCTGATTTGTCAACCTTGATAACTATTTTTGGTTCTCTGTGCCTTAAACATTGAGTCTGTTCTGGTATGGCTCTGGTCTGAAGACATGGGTCTGTCCCACGAAAACTCACCACCTAATAAATTATTTTGTTAGTCTTTAAAGTGCTACTGGACTGCTTTTTTGTTTTGATAGTATATAGACAAACACAGCTCTCTCTCTGTTACTTCCTAGGTAACTTATTCTAGTGTTTAACCACCCTAACAGTTGGGCAGTTTTTCCTAATATCTAACCTAAACCTCCCTTGCTGCAGTTTAAGCCCATTGTTCCTTGTTCTATCCCCAGAGGCCAAGGAGAACAATTTTTCTCCCTCCTTGTAACTCTCTTTGAGGTACTTGAAAACCACTATCATGTCCCCTCTAAATCTTCTCTTTTCTAAACTAAACAAGCCCAGTTCTTTCACTTTTCCTCATAGCTCATGTTCTCTAGACCTTTAGTCACTCTTGTAGCTCTTCTCTGGACCTTTTCCAATTTCTCCACACCTTTCTTGAAATGTGGGACCCAGAACTGGACACAATGCTCCAACTGAGACCTAATGAGCGCTGAGTAGCATGGAAGAATGACTTCTTGTGTCTTGCTCACAATACTCCTGTTAATCCATCCCAGAATCATGTTTGCTTTTTTTTTTTTCAAAAGCTCCTTGAGCAAGGTGTTTCTTCCTCCAAAAAAATCCAATCACTGAGCACTTAAATGAGCCTTTTCTCAAGGCCCAGAATGTGCTAGCCAAGGAAAGGTTGTGACTTGGGGTATGTCTACATTACAATCAAGATGTGTACGATTGCTGCATAGGTAGACATGCTTGAAAATGCTGGGTACAGATAGCAGTGAAGCTCTAGCAGCATGGACTTATGCATCAACTGTAAAGCCCTGCCATGGCTTCACTATTATTTATTCCTGGGCTATCTAGTTAGATTGGGGTGAGCAAATTTTTTACATTGGGCACCACTTTTTGTCCCTGTAATTAGCAGGGCTCCATCCCTCAACCTGTCTAATATAATCCAAGGCCATAGAAATTTCAGTTATGTTAATATGAAAAAAAACCTTTCAGAATGTGCGAGAAAATAAGTACGTAAAATGTAAAACCTTATTAATCGGTATATAAATGTGAATACACATACATAAAAACTAACATATTTCAACATTTTTAATGAGGTGGATAACCCTGAGACCCAGCAGCCAACAGTGTTGTGCTCTGTCCTTACAAAATTTCATGCTCACCAAGGTGACCCACCCCCATTTTGTGCACACCTGAATTAGATTTCAGTCAACCTTTGCTGCAATGCCAGTGCAGAAATACATGCCGTTTCAATGTAAACCCTCCTTACTGCTACCTGGGACGAATTCATTACAGACTTTAACTGGTTTAGCAACCCACCCCACAACCCATCATGTGTTGGCTCAGCTGCATCCCTCTCCACTCTCTCCCTGTCCACCTGCTTGAAAGGAAGTACTAAGCACCTAGCTTTTACTTTCTCTTGTGCCCAGACTCAAATGTGTATAGGAGCAGAGAGAATTGTATTTGGAGCTGAGTATTATGTGCTCCACCTTTTCAAGATAAAATAATATTCTGAACACAGACAAAGTACATAAAATGTCCTAGGTGAGGCCTAGTCAGTCAGTGTCTTAAATAGCATTAATATCATTTCCTTTTACATGAATTTCTTTACCTGTGGATTTTGGAAGCCTACTTCCCATCCTCACGGCAGCTGTATAACAGCTGAGGCTTTCTGTACAATAACTCCAAAATCTCTTTTCTTGTCACTTTGCTGCAGCACCTTTCCACTTCACAGATATTCATTTTTTAGTCTTTTGCAACACACACTCATTTACATCTATTTTACGTGAACTAAATTTGTCATTAACTGTAATAGACCAGATGCTTAAATGATGCAAGCTCTGACTTCAATGCTCCTCTTTATTCACTATGCCAGCTTATGCTGTGTTGATTCCTAAATGTTTGCAAATATGGTGTTAAGATTCCAATTTTTCAACAGTTACGTACCTGTGAATATCAATTTTCCTCATTCAGTTCAAGTCACCAAACTTTTTTTGGCTTTGCTCCTCTTTACACTAGCATAAACACAGGGCAAGTGAGGCTCTGGCACATGGTATTATATTTAAATCTCCTGAGCTGACACTTCTTTTCATGGGGTCAGCACAGAGGGACAACAGTCCAAGTAGGGAACTGGTGTATAAAAGTTTCAAATTGATAACTGCACCCTTCTTTCACATCCCTCCTTTTTCCTTCCTGTCTCATTCCCTTTCCCACACACCACACATGTACCTTGTCTTCCAAGGAACAACTCCAAAGCTCAACCAGATTTAAAATATGTGACTTTGAACTTTTGTCTCCTGCCTGAAATGAGAAACTAACTTTTTAATATTTCCTCATTTGCTGTTTTTCTCCTCAGTTTCATTCACATTTCTGCTTAACAGCACTTAGCTTCTAGTCCAGTTTTTTCCTCATCCATTAGTTCATTACATTATTGAAGAGTATGAAGATAGCTTGCCTGCTTCATCCTTTCCTGCTTTGCTATCCATTTTTTTAGCCCCTTCTAAAATAGTTCCACTTATCCCAAAGCCAACTTTTTCTCTTTTACACATGCCAGCTAAGCAATGATTTTGATGCACAGCACCACCAGCCATTTCCAAACTGTGGCTAAGTCTCCCTTAATAAATATTACACTGTATTTATGATCGATTACCTGAGCGGCAGACTATAATGATCAATAAGAACTTATACTCCATCTCACTTTCTCTCTCACAAACATGCATACTTTATGCAGAAAAGAAAAAGTGTGCATCAATAATTATTTCTAAATTTACTGTTCTTTAAAATTTTCCATGATATTCGTCATACAATATATTGATAAGAATTTAATAAGGCATAAATTCCTGAATCTATAGAAATGTTTCTCTTATGTTTCAAAGTTTCTGGGGTTTCTTTACTGACACTACCAATTTTATGGTGAATAAATGGGAAACTCCCTTCCCCACACACATCCAACTCATTTTAGCAATGAACACATTTCAAGCCTCTAACTGGAATTTACATACACACACCTTCACCATATTATATAGGTGCAAATCAGCTGCAACATCACATTTTGTAGTCTGAAGTATACAAATTTGCATTTGAAGCATTAAAAAAAAATTAAGTATTCTCTAGTGATGGTGTACAATTTTAAAGGCTCAAAATTTGCCCAAATATGGGTAGGTATTCAAGGGGACAATCCCCTCCCCACCAAGTTTGGCAAATGTATAAGCAACTGAAAAGGTCTCACAAAGGGAAGAGCAAAGTGACCTTAATTACAAGGAGTGCTATCAGCCCCATTCAAACCACCACACAGGGCTGGGTTCACTGAATTATACAGCAACCCCCCCGTTGGCTTTAATGGCACAGAATCAGGACCACAGAGACTTTAGAACAGAAAAAAAATTGCTTTTACCTGAAACATGGCTCTCTGGAAGGACTTTTGTGGATTAGTAACCAGAACAACCTCCCAGGCAGTTAGGTAATATCCTTTCAACTTATGGATGGTTAAAGAAATGACCATGAGGTTCCATTGGCAAAGTCGGGACCATCTAGCTCATCCTGACATCTCATTAAGAAATGAACCTGATAAGAAAGTTCTACCTCACCATATCACTACCCTTTGAAAGATAATTGTCCCTTTGCTGTTTGTGAATGAAAAGTTTCATTCTTTTTTGCAACCCTGTTCACAATGTGATCTATGTCATCATGTGCCTGAAATGCCCTTCTACCACGTATACTGGTGAAACCAGAAAATCTCTGCACCAAAAGATAAATGGATACCAATCAGACATCAAGAAAGGTAGCATGCAGAAACCAGCAGGAGAGACCTTAAACCACCTGGACACTCAGTAATGGATTTAAAATTAGCCTTCCTTCTACAAAAAATGCCAAAACCAGACTACAAAGAGAAACAGAAGAGCTACAATTCATTAGCAAAACAGACACAATCAAATTAAATCTGAATATGGATTTAGAGTGGTTATCTCATTACAATGACAATTTGCCCTTTCTTGGTATTCACACCTCCTGTAAAGCTGCTGGGACTGAGTTACATCCACCCTGACTTAACTGGCCTCATTAACACTGGTCTTGTGTTTTACAAGAAACTTCCTTCTTGACATACACATGCATGGGTATGCATGTGCATTCCTGACTCTGTAATTTCTACTTCAACACACCTGATGAAGTGGGTTTTACCCACAAAAGCTTATGTCCAAATAAATGTGTTAGTCTTTAAGGTGCCACATGACTCCTCATTACTGTCAATAAAGTAATGCTTTCATGTATCCATCTACTCCATATCATATATGGCAACATCATAATAATCAGAAAAAACATAGGCATAAACTACAATAATAAATGGTCAAATTTTGGGCTATGTAATTTCCAAAAAGGACAACTATAAATTTGCCATAATGTACAGTTAAATAAACCAGACAAAACATTCCAAAGACTGGAGCAAAAAAGGCTAACTTTCCAGCATCATCAGAAGTAACTTGATTAAAGCAAAGCAGAAAAGTAACTCAGAAAGGTAGTGGATTTATGCTATTTTATTTAAGATCAGGGCTATGTTATCTACCATTTAGTTCAAGTTTAGTGAACTAATTAACTTATTTCAACATCTTCAGATAACACAAGACCCTACCTGTTGCTTAGCTTTCTGATGAGCTTAATAAAAGAGATAAAGGGGAGATCAGAAAACATATCTAATAGTCCTATTTTATAAATGGGGATGATTTATTTAATGATACTGTATTATCTTGATGAAGTTGCAAATTATGGGTAACAGAGGATAGAGCTTCAGCTGTACATTTACCGATTTAAATCTCTGCAGGATACAATGATGCTGTTTAAAAAAGAAACATCTGTGATGCTAGAGTGGGTGTTGCCGTAATGAACATTTTCTGCTTGTTCCTTCTTCTGACATATCAAGTGATTATATAACACTAGCAATACCATATCTTAATTAAACCAACATTAAGAATACACTATAGGGAACAGTCCTGTATTGGGAGTGATAAAGAGTAAGGTTCTGAGAGAAAGCCTGTTTAAATCAATAAAAGTCTTTCTACTGACTTCAGCCAGCCTTTTATCAGGCCTTGGACGATCCTCTTTGGCTCTAATTTCTACGATTTATGCCCTTTACCCTAGAGGCACTCATGCAGTGATCGGTAGGGTACAGAAGCTGTAGCATTCCTGTACAAGTATTAATGGAAACTATGCACCGATACAAATAAGGTTATAGTCCAGCTGTAAACTGCAGTTTATCTGCCATAAGAGTAAAAAATGATTGCCTGAAGAGACACAGATTTAAGCAAAATGCTCAAAATGCAAAATTAGGCACTTGGATCATGCACCGTAAGTGCGAATAGCAGTCCCATTGTCTTCAATCAAAAGGAATAAGCATGTGTAACGGTAAATCCATCATGATTCTGTGCTTTTGCATCCTTGATATCTGGGGGGAATCAAACTGTGGGCCACTTGTGGACTGATTCTGGGAAGATTTTCATTTTCAAATGTCAGACAGGCAGTTTTTTGAGTCAAATTGTCTCCCTCTTCTCACATATTCTATCCCTCCAATCATTAATATGTCCATCGGGCACTAGGTGACAAAATATTTTTATGGCACAAACAGATGATTTTCTACCAGAGGTACTGAATATTGTCCTCTTTTCCATCCTAGAATTGCTAACGCTCATATCTCCTACGACTACAACCTGCATTTTTTAAGATCATCACTAGTAATGTTTTGCTTCTTCCCATCTCTAATCTGGAAATAATTTTTAAGACACCTTGCCTGCCATATAAAGCATATAGAAATCACATTATAAGGGGAAACCCTGGCACAAAACAGAACTGTGAACGGCTACCTGGAATTCAGTGTGAAATAAATTTGTAATTTCTGCTTTTATGATGCAAAATTGGAAGAGAATTTTTTTCCCCTGGAAATATGATAACCATTCTTGTTTGTATTTTGGGGGTTAGCTTTTTGGTTGGTTGGTTGGTTGGTTTTGTTTTATTTTGTTTGGCTTTCAGGGGGCTACCTAACCCAAAGAAAGACAGGCTTCTGTCCAGAATGCCATTCAGGATAAGCCAGAGGCTGTTGAATTTCTGAAGCTGGGGGAAAAGAAGCTGGGAATACTTGCTGTAGGGATGCAAAGGGGAGTTTGCCAGCAGACCACGGAAGTTCTATGAATCAGAACTGCAAAACCAGGCCACAGTAGAGATGATTCTGGAGAGGAAGAAGAAAATAGAGAACAACTATCTACAGCACCACTTGGCAATGAAGGAACACGAGGAGATCATGAAGGAAAGAAACAACAGCTACTGAGGGTTGTGTTTGAGAGAGACTGCAATATTTGCTTACACACCTTGAAGACACGCCCACAGTAGTCAAAATCAGGACTCCAATCACATCATCACTATGCTATCACATTATGCAGTCCATGCATAGAAAGATTCTATGTAGTCAGCCTTACTCAAGCCACTCTACCTCCATGCCAGCACAGGGTAATGAGAGCAGGTGAACTAATGATGACAATGCCTGCATAACTGATTTACATTTGCACTTTAGTTTTTTAGTTTCACTCATTTCTTTGGTCACTCTTTTGTTGTTTTGGGGTATTATATTTTGCATATAGCACCTTTTACACCGCTTTCCAAGTGCACTGTTTCTTGGCCCCAACCTGTTTTACGCTGAAAATCTGTAATAAATGATTTTCTACAATCCTATTGAGTGTGCTAGACAAAACTTACATGGGAGACAGTCATTTGGAAATAAAACATTTACAGATTTCCAAATTATGCAATTGACCCTAACACTGCAAACCCAGCAATTATTAACACTGTTCCTTATCTCACTTTTCAAACTAATCATGAATAAAACATCTCTCCTTCCCAATCAATAATATGAAAATACAAAGCTTCTTTTATTTCCCTAGCTCTCCTCGGCCTGATCCCTTTTTCAAGATAATTGGTAAGTTACCACTAGAGCAGCAAAATCAACAATCCACTCCTGCCCAAAGTACTCCCTCTTTCTCTCACATACATTGTGCAGTACATTGCATGCCTCAGGAACATGAACTGAATTATACACATTGTACTCCAGTTTGGAGGGAGCACCATCTTGCATTCAGTCTATCAAAGGCACATTCCACCACCACCCTACCTTGACTCAGTGTCACTTTCTTCTACTTGATTCTTGCAGATCAAAGCAGAAGATAAGCTGGCTTTGCCAGAACAATGAAGAAGACAGAATGCATATTGACATTTCCATTACTGGGTAGGCGAGTATGCCAGATCTGTAGAATAACCTATTATGGTGCACTCTGCCGGTAACTGTACCCACGAGCCAACCTCTGTGATTCAACAAGGCCTGCATAACAAGTAAATTCCTTTCCTCACTATATACTCATGAGCATATCTATGCCATTGATGGTGCCAGCAGAATTCAGGAAGCTGAGAGTGCACTGCCAACATTTACCACCAGTAGACGAAACAAAGTAATTTTTGTCTGGCAAACAAACTGAACATCCGATCCGATGCCTAACATGCTGATGCCAAATTGATTAGCCATAGGTCTATAGCATAGTACAGCATAGTAGCATCCTTCAGTCTACATAGACTATGGATCGCGCCCTTCGTAGTTCCATGTGGGATCATCCTTTGCACCACTGACTGACTGTGACTGTGAAGGCCCACACAAGAGTGACAGTCCTTGCTGCATAACTGGTATCTGTTACCATCCAGTGATGCTAGAGTACCTCTCCAGGCGCGAGCCTGGTCAATTTTTTGGGACTCTGGGCTGCCCAGATGCCAGTGTTCCCCTCTCGGCTTTACTGATATAGTCCAAAGAAGACGATAACCTCTATGTCTGGTACCAGCTCAGCTGCAGGAGTTGCCGGGTCAATGCCAGAAGTTGGCACAGAACCGCCTTAGGACTCCCCTCTGGATTTTCTGTCAGGGTTTACTCCCTTAGCCTTGCTCCTTCCCAGGATAACCCACAAGGCAGTGGGACATAGTTCTATAACAATCCATGCTAATCCAGTTGCAGGCTGCAATAACTATCCACTTCTGGGTAATTATGGACCTTCTCGTTGTGTGTCCTTGCACTGAAGGGATGTAGTGAGCACCAGCAATACGGTCCTTCTTATAAAAAAGTTCTGGGCCCTTTATCAGTCATTTTTACATAATATAGTCCAGTAGTGTTCAACAAGAATTCAAAGATTGCCACACTTGTGGTTGTTGTCTTTGCAAATTTGCCACATTATATTATACAAAACTTTATAGGGCCAGGCCCTCCCAGCCCCCCTTTAAATAACTGCCTTCCCCCTTCCCCAGCCCCAGCTCCCGCAAGATCTCCCCTTATAATTTAATGCCATCCCCAGAGCCACACACCTTCCCCAGCCCCCACATTCTAATTCAATGCCCACTACTCACCAGAGCCATTGGAGCAAACATACTGGACACCCCGATATAGTTCAACCACTCAGTGATTGTAGGCTTGGTCTACAACCACAAGTGAGACTGGGGAACTCAGACATTAAAAATTGCATGAATACTACTCACTCCCCCTATTCTATATGCAGCTTACTCAATACCATAAGAAAACATTGGTGAAGTGTCCTGGATTTTTTTCCTATTCTTGCCAAAATTAATGTTCAGCTAATGTTTACATTTAACACACCCGCGGTGTCCAATACACTTCCCTTCCACCACATGTGGCAAACAGGAAATTGTGGTGTGCGAAATGGAGCACCTTCCACTGGCTAAGCGCACACACCACACCACTTGCTGAAACAAGCCAGTAGTGGCAGCAGTAGAGGTGGCCCCTCCTACAGCTCAGAGCCACGGGCTCCTGTGGCCCCAGTGGCTGTGTTGTGCATGCAAAGTGGCTCTAACCACAGCTCACTCACACGTGCACCAGAAGCTCTACTTAGTAATCTTGTAGGGGTGTTACCTAGTTCTGGGGGAGGGTTTTGTGGTGATTTTGAAATTTCTTTTGGATACCACTGCAATACATCATTCCTGGTAGGATCCTTGGCTTGTGCCTGCTTTGAAAGAAGGCCATGGACAGAAATCTGGAGTAGTACAAGCTGAAACTAATTTATTTAATGAGTGGCCAAGTTCATACCTTTGCAGGCAGGCTCCCTCGAGGGAACAGGCAAGTTTTTTCCGCAATACACTTCAAAGACATCCATAAAGAAGCACAGATAACTAAGATGTGCCCCAAGAAGCCCTAGTAATACACAAATGAATAAAGCTCCTGTATAGACGCATAGCAGTGGGGGAAAAAAAAAGCAACAACTTGCTAAATCTAGCTTATTACACCATTGCAATTACTCAAATGTACATCATTTAAGTTAATTTTGCAGTGTGAATATGTAACTGACAACAGGGCACCTTGATCCTGGAATTTCTAAAGTTAAGGGCATGAGCAAGGTGGGGTTTTTTTTTTTGTTTTGTTTTTTCAGTGCTATGCATCCAACAGGAGCTTTATTCATTTAACTTTTGCAGATTAAGCCCTGCATAATTCATTTCATACCAAGTATTACTGTAAAGACTGTTACAGGAACCACTTATTTCACTAATGAAATGTAGCTATCTCTGAAGATTAACTATTCAAAAGTATAAAGTAATACTAAACAGCAACAGGAATTTGGCCAAAACACTGGGGCTAACATATAAATGCCTGAAAAATGTGCCAATACAAGATCCTTCATGCTCCTTTGTATTGGGGATTTGGTTTAATCTCAAACATGGTATATTGAACAGCACACTGTGCCATGTTAGTGGCCTAATAATGGCATAAAAGAAGAAAGAATGCTATCTATTGAATCTCAAACCTAACTTCTTATATCCTATAGTGTTCCACAGCAATTTCCTACCTAGCTAAGTACTCTGACTTTGTACACCAGTATAAGCTACTTAACTTCTTTTAGGACTGTTCTCTAGCCAAAACACTTTTTTTTCCACTTCTGAGCTCATGTCTTTGTAAAGGCCTGCAATATTTTTCCTCCTGTGCAAATCAGGTTGCAAGCTTTAAAATATTTCTTCTTTAAGCCAGTACATTTCAATTAAAGACAAAATGTGAAATACCAGCTTTCCAGACTTAATTAATCATAATACACAACTCCAGATCAGAAGCTATAATTAAGTCTCAATATCTTCTATTGCTAATAATCACCCAGTTGACAACTGAAACCAGCGAATTCCCCCCAGAGGCATCACAGACCTCATATTTAATTGGAAATTAAACATTTTTCCTAAATGTAAACTGGCCACACTTCTATTCTAATTTAAAATTGAGATTTAAAGAAACTTCTAATGTCAGAGAAACATTAATCATAGGGGAAAAAGATTTTGCTTAAAATGCATAAAACTAATGTGTTAGTACCCATTTAGGGAAACCTGTTCATCTTAAATAGATGTTTATCCCATCTGAACTTTGGTTTTCTGACATAAATAATTCATAATTGTTTACTTTTCTTGAAATAGGATGACAAATTCATTAAGGTTCTCTGGGATGAAGGAAAGGAGATTAAGATTTTTACAGAATTAAGACAATATGAAATGAGGACTTTCAGTAGACAGATACTCAAATCACAAAACCCACCAAAATAGCTGGTACTACTTGATCTTGTTGTCATTCTTACCCAGTGATGGATTAGTGATGGATGGACTATAAATACCACACTACTCTCTGGAAGAAAACTAACGGGCAAGTGTAATGTGTTACTCTTTAGGGACATGCCTTGTAACGCCCATATCCCTCATGTATATATAATTACGATATTGCATATAAAGCATGCCTTGTAAGTCATCAGAAAAAGGTTATGATCTGGTGAAAGCAATTTTTCTATCTGAATATGTATATCATTAATGTATATGAAGTTATGAGATTGCATTTTTATGGATATAAGCCATAGCCTTGCCTTAAGTCTGGAAATCAACCAGATATTAGCTCCCCAGAGCCAACAGCAAGGAAAGCAATCAATGTTTGGATTAGGTGTCAAACAACCATTAACAGCCATCGTCCAGCAAGGGAACAACAATTCAATGACTCCCCAACGAAGGCCACATCAGAGAAATTGCTCAGCCTCGCTTGAAAACTCAACAATGCCCACAAGAAATGCCTAGACTTTTGTTCTCCAAGCACATGGAACTGAGGATAGAAAACAGAACATGCTTCACCTTTCTGCTTCAACAGAGTAGACTGGCCCACGTTTAAGGAATAAACCTGTATATTAAATATTACACTCTCCAGTAAGGTTTGAAAAACTGCTTTATCCTGTTGTTGCCAAGTATAATAGCACTGAGAGTTTAAACTGTATGCTTATACTTTATTTGCTTTGGTAACTATTCATTTTCCCTATCACTTATAATCACTTAACACCTAGGTTTTGTGGTCAAGTAATTAGTTTAACTGTTTACCAGTGAGTTTGCTTGAAGGGCCTAGTAACCTGCTCAGGTTTGCAAAGGCTGGCATATGTCCAGTTCCATTCATGAAGTGGTGAACCAATTATAAATTTGTACTGCTTATCTTTAGCAGTGCAAGTCATATTCCTGGAAAAGCGGGGGCAGAGGGAAGAGAATTTGACTAGTTCTTTTCTGTGGGTCATTCATTAGAGCTTCCCAGAGCAATCTACTTGGGTGTTGGGTTGTTGCGCTGAGTAATCACAGCCACTGGAGGGGTTTGCTGTGTGTCACTAGCAGGATACAGTGAGAAACAGCCCAGGCTGGAGAGTTAAAGGGACAACTTGGTCCTATAGTCCCAGGCTATACCTCAGAGATCCCATCACAATGGTGAAATGCAGAAAAGATTTCCCTGCTGCTGTCATTGTTTCAACTGCTCTGTAAATAAATTAGAGGAACATCAATCCAACTTTTATCAACATCATATACACTTACAAAGAAGAAAGTACATTTACCACTGGATTTAACATCTCTTTTGATGAATGCTAATTGAAACAACACTTAGGGACATTCTTTAATATTCATTAAAATAAAAAATAAAAAATGAAGATGCACATCTCACAGAACTGGAAAGGGACTTTGGGAAGTTATTGAGTCCAGTCTGCTGCCCTCTTGGCAGGACCAAGCACCAACCCATTTTTTGGTTTTTTTTTTAAATCTATTTGCTCCAGATCCCTAAATGGGCCCATCAACGATTGAACTCAGAACCCTGTGTTTAACAGGCCAATGCTCAAACTACTGAGCTCCCCTTCCCCCACCCTTGGCTGGTTATGCAGTCAGTTTTACAACACACATTTTCAAATTAATAAACCCGATATGCAGATGAATTTCTCCATCCAGACTGACAAAGGGCAACACTACCTCTGGAATCATATAACTATGAAAGATAACTATATCATGTTTCCATCTGGGAGACCCAGGTTAAGAAGCAATCTTAACATGCCCTCTGACCTAGGTAATGGAAAATAAATGCACTGAAACAGTAGTAAGGGTGTGTCTACACTAGGAACTAACTTCAAAGTTAGGCGCTACTTCGAAGTAGTCAGCAGAGAGTTCACACATTTTCCCTTACTTTGAAGCCCTTAATCCATTCCTGGAAATAGAGTAGTGCCCTACTTCGAAGTTTAAGTTTGAAGCAGGGTGTGTGTAGACACTCAACTTCGAAGTTGTATTTCGAAGTAAGCAACTTTGAAGTTATTTCTGTTGTGTAGACACAGCCTTAGTGTGCTTCATCTTGCAGTGGAGTGAAGCCAGAGTCCCTGTTCTATAATGCAATTAGCCAGCTGTTCTGTGAAGCAGTACAGAGCGCACCCTGGTGATAAGTACCAGACTCTGGTCTCTCAGGAGCAAATTCTGGATCATGATGTCATTAATCCTGAAGCTACAGAGGAAAGATCGACCACATATGGACCAAAATAATGATCCCAGCCCCTACTTATGTCATACATATTTCCCCTTCTGATTTCTGTAAGACAAAAAGAGAAAGTGACAATTGCTCATATTGCTTACTTACAAGTTCCATTTTCCTTATTTTCTTAAGCTTACACAAACAACACTGATCACTGCAAGCAGTGGCAGACATTGGTAACCAATTCTGTTTCAATTACCTTAATAATTGGCATTCCAAAATATTGACAATACTACTAACAAACTAAAGACTTTTCTTGGATCTCTGGGCAAGAAGTGAACAACTGGGTGAAGGAAGCATAGCGTTGGGAAGGGCATACAATGTTAACCAAATACTGATCTGTTTTAAGTCAATATATGTGCCTGTTGATCTGCATGGGGGGAAGATTTTCATATCTATGCTTTTGCCTCATACAGTTCATCTTACATCTCCACCCTTTTCTGTACCTCAATACTGTTGTTTCTAGCCTATCCATCATGTGCATTGTTCCACTTGTTCAGAATAACAACAGAGTAAATTTACATTAAGAACTATACAGTGTTCTACTGGAGGAACACAGTCAACAACATGTCATATAGGATAACACACCACACACCCTACGCCCAAAGTGGTGACATGTGAAGAGCTAAAGTTTGAAAATAAAGTTTGCATAGTATAGAATGTGTGTATCCAGCATTCTATTATCCGGAACTCTCAAACAACAGCATTTTAACCATAAGTAAATTTGTGTTACATTTTCCATAAGTATAGTACAGTGAAAATAAATACAAATAAATACAGCAAATATAGTATAAGTTTACAGCGTACACTGATCCCTCGCAATACGAGCACAACTGGTTCCCAAATTTCTGCTCATAGGAGAAAACTCATAAGAACGACACTAAATTCCCATTAAAATACATGTAAAAGTCTCTGATTTGTTCCAAGTTCTTGTAACTTGACATAAACCAGTTGAGTTTAGGTACTTTTCTGATGGATTTGAATAGTTTGGCACCAGAAATAGGATGTAGTGTATGTATGTAGGGCAGGGATTCCCAATCTATGGGTCGGGACCCAAACATGCGTCCCATTAGATTTGTTAAAGGTCGCCAGATGGGCAGTTCCCAGCTGTGCATGTGGCTGTTAAAGAAGCTATTTGCAGCTTCTTAACACTGCTGCCTCAGGCAGAAATCTATCAATAGAGATAGCTTCTGGAGATGGCAGCTCCCTCTATCAGTAGGGATAGCAATTACGTTATGCCTAGGTGCTGAAACCTTAACACTTGAGTTAATTGCTGGGAGCAGGAGGGCTGGAGGAGCCACCCAGGCTAGCAGCCCTGGTGAAGAGGCAGCAGGAGGAGGAGGAATGTCTAAGGCTGGGGCTCTTGAGGGATGCAAGGGGGGTTTAAGACTTGGGGCAGTTTGGGGTTGCTGGGGGGGTGTAAGCCTGGGGGTAGTTTGGGGCTGCTGGGGGGAGGTTAAAACCTGACCAAGGGTGAGGTCAACAGGTCAGGGGGGTCTAATACAGTAAACACTCAAGTTACCCAGGGGTTGTTCCTGTAACCCCTGAATAACTCAAATATTCCTGCAAGGGGCAAGGAACCAAGAACCACCAGGGCTGGTCAGTTTCCTGCCTCCCAGAGTGACAGAAGCTGGGAACCAGTGGCAGGCTGGTTCCAGTCTCCCCATGGCTTGCGGGGCCAGGAAAATGATCAGCTCATCGCTAGTCAGTTTCATGTTCCTGCCTTGCAGGGGAGGAAACCAGACTAAGGGCCTCCTCCCTCTCCTCCCCCAGCCTAAGGGCTGTCAGACAGCTGCATGTCTGAGGGAAGGGAGGGAGAAGGTTCCAGCCACAGGGCTGTGGGTATCCCCGCCTGGGACCCCACAGCTGAAGAGGAGCCAGCCGCAGAGCTGCAGGTCTCCCAGACTCCTGGCCAGGGACCCTGCTCATATAAGGGGGGGAATTTCATTCATATAGTGAATAAAGGTAGGTATTTTTGTTCCTCGTTTGAGTGAGTACTCATTAGTAAAGTACTTGTTAAACAAGGGATGAGTGTACAATACTACTGTTGTTGGCAAATAAAGTAATCTGCATACATTTTTGTTTTCTCAGTATTTAATGTTGTTTTCTTTATTGTTATGCATCACTATGTGTACCTCTCTGTTATCCAGCATATTTGAATATCTGGCAAACTCCTGGTCCTGAGACTGCTGTATATGAAAGTTTACTCGGGGTGTGTGTGTGTGTGTGTGTGTGTGTGTGTGTGTGTGTGTGTGTGTGTGTGTGTGTGTGTGTGTGTGTGTGTGTGTGTGTGTACCCTGTACATTGTATATATTGTACATACACACACACTGCATACACACACTGCATACACACACACACACACACACACACACTCAGTATGGGCATTTCCTATTTATATGTGCACATGTGCATACACAATACTTGTCCCCTTATCTTACCTTTTGGTGTTACAGTCACAAATTAGACTCCATTCAGCAACATTACATTTTGCTTCCGAAACCTTTTGCTGTTAGTTATATCAGTCTGAGATTTGTTGACATCTCTTGATAAAGTAAAAGTCTTGTCATCAGCTGTGACACATCACCTAGGCTACTGCTTGTCTGACTAAGAAAATGGAGTGTGACAGTTTTTCACTACACTGTGAGGCCAGCTACATGTCAAAACAAGCTGGAGTCACTTCTCTTTCTTCTGTTCTGTTTGCTCCCACATTTGGTCTGAAACAGCTGAAAATGTAAAATATTTATAATTTGTATTGAATTACATGAGTAAAAATGTTGTCTATAGTTCATGAATCACTAATTACACATACACAAATGATGTTTTGGAACCCAGTGGTTTCCTAGTACAACTGTATTTTGTCACCCAGAAACTGAATTTTGAACATGACAACACCACAAACTTCAGGTAGGCCTTCAAATGCGTAGATAAAATAAACATATACCTGTATTTACAGGTTATAATTGAGCCTTTAGAATTACAAGTATTGAGGACTGGTAGAAGTTTCACATAACAGATTATGTATTAGTTCAAGCCTAGCAGTTTCGTATGTTTCAAGCTCTTTTGCATCCCCATTCCCCTCTCTCTTCCCCCATGCTTGAGTAAATGTAATATAATATGCAGTGATCACATATAAGTAAACTGCAAAAACAAGTAAAATTAAAATAAACTACTGTTTGACATCAGGAGCATTTATTGTACAATCCATTTCCAACATAAATCACCATAGATTCACGAGACGTTCTCACCAGAATCATTGGCAGACATTCCAAAATACGTAATTACTAACGTTTAATGAGCAATGCCTACATGACTGAATAAGGTTGATTACTGAACTGTGAACTTCCATTGAAGAGACAGTTACATTGCATTCACCAAGCGCACCACTGATTATATAGCATATAAAGCCTCTAAACCTGATTACATAAACAATCAATGGTTTTGGAAAGAGTGAGGAAAATATTAACACAGATTTCTGTAACAAAGAAAAAAATCCAATTTACATTTAGTCTTTTCCCTTTCTAGTTGATAAATGAATGATGAACTAATTGATCTGTCTTTTAAGCCCCTAGAAAGGCTTCTGATTTTTTTTAAAAATAGTTGCATCCTCAACTATTTCTGAGTTACCATTGGATAGATTAGACTGTGAGCATGTGCTCAGTAACCCTCAACAATAAATATGCCCTATATGAAGATGTATACCTGCTTGCAAAGCCACAAACTTCAGAAAACTCACACTATTTCATATTTAATACACTGCTTTGCTATCAGCTGTAGGGTGAAGATAATTTCCTTGATATTAGGAGTATTTTGAACCTTGTGTAGCAGTTGAGAACCAGTTTACAGACATGAACAAATACTTTAATGGCTCAGCTAAGTGGAGATAAATATTTTTGCAAAACATTGAAGTCATCAGTGTAAGACACAAACACCAATCTAGTACACTTAAGAACAATCAGTACTATGAAGCATTTTAGTATTACACTATGTCACAAATAAACAGTGTAAATGTACAGAAAGTGCATATATATTCTTTAGACTGTAAGAATAAATTCTTGGTGAAGATCTTTCCTTCATAATACCTACACAAGCTGCTCAGTGGTAAAATTTTAGGCTCCTCAGGCAACTTGAACTACTATTTGCCAAAACTAATTTTAAAGGGAAGAATAGATAATCTGTCCACTTTTATGTAACCTTTTTAACACGTGCTCAACAAGGGGATCTAAAATGAATGCACTCATGACTGCGCCTGTCTTATATAACCTAGGAGACATGGTTTATGGCGCTCGTCAGGGTCAGAATGTCAGGCCGAATATTAAGTGGTAAGAACTAAATAACTATATTTTGATGCAAACATACTATGCCAGGATTGCGTAAAATTATTTAGTCACATTCTGTGGCATATTTTATTAGCACTGAAGGCCTGCATGTTTCTCAGTGGCTGCCAGGAAAAAGCAATAAAAAAGGTTTTGAAACCTATATTAAAAAAATCACAATTCAGAACTTAGAACTACATCATAAAAACATCCAAAATCATATTTCACCATTTTATCATGTTTCTGCTTAATATGTACATTTTATTTTCAATTTTAAGCACGCACTGTGAAGAAATATTGCCCCAATTTGTAAAATCTATCTTTAGCAGTGAAGGCTTATTAGATTCCATATCATGTGTATTATGTGTGGTAGGTAGTTGTTTACAACAGCTATTGGAGTAACTCTTCCAGTGACTAGAGTAATCACCCAAGCCTATTTTAACTATAATGGAAATTAATGCTTGATTCATTTCAGAATTTTAATGCTTATGCAATGAAAAAAAAATGGAGCATTCAAAATCAGTTTGGCCCAAGAGATCATCATCAGGCATAAGGGACAACATCTATTCAAATTCTCATCTATTTTTATTCTGGTTCCAACCAGTGTTCCCTCTATTTTTTCCATTCATGGGTGGGAAAAAATGTTATGTGCACGTGTGGATGTGCAGCCACCAATAGAAATGCATGCTTCCAGCTGTGGGTGGCTCTGGACGTTCTGCTAATCAGCCAATGGCACCTGAATCTCTCCTGGGCAATTGCCTAGCTGCTCAGATTACAGGAAGCATCGGTTACAACCACTGTCCTACAACATAACTGAAGATAAATTTTTAGATATTTCTGCTTTATAAACCAAAGCTGCTGGATTAGGGGATTGTAGATCTGGATTCTGTTCACAGCTAGGAAATAGTTGCATAGTGAAGCAGCTTAGCTAGAAGTCCATCCTTCAACTGTTGTACTCAGTGTACTTTAAAATTTCAAAATACATCTTTGTTTCAGATTGAGGGTATAAAGAAAAGGAATTGCATTATATTGGTGAAATAGTTATTTAGAGAACAACAGTAGGAAAAGATTAAGTAGAAAATACGGTCTTTGCACTAGTCAGACTTCTTCTGTTACTTGATCT
The DNA here is from genome assembly GCF_033958435.1 of Carettochelys insculpta. Taxonomy (NCBI): domain Eukaryota; kingdom Metazoa; phylum Chordata; order Testudines; family Carettochelyidae; genus Carettochelys; species Carettochelys insculpta. The sequence continues at coordinate 100,053,185 of NC_134142.1, forward strand.
TGCAGCCTTGAAATATACCTGATTCTAGAGGTTAAAGTTCAGAACTATCATGTGAGATAGAATTTTAGTGATAAATAGACATAAAGAAGCTTAATTTCAACAGACCAGCCCAACAGTTTCTATCTATATGGATGCAATTTAAAGGGTAAAGCTGCTAATCCTAGCTAGGTGACGCACCTGGCTGCTGGAGTTTTTACAAGCCTGGTGGTGAATGCAGATCATGATAGGTCACGACACACCTCGAGAAATATCTAAGGCATGACCACCAACTTTTTTGTCAAATGAAACATTCAGCTTTACCTTTGGGCTGATTGAATCTCAAATGATGAAGGAATCACTTTTCAACCACTTCATCTTCTTGATGCATCTTAGCTTCACGTTCTCTTTACACCCAATGTGTCCTATGCTATTTTACGCTTTTTTTTTACTTGTATCCTCATTCCAGTTTGTGCACTGAATGTGTCCAATAAATCATTTTGATGATACGCTCTTCATAACAATTTCATTTTTAGCAGAATGAAATGGATATTTTTCACTATCGCAGTTTTTCAGGTACCATTAAGAGTATACTATTAGTCTTGCAATTAGTCTTCACTTAGCATATGCTCATTTAGCATAGTCACATTTATTATTGTTACTGCATAATGCTATAGATAAGAACTCTGTAAACCCACAACGGTGCCTAAACTTTTCAGCATATTCCAAGAGATAAGATAACAGCACCGCTGTGCAACAGCTGTGAGATGGAAAAGCAACCTGGGTATTAGCATGCAAATGAGCTTGTCAAGCAACCCACATGGCTTCTAGAATGTCTCCCCCCCCACGCACACACATCCAATACTCAACAAACAAGTAGCAATTTCAACTGCAGGGCTTATTCTAAACCCATTAAGCAACTGTGTTTACAGAGAGCACAGATAGACACCTACAATTAAAGTTGTCCGACAAGCTACATTATAGTACCTGGTTAACATTGCTCATCTTAAATTTTTCACGTGCTAGGTGTCTAGCATCTACTGTATTATTTTGCAAAATTTCAGCAAACACAGTTCAGCCATTTTTCACAAAAAGAATAAGGAATACTATGTTTTGTCCTTACTAAAACAACTCTTACAAGAAGCTCCAGTTCCCCCATGCTTTGAAGCAAGGACTTTAAATTTGGCACCAGGGTGCCTTTTTCCATCAGGGATGTGCCTCTTTCTATCACTGTAAAATGTTACCAGTACACTTATTCTTAATACAGACCCATTAAGAGTTTGGAAGTGGAATTTCCTCAGTATTTTGTTACATCACAACTCTGACATGCTGACCAGACCATGCATGTGTCACCTGAACAGAGCAATGGAATGTGCTCCATCCTGGACCCGAAGAGGCTGCCAATGTGGCCCTGGATCTCAGAACTGAAAGTACAGAAAAACATCTCCTGTGTTTGCCCTGGCAGAGTGGAAGAGAAAGAGCAAGCTCCACCACTTGAATACCGAGGGACGAGTAATGAGGAACAGGAGCCAAGATGGGCAGAACGTGGCAGAGAGAGAAGATGATAGTGGAGAGAATATGAACAAAGTGGAGAGGGAACTGTGGATAGGGCAAGTGGGTCGAGCATAGGAAACAGGCAGAAGAGAAAGTAATATGGGCTGATATAGTGATGACAAGTATCAGAGGGGTAGCCAAGTTAGCTTGTATCTTTAAAACCTAGGAATCCTGTGGCACCTTATAGATTAATACATTTTGGAGCATAAGCTTTCGTGGGCAAAGACCTGCTTTATCAAATGCATGAGTGGTAGAGTTCCAGAGGGGGGTTTAAAGGAGGAGTCTCAGTCAAGGGGTGGGCCAGAGTTGACAAGGAGTCACAGAAGATGTGGCCCATTATCAGCAGATAAGGTGGAGTTGTGAACATCAAGAGAGGAGAAATCAAGTCAGTTCAGGTGGGGGGATGTGGCTCATTATCAGTAGCTAATGTGGAGGTATGAACGTCAAGAGCAGAGAAACTGCTTTTGTAGTTGGCCAACCACTCCCAGTCTCTGTTCAGTTCTTGGTTGATGGTGTCAAATTTGCAAATGAATTGCAGCTCTGTAGTTTCTCTTTGGGGTTTATTTTTGAAGGTAATTTTTTTGTAGGACTGATATTTTTAAATCAGTGAGTGTTCAGGGAAATTGAAATGTTCTCCTACAGGTTTTTTGTATGTTACTCTTCCTGATGTCTGATTTATGTCCATTTATTCTTTTACTTAGAGACTGTCCAGTTTGGCCAACGTAAATTGCAGTGGGGCACTGCTGGCACATGATGGCATATATTATACTAGTAGATTTGCAAGTGAAAGAGCCCCTGATGGTGTGGTCGATGTGCTTTGGTCCTGTGATGATATCACTAGTGTAGATATGTGAGCAGAGTTGGCACCGAGGTTTGTTGCAGGGATTGGTTCCAGGTTTAGAGTTACTGTGGTATGGTCTATAGTTGCTGGTGAGAACTTGTTTACGGTTGGCAGGCTGTTTATAGGCGAGGACAGGCCTGCCTCCCAAGGTCTGTGAGAGTGAAGGATCATTGTCCAGGACTGATTATAGATCACTGATGATGCGCTGGAGATGCTTTAGTTGGGTGCTGTATGTCATGGCCAGTGGTGTTCTCATGTTTTCCTTGTTGGGCCTGTCTTCTAGCAGGTGGCTTCTGGGTACACGTCTGGCTCTGTCAATCTGTTTCTTTACTTCCTTAGGTGGGTATTGTAGTTTCAGACAAGCTTAGTAAAGGTCGTGTAGATGTTTGTCTCTGTCTGAGGAATTTGAGCAAATGCAGTTGTATCTTAGTGCCTGGTTGCACACAATGGATTAAGTAGTGTGCCCTGGATGGAAGCTGGAGGCAGCAGTCCGTGAATTTCTGATGGAGAGTGGTATTTATGTGACCATCACTTACTTGCACAGTAGTGTCCAGGAAGTGGATCTCTTGTGTGGACCAGTCTAGGCTGAGGTTGATGGTGGGGTGGAAACTGTTAAAATCACAGTGGAACTCTTCAAGAGCCTCTCTCCCGTGGGTCCAGATGATGAAGATGTCATCCATGTAGCACAAGTAGGGGAGGGGCTCTAGGGGACAAGAGCTGAGGAAACACTGTTCCAGATCAGCCATTAAAATATTGGCTTACTGTAGGGCCATGTGGGTGCCCATAGCAATGCCACTGATTTGAAGGTATAAATTGTCCTCAAATCTGAAATAGTTGTGGGTGAGGACAAAGTCACAAAGCTCCGCCACCATTTGTGCCTCGATCTCATCAGGGATAATGCTCCTAACAGCTTGAAGTCCAGCTTCATGTGAGATATTGGTGTAAAGGGTCTCTACATCCATAGTGGCCAGGACGGTGTTTTCAGGGAGGTCACCAATGGATTGTAGTTTCCTAAGGAAGTAGGTGGCATCTCGAAAAAAGCTGGTAGTGCTGGTAGCATAGGGTCTGAGTAGAGAGCCCACATATCCAGACAATCCTGTAGTGAGAGTGCAAATGCCCAAGATGATGATGGGATCCCCAGGTTTATGGATCTTGGGTAGTAGATAGAATAAACCTGTTGAAGTTCTAGGGGCGTGTCTGTGTAGATTTATTCCTGTGTTTTTATAGGGAGGGTCTTGAGCAGATGCTGTAGTTTCTTCGTGTACTCCTCAGTGGGAATCTGGGACAGTGGCTTGTAGAATGCGGTATTGGAGAGTTACCTGGCAGCCTTCTTTTGGTAGTCTGTCCTATTCATGATGACAACACAGCACCTTCTTTGTCAGCCTTTTGGATGACAATGTCAAAGTTGTTTCTGAGGTTGTTGATGGCGTTGCATTCTACATGGCTGAGGTTATGGAGAAAGTGATGCCACTTTTCCACAATTTCTGCCTGTGCACATCAGTGGAGGCATTCTAAGTATAGGTCCAGTCTGTCATTTTGACCATCAGGGCAGTCCATGAAGAATTTTTTTTCCTGTAACTGTATGTGGGAGGGGACCTGTGGGTCAGTGGGTTGTTCAGTGTCATGCTGAAAGTATTCCTTGAGTTGAAGATGGCAAATGTAGGCTTCAGATCCCCACAGAATGCTATCAAGTTTATGGCAGGGGGAGAGCAAAAATGGAGTCCTCTAGAAAGGCAGACTCTTCTGCAAGGCTGAGTGTGTAGTTGGATAGATTGACAATATCGCTGGGTGAGTTAAGGCTATCACTATTGTGGCCCCATGTGGAAAGCAGGACTTCAGATAGTTTACAGTCCTTTTTCTTCTGTAGAGAAGAGAAATGTGCATTGTAACTCTCCTCTCTTGTTTTAGTAAAGTCCAGCCATGTGGAGATTTGTATGGAAGGTTGTTTTTTTTATGAGAGTCTCCAGATCTCAGAGCTTTTTTGATGTTTTCCTGTTTGCTGTACAGGATGATGATCAAGTGGTTCCTCAGTTTCTCAGAGAGTGTGTGGCAGAATCTCACCATAATCTGTGCAGTATGTTGATTTCAGTGGGTTTTTCAGTGGGTTTAGTGAAGAGAGGTGCAGAAGTTGGCATGGAGAAGCTGACGAAGGACAAGACAACTGTAACGTAACCATTGTGACCTCTTGGTGCAAGGAGGGATAGAATTTTTAAGAGATTTTTAAGAAGAACAGAATTTAAGAAGTTATGTATCTAAACCAGAAATTCTATTCTTATAGCCTTGAACTTAGGGCAGGTTACCAAGAGATGACAGGTCAAACAAGCTCCTTTTTTAAAAAAGGAAGATAATGTTTCTCTATTTCTTTTGTTCTTACAGTGCAAATAGCTGTAGTAAAAATATAAAGTGAGCACTATATCCTTTGAATTCTGTGTTGTAATTGACATATATTTGAAAATGTAGAAAGCATCCAGAAGTATTTCAATAAATGGTGTTCTGTTGTATAACGGTGTGATGAATCTCAATTTGTAATCACTTGATAGCCCTGATTACAAGCTAAAACAACTAGCTACTGCAAATGTAATGACTGAACCATAAATTCTATTGTTACAAAGACAGCAAATCACTATTTCAAGTGACGAGCACGTAAAATTATTTGAACTATTCTAAACATTGTTGAAACTCAAACGTGATCGTAATATCTAGGGATATTTTCTCCTCTGTCTCAGGACTTGCTGATGATAGCAGCAGTTATTTGTGGAAATGATACCAAAAAACACCAGAGCCAGAGTAAACAGAAAGTGGATAATGTTATATTTTTTTGTTTTTAGAAAGTAACTCCTCTTTTTAAAAAAGCAAGAGAAAAAGCAATAAACAAGTTTAATATTGAAAGTTTTGGCTTCCCAGCCATGTTCAACAGAATGTATTGTCTGGAATCAATACATTAAAAAGACAGGGACTTTTTTTAGGCTTCTTGTTTGTTGATACTGACTGAGTGGTTATGAAATTGCTATTGCTTTGAATTGAACTAGCACACATATCTCATGTGGATCATTCAGTACAAAAATAAAAGAAAAACCTGCCAGGGGAATTAAATATCTTCTCACATTTATTTCCTAGCCTATAAGGTTACTGGATCAATACAGTTGAATGTGTGAGGTCAAATGAGGCAACTATTCCATTTTAAAAAAATCTTTTTTTAAAAGCAATTATTTGCTTTGACCATCTTAATTTTAACCAGGTTTTTAAACTCATGAGAGGGAACCATCAGCATGGAAAACACTGTGCTTTTTATGCTGTTCAAAAAAATTATAGATATGTATACATTTTCATACACACATACATACCCACCTCAACCAAAATACGCTGTTTAGGACATAGCATCTATATCTGCTAGCCTCGTGTCCAGGAGGCCAGACCAAAAAGGGCAAGTTCCAAGACACACAGTACACAGTAAAAATCAAGAATCTGACCCTGCAAAATCATATTCCCACAACTCTCGAGGAAGGTCACTGAGAATCTCTTCACTGATATCAGTAATCTAGATTGCAGTCCCTTTATTCATATTGTACAATATTCTGAGCCCAGAATGGTCGCTGATTTTAATGGAGCTCATCTGTAGCAAAGCAATACTCAATGTAAGTAAAAGTATCAGAAACTGAACCTATTACACTAAGATCAGTTCTTTCCCAAGCAGACTTGAATAATACTGTTGAACTTAGTGGGGCTTCTCCTGGAAATAAGAGGCTACAGGATCAAGGTCTGAATTATTTCCCAAACAAAACAAGCACAATACATCATTTAGACTCAACAGCTGTTTGTTTCATACAAGAATTAACAGTAGTTTTGATCTGGCCCACCCTAAATGCAGCTAATGAAAATCAGTTTTTACACTGATTTACACTCGCTGATGGTAGAATTCAGTAAAACTACTTGCATCAGAAAGGGAGCCTTATCTGGCCACAGAATGCATACTTTAAAAAGATACATTGTCATGACAGATAATTAATAAACCATCTTTTAAAAGCTCACAAGAAGTACTGGAGCCATTCATGGTCTCAATTCTCAAGCCTCTTCTTCACACAGGGTCCTGAAAAATTTAGAAGAACTATTTATGTGTCAGTAAAGGCTGCAGACTGAGACCGCATGGTATAATTTAGAGCTGGATATAAAAATATTTCCCCAGACTTCCAACTTCTTTCCTTGTCAGATGATCTGTTCTATTACATCTTGTTACTTTATGGACAAGAAAAAATTAACTTAAATTACTTTATTAATGCTCTAAAACCAATGCAAGGTCAGCAGTCAATGCTACAATAGTTCAGAAACTTTATACAGTCTGTTTGTATAAATGTCTTCCTTCAGACCACATGAATCTCACTAGACACAACTTCAAAAAAAAACCAAAACCCAACATTCCCTACTGAGAAAGGAAAAGAATAAAATAATGAACTGGAGGAAGTCTTATCTCTGACTTGTAATAAAACCACCAGGCTGAGCTGATGTGTAATCACAAACCTAAAAATACAGAACTTTCTATATTACTGCATTTGAAAAATAAGATTAGAGAGTGTGGTAAAAAATGTGCAGTTTTAATGTGCACATTATTAGTCCATCCCAAATCTACAAAAGCACGGCAATCAGGAGCTTCAGAGAAAGCCCTATACATTCTTTTCCATTTTCACATTGCCTACACTGCTGTCAATAATATAATCCAATATGCCATTATAGGCTTTCAATTCCATCTCCAATGGATACCCAAAAGCCATCCACGTCCCAGCAATACCATATGCTTTTATAGCAATTATATCAACACACCACTACATTTGCCTGTCAGACTATCCAGGCATTTGGGATGTCAGTCTGCCTTTATGCTTCCAGGGTCAGTGTGAAAGGTACACACAGAAAAGAGAGACAGTCCAGTGGGGAAAAATTGTCAATATGGCTGATTTTAACACACTTTTTATTTTTTCCTGTATCAATTCATTTTTTCATTGTATTGCCATGAAAAATTCAAATTATGTTCAAAGTTCAGATTCTGCATTTTTGCTCTTGCCATTTCCCATAAGGTTTTACAAAATAAAGCACTTCATGAAAGAGCAGGGCTTTCTTACTGCTCTTTCGCTTCCTACCTGCCTATTGAGGATTTGCTCACCTCATAGCCTGACATTCTTTCTCGTGGTTGCTGAGTCCATCTTCTTCCCCACTAACCCACTGCACAGTCTCTCTCTCCTGCTCCCAGCTTTTCCCCTTCATGGTTCAGCCCTCCGGCTAAATCACTTTGTTTTCCCCCTTCCTAGTCTAACTGTCCCCAGCAGTTTGCAAAGAAGCTGTTCCTGCAGCTCTTGTAGGGAAACCTAGGCCAGTCTTCCCAACCAGGTTCCAGTCCAAGGACTCCCCTCAGTCGTACAGGTCTTCATTCTCCCAGCCCTCACTGCTCCTTCCTTAGACTGCTTCCTATACTGCCTACTAGATGTACCTACTCAACCCATTATATCAGGGAGTACAACTGTGCTGTTCTGTTGCAAGCCCCCTGGTTTTATAGAAACCCGATCTGTTTCTGACCAGTTAAGCTTCATTCCCTATTAAGCCTCACTGTACCCTAGCTCACTGTGCCTCTGTCTGCCTGTTCCCCCAATGGCATCCCTGACCTCCCCCACACAGCTCCTGCACTCATAGCCCAGAGAACAACCCTGCTCCATGGAACGTCCTCCCAAACCCCACAGGCACTGGAGGGTGCAGATGCTTGGCTGTGCAGGGCACCAAAAATCCTAAGGACAGCCCTGAGCCTATGGCTAATTGCTCTCTCTTTCCTACTTAAGCACTTCAGGGCTAATGTAAGGAGAACGTCCCATCATATCCATGCTAAAAGTGATCTCTCTGACACTATGGCAACTAAAGTGCAGACTACTCTTGGCATGGTGCTGTAGCCCATCCCAGTAGAGAGAAGGTTACAAGCAGGCCAAAGGAAGCCTGTGCAAATCTGGCCAATCAGGATGAGGCACAGCCAGCCAGGCTGGTTCCTATAAAAGGCTAAACCAGGGGCGCCCAACCTTTTTTCCATTGGGGGCCACATGGCAATATTTTATGTGCTCTGGGGGCAGGGGACAAACACAAAACAGCCCCAAACCACCAGCCCCAGGCTTAAAGCCCCTCACAGCAACTAATCACCCTCTGCCCCCAGCCTTAATCCCTCCACAGCCCCAAACTGTCCCCAGTCTAAGACCCCCGCAGCCCCAAACTGCCCCTCAGTGCCCTCCCTTAAACCCCCTGCAGTCCCAAACTGTCCCCTGCCCGCCCCCTGGCTTAACCCCCCTTGTAGCCCCAAACCGCTCTACTGCCAGCCCCATGCCCCAGCATCTTGGTGCTCCAGCTGCAGGGGCTCTGCTACTGGCCCTGCACCCCAACTGGGGCTCTGCCCCCAGGGGCCAGTGGTGGCTTGGTGCTCCAGATGCAGGGGGTCTGATGCTGGCCCCATGACTCAGCCAGGGCTTTGCCCCTGGAGTTGGCAACAGCTCCGTGCCCCAGCCACCAGGGCTCTGCAGCATTCGGCCTCATGGCAACCAGTGCTGGTGCAGTAGCTGGCCCCACATGCCGGATAAAAAGGCTCCATGGGCTGGATTCTGGCCCATGGGCTGCCTGTCAGACACCCCTCTGCTAAACCCATCAAAGAAGAAGGAGCTAGGTCCCGGTACAGGAGAGAACAGCAGCACCTTGGACAGCGCAGTCCTGGGCAGACTCAGGGGGAGCCAGAGAGAAGCTCCAGCCTGATACCTGTCAGGTTGTGTATCTTGATATAAGGAACAAGAAGGTGCAAGGGTCAGAAGGAAATAGTCCAGGGAACAGGAGCAGTCAAGGAGAGAGAAAGAGGAGGAAAGAGCAGAAGATGGCTGCTGACAGAGAATCCTTTGGTCAGAAATCAGAGTAGTGGGTCCCTCCTTGCACTGCACCTGGCCACACTGGAGCATGGCCTATACAGACAGCAGCTTGTCCCTGAGGCAAGGGGCCTGACTTGGGGGCTGCAATTGCCCATGGTGACAGCTGTGAGACTGAGGACAGCTGATACCACTGGATGGAGGAGACAACAGAGTGGAGGGCACAGCCAGAGGGCAGCATCCTGAAAAGGACACTGTGGGCCAGGAAGTGATGTGGGTTCAGATAGCAGAGAACAGACAATGAGTAAGAGGTGACCAAAAGACACACTCGAGACAAACTGAGCTGTTTCTTACTGTTACCAATAGAAGTTGCTACAGCTGTGAGATGACCCCATTACAACCCTATTTACAGATGGGCAAACTGTGGTATAAAGAGATTTAATTATACTTACCAAAGATCAGAAAGTAACCTATTGGCAGTGGCAGAAATAAAACCAGGAGATCTATTCTTCTTTCACTGACACCAGCAAAACCCAGGAGTAAGCAAAATTAAATCACTAGAATTACAACAGTGTAAAATAGATGTGAGAAATAAATCTAAATAAGGGAGTCTTGATGGCTCATCCCCTGCTGAAACCTGTGGAAACACTACCTGTTTCATATCCTCTCGTGGTTTATTATAGCCTTTTGGTAACACTTTCTCTGCTACTTTTTACTGTTCTGCAGTTAATCCATTATTTAACCAACGAATGAGCTATGCATCAACTAATAATTATTATCTTATTGGCCTAGTGAAGCAGGTCCCTACACTCAAGTTGATGGCATTTCTCCATCTAATCAGGAAATGGGTTGTGACATATATGAGCTCATGTTCCCTCTTTTCCATTCAATATTTGCCTCTCCTTTCACTTAGGTTCCCTTCACCCAATCGCTTCCATCTGCATATTCTCTATGTTCATTTTACTTTCTCTCTACTCTGCTTCACTATCATTTCCCAAAAGTATGTCATTTTTCCCTTATTCTAAATGTTATCAGTTCACACATTCAAGTTGAACCTCTTTTAGGTGCCATTTCTGTCAGCTCATGAATTGCTTTTCAATATTATTAAACATAGCCATTTTTGAAATTATACCAAGGAGGGTATAATTATGGAAAGTACTGTACTTACTATTTGAATAAACAAGTTGTCCATCCACTTACCTAAAATGTTATTTAGACAATGTGAAAAAATTGCTTTATGGATTTAAGCTAGAAAAAGTAATTTTCAAGCCACTATCACTACCATGTAGACTGCCAGTAGCCACCTTAAAAGGATTAAAATTATAATCTCCACATGCCTATTCTTCTTACCTTGTAAATACTTTTCCATAGCTCTGTAGAAATTTAAATGAGACAGCAATGAACTGGAATTACAACTTTCAGCCACACTACAGTGTTCCCTCTAATCTTCCCCGCTCCTTAGCAGAATGAATTTTGTTATGTGCACCAAAACGGTGGCAGTGTGGGACACATCGCCTTCATATTGATGTGCCTAACAAAATTAATGTGGCGGGATAAGGGATTGGAGTGAAAGTGGGTAAGGGCTCCAGAGGGGGTTTAGGCTATGGTGGCAAGGAGGAAAAGCAGCACATCTCCCCAGTGTGTCAGCTCTGATGCCAGACCACCCCCAGATTGGGATGGGTGTGGAAGGGCCACCCTGGCTCCAGCAGGAATGGCACATATCCCACTTAATTTACTTCCTCCACTGGTCCTATTAAATGACATGCGACTCCCTCATTTTTTCTCCTTCTTCCTTCTCATCCCCTCACCCCGCATATAAAGCCTGGATTCTTATTATTTGCTCAAATCTGAAGTGGGTCTTATCCACAAAAGCTCATTATCTAATAAATACCTTGGTTAGTCTTTAAGACAACACAGGAGTGCTTGGCTTTGGTTTTTTTAGCCCTCTCCCCGCCCAGCCCTTTTTTTTTTTTTTTTTTTTTTGAGGAACTATGATCTAGGAGAGACCAGGATGCTACATCAGGGTCTTACCTAATGAAACAAGAAAAATACAAACCAGGTGATTTCAACTCATCTAATCTCAACTCAAGCAAGCACTCAATACTGGCCTTTTTCTCAAAAAAAAAAGTCTGCAAACCCCTTTAATACTGACATACACAAAATCCTGTTTATTAGGCAGTCAATATTAAATGTCATCCATTTGGTTTAGAATGAAAATCTGCCCATCTTGCTATTATTCTAGTCCCTCTCTTTGACCTTAGTCTATGACCTCCTGTTACTTTCTCAATTTTTGACTGTATGATTCTATTGGGATTTTTGACTACTGTGAATGTTCTCTATGCTCTTGTCTTTTTCCAAGCTAAACATAGGAAGCTTATAAAAGGCTATTTTCTTTACAAAGTTTTATATTCCTGAGCTGTGTAGTTATTCTCTACTGCAATGCTCTTTCTATAGAATGACATATGGGTCTACACATTGTGCCTCTAACATAAGGCAGTTACAAACCTTTAGAGAGCCAGAATTTAGGTCAGAAGTAGAAAATTAAGTTGCTTGTACTTCATGTTTTCTTCTCATGTGCCATAACCCAGAAATGACCACTTGCCACAATTATAAAAATGTAATCAAAACTCCTTCCAGCAATGCCACTCTCTGGCCCTGATTTTTCAAATTTCTTGTCCAACCAAAGTCACCGGGAGGGATGAAAAGTGAACTCAGCGCATCTTTTCTAACTCAGCAATGTGAACACTTGTGCTGAAATGACATCAGGGAGAAAAGTCATAGAAAAACATTTTATCTTGTTGGTTTTACCTGAAGGCCTTGAAAAGAATTTGCACAGGCATACCAGAAGAGCACACATCTGAAAAGAAGCTCCAACAGTCCTGTAGTGGAGCAGCATGCACCTTCCTTCATAATTTGGCACTCTGGACTCTGCTGCATCTAATGCTACAGTCAGTAATACACATACTCAGAGTTTGTGCAAGATTTAAGACTGTGGTGTTACTCCTATCATTTTAAACAATAGCCAGAAAAGGCTTCTTACATTGTCTCCATCCCTTACACACGCCAATATTAACAGAGGTAGCTTCATTAGTCTATATTCTAACAAAACAAACCAGCAGTCATGTAGCACTTTAAAGACTAACAGAATAATGCATTAGGTCATGAGCTTTCATGGGAGAAGACCTACTTCTTCAGATCTCTATGTTTGTAACCCTCAAAATACATTAGCATGCCTATGCTTTGATAGTCTCCAGGTGATATTTTCTCCAAAAATCTAACCTTAAATAATTTTTGAACTTGCTGGCTCTATTCCTGTCTACTACTGAAATGATGGCCTGCCACAAGGTCACTTAAACTGAAGAACTGAAACATCTGTAGTTAGATGTTTTCAAGTCACCAGGGCATTTGAGAGGAGCAGAGGAGGTTGCCAGGCTGCTCCTGCTGCTGCAGTGGATGTGGGACAGAAGAAATTGTTCTGCTCTATTCCAAAACCGATTAGGCCTTAACTGGCATATTGTATCTCTAACTGGGTGCCCATTTCAGGAAAGAGGTGAACAACTTGGAGAATGTCCTGAGAAGAGGAACAAAAATGTCCAACCTTACAGTCAGAAGCTCTGTCTCTGGAGTGTTTTAAGAGCAGGCTAGACAAACATGTCAGGGATGGTCTAGATAAGATGTAGCTCTGACAGGAGTGCTGCAGACTAAACTAAAAGATATCTCAAGGTCCCTTCCAGTCCTGTAGCTCTATGATTCTCCATTCTCTATCCTCAATTTCCCCATTTTCTTGAGACTCTCTATTGCTAACCCGTTTTACTTTTTATTCTTTGACAATTAATTTGCTTTGTCCTAAGTCCTTTCTTGAAATCTAGCTGACATGCTCTACAGCATGGTTTCATCCTTCTCCTACTAATTCCATGATATATTCAAGTAGTTCAGGCAAACTTCAGTGGAATGAGTTTCCTTTATATACTTCTGCTAGTTTCTATGTTCTGGACTGCGGTATATGTAATATTTTACATTCTTGTTGCTTAATCAATCTTGCCAACATTTTCTCTGTAGCCAAAAGCAACTTTATAGGTATATAGTTTCCAGAATCTATCTATATTATATTAGCCACATTCCAGTTCTCTGTCTTTTAGTGCTACAATATTTTTGCCACAGGCTTTCCCATATTCATTGCTGCTGCCTGAAAAGTCCCAGGATGTAATTTATCTGACTTCACTTGGTATTTTGTCAAGTTTATTATTTGCTGTGACACCATATCACACTGTCTTGCCATCCACTTCATCTCTCCCCACCCCAACAAGATGTTCATCTTCCCAATGTTACAGTCCTCTTCTACATTGAGACCAAGAATTTGTTTATGCCTATAGCAAATAAAGCCCTCATTTGTCTCTACTATTCCACACTTGCCCAGAAGTGACCTTGCTGTCTCTTTGCCTCAGTGTTTGCTTTTCACATATTTCTAAATGTTTACTCTTGTTCTCCTTAAGGTCTCTAGCTATTTTTTAAAATAAACATGCATTTTGCTTTGGTCTATAGCAAACCCCCAAGAAGCACGGATTTCGATTTGCGCTTAGCTCACATTGAAATGAGTTAAATGCAAATTGAAACTGCCCCCTCCTCCAGCCCCCAGCTGGGAGTCCTGCAGGCACACAGCTGCTTGTGCCGCAGTGTCTCCCAGCTGCGATAACTCAGACAGAGGAGCAAGCAGCTATGTGTCTCCCAGCTGGGAGAAGCTGGGGCTGTATGGCTTCCCCCTCCACACTTCCCCCCCACTGCCCGCTCCCCCAGCCAGGGGAATTTCAGGGATCTCCCCAACTCCCTACCCCCAATTTACACAAAATTCAATTTATGTGGCGGTTGCCCAGGACACAAACTTTGTGTAAATCGAGGGATTACTGTATTTCCTTTTACACCATTCTTCTTACTGATAATTTCCATGCCCACTTTTAAAGCGCCTTGTCCTTCTTCAGTTATACTCTGGAATTCTCTAGCCCACTATATTTATGATGAAACAGACACAATCCTTTGTGCATTAAATTAATTTTCCAACTGGCAGCCTGTTACTGTATGCTTTTTATTACTGATTTAACATTATTATTCATAAATCGAGAGATTGTTGATTCGGCTTCCCAGATTCTCTTTACTTTACCTGACCCACACCCAGACTCACCCTCTCTTTAGTTCAGGTGTCCAAGACAAATTCTTATGAGGCTACTTTCATTGTGTCTACTGAAAGCTCTCGACGTTTCAATAGAATGAAACTACTCTTGCTATCCTAAAATATATTTTAAAAAAAATTCTACATTTTTATAGAACCTTCCAAGGACAGCTGAGTTTGTTGATTAAGCCTCACCACATGGTTATCATCAGCCACAATTTACCAAGAGAGACAATAAGCTAGAGTATAGCTGTATTGGCAACATGAGAAGTATATGGTAGAACCTGGAACAGACACTATGTACTCTCCTTCAGCTACAAAATTATCCTTCCCCTATTGGTGTATGGTGGTGGTGTGTGACTATAAGCTGCCTTGGTTCACAATCAGTGGTAGTGGAAGTGATTGCTGTGAATAAACACCATTTGTAAAAGTGTATAAAACACTTCTAAAACCTTTCAAGTAAAACATGACCTGGGCCAGATCCTCAGCTGGTTTCATCCTCCGCATTGCTCCTTTGACTTGACTGATATTACACAATTTGCTATTAAGCAATCTGGCCCATTATTTTACAGCCTTTGTGTTTAGTGATTACCATGTCTCTTACCATTTCAGTATTACCTAAAATCCCACAGCTTCTCCCACTGAGAAGCGCTCTCTCATCCAGAATATTAGAGAATGTAACTTTTTCAGACTCCAAAAAATTTCAGTATGGGTTCTGTCGATAAACTTCTCAGTTGGGGTGTAAACAACCATAAAATTCCACTTGCTTCAGTTCTGTTTTTTTGCATTTCCACAATATCCACTTTTTGAAAGGCAATTATGGCTTTATTCAGTTGTGTAATTCTAGGCATTTCAACAACAAAACTGGGAGAAATATTTTGAAATTAAATTAAAATTCTCTTGCTTTGGTATTTCAATTCAAGCTTTAACTTCAGCACAAGTTCATTAAAATTTCCAACTGGCATTAATTTTCCAACCAGCAGCCTGTTACCATGTGCTTTTATTAATGATTTAAAATTTTATTCATAAATCATAACAGATTTGTTGATTTCCCCTTCCAGGTTCTCTCTAATTTCTTCTTTAAAAAAGAACACTGAATATTTTTTCTATTGATCTTCCAGGTAAACTCACAGGTGCTAGATGAGTTTTTGCATCAAGTTTTTCAGCCCTTTCAACCTGAACCTCAAAGTAAAATTCTGGGTATGTAAACACAGCAAAGTAAAACAACAACAACAACAACAAATTTACTGTTTGAGCCATTGCACAAAGCAGAGTCACTAATTTGTCCCACACCCTGTAGTCTCTGGGAGGAAATGCCACTGTCAGACTTACAAAGGAGTGTATTCATTCACCCCAGTCAAAATTTTATTTGGAAGTACTGGAACTTTCAATCATTGCAAGCAAAATTTAGGAAAAAAGAGTAGGCAAAACTGATTCCAAAATTTGTCTTCTTTAGCATAAACGTGGACTATTGTCTTCACTGCATTCTCATTTTTGAAGCCTGTGCCATTTTCACTTAGAAACCATTTTATGTACTCTAAATATCTTGACATGGTTGTGCACACCAGAGAGTTAGTTCTATGGAGAGATACTCACATGACACAGTCTATTTTGACACATGATATACTGTGGAAGCTGTGGTAAAGAATCTAAACTTCAAGACAATACTGCCAGTTTGTAACACTGAAAAAGTTAACATTTCTCCCCAAATCTAAGTGCATATGAATGTTTTTAGGATGGACTATTACTTTTCATCACCAGTACTCTCCAACAAATTAGCCATTATGGCGATAGTATTTTGGAAGCCAGGAATTGGGAAATCACTGATGGGACAATTAATAGCATTTTATGCGACAAGTAAAATCCTAAACTACACAACAACAGGCGTTGCAGGCACAATTCAATGACATTTCCAAGTTGCAGTTGTTAGTGAGCCAGCTGGTTGATGGCGTCTAATTCCTCTTCAATTTTTATGAAACAGCTTAATCTTTCTTTCTTAACCAAAACAAAAAAACTGAAAAACTCCCTACCATTTTACAGAGAGATGGACTGATTCCAGATACCAAGTACAGAGAAATCTACTAAATGCAGATCTTTATTTGTAGGTGTACTGTAAACTAAAACACATCATGGACAGAAACATCACTATCAAATCACTTCTGTAACTTTAAAAATCCCATGACACTGCTACATGATGCTAGTTTAAAAGATTATACTAGCTGAAAGGGTGCTAGTTTAGAACATAAAGGTGGTAACTCATGGCATTGCTGACACTAACTCAGCTTAAGAAAAAGAACAATTTAAAAGTTCATGACCCAGAGTTAAATTGCAACTTTAATTGGCAATAAACTTAAAGGCATTTTTAAACAATTCAGGAATTGTTCTGAGGTTCCGCACAAATCAGTTCTCTCTATGCACACTATACTCACCAAGTGATAAGTCAGCCAGCAAAGCATCAGGAGTCACCAGAACTTAGGCAGTTGTCAAAAATGTTAATAGAGTCTTCAGCTTTTATCAAGTTCCCAGAGTAACAGACCTACCTCGGCAGATGGTCCCATTCCCAACATATCCAGGTTTGCAGGTGCAGCTATGTCCCCTGACAGTGTTAGTACAGATTGCGTTCTCATCGCAGTGGTGCTGTCCGCTGCCACATTCATCATGCTCTACCAGAAAAAAAATACAAGAGAGAAAAAGACCTGCTTTTCAGTTTGCTGATCTGACATTTGAAAACTGAGTTAGAACGAATAACAAGGCTGCCACAATGGCTGAACACAGCAGGGATTCAGATGTCAGAACCTACTGTGGGACTGCTTCAATTCCAGGATTCAATGAAATATTTGTGGCAGGAGTAGCTTGTTTATTTAGGCTGAAGACAAGAAAACTACCTAGGCAGATTGCACAGCACTGCTACCATAACAGTCACAGTATAAAGTGTACCACTGCAGCATCTCCGAGGTGATGGGAAGCCTCACCATCACAGCCCATTAACAAGAGTGGTAAGTATACTTAGATGAGAACTGGTTATGCTGAGGTGCACTCACAACGTGGTCTTTGAAAGTCAAACACACACAAACTCGTGCTGGGTTAAAGCTTGGTATAAAATAGTATTCTATGCTTCTGAGGTTCTGGACTAAGGGATCTCAAAGCATATTCCAGATACATGGGCCCTGTGTTACTCTCACTACTCAATCTGCCATCAGGGCTGAGGGGCCTCCAACGTACTTTCCCCCCCTCATACCTGTATGGCCATATCTAAACTGGAGGGATTTGTTGCAAAATGACTGTTTTGTTGACAAAACCTGGGAAGTGTTGAGATTCCCAAGGGCATTCTGACAACAGCAGGTTGACAGAATGTAGCACTTCTGTCAATAGCTGTACCCCACTCGCCATGAGGAAGAAAACCTTTGTCGACAGAGATCTGTCAATAAAAAGCTGGTTTGGATGTTCTGGGGGCCCCTCTGTCAACAGACAGGGCTTCTGGGACACCTGGCAGCCCAGTCTGCTAAGCTTCCAGTTGGCTGTTTTGCCGACAGAGCGGCTGGGCACTCCGGCTGCTCTCTGTCAACAAAGTGGATTGCTCTTTTGATCTGCCCTGCGGTGTGGCCGCAGTCTGTTGACAGAAGTTTTTCTCTCAACCTATCTTTTGACAAAAACTTCTGCCGACAAATCCATCTAGTCTAGAGATAGCCTGTGTGTGATGCTACCCTCTGCTCCAGAAAAGCATCAGTTTAAGGTAGTATAGAACCAGCCACCTTGACTGCAAAGCCTCCCACTTCTCATACAGCTTAGCCAGACCTGTCCCTCTGCATATGTGACAGAAGTTAAATGGGGAGGGGAAAGGGAGGAAATAAAAGATGCTGACGTGTCATCCTAGAAATATAGTGGTCATATTTTGCCTGCTTCTTGCAGGGGAACTGCAAGCAGAAATCAAAGCTGAATGCTTTAAAAGGATGACAACAATTACCTGAAGTTAATTTGTTAATTCTCTTTATGTGAAGGAATTACAGTGCATTGATGCAAAGCATAGCTTGGGGTGCAAGAAAACGGATGGGATTACAAAGCAGACATTGAAGTGTTTCTTGCTCATGTTTATTTTATTGTTGCTAACACAAAAGTCAAGTTGGACTTTATGGACTCTTCTTTAATGGACAGCTGAAAGGTACCCTTTAGTGGGAACAGGGTTATGCCTTATAAACAGAGTCTACCAAATTCCAGGTTGACAATGTACCGCAGGATAATTCAGGCTGTCTGAGTGACGGATTGCAAGGGCTCTGCTAGAATAAATCTTCTTAAAACAGCATAAATATGTCTTTGCACATTATCTATTGGCTTTATAATGTTTCCAAACACATTCGATGGCTAGGTGATATGGAATTTGCATAATTTTTCAAAAGAATGTCATAGGGATACTTTATTCTTTCCTTTTCACATTTTAAACAGAAAATTCATGCATAAAATATACCTGGCTTCAGCTGATAATTTCAGGCTCATGTTTATGCTGGTGCCTTGCTCTGCTGTAGGACTCATTCTAGCTATTCTCTATTTTTTCCAGAGCCTTAGTTATTCTGAATGTTAGGCTCCTTCCTGGGCACTGCATGAACTCTTCTACAACTCAAAGGAATCTACACAGCAACCTAGGTCTTGTGACAGCTATCTCGATTAAGAAAACCACCACACACAACTCAGCTCATTGTGGCATACTAAAGAAAAACTTTTATAGTGATAACCATCCAACCATCCCCGGAGATGACTAGCAAATTCCATTCTTAGAACATTTTCTTTCAAAACAACATTTTTCCTCTAAATCTCACTTAGAGAGGAAAGTTGGTGCATTTACTGATCTGTATTTCAGTATCATGAGAAGCACAGGGGGCCCCCATTGTGGTGGGCACCACATACACAAATAAAATCAGCCCTGCCCTAAAAACCTGACAATCTAAATAAATTCCTCTCTTGCCATTCACAGTAAAAACAACATCCCATCTAAGGGGAAATATTTATGTTTGGAAGAAAAAAAAACTCAATTCCTTCAGGGCTCTCCCCAGGTGCATACAACAATAGAGCGTCTCATGTAAACAAAGTTCTACAGCTGCGGCCTTCTACACATTGGTGTCAGTTAGATATATTCTAAAAAATTTAGTTGGCACAGTGTTAACAATGGTTCTGGTTGTGGGAAACTAACCCACATAGGGGAGCACAGTTTTGCTAACACCAGTGCAACTATGTAAGATAGTCCAAAAATTGATAACAGTAGGGCAGCTACAAAGGTGGGAACTTTTTAAAAAACGTCCCTTGTGTAGACAAAGCAATAGAAGAGTTAGCTACAGATGTAGTATGAATGAGTCAGAATTGATCTTCTGTCAGGTTAACACATTTTTTTTATTCCAAAGACATTAGCCTGTGAGAAAAGGAAAATTCTTAAGGCCCTGTCAGTATCCTATGTTGTATTTCATTCTTCCTTTTAAGGTTTTACCAAAGAATGGTGTGGTTTTTATATTTTGTTTCTTTAAAGAGCATTCATGAAAAATTCCTAAACTTTATGGCCTCACCTTGGCATGATTCATAACATGCATAAGCAAAACTCTCTAATGGCAAATTGTAGCCCGAAAACCTATGTAACCATTGGCAGAAAGAGAAATAAACCTACAGAGGGAATTTCAGAGAAGCAGAGCAGAAGACAAATCAGACTGACCAGGATTAGCACTCTCATTGTCACAAGAAAGTGTTCTGCTATTTTTAATATTGCAAGGCCGTTTCTACACAGGCCACTTTCTTCGAAAGTGGCATGGTAATACATGGCCCAAAATACGCTAATGAGGCACAGATGCAAATTCCCCGCATCTCATTAGCATACGGTCACGTGATTTGAAGTCCGGAAGACCGTTCTGGACTCCAAAATGCCGTTTGGAAGCGCAGCTCCTGGGGGGTCTTCCAGAAGGAAGTCCTTCTTCCAGAGGCCCCTTCTTCCCAAAAATTTTCGGGAAGAAGGGGCCTCTGGAAGAAGGACTTCCTTCTGTAAGCTCCCCGGGGGCCGCGCTTCTACACTGTGTTGTGGAGTCCGGAAGAATGGTCTTCCAGACTCCAAATCATGTGACCGTATGCTAGTGAGGCACAGGGAATTTGCATCCGCACCTCATTAGCATATTTTGGGCCGTGTATTACCATGCCACTTTCGAAGAAAGTGGCCTGTGTAGAAATGGCCCAAGAGTTTTGCAATAAATGGTTTTGTTTGGTAGTTCATTCAAAAGACAACACCTGCCCCAGTCATTCAACACCATGGTGAAGCAGATACTCACCTTGTGCAGTAATGATAGTTCTTTGAGATCTCTCTGAGGGTGCTCCACTTAAGATATCGGAGCGTTCTCATGACAGCAGCTTGGAAGTTTTTCTGAGCAATATCTTTCTGTGGCAGCAGAGGTTCTTTGTTGGCTGCCTATTGCCCATGCACAGTGCAGCACTCACCAGTTCCTTCTCCACAGTGAGCTGTATGAGGTGGACTCCAAAGAAGCGGAAAGAGGGTGGGTAGCTGTGTACCCACAGGGACACATCTCAAAGAACCATGACTAGCGCACAAAGTAAGTGACTACTTCTTTGAGTGGTCCTTGTGGGTGCTCCACTTGAGTGGAGTAGAGAGTGATGGATGTGAACTTTGGAGTCACTCGTGAGCAGGAGAGAGAAGAGCTCGTCTCACATTTGCAGTGGGTATAGGGCCTTGCTATAATGCACACCGTTGGGCAAATGTGTGTTCCAAGGACCACATAGCTGCTCTACAAATATCTGTAAGTGGAACATTATGCAGGAAACCTGTCGATGTGGCCATCGCCTGTGTTGAGTGCACGGCAGATCCATGTGGTGAACCATACAGCAAAGATGGATGCTTGAAGAGATCCAATTGGACATGTGTCCTGATGAGATATGTATGCCCTTAGACTCATCTTCAATGGAAACAAACGGATGGTTGGATGCCCAGAAGGATTTTGTTCTGTCAATGTAGAACATAACAGCTCTACAGACACAGTGTGTGCAGTGTCATTTCCCTTGGAGTGGTGTGCAGCTTTGGGTAAAAAGTTGGAAGAATAACCAATCAATGACATATAACTTGGATATGACCTTAGGGAGAAAACATGGGTGCAGTGAAAGTGAAACCCAACCTTCAGAGAATGTCATGTGGGGTGGCAACAACATGATGGCTGCCAATTTTCCTAGTCTCCTGCCTGATGAGATCGCCATGAGGAAGGAGTCTTATGGGTACAATAATGAACATTTTGCAAGCATTTCAATGGGAGGTATCATAAGGTTGTGCAAGACATGGTTCAAGTCCCAGGGATCTATTGGTTGTTGAACATGCAGGTAGAGCTTGGAAATTCCAGCAGGGAATTGCTTTATAATGGGATGTACCAATACAGAGGCATTGTCTGCAAAGTCATGGAAAACGCAGATAGCGGAATGATGCACCCCTAATGAGCTGATTGTGAGCCCCAAGCTCTTACGATGAAATAGGTATTCTAGCACATGTGATAAAGGCACTGTGTTAAGATGTAACTGTCTCTCATTGCACCAGATGGTAAAGTGGGTCCACTTATTCTTGTAAACATAGCCAGTTGAGGTTGGCAGCTGTTGAGGCGGATATGTTTCACTTCTTTGGAACAGGCCACTGTCCCAGATTGGAACCACTGATAAGCCATGCTCTGAGATGGAGCTCAGTGGGATTCAGGTGATAGATGCACCAAAGTTTCTGGTATAGGAAGTCTGGCATGCTCAGGAGTGTAGTTGGTGGGTATATAAGTGAGGTGATGAAGATAGGGGAACCATGGTGATATGGCCATATCTGGGCTATGAGGATAAGTTCAGCTACATCCTTCTGAACCTTCTGTGGCATCGTGAATAGTTAGAGTATGGGAGGGAATGCCTGAGAGAAGGTTGTTCTCCATAAGATGAGGAAGGTGTTGTCCTTCACCCCAGTTCTGTCCCAAGTCTGGAGCAACAGTTCCTGCATTTCTGGTTTTGGGAGTGAAAACATGAAAATAAGCATCTTGAAGGTCCAAGGCTGAACACCAATTTCCCTTTTCCAGAGACTGTACTATAGTTGAGTGTTACCATTTTGAATTAGTGGGTGTCTATGTGCTTGCTGAGACATCTGAGGTCCAGGACGGGTCTTCCATGGTATCATTCAGGGACTGGATCCATGGTTCTTAGTTGAAGAAAATCATCAACCTCCAACTAGAAATTTTCATGGGACAGTTCCCTGAAGAGAGATTAGGTAAGGGAGTTGGTGGGTAGTGTGGAAAGGAAGAGGATCGCACATCCCAATTGGATTATCTCCAGCATCCATCAGTCTGATGTGATGGTAGACTATTGGCAGTAAAGAGGGTGAAGGATCTGAGTAAATAAGGCCACTGGAAATAGATGTAGAATGGAAGACGTCATTCAAGGCCTCAGCCAAACCTTCAGTCTGGTATCCTGGAAGCGGGACCGAGGTTTGGTGATGAGTGCAGTTGTGGGATTCACCTATGCTTCTGGCAGTGAGGTCTAGACATTTGGTCAAATGGTCAGAGTGGTTGTCACTGGAAAAGTGGGCCCTAGGTCTCTGATACATCCTGTAGTGCTTCCTTTTATTCAGTGGTATCTACATACTGATGGCATGCAAGGTGATTCATGAGCCCTTCATAGAATGGAGGAATTTGAAACGAATAACTGCACCTTGTCAAGGGGAAGGGGAAATCTTTCACCTTGGTCTGGAGCATTTGAGTGACCTCATACACCTGGAGCCAAGAAGCTCTATTCATGACTATTGCAGTCAGTGTTCACGCTGCTGCATCTACAGCATCCATAGAAGCCTGTATAGCAGCATGCACAATTGTCTCCCTCTCCTGGAGGACAAGTATCATAGGGGTAGTGGTGTTAGTCTGTATCTACAAAAACAACGAGAAGTCCTGTGGCACCTTATAGACTAACAGATATTTTGGAGCATAAGCTTTTGTGAGCAAAGACCTGCTTCGTCAGATGCAATGAGGATAGACTGGAGTTCAGATTGCTTATCCTCTGGCAAGTCAAGCATGAGATTTCTAAGTCTGGAGTAGTTCATGCAATCATCATCTGCCAAGAGAGGAATGTAATTTGAAATGCACAGCAGCAGTGTGGTGGACGAATATATTTTGCACCCAAAAAGTCCTTACAGCCAAGGTAATTTCTTTATGAAATCCTTGGAGGTTGCATTTTCAGGTCTTCCATATCTGGTATTTATAGAATATATACTACTCGATAATGAAAAAGGAGTGTGGCCTAGTAACTCTGGAGTCAGGAGATCTGGTTTACATTTTCGTATGTAGTAGAGGCTTGCTGAGTGAGGCTGAGGAAATCATTTAACTTATTTGTGCCTCAATTTTCCATCTGTAAAATAGGGATAATTATCCATCAGAAATATTCTGACGTTTAACTAACAATAATACATAGTTTTGGAATGCTCAAATGTAAGATGCTGCATTATTAGAGTGTTATTACTACTTTATTAGTATGAATCTGAGAATCAAGTGTTTGCTGCTGGCTTACTTTCTGCTGTTTTAATTTCTCCTCTCTGTAGCACTAAGCAGAATGAATGTAAAGTACAGGTTTCCTGAATTCCTCACCTAGCCAGCCTGAACCAAAAAAACAACAATCTAATAATTTATTACTAAGCTGTTTGTTACCAGTCAAAGTCTCCCTAGAATTTCAAAATCTTTTATGACCTTTCCTGAAATGCACAAGAGGATTATTTTACAGCCACAGTATTTTCTCAATTCATATTTGCAGCAGGATATTTTGTGAAACAAAGACAAAAATCTCTACCCAGCCATAGGGTAAAGATGCACTCTTGCTTTCATATATGCTTGAAAATTACTTCCAAGAAATTAGTCTTATTTTTACAAAGTATTGCTGAGGATGAACATTCCCCTCCTGCCTTTGTTGTTCCCAAAGTCACAGCCCGCTGTAGATCCGTAAAGTAAGTAAAGTCCCCACAGAAAACTTCTATTTGAAAATCTTGTCACCGGAAAGTCAGCTCCATTTAACAACCTGCCTCGGGCAACAGAGACAGCATGAACCTGAACAGAAATCTACAATGATATCACTGAGGGTTTGGAAAAACTGAAGTTGTTTATGTACCATTAGATACATATAATGCTATGCATGGTAGTTACAGATCTCTGGGGTAGTTCTTTCTCGTGTGGTCATAGAAAATCTAATGAAATTAACTGTTTATCTTGATTAGAACACTTTGGGATATCTGCTAACAAATAATCCAAGAGGAGAATCTTATTTTTCAGTATTGCATGCCCTTATATAATTAATAATTATACCTGAAGCAAAAGTAATTCGCCCAGACTTAGCTTCAAGTGGGTAGCAAGTTGCATACATTTAGACTCAAAAGTAGTACTACATCTGACACAGTGTCTCAAAACAGATTAAGTATTAAGAACAGATTTAAGACATGCTATGTCTGTTTGGTATCTGTGTTAAAATACAAATGGGGGGCTGAGGATCAGGCTCTACGGAAAAGCTAACCATAATGTGGAGGAATGTAACAGAGAGTAAGCCGTGCTAGTCTATACAGCAGAATGGGTGGAGCCAGAGCCGCCAGCCCTCAGCAACACCCAGACCTCAATGATGCCTGGAGTGTGTGGTGTGGTGCTTCAGAAGAAATTTAAAGGGTTCACGGCCACAGTGGTGACAGCCAGGAGCCCCAGGCCCTTTCAAATTGCTGGGACATATTGCTGCAACAAACTAGGAAAAACTATTTCACTAGAAGACTAGTGAAGCTCTGGAACGGGTTAACCTAGGGAGGTGGTAGAATCTCCTTCTCTACAGGTCTTTAAATTCTGACTACACAAAGCCCTGGCTGGGAAGTTTTAATTCGGATTGGTCCTGCTTTCAGCAGGAGGCTGGACTCAATGACATCTTGAGGTCCCTTCCAGTCCTATGATTCTATTATTCTAAACAGGAGCAGTGAAATCTTGCCCATGCTGAGTAATCAGTAAGACCCAATCTTGAGCCAGATGAACCAGATCTAATATCAAAACAGAAATTTTTCCCCACACTTATTCAATCCAAGACACTTAATGCCAAGTTTAATATTGATGGCAGTGGCACTGACATGTCCAGAAGAAACTGAACTGAGACAACCAACTCATTTCACACAGATCACTTCACAACTGACAGATGGTAATGGGTTTTGATCACTCCTGTCTTGAACTGGACTTTACATGGTACCTTAGAGCTGAAAGCTTTCCTATCCCCACTGCTCTGAGCAAACCAGGCTCCCTCATTTTCCATTAGCAATAAAAACAAAACGATTTTCAGAGGCCAGGGACCTTGCTTTACATGTGTAAATAGATCTCATTAACAATAATCACTGAGGTAGTATGTCACAGTTGCAAACTGGCATAAATTCCAGCAGTGCCATTGGCCTAGTGTGTCCATTAAGAGGAGAATCAGCCAGATAACAAGATCCTACATGCTATTTTTATACCAAGGGACAGTGCAGGTACAAAAATCTGATCTACATTATCCCACAAGCTTCTATATCCTACAAGATAAAAAACAGCAACGAAGGGTCCTGTGGCACCTTATAGACTAACAGAAAAGTTTTGAGCATGAGCTTTCGTGAGCACAGACTCACTTCATCAGATGCTGGTCTTGTATTGTATTCATCAGATGCTGGTTTTGTATTGACACATGAATGGCTGGCTAAATACAAAAGCAGCTTCCCCTCCCTTGGTCTTCACACCTCCAGATCAACTGCTGGTAGTAAGCCTCACCCTTGCTGACTGAGCTAACCTTGTTATCCCCACCCTTGCTCTGGCTTATTTATACCTGGCCCTGCAGATTTCCAAGACCAGCATCTGATGAAGTGAGCCTGTGCTCACGAAAGCTCATGCTCAAAACTTTTCTGTTAGTCTGTAAGGTGCCACAGGACCCTTTGTTGCTGTTACAGATCCAGACTAACACGGCTACCCCTCCGATACTTGACAAGATAAAAAACAGTAATTGTAACTGTGCTCTTTTCCTTATATTGGTTTAGCAAACAGAATCTTACCTTTCAAAGCATTGTAGGTTAAAAATTAATTTAAGAAGTAGGTAAGCAAGATGTCAAAAAGAAGCATTTACCATACCTTCCTTTTTGTCCTCACAAAGCAATATAAAAACAATTCACATTCCAAACTTCATACACAAAACTACAGTAATCACAGATTCCAAATCAAAAAATAAAAACCCCTTAGCCACTTAAATAATTCATTTGTTGTCTCATATTTTGTTTTCAGTTCTACAAAAGAGTGCAAAACATATAATTTATTTTTTATTCACTTGAAATAGCCAATACACCAGATCATCACACACATATTTTTCTGCTATTAATAACCATAAGCTATTTTGCCCTGCGCTCCTCATGCAACGGACATCTTAATATATAAGACAGTAGTACGTAGAGGTTTGTCATTATCACATGGACAATCTTAAATCATACTCTATGCCTTGAAATCTATTTTGCTGCCCAACTTTATGAAAATTGCTAAAGGTGAGTAACCTCTTCTCCAGCAGTTATTTGACTTCCCATGCTCCAATTTTGCCTTGTGTGGGTGTATGTGCCTATTTTTACACATTAGTAATATATCCAACACTAGTAAAGAAAGCAAGTCTTTTCAGGGATGGTGGAAAATACCTATTTGCATCTGTACTTCATTCATTTACCTTACTTTGGGTCAACCTCTGACCATTATTGGTATCCCTGCAGAGGACAGAACAGTCTCTGCAGGGCTGCTAGACCCCATCTGGTGCTGGTGAATCAAGCGTGGGAGATCAAAGAGCAAGCAGAACTTTGGCTGTATCCCTCTAAATTCACTGGCTAGCCAAGTAAACTGTGCTATGTAAAGAGCCGACCCAGCTTGCTGACCCTCTCTGGCACTGAACTGTGAATATCTGAGACACTGTCTAGACTAGGAAAAGTAATTTTACGACAGGCTTGCATACTACAAGCTATCTAGTCAGAACAAGACCTGTGCATAGTCTCAATGCAGTGCATAGTCTCCTGGCAAGGCATCTGCATGTCCTTTACACAGAGCTCCTGATAATTCTATGATCTAGCATCATTCAACAATTGTTGTTGATTATGAATATATGTTAAGCATCATCATCTAAGCACCAAATTTTAAAATATGGGCTTCTAACTTGCTTCCAAAACACCTGATACATCACTCGGACCCTGAAAATTCCACACATGCGCCTTCAAATTGTGGCATCCATTATGTATGCAAATAGATATTTATGTGCCATTATGTGTTCTGTAACAGGTCCTGTGGCACCTTATAGACTAACAGAAAAGTTTTGAGCATGAGCTTTCGTGAGCACAGACTCACTTCATCAGATGCTGGTCTTGGAAATCTGCAGGGCCAGGTATAAATAAGCCAGAGCAATTTATACCTGGCCCCGCAGATTTCCAAGACCAGCATCTGATGAAGTGAGCCTGTGCTCACGAAAGCTCATGCTCACAATTTTTCTGTTAGTCTATAAAGTGCCACAGGACCCTTTGTTGCTGTTACAGATCCAGACTAACACAGCTACTCCTCCGATACTATATGTTCTGTATTACCAAAAGCCTTTTAGCATACACAAATTTGGATTCTGCAGGTACAATCAACAACTACAAACTAGTTTGATGTGGATCTTTAAGTGCTTATGTATCTATTAGTTGTGTGTATACGCAGAGGAGGGGACAATGCACAACAGAAAGTGAGGTCTCTACCTCTGAAAATCTGACCTTCAGGATAATGTTATATTCTGATGCACTAGAGGCTTGATCCGAGTCCACTGGAGCCAAAGGAAAGGTCATCATTGATGAGAAGGGACTTTGCTTCAAGCTTTAGCTAAACACAGACTCAGTGGTGGTGTAATTTATGTGCTATTTCTCATCTGGATTGTTGTTGTCTTTTTATTGCCCTTCTTTCTTACAATACATTTGGCTGGCTCTCTCATTCTTCTCCACTTTGAGCCAGAAATGTGCTCCCTATCTTTTTTATTAATAGAGAAGAATAGCTACTGGGTTTTTGGTGTTAACAGTTGTAGCATCAGTTTTCTTCTGACATGTAATGTGTATGATATGTATACAGTAACAGCACTGACATATTTAATGAAATTCTGAAATGAGCCCTTAGCAAGTGAATGGTCCTGTGGCGAAATGTGCAATAAAACTGATAAATTCCTCAGTTTAAGTCAGATGCTTATCTTCACTGGAGTTTCAGGAAGTATTTTGTGATGCAGGCTTTGCAGGTTTTACAGTAGCTTGCAGAGTCACCTCCAGTGCTTTATTGCTCCCTAATTTTACAAAATAACCCTCTGAAAAAATTCAGTGACAAAGACAACAGGGATCTCATTGGAAAAGGGCCCTCAGTTAGGTGACACTCCTCTTCCATAGTGTGCTATAGATTCAATCTATTACTATCTCCTAGCAACGCTGAAAAATCAAACATTAATGTACTTCTCATAAGATCAAAACTATGTAAGAAAACTAAGTCAGTCATTCTAAACACACCCTCACTGGAAACCTAATATATTCTTTGGGACACCAAAACCTGTGTGAAATTGTGTTGGTGGAAAATCAAATTCAACTCAGGCCAGGTCTACAGTAAGACATTGCTAAGGGATGCTCAAGTTTACACAAGCAGGCACAAACCAGTTCCTCAGAGACAAAAGGCAAACCAGCGCCACCGACAGTGCAAGGGTAGGTGATAAAGGGGGCAGCAAGGGTCCTGGGCTCCTGGCCACCACTGCCATTACCTTGGCCATAGTAATGGCCAGAGCTCCAGGCCCTCTCAATTGCTGCTGGAATGCTTGGCAGTATGTGCCC
This sequence comes from Carettochelys insculpta, assembly GCF_033958435.1. Lineage (NCBI taxonomy): Eukaryota > Metazoa > Chordata > Testudines > Carettochelyidae > Carettochelys > Carettochelys insculpta. The sequence goes on from NC_134142.1 coordinate 100,082,467, forward strand.
TGCCACCCAGACAACACTAAAGGGCTGGTTTGAGGATGATAGCCCCCAGAACTAGCTCTCTCCTAGGGCCCAGGCAAGTTTCTCATCAGCCCTGAAGCAAACTGACACCTCAACAAACTGTCAATAAAAACAAATGTATGATCAACCTGGTTTGGCAGGACAAGGGTGTGAGCAGGAAGTTTACGTCTTAGCATCAAACACCTGGAGGCTCCCATCTCCACAGATCAGCTAACTCTTAGATCTCACCTGGGTATGATTCTCAGTTTAAAAAAAATCTCTAAGAAAGGTGAGCGGAAGCCCCAAAATGTAGCTTTCTCTATCTCTATTCATGGTATGAGCACCACCTTAACGACAAGTAATCTGTGCTGAACTGGGGGAGAAGTCCTGGCTGGAAGAATACCAGCCAGCAAAACTGCTACAACACATGGTGAGAAACACTGGTTTGAAATCACTGACCTGGCTATGTATCAGTTGCATTTTACCTCTTTGTACCCATGGTTGGGTTGTGCACTTAAATGTACCTTCCTTTAATTAACCAGCTTGTTTTCCTGGTTTACCTAAGCTAGTGGGTATTTGGATTAAAGACTTTGGGAAATTCCATGTGAGATAGCAAGGTTAATGCATATCATTTTCTATTAACGAAATGACTGACTAAATAAAACATTGTGTGCTCCAGAATCATGCTATGCAGAATAAGATGAAGATTTTTGGGGAAGTCCAGAACAGGGAGGTTGTTGGTGTTCCCTCCTGTAGATGGTGAATTACACTGAAATGTAATGCCCGAGTGGTGGGACATAACACTTGTGCATCACAGCTAGGAGTAATTTACATGCTGGAGGCCGTGCAGGGGCAGGTCAAGAGTTGCTGCTCTCACAGTAAAGTAATGCAAGAGACACTCCAGGTTGGGGAATTGAGGGGACACTGCTGTCAAATGAGACAGACTTTCCCAGGGTACAGTATTGGTGAGAGGTGTGATTCTTCAATATATTTTTACATCAGCAAAATGGTGTAGAAGCACGTACACTGGCAAAAAAGGCATCTGTTGCTAGCAATAGTTTACCACATTTGGACAAAAGTTATAAACGGTACCAGCAAAGACATTCTTCCTCTCTACGAGGAGGGTTTGTTGGCACAGCTATACCAGCAAACTCTTTCTGGTACACACCTGGACTCAGTAAAGGAGACTACTGCCAGGTAGCTTCAGACCTGGAAAGCTCAGGTGCTGAGCTAGATGGTGCCTGCATCTTCATTTAATTTACAGCTTGGGTAGATGTACAGATGCTCATTTTGATCAAGTTAGTACACTGAAAATAGATTAACTAGTGTAGTAGACATGTATGGTAGCATGGATGATGGGATGGGCTACCCACCATGAAAAGAACCATACTGGGACCAGCAAGTACACTGGCTGTACCTCCACAGGTCCTCTTCTATTTTCGTGCACCAGCTCAATCAAAACTAATACGTCTACCTTTATCAGCTTGAATGTAAACGTACCCAGCGACTTGGAAGTCAGGGTAATATACTAAATAGGACAGCAAGTGTAAAGCTCCATCAAAGTAAACCAGCCATCACTAAAAGGTATTGTACTAATCAAAAAGAGTGCCAACGGAGGGGACAGGACAATGAAAATCTCACCTGCCTTAATCACAGGAAATCTAAAACATAAATTCTTTCGTCTTCACACCACTTAAAACAATTATCTGCATAAGGAAGTAGTAAGTAAGGTTCTGATGAATATATCATGTCAGACATACTGTAAATTTAAACACTGAGGAGAATCAGCAACTACTAAATCAGAGGTAATGAGACAATTCAGCAAACTGAGAATTTGTCTTCCAATTACCACTGCCTAATTTACAGGTTATGGAAATGTGCCTGTTACCATTACATCTTAGAAAACCATTTTAGCTCGGCTGCATGTTGTAAAAATATACAACTAGAGATGGTTCTAACACTTTCATTCTGTATTCACAAAGGAAAGTAAAGAGTAATATGAAATATGCTTTGTGGAGTAACTTTTGGCATCTAACATTAAGATTAAGTCAGAAGTTTTCCAAATAACAGAGGCTTTAAACCTTTATTTAGTAGAAATCTCAAGCAATAAAAGTGGAACAAAATGTCAACTGACACATTTTTCATGATAATCTCATGCAAATTGGGTTAATAAGAGTTTATTTAGAAAGAGGTTGCCTGTTGTTTTTCACTGTATTTTCTCATGCCAACACAACATAGGGCTTTCACTTCTATTTTTCTAATGTTCAAAAAGCAGTATGTACATCAACTTCAAATTTGAACACTAGCTTAACAGTAGCAGCAATATTAAGGCAGAATTCCTTTCAATAAGATGGAATATGAGAGATTGAGACACACTAATCTGATGATACAAAACTATCTGAGGTCACTCAAAGTTTTGAGCTAGAAAGAAAGTTTGATAAACTCAGGCATGTATGATTTGTTCTGTTGGACTGAAAAACTTGCAGAGCATCGGAGTGAGTGTTGATGTAACCACAAACATACTAGGTGAGATTCCCTGTTCCACATAGTGGCACTTGGACTGAGGCTACATCTACTCTTACTGGGAATGTCAACAGCTGCTACGCAATTTCAGCTATGCCAATTGTGTACCTATAATCGATTCTGCAGCTGTCAACACTGGTCCCTGTCCTCACTTCAGGATGTCAACAGGAGCAATCCTCCTGTAGACATTCCTTAATCCTTGCAGTTCGCAAGGAGTTAAGGGCTCGACTTTGACCCTGGAACGTGCAAAATGGTGCCCCGGAAGATTGAACCTAAGTGTTCCATTTTCCTCAGTAAGTGTAGATGTAGCCTTAGTCTCCTCTACAGCCTTAGCTGACAGCCAGCTGGCTTTTAGCACAAGTGGTAGAGGCTCATGCACTAAGATGAAGAGGTCCCAGAATTGGTTCCACCTGTTGGCATTACACTGACAGCATTTAAACAGTGGTAAAGATTGCAGAAGACCTTTCCCTTAATTACTGCCATATCTTTCCTGTTTTGAGTTGGTAGGATGTATCCCATTATAACCTTCAATATCACAAAAAGTTTTTATGTATTTTATACATACACTTATAGTTAAGCATATACTAGAGTGTTTTCCAGAAGAATGATAAATTTCAGGGTAAGTGTAAGTCCTTCCAGGAACTGAGATATAACACTGAAGTTTTTTCTGAATACATAGGTGGACACAGAATTTTATATATGCAGAATGTATACACCTAAACTACTGTTTGGCTGTGATAGTTGGACCAATATTTTAAAAAGCAGGCTCCTAAAGTTGGGCTTGTAGGTCCATATTTAGGCACCTAAAATTAATAAGCAGATTGAGTCTCAGTAATGCTCAATATCCAGCTACCTCCACTGAGTTTAATTGAGCTAGATGGGTGCTCAGCACCTTAGAAAGCAAACTTGTTTATTTTGGCTGGTCATTTATCTTAGCCTCATTTAGCCTCACAGACAATCACACTGAATTTTAAAAGGTAGCAAGTGGTCAAAAAATTTGACTTCTCATTTAAGAAACTGCACCTCCAGCAATGCATTTTCCTGTGCTGAAGCACTGGCTCAACATTGACTCATATGCAAAAGTGGCACAGTGGATTACCTCTTCCTAAAGCTACCACGTATTTCCTTCTAGATCTCCCATCCAAATACCAGCCACATTTCACCACACACAACTTATGAGATCTGACTCCGTCACAGCATGAGTTGTTTTGGCCACAGCTAAATAACTTTAAATACTTTTTTCTGATATAAGTACACTGGAGGTTCCACCGCAGAGATGAAAGCTAAGTCAGACAGTATGTGGCATACTGCTCTGGCATTTGGGACTCACTTGTCACTGGATAATCACAGCACAACTTTATTCCATATTCTTATCACTTAACTTAAAAAAAATAAATATCTGGGCATACAATGCATTACATTGAAAAATACATGGTTGGTTGATGTTAATCCAAACAGGGAACTCGTTTCTAAAGGATTTATACTCAATGAATGAAAAAAGTCACAGGCAGCCATAGGAGAGTGATAACAAACCATGTCACTGGCCAAGAAAAATAAGAATTTAAGTACAGGATTATGCAAGACCACAGCTGTAAAAGAAGCACCTTTTCTTCAAGAAAGCTTAGCACAGGAGTTTAGGAAGGATAGAGGCAAAAACTGGAAATATCAAGTGGCAAAATCTAAGGGCAGTGATATAAATGCACTGTGGGATTAAGGTGGGGCCTTCAGAAAAGGAGGGAGACGCTCATTTGCTCTTGGTTTTTTTTTTCTTAAAGCACTAAACGCTCCCTGATTCAAAAAGTACAATCTGAAAATACCACTGTAGGCAGAGTAACACAGAATGAAGTCTTTGGCAGAGATAATCATTTAAAAAAACTTCAGAAAAACAAGCAGAAAAGGTGACATGCAAAAATCTATTCACAAAAGAAGATGCAAAAAAAATGTTAAATTTACAGTTCACATGTTAATTCTTTGTGTCTAGGAATCCAAACAGGTGAAACTTTCATTCAAGTTCATTACAAGCCCAGAAAGTTACTGACAAAGTTTCAGTGTGTACAAGAGAAGCCAGTAGGCTTAAGGAGTGGCATTATGGTGTTTTATATTAGAGAGTGCTGGAAGCCATAGGCCAAGAGAAGAGATAAGATGGGATGTGAAGAGTTGGACTATGATTGAAGAAAATACCTGCTTGCTCCTTGGAAAGGAGAGCAGTCTCTAAGCCTGTGGAGCCAGAAAAGCCCAGAAGGTCAGCAGCCCAAGTTCCTAAAAAAAGTGACTAGAAATTTGCCAGCTTTAATGAGTATGTTTATATTTTAATAAGGCTATTTCTAATTTTCCATACTTCTTGTACCCCCAAAATAATTTTCAGGGGGAAGTTCTAACCTCTGCCAACCTTCTTGCACAGGAAGGGACTTGTCAGTTTGCAACGCTCCTCAGGTCATCAGTGAGGTCTGCAGCACAAACCAGCAAGACAGGAGTGATATCTCTGGGGGTGACCTATTCACCACTTCACGTAGAAGAAATGTTGACATTCAAGGCAAAAGCGCCTCAGAAGCCAGTTAATCCTACATGTTTTGTCTCAGTGACTTCTCTCTGCCCTGCTCTGTTCCAGTTAAGGCACTCCCCCCAGCCCTGCCCCGATTCAGACTCGGCCTCAATTCCAAGTGCAAACGAGACGTGCAATGTGCCTACATTTTATAGGTCTTCAATTTCTCTCTCTTCTTTAAATTACACTTCCTTAAAGTGAGATGCAATGAGACAAAGATATATGAAGCAAACTTTATATTAATAACTAAAGCATAAAATGCGCACATTCTCCAAAGTAAACTTAAAGGCAGATTGTGCCATCCTTATTCATATCAGGCAGTATCTTTACTCCGCGGATATCCACAAAACTCTTTGCCAAGTAAGGTGATATTCAGTAGGAGCATGAGTGTCTGGCCCTGCAGTATTTGACAAGGGGTAGAAATAAAACCAATTATATATAGCCTGATCCTCCCAAGCTGAATTAAAGAGCAGGAAAGCTGCATCTGACAGAAAACTGCCTCCAAACAAAGCACTGAAATACTAGTGCATGTTGCATTCTGAAGAAAACCTTTTTCCAGCATAAGTAACAGACAACAGAACCAGAGCCGTACTACAGTAAAGAGGGCAGGAGGCTAATAGTAATGCTGTAAAAGGGCCCTCTGTCTGAACAGCATCACAAAGATGATAATGATTAGGGCATATGATTGTGACTCAGGAGACACGAGTTCTCTTCCAGTCCTATTGAATGGCTGTGTGGCCTGGCCACACTCTGTAAAGGGCACTGATGTCGATGTTTGAAAGACAATTCAAGTGCAACATGCAAAAGAAATCTCCAAGTTCCCCACTGGAACCCAATTGTTTACTGATACTATTGACCACACAGTGGCAAGTAACCTAAATTTGGAGGACAGTGTATCTGAAATAAGAGATCAGGACCGAGAATGCTCAAAGCACAGGTAGATGGGGAATAGATAACAGTTCAGGACATAGGGCAATGGAATTGATACTTCAGAGATAGCTGATAAATACGAAAGCAAGCAAACAAATAATCAAGTGACAACCAGGACTGCATAGCAGATAATGATCTAATGGTACAGGAGATAGCTGAAGCAAATCAGACAAGTCCACTGAGAAAGTGACTGGTAATATTAACACAGGAAAACTATTATCCCAACAGAGCAGAGTACTGAAGCACAAACCAAAGGGGACATACACAGAAAAAGAGAAGTTACTCACCGTAGTAATGGTGGTTCTTCGAGATGTGTCCCCATGGGTGCTCCACGTTAGGTGTCAGGCTCGCCCCGGCGTCACAGGTCGGATCTTCCAAGCAGTTTCTGCCGGACCGCGCATGCGCCGGTGTGCGCCGCTCCCTTGCGCGCTCCTGGCCACATGCGCGATCCGGTCCCTGCCAGTTCCTTGACCAACCGCCTCGGATGCTGCTGCAAAACACTAAACAGAGATCCAAAGCAGGGAGGATGGGCGGGTGGTGGAGCACCCACGGGGACACATCTCAAAGAACCACTGTTACTACAGTGAGTAACTTCTCTTTCTTCTTCGAGTGTCCCCGTGGGTGCTCCACGTTAGGTGACTACCCAGCAGTAACCCAAAATAGGAGGTGGGTAATCAGATCATGTGCAGCTTGTCCCCAAGAGGACCGCTGTCGAGAGCTGAGTATCCTCTTGGAATACCCTGTGAAGGGCGTAGTGCTTGGCGAAGGCGTCAAAGGATAACCAGGTCGCCGCTCTGCAAATGTCTTTTAGCGCAACGCCCTTGAAAAAGGCTGTTGATGTCGCCACCGCCCTAGTGGAGTGAGCCCTGAGCGTGGCCAGTAAAGGAGTCTCTTTGAGTTCGTAGCACATTTTTATGCAGAATACGATGTGCTTCGAGATTCTCTGCGAAGAGAGACCTTCTCCTTTCGATTTGGGAGCGAGAGAGACCAGGAGTCTATCCATTTTCCGGAAAGACTTGGTCCAGTCTATATAGAAAGCTAGCGCCCTCCTCACGTCCAGGAGGTGTAGGCGCGCCTCTTTGTTAGAGTTATGAGGCTTTGGATAAAACGAGGGTAAAACAAAAGGTTCGTTAATATGAAACTCAGAAGAAACTTTAGGAACAAAGGCTGGATGCAGCCGTATGGTTACCGCCTCCTTGGAAAATACTGTGCAGGGTGGCGTTGCCATAACTGCCACAAGCTCGCTCACCCTGCGAGCTGATGTGATTGCGAGAAGGAAGGTCGTCTTTATCGTAAGGAGGCGGAGGGAAACTGTGGCTAAAGGCTCGAACAGTGGTCCCGTTAGCGCACTAAGCACCAGGTCCAAGTTCCACAAAGGTGGAAGCGGTTTCTGAGGGGGGTATAGGTTTACAAACCCTTTGAGGAACCTGGTAACCATGGGATGGGCGAACACCGTGTGACCTTCCTCTTCGTGTCTGAATGCCGAAATGGCGGCAAGGTGGACCTTTAAATGAGGATAGTGAGAGTCCTCCTCTCTTGAGGTCCAGTAAATACTCTAATATTACAGGTATAGGCACCGAAAGGGGGGCTAACTGTTTGGTAGAACACCATGCCATGAAGCGAGTCCACTTCTGCTTGTAGGTCTTCCTGGTGGAAGCCCTCCTGCTACTTTCTAGGACTTGTTGCACTTCCTCCGTACATGTGCTCTCTAGGGAGCTGAGCCATAGATTAACCACACTTGTAGCCGCAGGCCTTGGGGGTGCGGATGCACTATGGACCCCTGGGCTTGCGTGAGCAGATCCGGCGCCACCGGGAGGGGCATCAGTGGACGGTCCGACATGCGCAGGAGTAGGGGGAACCATTGCTGTCGATCCCACGTTGGGACTATCAGGATCATTCGGGCTCCTTCTCTCCTGGCTTTCTGCAAGACTTTGTGGATCAGCACTGTGGGAGGAAAAGCGTAAAGCAGGGGGCCCCTCCAGGAGATCACGAATGCATCCCCCAGGGACCCCCGTCCCAGTCCTGCCCTGGAGCAGTATTGTGGGCACTTCTTGTTGTGTTGAGTGGCAAACAGGTCTATCTGGGGAAAACCCCATGTGTGAAAAATCGGTCGTAGCAGATAGGGACGGATCTGCCACTCGTGCATGAGTGCGAAACGCCTGCTCAGCTGGTCTGCCTTCACATTGTGAGCGCCTGGTAAGTACGAGGCTTTCAAGGTTATATTGTTGGTGATGCACCAGTTCCACAACCGGACTGCTTCCGCACATAAGGCACGGGACCGAGCTCCTCCTTGCCAATTTATATAAAACATGGTGGAGGTATTATCTGTACTGATCCCGACTACTTTGCCTTGTATATGGTCTTGAAAGTGTCTGCAGGCATTGAACACCGCTCTGAGCTCCAGTATATTTATGTGCAGTGACTGTTCCGTGGAGGACCACAGTCCTTGTGTCACCTCTTCGCCCACGTGTGCTCCCCACCCTATGTGGGAGGCATCTGTAGTAAGAAAAACCGATACTTGTAGTTGGTGGAAGGGTACCCCTGTTAGCATGTTCTTGGGGTTTACCCACCATTGCAGGGATTTGCGCACTTCTGTCGTGGGCGACACCGCCCTGTGAACGGTGTGTGCTACCGGTTTGTATACGCTCGCCAGGCAGTGCTGCATGCTGCTCATGTGTAACCTGGCGTTCTGTAATACGAACGTCGCTGCTGCCATGTGGCCCAGCAGCTGTAAGCACGTCAGAACCGGCACCGTAGGGCTGAAGGTGATGACTTGCACAAGGGAGCCGATGGCCTGAAAGCGTGTCTCTGGTAGATACACTCTCGCTGTAATAGAATTTATGCGTGCCCCTATGAACTCTATGTCCTGTGTGGGGTCTATCTTTGATTTTGCCAGATTGATAACCAGGCCGAGTGAAGAGAATGTGCCTGCTGTGACGCGTATCATGCGTCGTACCTCCTCCTTCGAGGCCCCTTTGAGTAGGCAGTCATCCAGATACAGGAATATAAATACCCCCTGTCTGTGCAGGTAGGCTGACACCACTGCCAAGGTCTTGGTGAAGACTCTGGGGGCCGAGGAGAGGCCAAATGGTAGGACCCTGTATTGAAAATGTTCTTTGCCTACCATGAACCGGAGGAATCGTCAGTGAGCCAGATGGATAGTCATGTGAAAATACGCGTCTTGTAAGTCGAGGGCTGCGAACCAATCTCCATCGTCTAGTGCCGTAAGGATGGAGACAATTGTGGTCATCCGAAAGCGTTGCTTGCGCAGGTACCGGTTGAGGCCTCGAAGATCTAAGATGGGCCTCCAGCCTCCTGTCTTTTTCTCCGTGAGGAAGTATCTGGAGTAGAACCCTTTCCCTTGCAGTCGCTCCGGCACTCTTTCCACTGCCCCTATGAGCATAAGATGGTCTACCTCCTGCTTGAGTCTCGCTTCGTGGGAGGCATCCCGCAGGTGGGGCCTGGGTGGAGGTCGTGGCAGTGGGAGCGACTGGAAGGGGATGGCGTACCCCGTGGCTATGATCTCCAGCACCCATTTGTCTGCGGCGATCCTTTGCCACTGGTCGTAGAATGGTTGGAGGCAATGGTGGAATAACAGCTTCAGAGGACATTGTGCGATGGTAGTGATGGCGCAGCCCTGGATCTGTGTGTCAAACTTGTGGCCTTTGGCCCTGCCCCAAGGACGCACGGCTCTGTTGGGAACGTCGCCTGGGAGTTCTATATTGTTGATGCTGTTGGTGTCGCCCTTGCTCGTAACCCCTGTGGTTGATACTGGTACCGTCTTTGCTGAGGGTAGTACTTTTTCTTTCTGTATGGAGGGGTGTAGATCCCTAAGGTCCTAAGAGTGGCTCTTGAGTCTTTACTGGAATGAAGGACCGAGTCAGTTGATTCGGCAAACAGCTTCTGCGTGTCGAAGTGGAGATCGACGATCTTCGCCTGCAGATCCCTCGGTATACCTGATGTTTGGAGCCAGGACTCCCTTCGCATTACCACTGCCATAGCTGTTGAGCATGCTGCTGTGTCCGCAACATCCAGGGCGATCTGAACTCCCGTCCTCAAGGCTGCGTAGCCTTCTTGCACGATAGCCTTGAGCACCGGCTTCTTGTCCTCTGGAAGCGAGTCCATGAGGGAGGTTAACCTAGAGTAGTTGTCGAAATTGTGGTTCGCTAGATGTGCTGTGTAATTCGCCATTCTCAACAGTAGGGTGGTGGAGGAGTAGACCTTTCTGCCGAACAGCTCTAGCTTCTTGGCATCTTTGTCCGTTCCCCCTGTTTTGAACTGAGACGTTTTTGATCTCTGTTGAGACGATTCTACCACCAGAGAATTTGGTTGCGGGTGGCTGAATAGGAACTCCATGCCCTTCACTGTCATGAAGTATTTCTTGTCCGCTGTCTTGTGGATAGGTGGAATAGTCACAGGGGTCTGCCATATCATGGTGGCGGACTCCAAGATTGCTTCGTCAAGCGGTATGGCTCTTTTAGAGGAGGCCGGAGGTCTCAGATTTTTAAGGAGCTTATCATGCTTCTCTTGCAGCTCTGCTGTCTGGATGCCTTGCATGAAGGCCACCCTTTTAAACAGCTCTTGGAACTGTTTGAGATCGTCCGGAGGATGGACGTCCCCCGGGGCCATAGCCTCATCCGGGGAGGACAGAGAGGAACCGCTAGGGTACGCCTCTCTAGACCCCTCTGGGTCCTGTTGACGGTGGCACATCCGCTCACTAGAAGCTTGCGAGGGAAAATCCCGGGGTTCCAGAACCAACTCCCCCTGAGATATCTGAGTCTCTGTCCCCGTTCGCGATTGCCCTCAGGGATACGGAACCGTCTGTGGGGATCTGTCCCTGGTAGTATGCCTATGGTGTCTATGCCCCGCATGATAGGGGCAACCATGGCAACATGGTCACTGCTCCTGGGATGGTGACCTGGACCACTCCCTTGGTGCATATCCCCTACGTCTGGGGGAGCGAGATCTTCTGGAGACATGGGACGCTGGAGAGACCGATTTGTGATAGTACTCAAGTGGCTCGAAGCCCAAGAAGGGCGAAGGTGGTCCAAGCCATGGGGAGGCTGGCTGTAGAAATGGAGATGGGGGCTCCGGATAGGCTAGGGGGGACCCCTGCCTTCTCGTTGGAGTCCGCAGCACGAGCGGAGGGCTCAGAGAAAGCAGCTCTGAAGCCCTGTCTGGAGAGGGACTGCAGTGCCCTGTTTTCTGTGCTGCCTTTCCCCTCCCCTGTGGGGGTGGCTCCGCCCTGACGCGTCGTGGATCTCGGCCCCGTAGTCTGCACCGCGCTTGGCACGCTCCTCGGCGGTGCCACACGGGCGGTCTCTCCCAGTGCCTGCAGGCTGCGTGCCTGCGCGCTCTGCGCCGCCGGTTCCCCGGGGGTCGGTGCCGCTGTTTGCGGAGCCGCCGGTTCCGGCGCTTGCTTGGCCACCGCCCTGCCCGCGGTGTGGGGCGGCTGTTTGATCATCGGAGGCTGAACCTCCGCCACGTGCGTCTCCGCGCCGCCACCGATCAGCTGTAGCTGCGGCTGGGAGCTGTGCGCTCCACCCGTCCCGCTCACTGTTGCTGCCGGCAGGGATCGGGTTGGGGAGATTTTCCTCCGTTTTTGTGCTGATGGGGTTAGGGACGCGGCTTTCCTTTTATGGGCCCCGGAGGGTCCCTCCTGCTGTGGCCGCTCCGGCACGTCTGGCTGGAGGGCCTTGTCGAACAGCAGCATTTTCAGCCGCATTTCCCTGTCCTTCCTTGCTCTGACTATTAACTTGGCGCAGAAGGAACATTTCTGAGTGACATGGGATTCCCCCAAGCACCTTATACACTGACTGTGCCCATCAGACGCTGGCATTGCCTCGCGGCACGACTCACACTTCTTGAATCCTGAAGAGGACATTGTGGTGGTTGGTCAAGGAACTGGCGGGGACCGGATCGCGCACGTGGCCAGGAGCGCGCAAGGGAGCGGCGCGCACCGGCGCATGCACGGTCCGGCAGAAACTGCTTGGAAGATCCGACCTGCGGTGCCGGGGCAAGCCCTACACCTAACGTGGAGCACCCACGGGGACACTCGAAGAAGAAAATATCATTACAGCACCATTAAGCCAGATATCCCATAGAAAGCCCATCAAATGTTTACTGTATCCATAGCCATCAACACTAAGGTGCTGACTGTTCCTAGACTGACAGACATGCCTTGGCAGCTGCACATGGCGACAACGTCTGTCTCTGTTTCAACTCTGCTCTGGACAATCTTACTCATGCTGCTGAGCTTGATTTTGATCTGCTCTGCCTGGTTCACTCTCTCTGCTCTCGGCAAACATGGTTGTGTGCACACTAAGGCAAGCCGGCCAGATAGTTGCAGACCATGCATTCTTTTGAATACCATGCCACTTTTTCAGCACCCACATCTTATGTGGAATGTGACAGTTACAAACACTCCAGAGGAACCAGTCTGAGATGTTTCTTCCCCCCTTCATTTTTTTTTTAAGTGTTGCTCTCAGGAAAACTGGGACAGCAGTCAGTACCTCTCCCTTCCCCTGCAGTGTGCGTCCACCCTTTTTAGTATGGAAACATGTTTTAAGGAACAGAGAGCCATCCTGCAAAGGGTTTCCAAACTAAGTACTGCAGGACAACATTCAATGCAAACACATCCATGTGATAGTGCTCTACAGGGACACTGCATGGATAGAGGATGAAGATTTAAGTCCCAGCAGATCCCCCAGGAGGGGAAGAAAAAGAATCAAGAGAAGTTCCCACCTTCCTGCCAAAAACATTGAAGAAATATAGTCATATGCATACCACCTTACAGTCTCTACAGAGCCATCCATCCATCTAAGAAGCTCATAGCACTTTGCAAGCATCAAAAAATTATGTCTCCCAACACCCTCATAAGGTAAGGAACAATCACCTCCATTTTATGGATGGAGAAACTGGAGCACAGAGCAATTAGGTGGCTCTCTCAGGGTCACACAGCAAACTATAGCAGAGATCAGAACAAAACTCAGCCAGGATACAGCCTTGTGCTTGAATCACTAGGTTGACTATCTTCCCAATATACAAGGCCACACTTGTCACCAAGTTTCTAGGAACATGGACTACACTTTAGAAACAGAAATACTTCAGAGAATGATTTAACCAAATTGTTTGGGAAAAAGATAGAAAAGATTCAGACATTTCATGTTGGCATTTTCAAATGAGTGGTTTTGGTAGTTATTTGGTTGAAATTTAGGGTGACCATATTGCCCTATGGCAAATATGGGACACTGGCTTCCAGGGATGGGGAGCTGCTGATCCATGTCAGGGCACCTCAGCAATGGGGGCAGCTGTCTCACAACGAGGCACCAGGATTGGGGGCTCCACAGACTCCTGATGAGGGGGAGTGGAAGATGGGACTCTGCAAACTCCCAGCAAGGGGCTGCCAGGGAATGAAGAGGCCACCCTGTGGCAGAGTTCATTGACAGTGGGGGCTGCCACCATGGGGTGCCAGGGAATGGTGAAGCCACCCAGCTGAGGAGCTCCCTAGCAGCAGGGGCTGCTGCCTCAAGACACTGGGTGCCAGAGAACAGAAACCCCATAAAATACAGGACAATTCACCCTTTTTGTTAAAAAAGTTGGGATGCCTGTGAGACAGCTTAAATAAGAGACTGTCCTGGGAAAAAATTGGACAGATGGTCACCTTAGTGAAATTACTCAAATTCATTTTTCTTAAAAAAAAAAAAAAAAAAAAACTTGTTAAATAGTTGCAATTGAAATGAAGCTTTTTGATTCTGTCAAAACAAAATCTTTTGTTTGACTGGTCATGAAACTTTCCAAATTGCCGACCATTTTGAAAATTTTTGTTTTCAGTCTGACAAGAAATTATTTTTTTTAACTTTTCACAATTTCCAATGAACCAAAAACATCCATTATTTCCTCAGCTCTATTAGCAGCTCTCTCACACTGAAGAATTTTGACTACTCAATTCAATCCACCCTTAGAAAACCTTACTCTACAGACAGGCTCTGTTACATGTCCTGATGATCAATACATACATCACCTGTTGGAAGAAAGCAATGGAGGAGAGGATTTCAGGATCAAGGGGCCCCATAAAGAATCTCACAATGCTCTCTCCCATAAATACAGATCTAGGGCACCTTTATGCAAATACCAGCCCACAGCCTGGATCCGATTCCCCAGGGTTAGCTCCTGGTGGGCTGCTGCTGTACTTATCTGCATCTCTGCCAGTATGGGTGATCGCAGCTCCCATTGGCCACCGCAGATGGCCATTCCCAGTCAATGGGAGCTATGGTAAATGGTGTCCCAGTCCATGCTGCTTCCTGCAGCTGCCATTGGTCATGTTATGCAGTACACCTCACTTGGGTTTGTGGCATGGGAGGGGGAAGGTGAGGTTTCAAGTGAAGCTCAGAAAGATGTATTCCAAATATTTAACAAGATGCTGGGTAAGGTCATTCCAGGAATTACATTTCTCTTGCAAAATTAATATATGTGCAATGTTAATTCTCTTAAAAATCCCAGCATGGGAAGAAACGAGTCTTACTTCAACAAAGAACTTAACTAATTGACACACATCTGGCCACCTGAACTGCACACGCCACAGCCAACGTAAAGATGCTTGCTTCCAAGTGGAAAGGTGGGCATAGGCATGGGAACTAGGGACTTCAGGGGTGCTGCAGATCCCCAGGTTCTGCTCCTGGTCCTGCACTAGTGGCTCAGCTCACAGCCCAGGTCTTCTGGCTGCCACTCGCCCCACTCCTGGGGGCTCTCATTTCCCTCTTGGCCCCATGCCCAGAGCTTCACACATGGGGTCCCATCTGCCACTGGCAGCCAGTTCTGACTCCAAACCAGGGCTCTGCTCTTGGATCCTGGTCTCAGCCTTACCTCTATCTACCGCCGACCCTCAAACCATGCCCCACTCCTAGCCCCAGCTCTGCGGGTGGTAGGTGGGGTGTCACATGGACAGGAGTAAGTTGGGAAGGGACAAAACATGGGAGTGGCACCTCCCTCTGCAAAAAAAATATCTTCCCGCACTCCTGATGGTGGTTGCTGTACATGTAGGAAACTCGTCAAGTAGGGTGAACCAGATGCACCTGGACTCCTAAGACTAGCACCTCTAAAGGGTCAATGTGATAGAGGTACTGCTTAAAGAAAACACAGTACAAGAATAAAATATGTTTAGGGCATATGAAGGATGTCTAAAGTGGGGCCTCACAATCTAAAAATATTTCAAGGAGATAAAACACCAAGGAGGGAGACAGCTTACTTAGTGCGTTACAAAAGGTGAGGGAGGATAACCAAAAGGAACAGGATGAAATAATGAAAAGGAGATCATCAGGATAAACCTCCTGCTATTCAGTTCTTGCTCTGTTCCCACAGATTGATAATTATGAGATTCTAAGAGCCCCTCCCCCGCCCACCGCCAAGAGGCAGGACTACTACATTACTGCTTAGACCATTTCCAGCATGAGATTATGTACTGAACTGAGAGGTGATACACAAGCTGCCCAGTAGGTTATTTCCATTTCTAATTATTGGGAAACATCCATATGCCTGGAGAGCCCTTCCTCCCAGTCTCCTTCTTATGTAACCACAGGCAACAAAGAATTCATACTTTGGATCCTTCGCCCTCTTCAAGAATTGCGTTGGATATTATAGCCCAAGGGCATGGCTGTTACCAGGTTTTCAATGTCCCTTTCATACTACAACAGCTATTTTTCTGTGGCTATGTCCTCCTGTTCACTTCTTGCCTGACAAGGCACATCAGGGGTTTTATAATAACAATATCACTAGCAGATGAAGGCCATTAAGGACTGCAGCATGCTCCATACCACCATTTCTTGGGCCAGCCTTCACTCACTTGCTCTCTAGACTGACAGGGACTTCTACATCTATAATCACTGCTAGCATGAAGCCAAAGCACCAATTAAACCAAAATAAGCACAATACCGTTCATTATGCTGTACTTATTGGTGTGTGCAAAATCAGCAACCGGGGCTGTAGCTAGTGCTGATCACAAGAAAGAATGGAAAAAAAGACAACCTCGAAACTGAGTCCTTCAGGGTGGCTACAGGAATAACCTGTCTCTGATGGGTTTCAATTTTCTACAGAAATAGAGAAAGCCCAGGAAATAAGATACAAATTGTGTGCATTTGTCAATAGCTTGTCAATACAAGCATGAAGCAGCCGCACTGTATATAGTTTAACAAAATGATTTTAATGCCTTCTAAAAAAGGGCTAATGGAAAACAAATGGAATTTAATATTAACTCATCTGAGGCAGTGAGGTGAACTGAACAGATGAAAAATGAATTGGGATGAACTAGATGAAGAGAATTTAAAACAGCAACGTAGGTGTTTTCTCCAAAACCATGTCTAGACAATTGTGTCACAGCAGGATGTCCCATAGAGTGCAAGAATGTGTAACTAAGACAGTATGTATAAAGTAATTTTTCGGAAGTCACATCCATTCAGTTCTCATTACCACATTACAAGAGAAAGACGCGCTAGTGCTTGAAAAGAAAGAAGAATCAATAGGATAATTACCTATGGTCAGACATGAATGTCAATAGAACACAGAAAAGATATAAACAAACTCATTATGCTGCATATGAAGTTTATACCCTTTCAGGGCCAAATCTCTTCCCTCATATATGTGTCTACACCCATGAGAATGAAAGGTGATAAGATGGCAAAATGAGCTAATTAAATCCATCGGCTGCAACTGGAAGAGGAGCCAGGCAGGGGTGCTGGAACAATTTATAGTGAGGCTGCTGAGAGCCATTGAACAAACTGTAAATCCTGTGGTGGAAATCACTTCAAGCCAGGAGTTCAGCAGCACTGGCAGTTCTAGCATTAGGACTACCCCTCGGGTCATGTGGGGCCCAGGACACAGGTGCTGAGTTTCTTCTGCTGTGAGGTGCTCCTTGTGGCTCCACTCATGTCATGTCTCCACTCCACTCCTTCCCCAAAGTCCTCATTCCACATCTTCCCCATGCAGCTCCACCACTCCCCTGAGTCCACTGTGTCCTTGCTCCTCTCCCTTCTCCCCACAGGAATCTGTTGATCCCACAAAACAGCTGTTACACAGTAGATGCTAGGAGGAAACGGGAGGCACTGAATGGTGGGGCCCACTGACGGGCAGGAGGGAACAGGGATGAGGGAGCAAATCTGGTAGAGAAACTGTTCCAGCCATGAAGCATGGGGCCAAGCAAAGCAAGGGATACAGGGCAGTTGTCCTGACTTACTGTACCCTAGGAAACTCTCTCCAGCATGTATGGAGCCAGGCAGCAGGGAAGTGATTTAAAGCAAGCTCAGCTGAGCAGGCACAGGAAGGGCCTCTAAAGCCAGGAAGCTGGCAACAGATAAAGGCTGAAAGGTCCCCTTCAGGGGTCAGTCACCCAGTGTGCTGATCAAGCCACTGATGTCTAACTCCCTGCCCTCTGGCGCTCCCCACCACCCAGTCCTACTGGGCCAGAAGCTCTGGTCCCCCGAGTCAAGGCACAGAGTTGGGGTTACTAACCCCACAGCAGAGCAACACACTGAACCAGGTCAGCTGTGGGAGAGCTCAGCTATAAGGCCTTTGATAGTACCTAGGAGCACAGCCCCCCAAAAAATCCATAAGCTCATAAATTTGCTGAGAGTGGGTGCTCCTCCAAGGTAACAATTATTTACACTGGGCATGATAATAAATAAAAGTGTTTTATTAAATAAAAGGTAGGATTTAAATGATTGCAAGAGAAAACAGATCAAAGTAAATTACTAAATTAAAACAAACAAAAGATGCCAGCTAATTCTAATCCACTAAGAAGCTTCCTACATTCAAACTCTTACTCTCAAGAATAGTTCATCTCTTATGCCAGAGTTAATCTTTTTCTAACCTGGGCCCAGAAGCTTTGCCTTTAACTTTTTTGCTATAGTTCTTTGTTTCCAGTTCTCTTCATGCTTATCTTCTTAGTGTGGGGAGGTGATTTCAAAAGCCAGCTGAAGACAAATGACTGATTGCTCTCCATCCTCAAAGAGACTTTCCTCAGGGTAGCAACCCTTTGTCTAGCCTCTGTATCCCCATGGAAAAATACCAGCTGCAAGATGGATTACAGCACCAGGTGGCACAGTCACATCTTTTCATGACCAATCACAGTTTGGGCTTTCAGAAAAAATAAAACCATTGGTTTGAGTTCTGACCCATTAAATTCCTAAAGAATCATTAGTGGCCCTCAGTAGCAAATTCAGATATATAAGCAGATCCACACTTCATACCTCTAACAAGCACAAAAATAGAATATACACATTCAGCAGATTGTAAACTTGAAAACTGATATTTCATGACGCATTTTGCATAAAGCATCTTTAAATTACTCGTATTCATATTTATAAACCGATTTTCATAAAACATTGGGGAGTACGGGTTGTTGGGGTTGTATAATGTATAGAAAAGGATGACAAATAAGGAGTCATAGGAAAAAGTCTGAAGAAGGAGAAACGAGAGATGCAGGAAAGCAACCCACAGTTGCAGGAGTAGGGGTCTCTACTGGCCACTTGGGAAGGGGTATGATCACAACAATGCTAGATGCTGGACAACGCTGACCAAGATGCTTTATGTGGAAGGACACTAGGTAACTCTTGGATAGGGAAACCAGGGAGAAACCTGGACAGAGCCAAGTCATGAAGGGTGGGCTGCAATGCCTGGAGAGATTGGAACTGTGGGGAGCAGTGAAGACCACACCAGAGGAGGGTGTAATGTCTGGTAGACCTAATCCCCAAAATGACCAGAACGAAGCATCCACATGTCACAATATGTATATATGCTGCAGGTTAAGGGCTGAGATTGGACCCAAATGATTTAAAATAAAAGGAAGAAAAATTGGGATGCTGCACCAGAGATTCCCTTATGACCTGTGTTTAAAATGGGGAGAATAATGGTTTACCTCATAAGGTTGTCAGGATGCTCAATCCACTACTGTTTTCAATTCACCTTTAAGCCAAAACATTATCAAATAATTGTTATTATTAAAAGCCTTCTGGCACTTATTTTTCTCCCATATTGTTGTTTATGGCAGATTTATTTAAATTACATCAAATTACACCTAATTTAATTCCATATTTCATAAAGACCTGACTGAATCATCCTGACTTTTCTCGTTAAGATTTAAGTGATCATTTTTATGTCTGGGATTAAAATCCAAACATCTGAAATAACACGTTATGTCCAATTGAAAATACACCAGGAAATAGAATCAGAAGGATTTAAATAGATAGCAATTATCCTTTTCTCTGTTCAGCAGAAATGAAAAGATAAAAAATATTATTGATGTAAGGTCACTATAATATTCATATATCTACTTAACTTGCTTCCTCTGAAGATCCCATTTGTTTTCTTTAAGCAAATAAATAAAAAGTTTTAAAAGATTATGATTATTCAATATCCTACAAGATGATAATATGACATATGACAAAGATGTGCAAAATGATGAACTGTAAATAAAAAGGGCTCTTTTTACGATGGTTAACAACTTTGCACGTGAGGTAATTATATGGCAAAAAATGAATATGGATTAAAGGAAGTATAGCCCTTTAAAAAAAACAAAAACTATTAACTTTTGAAACTCCATAAAAGGGTATTACCGATGGAAAGTTTCTAATATTCAAAGCAGTTTTAGGGTTTTCCGTTAATGGCTATGTCTACTCTTCAGTGATCTGTCAAAAGAAGTTACTTTTGGAAGATATCTTCCGACAAAAATTCTGTCAGCAGATCACCCTCTCTCTATCCACTCTGTCAGCGGAGTGTGGCCAGATTGCCCTGCCGCACTCTCGACAGAACAGGCCCTGGAACCCTGCAGATGGGGTTGTATGGCCAGCAAGCCCTTTCAGGAGCTCCGGTGAGGTGTCTCCTTAAAGGACCAAGACACCCGTTCCCTGCACACACAGAAGCTTGCCTACCCCCACAAGGGACAGAATAGTCTGTGAAGGAACCACACACAGGCTGAGGCTGAGGGAAACTGGGCTTGCAAGGTACCCATGGAGCCAGAGCAGCCCCCCAGCTAAACCTGGACCAAGGCAGAGCTGCTGGAATTGCTGGTCATAGTGATTGTAGCCATCATCCACCTCTTCCAGGGGGATGAGCCCCACACTACCTTCAGGGAGCACAACCGCAGCGTCCTGGGCCCTCCCACCCACTGCCTCCCTGTCCCAGATGATCAGGCAGATACGGAGGTACACCACCAATGCCAAGTGGTGGGACTCCTTTGTCATGGGCCAGTGGGATGACTAGCAGTGGCCCAGAACTTCCAGATGAGAAAGGACAATTTCCTGGAGCTCTGCACCTGGCCAACCCCTGTCCTTCAGAGCCATCAACACCACCCTGCTGTAGAGGGTCATCTGCCTCACAGACCCAGATGTGTTCATGGCCGTTTGGCTGCCCTGGGCTTCACCAACTGCGTTGGGGCCATTGATGGGACCCACATCCCCATCCATTCCCCAGACCACAGTACTGACCGGTTCACCGAACACAAGCGGTACTACTCCACTGTGCTGCAGACCCTGGTCAATCACCTACATCCCCCGCACCCAGGAGCTGGCAGTCAGGGATGTGAACGTGCCATTGTGCATCATGGGGGAATGCTGCCTACCCACTCATGCAATGGCTCATGCTGCCATACACTGGCCACCTTGACCCCACCCAGGACCTGTTCAACACCCACCTCAACCAGGCACAGAACCAGGTGGAGTGCACATTCAGCCATCTGAAAGCTCAGTTTAGGTGCCTCCTGACCAGGCTGAATGTGGGGGATCATCATGTTCCACATGGTGTGGCTACCTGCTGTGCCCTCCATAACATTGTGGAGGGAAAGGGAAGGCCTTCTTCCCAGGTTGTGGGGCTGACGCCAGGCATGGCTATGAACAGTTAGACATGGCTCCCAACCACCAAACTGACAGGGATGGGCTGCAGATCTGGGAGGCCCTGAGGAACAGCTTCTCCCACAGCTCACTCCCTTTGCCCCACTCAACCCACCCCAGCCCCTCCACAGTGACAAGGGACACAGGGTTGGTGCAAAAATTAAATCTTTACTCATAAAAACAGAAAAACTCATGAAAAACAATAATTTTTAAAGGAAACTATTTACACAATGCAGCTCGTAATATGGGGAGGGGTCCTGGACAAGCAGTCAGGGGCATCTGAACTTGAGGAGAGACTTGGTAAAGGTGCTGGGAGGGCTTCAATCTAGGGAGGGGCTGGGGGCCATGAACCCATGTGGGGAGTGGCACCCTGAGCAGTGTTGGCCATGAGATCCCCTCCTCACATGGGTTCAGGGTCCCTGTCAGGGATGGGATGGGCCTGGGAACATGGGAAGGTATGAAGGATGTGGAGTCGACAGGGTCTTGGTGGGGGGAGCTGGGGGAGTCGGGGACAGGCATGGTCAGGGCCTCCTAGGGAGTGGCCACAGCCATAATCCACCATGCCAGATTGAGGACCACCTGGGGGATGCCACGTGGGGGTGCGGCAGTGGGGCTGGGGAGACAGGGCCAGGGAAAGCATGGGTGGCAGCCAAGGGTGGCTGGTCTGATGGGTTCCACTGGATGCCAGTGACAGCAGCCAGCTGAGATGACAGTTCGGTCCAGGCCCACATCCTCCACTCCCATTCCCATGCCTGCCACTCCCACTTGGCCAGCAGCCACCACTCCAGGAGGTCTTTCTGCCTCTGTAGGGTGGCCATGTAGGCCCACAGAGTAGCAGTGACCCCGCAGTTGGCTCCCTGGACGCAGGGCTGCCCCCATGGTGGTGGGGTGCCAAACCTCTTAGTCACAGCCCTTGGGCTGGCTGGCCCTTGTAGCATGGGATGGGGGGCTGACCTATCCGTCCAACAGTGCAGCTGTAAGGAGATAGAGGGAGATGATGAGTCCTTCCTGCAAAGCAGCCCCCAAGGCCACCCCCCATTGCAAGCCACAGCCCCGCACCCTGAGACATGGGACAGGAATGCCACAGGAGCAGAGGCATGTGTGGTCTGCACAGCAGGCCCTGCCAAATGGTGACCTTGAGAAGCCTCGGAGACCAGGCTGACCACTGCATACCCACTGGCCCCTCTGCCTTATGGTCTCGCAGACCCGGAGCAGTTTCCAGCCGCAGAGGAATCCCCACGAGTGGCAGGTGAGCCAGGTGCAGCACGGCCCTACACAGGACGCCCTCCCTGCACACGTGCAGTCTGCCGTGCTGTCCAGAGGGGCAAGTGCTGCCTGTCACCTGTGGGCATGTCCGCTTGCAGGGGGCACACTCCTTGGTGGTGTGTGTGGGGTTGGGTCATCGCCTGTGTGGCTGGCCTGCTCACAGCCATGGAAGGGGTGGTCTGGCTGACCCCTCTCTTGGGCTCTGGAGCTAGTGCAACTTCCCATGGGCTGGCAGAGGGTTGGCACCCATGCCAGCGCTTGTGCTGGGGCTGTCTTCTGAGTCTTGGTGGGACACATTGCTGGACGCGTGGTTGCACATACTGGGCCTGCAGCTTGGGGGTCCCACCTTGGCCGGTTTGGTAAGTCATGCAGCAAGCCCTGTGTGTGTCTGCCCCCTACACACTGGGGATACTCACCAGAGGGTTCCCTGTGGTCAAGGAAGTCATTTTGAGGCACTTGGAGGAGGGGAGAGTGATCAAGAATAGTCAGCATGGATTCACAAAGGGCAAGTCGTGCCTGACCAATCTGATTAGTTTCTACGATGAGATAACTGGCTCTGTGGATAGGGGAAAATCAATGGATGTGATTTATCTGGACTTTAGCAAAGCTTTTGATATGGTCTCCCACAATATTCTTGTCGGTAAGTTAAGGAATGTGGATTGGATAAAGAGATGGTAAGATGGATTGAAAACTGGCTCGAAGGTCAGGCCCAGAAGGTAGTGATCAACGGCTTGATGTCAGGATGGCGGTCGGTTTCTAGTGGAGTGCCCCAAGGTTTGGTTCTGGGTCCAGTTCTGTTCAACATATTTATCAATGACCTGGATGAGGGGTTGGATTGCACCCTCAGCAAGTTTGCCGATGACACTAAGCTAGGGGGAGAGGTAAATACTCTGGAGGGTAAGGACAGGGTCCAGACTGACTTAGACAAATTGGAAGACTGGGCCACAAGAAATCTGAGGAGGTTCAATAAGGACAAGTGCAGAGTCCTGCACTTGGGCCGGAAGAATCCCAAGCATTGTTACAGGCTGGGGTCCGACTGGCTCGGTAGTAGTTTTGCAGAAAAGGACCTGGGAGTTGTAGTAGACGAGAAGATAGACATGAGTCTACAGTGTGCCGTTGTGGCCAAGAAAGCTGATGGCATATTAGGTTGCATCAAGAGGAGCATTGCCAGTAGTTCCACAGAAGTGATTATTCCTCTTTCCTCAGCTTTGGTGAGGCCACATCTGGAGTACTGTGTCCAGTTCTGGAGGTGTTTAAGTCTCGGCTTGACAAAGCCCTGGTGGGGCTGATCTGATGGGTTTGGTCCTGCTTAGAGCAGGGGGCTGGACTCGATGGCTTTTTTAGGTCTCTTCCAGCTCTATTGTTCTATGATTCTACGATTCTATGAAGAGGTCCAGTGATGTCTGGGATGTTTCCTCACTGGTGGGGCTGACACAAACACTGCAATCCCCTGGCTGGAGTCTGGGTCTGACTCTGCCTCAAGCTGGGTCTCCAGTGGGATTCCTAGGTGGTCCAGCTCTGGCTGTGGTGGGGGAGCCACCTCAGCCCTATCCACACCTTCCTAGGTGGGGGCACCATACTCTTCCCCCAGGAGCCAGTTATGTTGATCATAGTAGGGGCAGGTGGCTGTCCCTCCCCCCTATCTCCAGCATGCATTCTGGGCTTGCATGTAGCCCTGGTGAAGATCCTTGACTTTGGCCTGAACCTACTCCTGGTGCAGGCAGTGTATTTACGCTTCACCAGGGCCGCAGCCAGGTGTGTGGAGCCTGGGGCATTCTGGCACTTTGCTGTGGGGTTGAGCAGGATGGCTTCCTTGTCCCAGAGGCCCAGGCAGTCTTGTAGTCCAGGGCTAGACCAGGAGGGCCCTCCCAATCTCAGGGTGGTGCTGGGACCCCTCGGGCATATCCCACAAAGATCCAGGGGGTCTTGACTGGCCTCTACCACGTCTGAGAGTGACTGGGAGGGTGTGTGTGCAGCCAGTGTGGTGCCCATGTTGCTCAGCTTCCTTCCACGGGGTTTCCAGGGCTCCCTGCAGTTTTGAGAGTGGCTGGAGGCAGAGAGTAAAGAGCTGTGATTGCTGTTGACAAAGCATCCCCCAAGCCAGCTAGCTGGTGCCACGGAGGACTGCTCTGTCCAGAAAAGTCCTCCCCAGAGCATCCACACAGCTTTTTTGGTGACCATCCATCGAAAAAAGCATTATGCCTCTTGGTGGAGAGGTAGAATGCTGTCGGCAAAAGTGCTGAGGTTTGTCAACATCCTGCCAACAAAATGTATTTTGCATGTGGCCGCTCCGCAAGTTTTGTTGACAAATGATAGGGTTTGGTTAACAAAACTCTGTAGCGTAGATGTAGGCATAGCATCTGTAGTAACATTAGTTAGGATTTAATGAAAAGGGTATCAGTACTTAGGGTTCAAGTCCCAAGGTGATAGTCTGATGGAGCCTGGAAAAGATTTCCTTGAATGATATAGCTGGGTGGAGGATTACACTCTCTCTGTAACAAAGAATACTGACTAGTGTCAAATACTAGACCTAGCAAGATGGAAGCTTCCATTAAATTGGTGATCAGCAGTTACCTGGGAAAAAGAAACAATCACAAATTTTAGATTGCTATCTCAAACAATGTTGGTTGCCACAGGAATGTGGGCGTTCTGGATTAATGTCCATAATATCTGGCTTTCCAACTGCAACCTGCATTCAGATGGGTTATGTTCTCTGGATTCAGTCTTCAACTGCAGCATGTTTACACTCAGTAAAATGGGGTACAAATGGGAGAGATGGAGAATTTGGTTGTCACTTACCTTCCTATTGCCTGATACTGAGCCCTGGGGGGACTAAAATTTCCCATTGAGTACCTTGGAGAAGCCCTGGGCCATTCTAAGTTATTCAGTTTGGCTATAGCCGGGGATCTAGCAATGTACTGTTCACCCTGGCCTCATTCCACCCTTGGTATGTTCTGGGTGGACAGTGCGTGAGCCGGAGAGGGCAGATAGGTGGTGCAGAGCTAGCTAAGCACAAGCATCATTGGGGAAGCATTCACACATTACCATGCCAGGCAGCATTCCACATAAGCAGTGAGCTTCTGTGACCATGCAGGAAAGATTCAAATACCACTGAACAGAATGCTCGCAGCTAGTTTGTTTGTGTTTCTATTGGTGCTGCCCGTTCATACACACCCCAATGCAGTGATCATGATTTTCACCTGTAAGTGCGTGGAAGGGAAGGTTAGTCTCACAACTTTACAGATGCATCAGCGGACACCAAAGAAGGTGTTTGCCCAAGACCACAAACAGATCAGAGGCACACCCAAAAATATAACTCAGGTTTCCTGTCGCAGGTACATTGGACAGTATAATCTCCTGTGTACTTTGAGCCCAACGTGCTATTGTCTCTGGCTATGGTCTGAAGAAGTGGGTCTGTCCCACGAAAGCTCACCTAATAAACTATTTTGCTAGTCTTTAAAGTGCTACTTGACTGCTTTTTGTTTTGCTATTTTATACCAGTATAACTCCAGTACAGCATTTAGGACTCATGTTCATTACCAGTTTCAAGCACTAGCAACCAGGAGTGGCTAAGAATTCATGACACAAAGAAAAAGTTCCAAATTTTTTTTTTTAAGTTCAACTTCTAATTTTGTCTTCTGAACTCAGTGTGCAAAACCAACATAACTCTTGGTTATATCTTTGCCTTTGTGCCTGCACGGGACTGAAAAGGAGTAAGAACCATCCCCTTAAACCCTCTGTGGGATACCTGGGCCTTTGGCCTGGGCACACAGGTGTAAATGGGAACTACAAGGTGGGTAGGGAGGATTGAGGAAGGGTACTGCTCTGGATCCCAACACCCTAATCACTAGCCAGAACACACTAAAAAAGGCAGTGACAATCTATTACCTGTATAGGTGAGATATTACTTCTTCCAGAGCAAGAAAGGAGCAGGGAACAAATGTGACTTAGATGTGTCCCTAAGTAGCAACAACTCTGGGAAAAGTAAAACTTACGCTCCACACTTTGTTCAGGTCTGTGTCTAAAGGCAGCCCACAGTGCTCTGTAATGTGGCATTGAGAAAAACATGCCAAGTGGAGTCCTTTCATACTAACCATCTCTTATACATCCAATCAAATACCTGAATATATGCACATCTGTAATTTGAGGAGGTAATAGACAGAGTACAAAATGTACAAAAAGTTTAGGTCCAAAATTCATGAGCTCAGAGAATATTTTTTTAAAAAACCACCCACAACAGCTGAAGCCTTAAATTGGTAAGTGAGGATTTAATTGAAGAATATAAAATAAATGGTTTAGATAAGGTCAGCCCAAGGTACTATTTTCCAGAGAATCACAAAACAACAAGATATAAATGGAAATCAAAGGAAACAAAGTCAGAGTAGATATCAGAAGGACCTTAATGTGCATCAAATTATTACATGTGTAGAACTGTCTCCAAAGAAAGTATGCACAAGCAGGAATCATTCCAGAAACAATTAGACAAAATCCTAAGGGACTGTAGAAATTTATATTTTGTAAAGAAACTTTGATGTTCCAAACGGAGTGAATTTATTTCATGTCCACTCTCAGGAAAAAAAATTTTGAGCTTTGATGCCTTATTAAAGAATGTCTCAATTTTGACAGCTTCTCTGTGGAGGGCTGCTTGTATTCTCTGCCATAAGCTGGAGAGAAAAGAAGACTGCTGTATTAAAAGAGCAAAACATTAATAGTTTTTGTTCCTAGCAGAATTAATGCCCATAATCACTGTTTAAAGCCATTCAGTTTTCTGACCTTCATGACACACAGAAAATAAACATGGAAAAAGTTTGGGAGTGCTCAGATCCAGTGTTCTGTTTGGTCCTATCATTCAGGAAGATTCTTGAATCCCTCAACTTCATTGAGTTTAAAAGATTGGATGAGGATCAGGTACAGAAACTAAATTAGTGGGAGGAATAGCACGGAGGGAGTGTAGTCTGATAACTGATAATCCTTCTTCAAGCTTCTTTGCCACATTCCATTAATCTGGGTTCAGGCAATGCTGATTTTGCCTTCAGAGTCCTGTTTTCCTCAGTGCATTCAGAACTAGTTATCCTGCATTCAGATGAAAATGGTCCTTTAATGGAATGGAAGTATACCAATGTATGGAAGCCTCTCTGCAGAAGTGCTGATAGCCCTCGACCTATACTCAAGGCTAGGGCTACGTCTACACGTGCACGCTACATCCAAATAGCTAATTTCGATGTAGCGACATCGACATAGGCTATTTCGATGAATAGCATCTACACATCCTCCACGGCTGGCAACGTCGATGTTCAACTTCGACGTTGCGCAGCCCAACATCGAAATAGGCGCAGCGAGGGAACATCTACATGCCAAAGTAGCACACATTGAAATAGGGATGCCAGGCACAGGTGCAGACAGGGTCACAGGGCGGACTAGCGCTTCCGGGGCAACAGCTAGCCGCTCCCTGAAAGGGCCCCTCCCAGACACACACAGCCTGCACAGCACGCGGTCTGAGGAGCCATAGGCACACAAACCCCGGGCGCCGCAGTCATGGACCCCCAGCAGTAGCAGCAGCAGCAGCAGCCAGAGGTCCACCCAGCCCTCCCGGCAGGAGCAGGGCTTGCCCTGCTCCATGCCATGCGGGAGGCAGCTGAGCACCTCCTTGCTACACCGGAGGACGAGCTGCCCCCAGGGCAGCAGGGCTCAACTCCTAACCCTGCAGCACCCCGCCCCCTCCCCCAGCTTACACGCCGGCAGCTGTGGAGCTACCCCACCAGCACCGACTGGTGGGAGTGGGACGACGACCGCTGGCTCAGGAACTTCAGGATGAGCCGGCAGACATTTATGGAGCTGTGCCAGTGGCTCACCCCCGCACTCAGGCACCAGGACACGGCCATGCGGCGTGCCCTCACAGTGCAGAAACGGGTCGGCATCGCTGTCTGGAAGCTGGCCACTCCCAACAGCTACCGATCCGTGGGGCAGCAGTTTGGTGTCGGCAAGGCCACCGTTGGGGCTGTCCTCATGGAGGTAAGAGAACCCACGGGGGGAGGGCAGGGCAGGGGAGGGGGGCCCGGGCAGAGGAGGGCAGGGGAGGGGAGGGGAGGCCAGGGCGGGGGAGGGCAGGGGAGGGCCATGGACACCCTGCTCACCCCTCATTGGTGCTCTCCCATGTGCTTTCTCTGTGGGTTGTGCAGGCCATCAACGCCATGCTCCTGCACAGGCTCGTGAGGCTGGGGGACCCAGATGCCACCATCGCAGCCTTTGCCACCCTGGGCTTCCCCAGCTGCTTCGGGGCTCTGGATGGGACTCACATCCCCATCCGCACCCCGCATCACAGTGGAGGACGATACCTGAATCGCAAGGGCTACCATTCTGTCGTCCTGCAGGCCTTGGTGGACAGCCGGGGACGTTTCCAGGACATTTATGTGGGCTGGCCTGGCAGCACCCACGACGCCCGGGTTTTCCGGAACTCGGGCCTGTGCCGCCGGCTGGAGGCGGGGACCTACATCCCCCAGCAGGAGATCCCTCTGGTGGACACCACCATGCCCCTCTGCGTCATCGCAGATGCGGCATACCCCCTCCGGCCGTGGCTCATGCACCCGTACACGGGCCATCTCTCCGCTAGCCAGGAGCGCTTCAACGAGCGCCTGAACCACGCACGCCAGGTGGTGGAGCGCTCATTTGGCCGCCTGAAGGGACGCTGGAGATGTCTCCTGACCCGCCTGGATGCGGGCCCCAACAACATCCCCCAGATTGTGGGTGCCTGCTGCGCCCTGCACAATTTGGTGGAGAGCAAGGGGGAGACCTTTTTCCAGGGCTGGGCTGCGGAGGCCGGCAGGGCAGACGTCCAGCCACCTGCTGCCCCCAGTTGGCAGGTGGACCCCGAAGGGACCCGGGTCCGGGAGGCCCTGCGGGCCCACTTCAATGATGAGGCCGCGGGGTGAACACTGCCCAGGCCCCCCACTGCCCGCCCCTTCCTCCACCACACTCCTGCCCCAACGCCCACACCATGGAGCACCCCACCACACCCCCCTCCCACTTTTCCTGGACAAATGACAGCACGCACTTGTGGCTGAACTTAAACTTCTTTTTCTTTCAGAACTTTTTTTTTTAACTGTAAATATATGAAACAAGAACAAACTATATACAAACATGTGGAAACAAACTAATATGTACAAAAATAAAACAATACTAAGAAGCAAGTGTCCTCATGAATAAAAAGAAAACCAGGGAGGATAAAGGGGAGAACTATTTACATGGGGGGGACGGGGCAAACGGGGGGCACCAAATAATAACTTTAAACTATATACGGGGGGGGGGGGGCACGTCCCGGGCCCCTCGCCCCTATAGCCCGGCACCGGGCGTGGCTGGCCGGGAGACCCGCCGCAGTCGCAGCCCTGTCCGGGGCTGGCTGGGGGCGGGCCGGACCAGAAGATATGATGCCCGGCGAGTCTCAGGTGGCTCCAGGGGTCCCTCGGCGCTCCGGCCCTCGGCGGTGGGTGGCGGGGCGACGGCGGACGGGACGGCGACGGGCGGAGCAGCTGGTGGTGGGGCTGGTGGAGCAGGCAGGGCGGGCACTATGGCATGGGGGGCCAGGTAGTCCACCAGGCGGTTAAAAGTCTCCATGTAGGCCCCCCATGCCTCCTGGCGCCAGGCCAGGGCCCGCTCCTGCAGCTGCTGCTCCGCGACCTCCAGCTGCCGTCAGTGCATGGCCAGCAGCTGGGGGTCCGTCGCCATCGGGTGGTGGTGGTGCTGGGTCCGCCGTCTAGCCCGCCGTGGGGCCGGTCGGTCCTCTGCCGAGGGGCTGGCCTGGAGCGATGGTCCCGGAGGGCTCTCCGGGACGACTGAGGCCTCGCCGGCGCTCTCTTCCGGTCCTTCTGATGGTGCAGGTGCGGGACACAGGAGAGGATGGGGGGAAGAAGAATGGAGACAGGCGTTAGTGTGGGCCCCAAGCCGTGGCCTTTGTCCCCCCAGCCCTGTGCTGCAGGTTCCCCATCCCCGTCCCTGGGAGATGCTGCTGTGATGGATGGGGTTCAGGGGTCCCCCTGCCCTGTACCCCGTCCCCTGGTGGGAGTGACTCTCACTTCACTCCGCAGGGTCTGACAGCAGGAAAGGTTTCTTAGGCCACAGATGCCCAGTTTCTCCCAGGAGTGACAGCACCAGCTGTTGGAAGAGACAGTCCTTCCAACCCATCGTGGGAAGAAGACCCCAAGGGGGGCCCCTCTGGGATGCAGCTTTCCCCCTCCTCAGGCTGGCTGCCCTCCAGCTCTCCCTTCCCCTAGCCTCTGCCTGTGGCCCCCGCCCTCCCCCCCCAATTCCAAGCCAGCTCGGCTCCTCCCTCCTCTTTGTTCAGGGCAGAGGTGTCACCTGCCAGCTGTAGCCCCAGGATCCTCCTTTGCCCCTGGGAGCTATTCGGCTCTTGTTGCTCATATGTAGCCTGAGTCTCCCTTTTGCACTCCCCCCACTCCATCACATGCTGCTGCTGTGGGGTGTCCCACCCCCTCCTCCCAGGGGCCCCTCGAGGTTCCGCTCCCCCCTGGCCCGGGGATGGGGCATGGCACTGTCGTGCGGGGGGGGGGGGGGGCAGGGGCTGATGCAGTGCTGTGAGGGCCATGGCCATGTGAGCATGTGGGGAGCCCTGGACACACATCTATTACCCCCCGCCCCTCAAGCCCAGGGGTGAACACCAGAGGGGGGTACCTACCTGTCGGTCCGCTCCCACAGTCCGGAGATCCCCGGGGGGCGGAGGCCCGGCTGCTGCTCCGGGATGGCAGGAGGAGGATCTGCAGCCCAGATTCTGCAGAGGAGGAGCCCCCCTCCTCCTCCTCCTCCTCCTCCTCCTCCTGCCGCGATGTCCCGGGGGTGGGCTTCGGGGGGGAGGGCCCCCGGGGTGCGGGGCTTACCTCCGGGGCAGACTCCGGCTGCAGGGCCTGCTGGGGCTCGTCGGCCGAAGTATCAAGGGTGGCCGGAGGGGAGGAGGTGTGCCGGGGGCCCAGGATGTCCCTGAGCTCCCTGTAAAAGGAGCAAGTGACGGGGGCGGCCCCAGATCGGCTGGCCGCATCCCGGGCCCGGGAGTAACCCTGCCACAGCTCCTTCACCTTACTCCTGACATGATCAGGAGTGCGGGCAGGGTGACCCCAGGCAGCCAGGCCGTCGGCCAGCCGAACGAACGCATCCGCGTTCCGCCTCTTGCTCCCCGTTACCTGGAGCACCTCCTCCTCGCTCCAGAGACCCAGCAGGTCCCGCAGCTCGGCCTCCATCCAGGAGGGGCCCCGCTGCCGCTTGCCAGCCTGGCTGCCCGACTGGCTGGGCTGGCTGCCCTGGCTCCCCTTGGGGGGGGGTCCCCTGGGGGCACTGGGGGTGGCTGCCAGGCAGCCATCGCAGCTGGGTAGGTGGCTGAGGGACGTTCAGGCTGGCCGCGTGTCCGGGCTGCCGCCTGCACGTTCCCTCAGCTTCCTGCACAGGAAGGGAGGGGGAGGGGACCTTTAAGGGGCCGCTCCATGCGGCCACCATGGAGCTGAGGGGCTGGAGAGAGCGTGTCTCTCAACCCCTCAGCTGATGGCCGCCATGGAGGACCCGGCAATTTCGACGTTGCGGGACGCGCAACGACTACATGGTCCCTACTTCGACGTTGAACGTCGAAGTAGGGCGCTATTCCTATTCCCTCATGGGGTTAGCGACTTCGACGTCTCGCCGCCTAACGTCGAAGTTAACTTCGAAATAGCGCCCGACGCGTGTAGCCGTGACGGGCGCTATTTCAAAGTTAGTGCCGCTACTTCGAAGTAGCATGCACGTGTAGACATGGCTTAGGAGTGAGAGAGCACTTTATGTCTACACTGCAACTGAAAGTGAGCCTAGTAGCCCAGTCAGCAGTTTCATACTAGCAGCCTGAGCTCCATTGACTATCCAGAGACCCCCTTCGCTGCTGCAACAGCCACACTGTACACATACCCTTACTTATAGCTTTGCAGAAGTTGTTCATCATCTTACAAGTTACAGTCCCACCTGCATGTGGACACGAGGCAAATTTCATCTGTCAGAAGATCAAACATGAGCATTATGCATCACTAAAACCCTGTAGGATCTCTCAAGTTAGTATCAGTGTATGTGGAGCTGAATGATCTTTTCACATTGTTATGTTGGCCCTCTGAGTAGACATGGACCTATTCACATCTTCACCAGTGGGCCTGTACTGTCACCAAAGTTTTTGTTTCAGCACCCACTGGTGCCACAACGAAGCTAATTTTTGTTAACCGAAATATATTACCATTAAGCCATCTGTTGCTGGGAAATGTACATAAACTGTAACAAGTTATACCAGGACGTGCAAAATTGATTCACCAATGTCCTTCAAGAGCTGTCTCAATGTATTGATGTGCCAAGCACATTAAATCAAGTACTTAACCTTCATGCAGCATTAGTTTCCATACTTTGCTGTACTTTGTTACCCTATTTTAAATTCAAGATCTCAGGTAAAATAAAATAAAATAAAATAGGACACTAAACTTTCTGGCTAAACAGGAAATTCAGAACCTAAAGGTAGTGAAATTCATTAAATAATTTAAATAAAACATATACCCTTATGAACCTTGGAAATAATCAGATAAGGGCTTCACATTTCAAACTAAGTAGAAATTCATTTTGTCAGTGAATTAATTCATCCTTTTTCTCCACTACAAAAACAAGATCCACAAAGGGTAATGACTGCCCTTGTTCCTGAACCCAATTTATTGATTCTGACAGATAATCTAATGGTACAGATCATTTTTAATAAAGCATCAATCTTGCTTCAACTAATCAAATGCACCTTGTTAAAATTAGACTTATTCCCAGAGTCTGATCTAAAAAAGAAGCTATGTAAGCAGCTGCAGCTAGGTTTCCAGCTGAGCATCAACCCTGCTTGTGTTTTTGCACATACAACTTCACCATATTTTTAGCTGCATCTGCAGTTACTATTATTTAAGTTAGTACTTACACATCACACTGCCTCACCTGAAACCACACACAGGCAAAAAATAAGTCTACCTGCTATATATTTACACAAATACTTCACTACAGAGGAAAATATGTGCAGACATGCATGGATCTGTGAATGAAAATTTGCGAAAACCTGGCCCCTACATATGCATAAATTTTATTTACGGTAACCTTAATGGGAATTTTTCTCCTTCTCCGGTTTTCTCACATCTCATTAAAATGTTGGAATTATGGTCTTTTCAGATAACTTTGTCTAATCGTTCTCTTTTATCCAGCTACTTCAGCCACTTTGGTATAATAAATTTGAGTTGCTAATTTCTTACAACCTTCAATCATGTTTCAGCTATGGAAACCCAATCCACAAAAACAAGTGATGCTTTGTGATTCTCCCTGGACTGAACTGGCTGACTCTTTTATTGCCATCATAAAACAGTCATTCATGTATGTTCTTGATGCATCAATAACAAAAGGAAAAAAAATAAATTGCATCAAATTGAATATCTGGAATGATAAAAAAGTCAGGTTTAACACTATTTTCAGTAAGAGATTTCATAATTTCTGGGTCCTTAATTCAAATGAACTGTACATTTTACTGCTGGGGAGGGTGTTTTCTATTTCTTTAAATCTTGAATAGCGAGAACAGAAATATTTATGAACAAATGTATTTTCTAAAGTAGAATTCTAAGAATGAATTAGAAAACAACGCTAACATAAACTTCCTTCCTGGGCTTTGTGATTGAAAATGGAGTCTCTCACTTCTAGGTCACTGGTTCAAATTCTAGTAGAAGAGTGATCTAAATTTCTGTAATTTGGAATGTCAGTCCTGCAATGGCCAACATTGATGCCTATGTAGAATTCCCTTGGAGCATCACACGGGCCCAGGTTAGCGGTCTACCAAATGGATCTAGCTCTGCAGGATCACTAATGGTCTGAGTGCAATAAGAACTGGATAGACATCATAGATTCAGGTGACAGAAGACATACCACAACTGCCCAAAAGGAGACCCTCTTACTGGCAGCATCAATGTGGACTATGGGCATAAAGCTGAAAATGTAAGATTTTTTTAAGCATAAGGGAATTGTTCCACTGATTCTTACAAGGATGTAGAGCTTGAAGCACCAATATAGAATATGTGTTTGGTATGTGCTCAGCCCCTTTCCTTACTAGGTGCCAAAACTACTATGAAATTTAGAATTGTGGAAGGATTGCAACAGCTATTTAATAGAAACATGACCTCATTTTGAGCATCTTTGCTCTTTGCATAGGCACACTTATAGCAATAGTAAAACTTTATTTAAAAACTTTGGACTAGACATCTTTCAATAAAATTACATTTGCAATGCTAGAAAAGAAACCACTGAAAGTTCAAGCAAGGACAGGTTCCTTCCCTCCTGCTTCTGGCCCCCATCCTGGGCTTTCAAAATCTTATACAGGACAGGCAGCCCTGGTTGGGGATCCCCCAGGTTGTTCACCCTGTCCCACATAAATTTTCCAAAAACCCACCAACCCTAGATGAGAGGGAAATGGGGAGTGGCTGAGAGGAGTTAAGATGGGGAGGGACGGTTCATTTTTTCATAGGGGAGAACCCCCCCTACACCCCAGTTTTGAATTGCCTTGGGTGAGCAAGTCTTCCTGAATTTTCAAAATGGATCCACATCTTGAAAAGTTGAGCACCGCTGCTAAACAGAGCTTCATTGACTGGAGCTAAAGGTGCAATACAACCACATTGTTTCTTTTAACTTGGTGTCAACATACTTAAGCAAATGTCAAATATGCAAAATACTTGATTAAATAATTCACATGATGTCACACATGGAGCTGTACAAAACTTGAAACCTATGAAAACCTAAGCAATGTTTGTTATCCTAGACTATCATCCGTATTACCTAAATTTCTTGTCTTAGAAGTGGACAGAGTTTGAAGAAATTTAAATTTATCTTATTTCAGTCAGACTGTTCTGTAGCTAAGGTTTTGTTAGCACTTAAAGTAAAAAGAACTGGACAAGAGTCACAAGGTTCAATATAACCTAGCACTGCCTTCACATCCATGTCCATGTATGTATGTATGTGTTTTTGCATCTATGTATCTTAACATATCTGAAGTTAAATTTATCAAAAAGGTAATGTCACTGCAATAGATTCAGTTTGTTTGGCATATACAGATTGAACCTGTATCCAGAAAACTCTCATCCAGCAACAAATATAATCCAGCATGATTTTAATTAGATATATGACCACTTATCACAGATGTGGCCAAGTTCTCCATTGTCTCAAAGTTTGTTTACAGCCACCAGTCCTAGCTCTCAGTGCTCTAGCTAGTATTTCACTCGAATTACCCCAAACATCTTGGAAGAGCCCAATAAGAAGTGGAAGTATTGGTAAGGTGCTCAACAATCCTGACCTGCCACGGTCTGGCAAATTCTCTCATTCAGCACCAGTCAGGTCCTGAGAGTGCCAGATGAGAGAAGTTCAACCAATATTTCCCAAAATGAGAGAATTCAGGCACAAACAACTCAGACTTACTGGACAATCTTTAAAAAGAGGAAGCTAATGTGCCCGGTGATCAAACTTAGTGACTAATGAGGGGTAGGATGGAAATTAAGGAATATACAAACTCATTTACATTTTAGAGAATTTGGGTGTACCAATGATAGGAAAAAGTCCTGGCAAAATTGTATGGAGAGCTTGAGGAAGGGGACAAAGGTTACAACAAAAGATGCATTTGTGTTGGCTTTGTACATAATGTAAAATCACATAAAACACATCTCATTGCTGATTCAGTTCTTGTAAGCATACTTTTAGATCTTTCCCACCAGCCATTTCTATGGTTCAATTAAGTGAGTCTCCAATGCCATCCTGAATACAACTCAGGGCAAGTTATTCAGTTTCTCAGTGCCTCAGCTTTCCCTCTGTGAACTGGAGATTAAAATATTTATTGGCCTCAGAGGAACATTGACAAGCATAATTAATTAATGGTAGTACACCATCTTCTAGGCCTTAGAAAAAATGTACTCTGGAAATACAAACTAATTCTGCTTCTTAGTATAGTCATAAATAGAGCTTTGGCAAGTGTTTACTACTAAGGCCTGATAAAAAGCCAAATAAATGCAATGGAAAGACTTTCATTGAGCTAATGGGCTTTGGATCAAGGCATTTGATGTGATTTTGTTTATGGTGACTCCTTTTTCATTTGGCTGGATTTACTCTAAATTATCTCTGCCTTTGTTGACTTGTCCTGCTGAGCAGATAAATGCTCTCTAGTGATGGCAGTGCCCATCAGCATACAGATTACATGCTGCTGAACTCAACCAAGAGCCCACTTCGGGATTCAAACAAATGTGTCTGCATTTTAAAGGCTGCAGGAATGAAATAATTTTCAATTTGCAATTGTAAGAGCAAGTGCAAAGGTGACTGTAAGCCAAATATTTGTACTATTTAACACCAAAAATGAAATGATGTTCTTTGCTCCAACACTTCCGACAGAGATCTCCAGAAGAAGAAAAACCAGGAGACGAATGTGTTTGCTACATGAATTAGTGAGGCAATGCAGCCACAGTCACAGGGTTATTTCTAAAAACGATGAGGAGCCCTGTAACACCTCAGAAACTAATGGATTTATTCGGGCATACGCTTTCATGGGTAAAACCCTCTTCATCAGATAGAAGTGGGTTTTACCCCGAAAGCTTATGCCCTAATAAATCCATTAGTTTCTAAGGTGCTACAGCACTCCTCATTGTTTTTACTAATAGAGACTAACATGGCCGCCCCTCTGCCACTTTTCAGGGTTGTTTGTATAATTATTTTTTTAAAAAAGGGAAAATGGATTTCAATTCCAGCTTCTCAGGAACTTGTTTTCAAAGATGAAAATGCAACAAGATGTTTAATCTCATGCTGGAGGTTAGATGTGAAATTTCATATATTCCATGCTAACAATAACCCTTGCATAAATTTACACTGAAGCTTCTTAGACTCAAGTTCTGGTTAAGAAAGGAAGGGTGGCCCGAGAGTAGTGACCTGGGAAAGTGTCTGTGTAGCTCAAAAGATTCTGTCTCACTAACAGAAGTTGGCTCAATATTATCTCATCCACCTGGTCTCGTCAGCTTCCAAAGTATTTAGAGCTACCCACAGCAGGCATGCCAGTGTTGGCACATGAGTAGATTTTAAAATGGCACATAGCAGGAGCTCAGCCCCGCCCCTCCTTTCCCATGCAGAAGCAAGCCAGAGGATGGGGATGGGGCTGAGCCCCTGCTGCATAGCCTCCCACCATGACACGGGGCTGGGGACAGAGCTGTATCACCATTGCTCCTGCCGCACAGGCCGCTGCAGCAGGGCTGGGGCCAGAGCCCCCACAGTAGAGCTGCTCCAGAACCCCTGTTGCAGGGCTGAAGCCAGAGCCCTTCTGGAGCCCCTGTCACAGCATGAAGCCAGGGCCAGAGCTCCCATCACAGAACCCATAGAACTTGCTGCAGATAGCTTTCTCTACTCACCTCTGAGGTTGGGTGTTTGAGGTCTGGGTGGGAGGGAGGGTGTAGGAGCACACTGGGGTGGAGGAACAGGATGAGGGTGGGGGTTTGGGCAGGAAGGGCCTGGGCAAGAGGAGATGTAAGAGCAGAGTGGGGTGATCTGGGCAATAGAAGAGGGCAGGAGCAGACTGAGTGAAGGGGTGGCTCCTTATCACTGTACCCTCCCTCAGCCACTGGGGGCTCCCCATCCCTGGCTGGCAGCAGCTCTGCTCCCAGCCTGTGGGGCTGCCTGCGATACCTGCTGAGACCCTGGATGTTGCTACACCACAGAATCTGGAATAAGAGACATTCAACCTTTATTACAATCCTGGGCATTTTTAGACATTTTAAAAACCCAGCCAGCCAGAGATTTAAAAACCAGAAAAGTAAAGTTCTGTTTCTTAATTTATTTATTAATGCAGCTGTTGTGAGTAGGACTATTAGTGACTTTAAAAAGTATCACTGGCACTTAGACTGTACTTAAAGATCAAAAGGTCAAATTTCAGCACCCCTACCCTGGGAACATTGCTGACTCCTGGACTAAATACTGCTTTCAAGACATAGTCCTAAGCAATGGGAAATGCGCAGATACATAAACCCAAAGACAGCTTGAGGAGGGTTGACAAGCACACAAACTCTGCCATAGGGATCTCAATACACTGGTATGCAGTACTTGATATCTTTTGTGATATTTCCTCCACACTAAATCTATTCTATGGGTTTTCCATATCGGAGGAGGATTTTAAGATCTTTGAGGGAGAGAGAATCTCATTCCTGTCTGCGAGTACAGGAGGACAGTGATGTGTCTGAGGCCTCTAGTCACATCATATAGGTTTATAATACATAAATTGGAACTGAGTCTATTTCCCAGTCTATAAATAGGGAAAATAGTTATATAATAGTCTGCCCGGGCTCTGGTCCGGATTACTTAGCTAAAACTGGAGAAACTTTGGAAATTATAAAGCACTACAAAAATGCCAAATAATGTATTAAACCACAAGGAACAAATTTCAGTACACTACTAAGGTTATTAAAAGTCCCCTCTAACTACTTTAGGAAGCTTTTTGCCCATTTTTGTTTGCTCACTAGCCCAAATTTTAGCTTTTAATTCATTACATGTTGTTTCATTTCTCTCAATGCTTTTGTTCTAGGCAACTACATTTTCGATATGCGTTGGTTCAGACTTGTGCAAATGGATCACACACTGTTTGGAACTTTGCAAATATGTGCATTTAAACCTAAACTATTTATGTTTCCTTTTTGAATGGTTACTTAATTCACCGACAAGCTGGGGAGGCAATGTGTTCAGAGGAATAGATTTCAGTGAGAGCATTTTCCTTGCATGAATGTCCACAGTATCTATTTGCTGCCTAGATGTTAAAAAGTCCATTTGAGACCTATTCAACAACACTGATTCTGGTTAACTCACTGCCCTTTCAGACTGCCACTTCACCTACGTGAAAGATGCAGTATTATTATTATTATTAGCAGTATTATCATCACTGGGTCAAATACATCACTTCAGAGCTCTGACAGGTAAAGCACAACATCTGTGCTGTAAAGACACTGATTATTGAAAGTGCAAACAACTTCTCCAACTTTTTCCTCATACTGTAAGATCAAATCCCTGTAATTTTGAGCTACTATTCTGGATTTCTGTTCCCCACAGCACAGTTTTGTTTGTTTTCCGCCCCCCCATAATTCCAGGTACTTCTCTGCTTTACTCCCATCCTGCTTATTGCCAACATCAAGTAATACAGGGGGCACGGTGATCCTTTTGATTGACATCGTAGATTAAAAATTATATATTACCCCAAATACCACAAAGAACAAATGGGAAAGACTTTAAGGGATAACCCACAAAAGCCATTAGGTTCTGTCATCCGCTATTATCTCACTCCACTAATGCAAATACTACAAATTACATCTTAAGTAACATTTAAATTGTAAGGCGATTTTTAAACAATGTGTTTCTATCAAAAGTCAATTATTTTATTCAAATGAGGAAAAGCACTAGGATAAATTATATATTTTGAAAACAGCCTAGTTACAGCACACAAGCGTTTGTTTCTTAGAAATATGTAATTTGTTTAGTGATTCATTGCTTCTGCAAAGCTAAAGCAAAAAATGAACTAATACAAACAATAAACCAAAATGAAGACTGACAGGAAATTCTGGGCTAAGTGACGTGGTGGAGCACAGGCTGCAATTATCTCAGTGAAACATTACAATTAGATAACATTCATGAAGTGTGAAAGGTAGTTCTGTCTACTTAAAGGATAAGCAAGTCTCTCACACCCGTCACCATGGTATCTAGATGTTAAGTCAGCCCAGGTACAAATACAAAACTCTAAGGCTACGTCTACACTAGCACACTATGTTGAAGTAGCCTATTTTGAAGTAAGAACATCGAAAAAAGCTACTTTGATGCGTATCGTCTACACGTCCTCCAGGGCTGGTGCCATCGATGTTCAACGTCGAAGTAGCAAAGGGGAACATCGAAAGGACCCACCCTGGAAGGAAACGTGGAGCGTCCACACACACAAGTGCTCCCCGTTGAAATCAGGGGCCAAGAAAGCCCACGGATGGGGTCACAGGCTGGACTAGCCCTTCTGGGGCAACAAGCCACTCCTTTAAAGGGCCCCTCCCAGACACATCTGGACTGCACAGCATGAGGCCTGCAGAGCACTAGCCACACTTGCGCAGACCGACGCACAGCAGCTATAGATCCCCAGAAGCAGCTGGAAGCCCTCCAGGTAGTAACCCGGGGAGCAAGCACCATGCTACTTGCTGCATGGGAGGCCACCCAGCAGCTGCCGGCAGAGGAGCCCTCCCAGAGGGCAGATGGGGATGCCCCTGACCACCGAACTCCCCTCTTCCTCCCCCACTGAGCGCTCTGCCGCCTCTGGAGCTCCTGAGCAGTGGGAGCAGCTGGTCGTGGGGGAGTGGGATGATGACCAGTGGCTTCCGCATGCATCGGCAGACACTCCTGGAGCTCTGCCAGTGGCTCACCCTGCACTGAGGCACCAGGACTCCCGGATGTGGTGCACCCTCTCCGTCGAGAAGAGGGTCACAATAGCCGTCTGGAAGCTGGCCACTTCAGACAGCTACCGCTCCGTGGGACACCATTTCGGAGTGGGAAAGTCCATGGTCAGGGCCGTCATCAGGGGTCCCAGGTGTGGGGCTGGGGAGGGAGAGGTGCCAGGGAGAGATGGGCTGGGTGTGGGGCTGAGGAGAGAGGGGTTTGGTGGGGGATACCCGGGGAGGTGGCTGGAAGGGGGGTCTGGGAGGAGGGGCCTGGTGCACCCTGCACACCCTCATGGGCACTTGTGTTCCCTCCTCACAGGTGGTCTGTGAGCTCAATGCCATGCTGCTGCAGAGGGTCGTCCGACTCGGGGACCTGGACACAGCCATCACCGGATTTGCTGCCATGGGGTTCCTGAACTGCTTTGGGCCCTTGGACGGGAACCACATCCCCATCCACACCCCGGACCACAGGCGGGGGAAGATACATCAATCACAGGGGCTACCATTCTGTGGTCCTGCAGGCCATGGTGGACAGCTGGGGCCACTTCCAGGATGTCTACATGGGCTGGCCCGGCTACACACACAACGCCCCTGCATCTTCCAGGATCCACTGGGGGTGTGTGGTGCTCCCAGTCATGTCTGGTGGCCCTGCGCCATGGCCCAGGGGCATGTGCCCTGTGGGGTACGTACCTGACCATCCATCGCTATAGTCGGGCGAACCCTGGTGGGCGGACACCCAGCTGGTGCTCTGGGAAGGGAGGTCTATGAGGAGCCCCTCCTCCTAGCTGGTGGACCCCTCCTCCGCCATCCGGAGTGGGGGTTCCTCAGTCAGGCCCGGGGTGCGAGGCTGGCCTCTGTGCCAGACTCCAGCTTTGATGCCTGCTGGGGCTCATCGGCCGTGGCGTCAAGGGTGGCCAGGGGGTGGGTGGGAGGAGGTGTCCCAGGGGCCCAGGATGGCCCTGAGCTCCCTGTAATAGGGGCAAGTGGCGGGGGTGGCCCCAGACAGGCTGGCCGAGTCTTGGGGGCAACTCTGCCACTACTCCTTCACCTTGCTCCGGACGTGATCCGGAGTGCGGGCAGGGTGACCCCAGGCGGCCAGGCCCTTGGCCCATTGGACAAACGCTTCCATGTTCCGCTGCTTGCTCCCCATCATGTGGAGCACCTCCTCCTCACCCCAGAGCCCCTGCAGGTCTCAGAGCTCAGCCTCCGACCAGGAGGGGCCCCACCTCTTTTTGGCCCCCCGTTTGGCTGCCAGGGGTGCCTAGGTCCCCTCAGGGGGGAGCTCTGGGGGCAAGCTGGATGCCATGGCACTGGGTGGATGCTTCAGGGCCTCTGGAGGGTCTGCAGAGCTAGCACGTGCATCTGCGGCTGCCTGCACACTCTCAGTTTCCTGCCACAGAAATCCGGGTCCGTGGTACTTTAAGGGCTGCTGTGCATGGGGACCACAGAGCTGTTTGCCGCCATGGAGGACCCCGCTATTTCAAAGTAGCGGGACACGGATCGTCTACACACGTTGAATGTCAAAGTAGGGCGCTACTCCCATCTTCAGATAGGGATAGCGATTTCGACGTCTTGCTGCCTAATGTCAGTTTCAACGTTGAAATAGCGCAGTGCACGTGTAGAGGCGACACGTGCTATTTTGATGTTGTGCCAGCTACTTCAAGGCAGCCAGCTAGTGTAGACGCACCCTTAGTAAAAATTCAAAACTGACTGTTTTGAAATGGGTTACATGTTTGCTGTATTTGCAGGGCCAAATCTTGAGGATTTTGTACAGTTTTTATTTAGGACCAACTATACAAGCTGCAGTGGGAGTTGTGCCTGGATCAGGGTTTGTAGGGATTCCAGATTAGATTGGAATAATCTAAAGCCATGATTTTATGAAGTTTTCAAATTTTCATCCAGAACAAATGGAGAACCATTTGCGAACTTGGGTGGCTAATTAGCATAGCCATGCAAGGTTTTGCTGTTGGCTGGGGGTGGTGCCGGCAGTACAGAAGCCATGTAGATGGGCCTCCGCCAGCTAAGCCCCCCTCTGTCACCAGTCCCTTACTCAAGAACTTTTTCAAACATAAGGGACTAGCGACAGAGTGGGGCTTAGCCAGCGGAGGCCCATCCACATGACCTCTGTACTGCTGGCACACGCACACACCTCACCAACAGCAAAATCTTGTGCAGCTATGCTAATTAGTCCTCTGTTTGCAATTTCTTCAACTGTCATTAGTATAGCACTGCACTAAAGGGCTGTGTAGATGTGGCCTCCGTGATACTCAGACAGTTTTAAAGCCAACAAGGTCTTTTATGATAACAAGTTTCATTTCTTGCCGAATACGGGCCAGCAATAGACCCAGTACAGTAAATGTGCCAGGCCAAACTTCATCCTGTGTGTGCTACACATAAGTATTGTATGTTTAGATATCAGAAACTGAAGACTTCTTTATGGCCTGCCTGATACTAAACAGTTGATTTGTTCATCAATGGGAGAATACAGGTTAAAAGCATTATATGGTGACTCAGAATGATGTACAAAAAGATACATGTGACAAGAGCTAAAATCTCAAAAGATAGATGCAACCTTTTAAAAATGAATATACAAGATTTATAACACCATTTTAGAAAAGAAAAACGTAATTTATATTTGGGAATAATTCCTGTGGCACTATATTAGAGCAAGAAATATTACAGGGGACTTTTCCAATACAAGCAACATGGCAGGATATTTTCATTACATGAAAGGTATGGCTAGGGAAAGAGGACAGCTATTGTAGTGCAACCTGTCTTCTCAGAGTGGCTTGGCTTCCAGTAGCTTCCAGAATTGGGCTCAGAGTTATTCCAGAAGAAGGAGGATGCTACTTGCTCTATGTATAAGAATGTCTGCCTTTACCTCTGAATTATATAAAATAAACTCTGTATGTTCGCATATCTTGGAAGATAAAATCTGAAGTCCAGGAACATTTATACTGGTAAATCTCTGGGTCAAAAGAGACATGCTCACTCTCCTTACGCACAAGTGGAAGTTATCCAAACTCTCACACTAGTAAAGCTCTCTCAGGATTCATCACAAAACACTTAAGTCAACAAAGCCAGACCTTCCCATTGGCTTTGACTCAGTTACTAGGAGTACATTAGGTAACTGAGCAATTGTTGCATTCATTGTGACTTGTGAAAGCATCAGTAGCAGCAAGTGGAGGCAAAAACTAAGTATTTGCTACATTTCCTGAAATACATTCATGTAAGGCAACTTTCCCTTTTATTAAAAGCAAAAAACTACAAAAGGAGTATTTCTCCCATTGCACAATTACTTAATTTAAATGCATTTATTATTGTAACTCATTATTATTATGAACTACCACAACAATCAAGGCTCTCTTCAACTATGTGGAATGAATGCTCCCTTTGAGAACTCCTGCTTGGAATGCTAAAATAATAGTGGTTCTAAGTGAGATAATGAAAACTGCACAGAATAGGTTCTCTTACTCATTCCATCACTTCTTTCTTTTACAGAAATTTTTGTGCATCTAAGCACTACATGAATGTTCACCCATTACTGTCAAGCACTTGCATTATTACTGCACACTTTTGTTGTAAATCACAAATACCCTGTGTTTTAAATTATTTCCATGTCTAACGACACTCTTGCTGGAATGAAAGGATTATTAGGGACTTAGAAGTGAAAGCTAGTGGCA
This sequence comes from Carettochelys insculpta, assembly GCF_033958435.1. NCBI lineage: Eukaryota > Metazoa > Chordata > Testudines > Carettochelyidae > Carettochelys > Carettochelys insculpta. The sequence goes on from NC_134142.1 coordinate 100,126,775, forward strand.
GACTACCAAAAAAGGTTTACTATTGTTATAAAAATGATTACCATGTATAGGGAGGAAGGCCAGAAGACAAGCACCCTACAAAATTCAATGGCTAACATTTCTCCTTCATGATGGTTTGTAAACGATCAATGAGAATTTAGGGCTTATTTGCAAGACAGAGAAAGTGGTTTAGACACACAATAGTGGGCAAAAAACAATTCAGGCTACCAAAAATAAATTGTTTAGCATCATCCTCTTACAAGAAGTGAGGACTTTTTCCAAAGGTTCTCTAAGATACGTGATACTAGGTATAGTAAGATACACTGTCAGACTTCCAAAAAGGATATTATGTACATTACATATGTAGATTATTTGCAGCCTGGGATAATCACACTCACATTGACCATTTCTTGGCCTTTTTTCTAGTTGAGAACACAGATTACCAATACAATATCAAACCCTGGGTGGTGGGGTCAAGTTTATTTCTATTTCAGTAAAGGTACCTGATGCTGCCCCTGAGGCAAACCAAAATAGTCCTAAACATAATGTCATTCAATTAGGAACTCAGTCAAGGCTATCATATTAGATATGCATTGGACAGATCACTTCAGGAGGTTTGCTCACATTCTGGAGAAACCCTTTTGCTGTGATAGCCAGTGAAGCCTCCTTTCAGATGTGCACATGGAAATAAGACTCATCTAAGATCCTTTAAGACTTTTAAGTACTTATTTTGCTGAGAGTTTTTCACATTTATCTACTTAGATGTATAAAACAATTGTATTTGTTCTATACCTTGAGCTATCTATCAAACCTAGAAAAAGCAGAAGTAAGAACTCCTAAAATTAACTTCCAGCATTAACACTAACATGTTTGAGACCGTCAGAGAAACAAATGCTTAAGAGGATTATAACAGATATGGACACACATCACTACATCAGTGGTGATATTTACGGGGTAAACTAATATGGCTACATCTTTCTGTCCTGGAATATCTGTGTTATTGGATAGCAAAGTGATGATATTGCTATGTATACTAAAAAATATTTCAGAAGTTTTGTTATAGTGGTTCTAATTTTTCTCCATCCTTTGAGCCCTGTGGGGTAGGATACATGGCAAAGAAGGGTACTCGCTTTATAGACAGAAGGATACAATAATTAATCTCAGTAAAACTGTCAAACTCTCAAACATTTTGATTAGTTTCCCTCTAACCTCTACAGAATACAGGATGATGTGACATGGTTTAATCAGCATTCATACAGCATGATCTATGTAATTCACCTACAGCTTCACATCTGACCATTTTTCCTTGACTCTGTTCATGAATTCATCCACTACTTGACTATTTGTTTTCTCAAACCATTGAGCAACACCAAAGGTCTACTAAAGACACATTTCCTTCTTCCCCACAAAAAATAAGTAGATTTCCCCTCTCCTCAATCTCCCTCCCTAAACCTCACTAATAAATTACACTGGTCTGATGCACAAAATTGATCATTCTGAGCCTTCATAAAACAATAGGTGTGTAGAGTAAGCTCATGGCACCCATCAAGGCAGGAAAGTGGATGTGGTGTGAGTTTCCCTACATTCTGTCAGTTCCATTACACATACAATGCCAAGGTAAGATAGACAGATGCCATACTGCCACTTTCATTAGTCTGAGGCAGAACCCCAGTCTGATGGTTTTAACCTCACACAGTGCCTGTAGGTCATTCTGTACCTAAAAGTTGTTCAGAAGAAGGAAGGTTCTTGGTGCGTCCTCACTCACTTGCACATCTGCAGAGGGCCAACTATAATTTGGTCAGTCAATACACAAGAAAGAGTACCGTGGTGCTATTACAAAGATGTGAAAAGCTCACCTGAACATGAAAAATCATCTACGCGGATGTATCCTGGGACACAGTCACAACGATATGATCCCGGCAGATTCACACACACAGTATTGGCATGACAATAATGCATCTTAGCAGCACACTCATCAATATCTGAGGAGGAAGAAAGACAGCAGGAATAAAGTGAGTTGCACACTTAAATGCTCACAGTGATTCAATATTAAAATGAGAAGAGTAATTCCAATTCCAAGCCCCAAAAGAACTGCAAAAAAAAAAAAAAAAGGAAATATGGTAAACCCTATTATTAAAATACTAGTGTAAATTTACAACCAAAAATCTTTCCTAAACAGGAGGTAAGCCTGCTGCAACACAGCATCTTCCTTCTGCTGTGTACTTCTAAACTGTAAAGATAAATGCTGGAAAAGCAGGAAATACTGAAGTTTCCCCCCCCATATTTTTCTTGGACTACGTTCACATTATAACAAAAATAATCACAAAGTAAGAAGAACCAGGAAATAAATTGTTTAGGAACTACTTCCCAAACAATATAACATACAACTTTAATTTTGCCATCAGAAAGAAACTAGAATATGAAGATGCAGTGTCTCCATGTACAATGATACTCGGTGTAGTACGTATTGCAGCGTATCAGTCAGGAGTAAAGCCGGACATACAGGAAATAGTAGCATTTGTTATGCAGCACAGATGTGCTCTGATTTTGCAAGTTGCTAATTTGCACAAACTGCAACAGCTACTAAGCAGCCTAAGGTCACTAGCCAAACAGTGCTTATGCCTCCACTCCCCTGATACATCCCTGTGCCTTGGGTACAAGAAGGTAGGTAGAAGTGAGACAGTAGCTTCAGCTCCGTGTCACTGAATAAAACTCCTACACAAGAAGGAATCTCAAATGGCCATTTAAGCCAGGGTTTCATCTGGTTTGCCTTATCATAACAGGCCAAAGCAGATTTAACATGGGCATGGACCTCCCCTTCAAATCTATTTATTAGTAGATCATAATATCTATTTCAAGGCCAACACTCAAAACAATTTTTGTTGCCTGAGAAGGAGAATTGAAACTGCCATTAATTATATATTATAAAGCTCACTTAGATGCAATCTTTTACCCCAAAATATAAGGTATGTCTCTATTTTAGGCCTGAACAATGACTTTTTCTGATTGGGACTGATTTTCTTCTCACTAATTCCAGTTTTATATGAAGTAACTCTATTGACTTCCAAGATTTACTCTTGATTTATGTATGCCAGTGTAAGTGAATGGAGACTCAAAACTATTTTTCTTATTACATTCTCCTTCGAAGTTATTTTATTGAATGTCCATGCCCAAGAAATTAAACTGACAGAAGCACCAGAGACTGAAGTCTTTTTTTTTTTTTTTTAAATCTCCACTGTACAGACACAAATCAGACAGCAACACTGCAAGCTTCCTCACAGCCTTCTTCACACTTGGAACTCTGGTCCGAAAGAACTTGCAAGGGTGAGAAAGCTGTTCAGTTTCCGTGCTACTATGGTCCCTGGCTTTGTGCTGAGAATTGCAACAAACATACTAATTGTGCTGGTTTCTAGGCTATTAGACGGCAGTCCACCAAGACAAGGGTCTGCAACCAAAATAGCAAGAGGAGCCATTTTTTCAAATTTAGTTACAAAAATCAAGACTTCAAGAGCTACAATGATGTGAATATGACAGTCCTTAATAAAAAATGTTAAACCATACTTTTTGTAGCCTCTGTTTTATAAATAGCACACACACAATGATTTGTACCAGTTAGAAATTTTAATTTACTTTCACCCCTGGATTGGAAAGCAAATGAGGAAAAGGAAAACACTACACCTGGGGATAAGCAGGAAAGTGCAATGTTTGCCTCAATCCTCCATGCTGAGGAAGAACTGGGCAGCAAGTTCCCTGCAGATGGCACTCAATGTTATGCCCACTGTCCCAGCCAGAGCTGAAGCGCCAGTCATGCTCGGTGTCCTAGGAACTGACACTGCTGCTGATTCAAGGCAGCCTGAGTTTCCACACTCCCAGGAGTGGTGGTTAGATACAGGACCTGCTCTGCACAAGACCCAGGACCAGCTCCCTGCCTGCCCATCAGGTGGCAGCAGCATGCCCCAGCTCCTCCCTGCCTCATGCGCTGCCGGTGGAGCAGGGAGCCCACCTCAGGTGAGCTCTGAGGCCCCTCCATCACTCCTTGCTTGTTCCGCTTTCCCCTTCCCTCTCAGTACCCAGCTCCACTGATCTGCACTGGGAAAAGGAGGGAGCTGGCCAATGTGAGGCCCTACTGCTCTCTTCTCAGGCCTGAATGGAGTCATTGCAGCTCTGAACACTGCTGCTGCTGACTCCTCTGTGGCTCCTTGCCCTGCTGCCACTGAAATAATAGAACTAAATTCAGTTGGTTTAACAGCTGGACCCCTCCTGCCAGCCATTAAACCAAGTTAATTTAGTTCTAATGTTTCCATGATGGCAGGGCAGGGAGCTCCAGAGGAGTCAGTGGTGGCAGCATCCAGAGCTGCAAATGTCTCCTTAAAGAGCCACATGCAGCTCCAGAGCTACAGGTTGCCGACCCCTGCACTAGGAACTAGACTAGGACAACTAAATAATTTCATACTGGCCACCAAACAGCAGGTAATTGGCAATGACTACTGATAACTACCAAACTGGGCTGAATTTGAAATGACAACCTGACAGCAAAGGACTTCACAACCCATTACAGACACCTTGAGCTGCCCTCATTCACGTTGTTTCTAAAGACTGAGTCTCTTAACAAAAATGTCAAAAGCAGCAGGATACAAAAGCCCCATGCCAAGAAATCCCCGCCAACACCACGCATCTATTTATAACACTATTGCATGCCATGGCAACCTGGGACCCATCAAGATACTTATGTGTATTTACACTGCTCCACTTGTGGCTTCTTTTTAAACACGATTTTCATTAATAGCTGCGAGGAATTCTGCTTTTGCATGTCTGATAGTTTTCAGGCATATGAGGGAAGGGAAGGATGGCTGAAAACAAATGCAAGAATATCATAATGCAAATTTAATTACCCACATTTGTCTCTAACTTTAATAAGAAAGTATTTGGGAAAAAATGACCCAAAAGTAAAAAGAAGCTATTGTTATTTTTTGAAAATGGAGAAATTAATAATTTGATTCATAAGAAAAGTGCTATCCCCTCCTTTCTGAAGAAATAACTAAGGCTGTTTCCAAGTTACAACTGGTTAAAACGAAATATACAATCCCATGGAAAATATCTAGCAGTGACTTGATCCTGTTAAACTCATAAAGGAGACAATTTCAAAAGTTGATTTCGTTATCAGTTCGCCAGAGCAGTGTTTCTCTTCAAGTAGTAAAAAGATTTTCTGAATTGCAGTTTGGCAAAAGAGGTGTAAGGAGTGACCAGAAGCCCTCTTCCAACACTCAACACAGGCCCATCATCAAATTCATCTTGTGCGTTTTCATCTTATACGCCATAGAGTCACCTGGTAACCCATAAATCTAGCTGTAGCATTTTATTTTAATTGCCAGTAACACAAAGGAACAACCAACGTGTATCATATCAGCCACTATCTAAGAAGTTAGCATACAGCTGTATTAGGTGCCCTGTATCTCATAAGAATTAAGTTGCTATCATACAACTTTGAGGCCTGTACATTCTGCACAGGTAAATGGCCGAACAGTTAACCTGAGACTTGGGGAACAGTGAATTGCATGTTTTACGGGGAAGTTTGTGCATAACGATACCAAGTAGTCACAAGAATAATTAACTAATATTATCCTTAGCTATTTTAGGATAAAACGTTGGCAAATGATTACCCATGAAGTCTCCTTGGTAATGAGTTGATATATATAATTAGTTGACATTAATAATATACTAATCAGTAGGACAAAGAAACTCCAATATTATTGGGATAAGGCAGTTCAAATTGTCTAGTCTCCTTTGTCCATATTGAATATTCAGGATAGGCCTTGTAATAGGCCAGACTACCATGTAAGATTTGGCAGGGGGAGAAGGACGAAGGATGGATGTTGGCTGATCTAGATAAGGGCCATCACTTACCATGCCAAAGAGAGAGCAGTTTGTCTCTTGTCACCAGAACCCAAGAAAGGGTGTTAGTAAGTAAGTACAAGTAATGGTACAAGACATTACTTTAGCTCTGTGTTTATACGGTCTTTTTATGAGGTTTGTGTCCCTTTACTAAGTGTGTTCATAAAAGTTGTTAAAACTTTGCTTTGCCCTCAGTGAGAATCTATTCATTGTGCACACCAGGACTCCCACCCAGATACTGAACTTAATAACTTGGATCCTGCCACCCCTGGAACCCCACAATCTTCCAGATCCTTAAAGATTTTATTAGAAATTAATAAGCATTAAATAACTGAGCTACAGCCTTCAGCCCTTTATATTCTGGACTCCTCTTGTAATACTTAAACCTAATCTGTGTGTTGCTATGTTTAAGGGATAGCGATTAGATGGCACAAGTTGGCGACAGTATTTTGCTGGGACAAAGTCTGGAGAGCAGTGCCAGGGCCATTTGTTTAGGTGACAATTTTTTGTCAAAGTCCTTTTTAGTACTAGCAATCCACAACACTAAGCTTTGGGTTTTTACTTGACATTGTTAGAGTATTGTCTATGAAACACACCGTAGTATGTACCAGCATGGGTGTAATAGAACTCAAATTGTGATTCATGCGTACAGATTGCTTGTCACATTTGAAATACCAGAGCTCATCTTCTGGTGGTCTTTTGAGGTGATAAAAATACATGACTTATGTTTCTCTCTTGGCTCATGAAGCAGTTTGTTTTTCTTTTAGAAAAAGGTATATGTATGGTCTTTAAAATTAAACTTGACACAGCATAATGATCCTTCACATATTACCAACTTCCATCTGCATAAAGTAGTTCTCTACAATAACAAAGAGGTGCTAGGCTGCATCTCCATGAAACAAACAAAAAAAACCCAAAACAAAACAAAAAAAAACAACCCAGTCCTGTAGCACCTTTTAAGATAACAATATTATTTATTAGCTCATGAGCTTTCCTGGGATGAGCTTTCTGAGGAAGTGAGTCTGTCCCACAAAATCTCATCACCTAATAAAGAATATTTTGTTAGTCTTTGATGTGCTACAGGGCTGCTTTTTTGATAACACAGACACTTTTGGGCTAGAGCTTTATAGTGAGGATCACTGCATTATGGGTTATAGTCTGGTTTTATAAGGAAAGGACGGTTATATGCTTACTAGGTTCAAAGTGTTTGCTTAATAGTCACATAAATAGGTTTTATTGACTGTGACAAATGCTTCTTAGTACAACATTTGATGTTGGCAGACCACATGGGGTTGCTCCTAAAATGGGATTCAGCTCGTCAGAAAGGCAAAATTAATAATAAAAATGGAAACAGAAGTATTAATTTTGGAGATGATTCCTCGAACATCCAAAGCAGCATAAATTCATTGACCTCTTTTGGGCTGCCCCAATTTGCACTAGAAGAGGATCTGTCTCTCTGTTTTCCTTGTGGCCAGCACAGGACAGTCCTCTATCAGCTTGATGTTGAAGAGCCACAGTCTAATCATTCCTAATGTTTTAAAAAGGCCAGAAAATATCACCATGGATGACCTTATTCTTGTAAAACCCTCTTTAACATCAACACTGATAAAGCAGGGAAGGAGTCAGGAGAACATTAGGGGGTCAAGGGACAATGAGTTTTATTACTGTAGAAATGACATGTATATAAATTCTAATACTATTGAGTTATTAAATGTACGTCATGTAAGCACATTCAATTCAGCTAAAAGTTGGTGAAAAGCCATTTAAGATAAGTACTCCATATAGTAGGGAAAGCAAACAAATTCAGAACTAACCCCTGAAAAACCAAGCATGCTCCAAGAGAAAAACAAGCAAGATAAATTAACATACCGAGCAGGTACATACCCTGCTACATTTCTGGCTCAAAAATATTATTACCTGTTTGCTGAAAAAAGCAACTCTGCTCACTCTTAGGGTTCTTCCTCACCTGCAAATGTGCTAAAACACAGTGGGACTCAAGGAATGAATCCTCAGCCCCAGTGTGTTGGGGAGCTAAGGAAACTGTATAGACATGGTGATGCCTTATATGCTGGGACTGGAAGCAAATTAGGAGATGTAGCCTGTTAGTCCTCTTCAACATGTGGGTTTGGCCACATGGGTCTTTACTTTCCCCTCGCAGAGTTCCACTCTGGAGACATATTTCCACAAATATATGTTTCACACAGGCTACAGTAATATTCTTCATGCAGTTTCCCTGCTGTTTTTAATCATATCCAGCCAGATTCATCCTTAACGTAAAGTGGGTGAAACTCTTGTTACTGAGATGGCGTTTGTGTCTCTTATTCCTAGGGATGATTTGACTATTTTCATTACGTTAGCCACATCAGCAACTAAGGAAGCAGACACAGAATATGAACCTCTGTGTATAGTGATGTGCAGAGCAATTCCCTTCAGTCTTGTCACTAAGGGGAGGCTCAGGCTGCCCCCTCCACGTTGTAAAAGCATTAGCAATTAAAAGAAAGAGGAAAAAAATTGTCCAGATCTTCCTCTTCAGATTCTCAGTTCTGTAATGAAATGATGTGGCTCTTCCCCACCCACCTTTGATGCTGCTACATGTAATGAAAATATGCAGCCTGTCAGAATAACCTTGTAGGCAAAACAATTCAAATGACCCATTGGTAATTGCATGCATTTTAAAATAACCTTCTTTGACAGGGTCAATGTCATCACTAGTTGTTTGAGATTCCAGTGCTTATCTAATGGGAAACAGTAGCATCTATGTACCTATATATATATATATATATATATATATATATATATATATATATATATATTATATAAAATATAAATATACATATATATACATATATATATATATATATATATATATAGATATAGATATATATATATACACATATATATTTTTTTTTTTTACAAAGTGTTTCAGAACAGTACTGATTTCTTCGGAAGTCTATGCAGGATCTTTCTACCTGCTGGGCTTAATTTCATAATCAAATGCTATCATTAAAAAAAATCATCTCAAAACCTATTTGCTTTTTATTTTGGGATCACATTGTGCCAAATTTAATCTTAAACTGCAAACAGTTTGAGGGGAACATCCCACAACTCTTCTTCCACTTCCCTACTCCAATATCTCTGTTCCTCATCCCTGAAACCAGAAACTGATGTTTCCTGTTATGCGCTAGAAGAAAAAAATGGTGTGTGGTGTTTTTAAGACATATGCTGTGCCTGATCTAAATGACCCAGGACTTCCTCCCACCAGTAGGAACAGCCTCAGTGGTAAGCTCCTCCTAACAGCCTCAATGGTAAGCTCCTGAAAGGCCCAAAGCAGATCTTAATGCACACTGAAAGCCTGATGCTAACACACACACAAAAATTCTAAACAATGGAACATAAAAGGTATCCTGGAATTCCAAACAACCTAAATTGATAGGGAGGTAAAAATCCAAATAGAATATTCTTGTTCTACTGGCCTCCTAACATATTCATGCCTCATCTTTGATGTTATCCATCATTCTACCCTTTCTACTTCTTGTCTGTCATGTCTAACGGTTCCTAGTTACTCCATCTTCTCCCAGTCAGAATTCTGTGTTCTTTCCATGCTGCTCCAATGGGTCCCAGGCCTGAGAGACTTATTTCCCCATGGCCTTTTGTCTCCAAATTCTGTCTCAAAATCTACCTATTTCTACTAGTATTTTGTCAGTCTCTATTTGAATGCTTCAAATGACTAATCACAATCCTAAAACAAAATAAAACTATAATTAAATTATAAAAAGCTTATTAAGTTAAAATTTAGGTAGTTGTGACAGGGCAGACATTCTTAAAGTAAACAAGCCTCAAAAGAAACGAAAGGAAGTAAGCTTTGCTGCACTAGAAGTTGTAGTGCTTTAACTATATCAGCGGATTCAAATAAACATAATCCCTTCAGGTGGCGGCAAATATATCAGTATTAAAAGTACTTTATATCCGTAAAGTTATTTCCATACAAGCAGAAGAATAAGCTATATTGGCATGTCATCTTTTCATCTGTATTACTACATACACACATACATACATACATTTCCAGTATAACTGTACTAATTAAAAGAAGAATCACACCTGTACCTGAACTGGTTATACTAGCAAAACTTCAAGTGCAGGCTAAGCTTTAGTTAGAGTAACCTACCTCTTACAGATGAAAGAAAGTGAATTAAATTATCCTTCCTCTCCCTCGTAAGGTATGGCTACACTCACACTAGAGCTATAAAACTTTTTTGTTCACACATGTTTAATAAAACCCCCACAAACAACAACAGTTTTGCAGTGGCAAGTCAAAATCTGAATGTGGCTCCTGCCAACGTTGTGAAACCCGCTTATAGGAGGTGGAAGTATTTTGTTGGCAAAAGGGCTGACCAACAGTGCTCAAAGATGATGACTTTGTGCAACACAGCCTTGTCGCTATAAGCTGCGTAATGCAGACATACCTTTAGTCCCAAAAAGAAAAGCAACTGCAACATAAATATTAAATTATAATACTTAGCGAAAATTACACCTAGTTAGAGACTCACATCTGGATTTGGATCAGATAAATGAAAGATTTAATATAAGTCCTCCAAGGGCTTGTCCCTCTGCAAACAATACAAAAATGCCTTGCATTTTAGCTACACATGATCATATAGACTTCCTAATCTTCCCAGTGCCTGGGGAAATTGCAATTTTACTATAGCTCTAAGTGCAACAATTGCAGAATTCTGCAATGACTACAGTTCCAACTCCTATGAGGACTAAACTGAGGCTGGAAAGCCCTGTGGTATGAGTTGTTTGGAAATATCCCATCCACACAGGAACTTTTAGGAGCCCTGATGCTTCAGACAGGCACATGGATCTCTATAGTACAGGCAATATGTGTCCCTTTTACATTCATTCAAGAAGCAAAATCAAAAATAGCTTTGGCTGAAGAATTTGAATTAGAGGTTTGATACATCAGACCGGCATATTCTTATTCTCTGTTGATCTCTTCAACCTTTCCAGCCATGTACACATAAGTGTCGTCTCCCTGCTGGAGCAAAGAACGTTTTGTTACAGCTATTTTGAAAGTGTAAAGTCTAATTTTAATCTGTTGGGACTGACTTTTTTAACGTATTAGATATATGGAACACAAGTACTTGCTGGCTAACTTTTACAGATGACCTTTTGTCTTCAAGGTTGACTTCTGATATTCCTAAAGTACTTATTTTCTCTGTCGGAGGGGTCGCTGTGTTAGTCTGGATGTTTAACAGCAACGAAGGGTCCTGTGGCACCTTATAGACTAACAGAAAAGTTTTGAGCATGAGCTTTCGTGAGCACAGACTCACTTCATCAGATGCTGGTCTCAGAAATCTACAGGGCCAGGTATAAATTGCTCTGGCTTATTTATACCTGGCCCTGCAGATTTCCAAGACCAGCATCTGATGAAGTGAGTCTGTGCTCACGAAAGCTCATGCTCAAAACTTTTCTGTTAGTCTATAAGGTTCCCCAGGACCCTTCATTGGTGTTATTTTCTCTAGTACATTTTGGAACAGTCCAGCAACCAGCCATTCTTACAAAGCCTCTGCTTGCTAAAATATGTTCCGACATGGTGAATTTGGTATATATCACGTTCAGAATATTGCCAGAGTACACCATGTGCTCACTTCTCCACATCCCCACTCTTTTGTTAATGTTCTTACAACTTAATTTCAAGCTCAGATACACCAACCATTAATCTAGTTATGCTCCACTGTGGGGTGGTTGTTTTGGTTCTTTGTTTTTTAACCTATAAAGCTCTCCACAACCCAAGTCTTAGCATAGACATTCCTTTGCACCGACCATGTGTCAAGCCAAGGGTACGTTATTAAGGGGCTGTATTTGACGTTTCTAGACATATAGGGTTACATAAGTCGGACTTGTTGTCATAAAAGAATTACGATTAGTTGGTATGCTGCCACACTATTTAAAAAACAAAAATCAAGTAATGTTAGATATTTGTGGGAAAAGTGGCATTAATATAATGAAATCTTTTCTTAGCCCTAATTAAATAGCTGCATCTGTTTGATAAATGCATTAATGGAAAATATTCTTACTCCTATATTTTTTAAACATATTTGCCACTATAGCTCCCGGGGTTGGTTGATAAGTTATTCATAAGGCAGTGATGACAGTTACAAATAAATTAATTTTAAAACATGCAGCTAGAATTCACATACGGTAATGCAGCTTAGAGAAGGCAGATTAAAAATAACAAGAAACAGGATGGAAACACTGCAGGGGAAAAGGTTTCAGTGAACAGGACACACTCAGCCATTTGCTCAAAAATACAGCAACTGACTAAAAGAAATCAAGACTACCTGTTTTTTGTTAAATATAATAATAGCAACAACAACCCACTGTTATTCAGCATTTTACTTTTTTAAACTGCTCTTTGGAAGTGTGCCATGAGTATGTAATAGCACAATACAAAAGGTTACTAAATGGTGGATTTGAGTGGGTGTGAAGTCTTCTTTTCAAAGCCACTATTTAACTGCCTTTTCCAAAAGTTGTGTGGCAAAATGCCACAGTAATGAAAGAAGTATTTTTTCTTGTGATTGAGTATGAGCTGCTAAAGTAGTGAGTATACTAAACTCATACTCCTTTAATGGCTCCTGAGCCAGCTTTGGCTGCTATGCGCTGTTCTACCAGAGCAACTCAGCCCTAAACCCAGAGAATCACCCTTGTAACGAGGAATTTCTGGATGTGTATGAGTACTATATTGCCCCTTCTACCATCACTGTTCGAGGCTGTTAGACAAGACATGACTGGGGATTAGGGCAGTAACTGGGTCTGCTCTTCAGTAGTCAGCTGCAATAACAGACTGTTGGCAGCTGCCACAGGTTACAGCCTAATTTATACCAGGAGACTGACCCAATACTTAGTCCCAAAATCAGGAGAGTAAAAGGGGGCCTTGCATCGTCTTCAGCACTCCTCAACAACAGCATAACTAATGGCTCCGAGTCAGATTCCATTTACACCAGTGTAATTCCATGAACTAAAAATGGAGTTATTCCTGAATTACTAGATTTAACTCAATCAGGCCCAATAAGAGTTGTGGGCTCTCAGCGCTTTGCAGACCAAACCCGTTCTTGGCAAAGAAACTGTGTCTTTGGACAAGGCTTTACAATGGAGCTTGGTGGCATGTAAAGCCCCCACTACTTCACCCAGGCATTTAATATCAAAGCTGATTAATTCAGATTCCACGTCCAGAAGGTAGCATTCTGATGATGCAGTCAGAAACCCTCCACCTACTCCTGCCTCCCTTTGCAGGAAAATAACATACCTGACATCACTGCCAAGTATAAAATAATGGGCAAAGGGCTAGATTCAAATGGAGGAGTAAAGATTAACACAGTAAAAGGATCAGATGCATTTAAAAAAACATGTAAAATAAAAATATAATCAGAAAGAAACCTGTGTGACAAGTAGCCTCAAATGCTACTAGCTTCCCTGTTATACAGTCCATTGAGAGTTTGTCTTAAAAGGTGGCACAAAATATTTTCCTTCCACACATGGCACACTCTTCTATAATGAATGTTATATTCTCAGTCATTACACTTATATATTTGTTCTAAGATTAGGTTATCCACATAGGTATGTATCAGTGTCCTTTTAAACAGACCAGAATTATTTAAAGTTTTTGCCATTTGCGTATGAATTCTCAAATAAATAATTCTGATGGACATGCTGGTTGGTGTAAAGACAACTAGGCAAAAACCTATGACATATTTCCTGCTGGAGAAGAAAATGTTGTTGAACAGAGACAACTCCTGACAACTTATCAGATACCCCATCAGACAGCAGCTGGATCCTGCCATCCTGCACAAGAGGGCCACAGAAATAAGACAACTCTGAGCTATGTCTACACAAGAGAATTTTCTCAACAAAACCCAGGGAGCATCCAGATTTCCAAGGTATTCTGTTAACAGTAAATCGACAGAATGCAGAACTTTTGTCGACAGCCATATCCCACTCCCCACAAGGCATAACACTTGTGTCTACAGAAATCTGTCAACAGAAAGACAGCCTGGACATTCTGGGGGCCCTCTGTTGACAGATATAGTGTCTGGGACACCATGCAGCCCTGTCTGCTGTGCTACCTGTTGGCTGTTTTGCCGATAGAACAGCCAGACAGCCCAGCTGCTCTCTATTGACAGAGAGAATCACTCCTGCGATCCACTTGGCAGTTTGGCGGTGATCTGTCAACAGAAGTTTTGTCGGAAAATATCTTCCAACTAAACCTTCTGTCAACAAATCACTGTAATCTAGACATAGCAGGCTACTCTCACATAGTTTCCATTGTGTCTTCCCTGAGGTAGAGAAGGTTTGGGATCACCAGACTACACAGAGTGAGGTCCAACCATCTCAGATTTCGGGTAACACCCACCATCATCCCTAAACACAACAAGGGGAGTGCTCATGTGACCATAACTACTGCAGTGGGATATATATGTAGATGAGCTCTTTGAGAAAGGATGAATCTGCCCAACTAAAAGTTCTAAAGATTAGAATCAACACACAAACTATTCTCCCACTATTTCTTGGATGAAGTGTATCTGATATATCCCATACTCATACAATGAATTAATATACTAAAATCAACAAAAATGTGAATAGTCTATAAAGAGTTTTTCAATTATTTAAATGGTGCTCCTCAGGACAACAATTTGCCTCTCTGGAACATTGAGGGCATTAACCACCTTTCCCTGGCTAGCACCCATGACAACAAATTACCACAGGAATAGAAGGAAGGAGAGTTATATCTAATAAATCCAACCAGACTTCTCTGCCTTAGCATTTTAATGCCACTTTTTTTGCTATTTCTCTTCTTTGCCGGCTCTTTATATTTCAGATATCATCTAAATCTAGCTATTATAAAAGGTTTCATGATATGTCCGCCTCAGATAAAAAGTACAGTACTACCGCTCCCAAATATGTTGCAACCCATTAGAAAACAAACCTGTATAATAATCACCTTACTCTTACAATCTAAGTTATTTTTCTCTAGAAAGATTGCCTCTGGTTTACTGACTATATACATGACTTCGATAACGTTGTTTTCTTCCTTTTTTACACTGATTATAAACCTCTTTATGGGTCTCAAATAGCAGTAATGAAACAAGAACTGTGAAGGACTTATCTAATAGTTTTACAACCTAATTTGTCATATTTTTATTAACCCTCTCAAAGAGTTCTTACAGATTTTAGGGGATTCCTACTGAGATTTTGTAAGCTCTTTCATTCACCAACATTAGTTAAGCAAGCTACATACATTAAAATAATTATATCCATTTTCATTTAACTAATACATACTTTTTCTTTTCCAGTCTATCTGATTTTACTAATGGATCTGGATGAACAATGGATTATTATATTCAAAATGAATAATTCTTTCCCAACACAGCTATATCTAAAGCAATTACATTAAAATACCTGGCTCCATCAGCATTTATGTTATCCCATCCCCCCACAATTTTTGCTGCACTGCTCTATTTTTATCTCTAATACTCT
The DNA here is from genome assembly GCF_033958435.1 of Carettochelys insculpta. Lineage (NCBI taxonomy): Eukaryota > Metazoa > Chordata > Testudines > Carettochelyidae > Carettochelys > Carettochelys insculpta. The sequence continues at coordinate 100,142,183 of NC_134142.1, forward strand.
TACCTTGTCTGTGTCCTTCTATCTATGTCCTGTGATATTGACTAGCTCACTCTTTCAAATCCACATAGATGCTATCTTCAAATGATAAATTGTAGCAGGCTGCCCATATAATTGATCTAGAATCCCTGTGCCCCCGGCAACCTTTTACTGTGGCATTTTGAAGGACTCTGTAGCTCTCTAAAAAATTAAATAGTGATGAAAACGGTGATATTTTTTGTCTTTGCCATGCCTAAGAATATTTGCAGTCCCTGAAGAATCATTGGCATCACATCTCATAGCCATTTCTAATGCATACATTTATAACAAATGAAAAATGTGATACTTTAATAGCAACCCATCATACAAAATTAATACTCCACTACTTTGCTGCTGAAATAATTCATTTACTTGATGACCAATCCATTCAGTGTAAAACAGCATGCAGTTAATAGAGAAATATTGTCTCATGTTGCTATACATTTGTTGTGTCCTTTCTTTCCTATTTATGGCTTCCACAATGCTACCTAGGTTCCCTCAACACTCTGTGTCTTTTCAAGCACCCATCAAGAAACATCATCACTCACATCTACCCAGTTGGTCATCTACCAACCGTAGAGCTCTGCAGCAAAACCCAAAACAAAAACAGCCAAGTTCTTTAATTTAAGGACAGAAAGGCAACTGCCAAAGGCCACACCCCAGAACAAGACACAGAGGGAACACAGACAGAATTTTAGGTGCTTCAGCCACAACTCCCTCTCTGGAACATTTGTGGAATGTCACAGGGCAAAATACTGTAACCCTTTTTCTGGGCTGTGTTCCTGTAATACAATCTAGTCCATCTTACTTATGTATTTTTAAATCCATATACCCAGGTTATTTACTCATGCATAACAATACTAACCTTAGAGTCCACAAATATGTTCTCACATTTTAAAAAATAATTTCTTTCTTACAACCATTAGCTTAATCAGCATAACCAAAACATGGAAGATTGATTTCTCAGCCTACAAAGTTTGGTAATCGAGTGTGATTTATAACTCTGGTTACCAGAGCAGGCATTTTAGCTTTGCAGATCTCATCAGCACTAACCTTAGGCAAAATCTCAAGTGAGTTGAACTAGAAGAGCTGTAAACCACAAAGAAAAAACCCTATCCAACAGATGATCATATACGACTTTTCCCCTGCCCTCATTTTTGCCTCAGTGCCTCGTAAGAAATCTTATTTTAATTGGTTTGCTTTGGGCTATGAAACTGAACTAGCAATTTAATTCTTCTCTTCGATAACAGAGTGAAAGTTTTGCTATAGTTAAAAAGCATTAAATTGGGATGCTCAGCTCTTTGCTATTTCTTCTCTAATAGCACTAAGGGTCTGAGCGATTGCTTGCAGTATGCCCACCACCGGTCATGTCTCTTCCCTCATACATGCTTTACCAAGGCCAGAGTGCCAATACTCCTGCTCATGTTGGCTACTCCCTCACTCCTCAAGTAGGCCCACTCATGGAGCAAAGTGCTTGTGACAGACAGCACCAACCCTCTGGGATTCAAAAGGGAAACTTCAAAGGCAAGGCTCCCCTATATCTCAGGCTTTTTTCTTTTAAAAATTACGAGTGCCCAAGCAAAGGAAACCTAGAATTATAAGAATAGCTGCTCTCTCAGGCACATATAGGATAGGAAGCTAGTACCACTGGATCCAATTACGAGGAACAGATATAAGCCGCATCTACACGTGCACGCTACTTCGAAGTAGCGGCACCAACTTCGAAATAGTGCCCGTCACGGCTACACGCGTTGGGCACTATTTCGAAGTTAACATCGATGTTAGGCGGCGAGACGTCGAAGCCACTAACCCCATGAGGGGATGAGAATAGCGCCCTACTTCAACGTTCAACGTCGAAGTAGGGAACGTGTAGTCGTTGCGCGTCCCACAACATCAAAATTGCGGGGTCCTCCTTGGCGGCCATCAGCTGAGGGGTTGAGAGACACTCTCTCCAGCCCCTGAGCTCAATGGTGGCCATGTGGAGCGGCCCCTTAAAGCTCCCCACCCCCTCCCTTCCTGTGCAGGAAGCTGAGAGAACGTGCAGGCGGCAGCCCAGACACGTGGACAGCCTGCACGTCCCTCAGCCAGCTAGAGACACCCACCCAGCTGCGATGGCCGCCCGGCAGCCCCCCCAGCGGACCCCCCCTCCAAGGGGAGCCAGGGCTCCCAGCCCGGGAGCCAGGAAGCAAAGCGGCAGCGGGGCCCCTCCTGGACGGAGGCCGAGCTGCGGGACCTGCTGGGGCTCTGGAGCGAGGAGGAGGTGCTCCAGGTAATTGGGAGCAAGAGGCGGAACGCGGATGCGTTTGCTCAGCTGGCCGAGGGCCTGGCCGCCCGGGGTCACCCTGCACTCTGGATCATGTCCGGAGTAAAGTGAAGGAGCTGCGGCAAGGTTACGCCCGGGCTCGGGATGCGGCCGGCCGATCTGGGGCCGCCCCCATCACTTGCCCCTTTTACAGAGAGCTCAGGGACATCCTGGGCCCCCGGCACACCTCCTCCCCTCCGGCCACTCTTGACACCTCGGCTGAGGAGCCCCAGCAGGCCCCGGAGGCAGAGTCCGCCCCGGAGGCAAGCCTTGCACCCCGGGGGCCCCCCCCAGGAGCCCACCCCCAGGGCACCGGAGCAGGAGAAGGAGGAGGATGAGGGGGACTCCTCCTCCAGTGACATCGGGCTCCAAATAATGATGCCGTCCCAGAGCTCCAGCCGGGCGTCCGCCCCCGGGTGTCCCCCGACCGTGGGAGTGAACCGTCAGGTATGTACCCCCCCGGTGCACACCCTTGGGGTTGAGGGGCAGGGGAATAGATATGACCAGGGCCCTCCACATGCCCAGATGACCATGGCTCCGAGGACAGCAGTGGCATGTCCCTCAGAAGAGTCCATCAACCCCTGCCCCCCGCAGCACGACAGTGCCATGCCCCATCCCCGGGGCTGGGGGGAGCGGAACCTCTAGGGTCCCCCAGGGGGAGGAAGTGGGACACCCAGCAGCAGCAGCAGCATGTGATGGAGTGGGGGGAGTGCAAATGCGAGACTCAGGCTAGATAAGAGAAACCAGCTGAATAGCTCCCAGTGGCTAAGGATGATCCTGGGGCTACAACTGGCAGGTTACACCTCTGCCCTGAGCAAAGAGGAGGGAGGAGCCGAGCTGGGTTTGAATCGGGGGCGGCAGTTAGAGACTAGGGGAAGGGAGACCTAGAAGGCAGCCAGCCTGAGGAGGGGGAAAGCTACACCCCAGAGGGGCACCCCTCGGGGTCTTCTCCCCAGGACGGGTTGGAAGGACCGTCTCTGACTGCTGTACTGTCGCTTCTGGGAGAAACTGGGCATATGTTGCCTAATAAACCTCTCCTGTCATACCTGCTGAGTGAGAGTCACTCCTGCCAGTGGATGGGGTGCACTGCAGGGGGACCCCTGAACCCCATCACAGCAGCATCTCCTGGGGGTGGGGAACCTGAAGCAGAGGGGTGGGGGGACAAGGGCCATGGCTCGGGGCCCACACTAACGGCTGTCTCTACTCTTCTTCCCCCCCTCCTGTGTTCCGCAGCTGCACCATCGGAAGGACCGGAGAGCACCGGCGAGGCGTCAGTGGTCCCGGAAAGCCCTCCAGGACCATCACTCCAGGCCAGTCCCTCGGCGGAGGACCAACTGGCCCCACGGCGGGCAAGACGGCGGACCCAGCACCAGCAGCCGCCGGCGACGGACCCCCAGCTGCTGGCCCTCCACCGCCAGCAGGTGGAGGTCGCCGAGCAGTGGCTGCGGGTGGAGCAACGCCACCTCCACCTGCAGGAGCAGGCGCTGGCCTGGCGCCAGGAGGCATGGGGGGCCTACACGCAGACTTTCAACCGCATTGCAGACTACCTGGCCCCCCATGCCGCGCCGACCACCACTGCGCCCGCCCTGCCTGCTCCACCCGCTGTGCCAGCCGCTGCGCCAGCCGCCGCGCCGTCCGCTGTCGCACCGCCACCCGCCACCAAGGGGGACCTGGGGCCAGCTGACACTCGCCGGCCGTATCTCCCGGTCCGCCCAGCCCCCAGCCAGCCCCGGCCAGGGCTGCGGCTGAGGCGGGGATCCCGGCCGCCCACCCCCAGCGCTGGACTGTAGGGGCATGGGGCCCAGGACATGGCCCCCCCCCTTTGTGTATATTCCCCCCACTTTCAAGTTTTTTTTTGCTGTAAATAGTTTGTATTTGTGACCCGTTTTCCAATGCTGATCCTTACCCTCCCATGTAAATAGTTCTCCCCTTCCCTGTCTTCCCCTTTCATGTTATCCCTGTTTTTATAATATATACATATATAAGTTAGAATTTCCATTATAATAAGAGTTCAAAAGATGTTTGATTTGACAAACAACTGTCTGCTTTTATTTTTATAAGAAAAGTGGTGGGGGTGTGCTCTTGGGTGCTCTGTGGTGTGGGCGTAGGGGCAGGGAGTGTTGTGGAGGATGGGGGGAGCAGTGGGGGCCCTGCCAGCGTTCACCCCGCGGCCTCGTCGAACTGGGCCCGCAGGGCCTCCCGGACCCGGATCCCTTCGGGGTCCACCTGGCGACTGGGGGCAGCAGGTGGCTGCACATTGGCCCTGCTGGCCTCCACAGCCCAGCCATGAAAGAAGGCCTCTCCCTTGCTCTCCACCAGGTTGTGTAGGTCGCTGCACGCACCCACAGTCTGGGGGATGTTGGTGGGGACCGCATCCAGGCGGGTGAGGAGACACTCCAGCGCCCTTTGAGGTGGCCAAATGAGTGCTCCACCACCTGGCGCACGTGGTTCAGGCACTGGTTGAAGCACTCCTGGCTGGCAGACAGATGGCCCGTGTACGGGTGCATGAGCCAGGGCCGGAGGGGGTATGCCGCATCTGCGATGATGCAGAGGGGCATGGTGGTGTCCCCCACAGGGATCTCCCGCTGGGGGATGTAGGTCCCCACCTCCAGCCGGTGGCACAGGCCCAAGTTCCGGAATACCCAGGCGTCGTGGGTGCTGCCAGGCCAGCCCACATAAATGTCCAGGAAACGGCCCCGGCTGTCCACCAAGTCCTGGAGGACCACTGAGTGGTAGCCCTGTTTATGTAGCGTCCTCCACTGTGCTCCGGGGCGCGGATGGGGATATGAGTCCCATCCAGAGCCCCGAAGCAATTGGGGAAGCCCAGGGTGGCAAAGCCCGAGATGGCGGCATCCGGGTCCCCAAGCCTCACGAGCTTGTGGAGGAGCATGGCGTTGATGGTGCGGATGACCTGCAGGGGAAGCACATGGGAGAGCACCAATGAGCGGTGAGCAGGGTGTGTGTGGCCCTCCCCTGCCAGGGCCCCCCTCCCCTCCCCTGCTCTCCCCTCCCCTGCCAGGGCCCCCCTACCCTACCCTGCCCTCCCAGAGCTGCCTCCCCCTCCCCCCATGGGTCTTCTTACCTCCATGAAGACAGCCCCGACGGTGGCCTTGCCGACGCCACACTGCTGGCCCATGGATCAGTAGCTGTCTGGAGTGGCCAGCTTCCAGACAGCGATGTCGACCCGTTTCTCCACACTGAGGGCACGCCGCATGGCGGTGTCCTGGTGCCTCAGTGCGGGGGTGAGCCACTGGCATAGCTCCAGAAATGTCTGCCGGCTCATGCGAAAGTTCCTGAGCCAGCGGTCGTCGTCCCACTCTCCGAGCACCAGCCGCTCCCACCAGTCGGTGCTCGTGGGGTAGCTCCACAGCCAGTGGCGTATAAGGCGGGGTGGGGGGGTGGGGTGCTCTAGGGTTGGGGGTTGTGTCCTCCTCCCCTGCGGGCAGCTCCTCCTCTGTGGCAAGGAGGTGCTTAGCTGCCTCCTGCATGGCATGGAGCAGGGCGAGCACTGCTCCTGCAGGGGAGGCTGGGTGGACCTCTGGCAGCTGCTGCTGCTGCTGGGGGTCCATCATGACTGCGTCGCTCGAGGTGCGCGTGCCTATGGCTCTGCAGGCTGCATGCTGTGCAGGCTGCGTGTGTCTGGGAGGGGCCCTTTAAGGGTGTGGCTAGCTGTTGCCCCGGAAGCGCTAGTCCGCCCTGTGACCCTGTCTGCAGCTGTGCCTGGCACCCTTATTTCGATGTGTGCTACTTTGGCGTGTAGACGTTCCCTCGCAGCGCCTATTTTGCTGTGGTGCTGTGCAATGTCGATGTTGAACGTCAATGTTGCCAGCCCTGGAGAACGTGTAGACGTTACTCATCGAAATAGCCTATTTCGATGTAGCGTGCACGTGTAGACGTAGCTATAAAGAGGCAAACTTGATAGCAGATGGCAAGAAAGAAACAACTCCTTATCACCTGATAGAATGGCTTTTGAACATAGCATTTTGGTTGTAATATGCTGGAAGCCAGCATTTACAGTATGCCCAAGGGCTCTAAGAGTCTTGTTCTGGATGTTGGCTCCCTGAGGCTCACCCAGAAGAGTCAACATAGTCTGTGTCCTGATAGTGTGTGGCTCTGTAATAGAACCCTATCTGGATGCTACTCATGACGAGTAAGGGCACCAATCTGACCCCCAATTACTAGTGCATTAGCAATATTAACCAGCGTGGCTTAATATTAACCAGCACGGCTTAACCGGGGTGCAATTCTACCAGTCCCATTAATATTGTACATTACCTTACTTTTGGGCTATATTCTATCATGTTCTCACACATACATTTGAACTGAATGACAATACTAAAAAAGCTTGGTATATTCAATGTCAGGTTAGCAGACTCTCACTTTCTCTGTGCTGTTCTGTTGAATTCAGTTGGACTCTTAAGTCTGGTACTACCCAATAGGTGTTAGGGTAGCAGGTTAGTCCAACATAGCCTGAGCCAGAGTCCTTTGAAGCTGACAGAAAGATTCACACTGACTACAGCTGGCTTTGGGTCAAGTGCACAGTGCTGGACAGCATGCTGATTAATCTTGCCAACTAATAAATATTATACAGATGGAAAAATTAAGCCACAGAGAGGGTAAATAACTTAATCAAGACCACAGAGTGAGTGAGCAGAAAAGACGGGACTAGAATTCAGCAATTCCTGGCTATGAGCCTTGTACTTACTTCACTGGGCCAATGCTGCCTCTCCGGTTTTGAAGTAGCTAAGTTTTATTTAAAACATTCTAATTCTGAGATCAATGCTTATGACAGACAATCATTTTCTCCAGGGACAGAAAACATCAATGAAATCAGAGTACAGCTTCTCTTATGCACCAAGGGGTAGGAGATTTCCATATATACCCATGATGGATTTACCTGACCTCTATTAAAAAGTAGTAAAATTATAATCCGATTTCACTAGCGAGTCCAGAGTAGCTGTAAATAAGCTATAAAAAATTCAAGCTGCAAATACAGTTCACAAGTAAATGAGCTGTGGGTAGCAAAACTAATATCAAAAGGAAGAATTTTAAAAAGCTTCTTCATTTTGCACAGCTTCCCTCCCTCAGCACAAATACATTTCAAGCTTTTGTGTCGATGGAGGTGGGGGACTGCATGTTTATATTACTCTAAGTTAGCCATGCTGTTTTGCACAGCATAATGTAAACCACACAATATGACCAGGTGGGATTCTTGTCCTTGAACAAAAACATGCTACTTTGTAATGGCTAAAGGAACAAACTTCCTGAATAAAGCTCTAGCAACTCCAATCCTTACAACTAGCAAACCCTTTATGTTAGGTACCCCTCATTTTCTTTTCTTTTTTTTTTTAAACAAAGTTCTGAGTTAATGAATAAATAATTTTGAAAATACAAAACAACCCCTCAAATTTCAAAATCTGTCATGCCAGCACATATATTTGGGTATAAGACTCTGGAGCAGATGGGTGAACACAATGTGGAGGAAGTGGGAAATGAGTGGACTGTTGCCTGCCTCTCCCAACAGCAAATTATTACACCCCCCCCTTCACTCTAGAACAAGCCGGAGGAGGAACAGGAATGGAATTGTTTGTTCTCAATCACCTTTTCTTTGTTAGGATACTCCTGGAATGGCAAAGCAGCATGATGTAGCCCTTACTCTGAGCTCATGAGGCATAATGGGAGGCATGCATGGTCCCTTCCAGATACCCTTCTTGGCTGTCTACATTTTTGAGGAGCTGCTACGCTTAGCACTAGGACAGTTATAATCTCTCTCTCTTACCCACTAATCTGCAGTTATTCCAGTTCTTCACTGAGTAGTGCAACCAGTGACCTCAGGGTCATAGAATCATAGAAACATAGAACAATAGAGCTGGAAGAGATCTCAAAAGCCATCAAGTCCAGCCCTCTGCCCAAGGCAGGACCAAACCCATCAGATCAGCCCAGCGAGAGCTTTGTCAAGCCGAGACAAATGCCTCCAGGGATGGACACTCCACTACTTCCCTAGGTAGACCATTCCAATGCCTCACCACCCTCCTAGAGAAAAAAAGTTTTTCCTAATGTTCAACCTGGATCTTCACAACTGCAACTTGAGAGCATTGTTCCATGTTCTGACATCTGTGACCACCGTGAACAACCTCTCTCCAGCCTCTCTGAAATCTCCCTTTAGTAAATTGAAGTCTGTTATCAAATCCCCCCTCAGTCTTCTCTTCTGCAGACTAAACAGACCCAATTCCCTCAGCCTTTCTTCATAGGTCATATGCTCCAGCCCCCTAATTATTTTGGTCACCCTCCGCTGGACCCTCTCCTTCCTATAATTGGGGGCCCAGAACTGGACACAGTACTCCAGATGCGGCCTCACCAAAGCCAAATAAAGAGGAATAATCACTTCTCTGGATCTACTGGCAACGCTCCTCTTGATGCAACCTAATATGCCATTAGCCTTCCTGGTTACAATGGCACACTGTTGACTCATCTCCATCTTCTCATCCACTACAACTCCCAGGTCCTTTTCTGCAAAACTACTACCGAGCCAGTCGGACCCCAGCCTTTAACAATGCTTGGGATTCTTCCGGCCCAAGTGCAGGACTCTGCATTTGTCTTTATTGAACCTCCTCAGATTTCTTGTGGCCCAGTCTTCCAATTTGTCTAAGTCACTCTGGACCCTATCCCTACCCTCCAGCGTATCTACCTCTCCCCCTTGCTTAGTGCATTCCACAAACTTGCTGAGGGTGCAATCCAACCCCTCATCCAGGTCATTGATAAATATGTTGAACAGAACTGGACCCAGAACTGAACCTTGGGGCACTCCACTAGAAACCGACTGCCATCCTGACATCGAGCCATTGATCACTACCCTCTGGGCCCGACCTTCTAGCCAGCTCTCTACCCACCTTACCATCCATTTATCCAATCCACATTCCTTTAACTTGCTGACAAAAATATTGTGGGAGACCGTATCAAAAGCTTTGCTGAAGTCAAGATAAATCACATCCATTGATTATCCACAAAGCCAGTTATCTCATCGTAGAAACCAATCTGATTGGTCAGGCATGACTTGCCCTTCATGAATCCATGCTGACTATTCCTGATCAATCTCCCCTCCTCCACGTGCCTCAAAACGACTTCCTTGAGGAGCCCCTCCATGATTTTTTTAGGGACTGATGTAAGACTGACCGGCCTATAGTTCCCTGGATCATCCTCCTTCCCTTTTTTTAAAGATAAGCACTACATCTGCCTTTTTCCAATCATCCAGGATCTCCTCTGATCTCCACGACTTTTCAAAGATAATGGCCAGGGGCTCGTGAACAACATATGCCAACTGCCTCAGAAGGATGAATTAGGTCCGGGCCCATGGATTTATGTAAGTTTAGCTTTTTTAGATAGCTCCTAACCTGTTCTTTCCCCACCAAAGGCTGTCCACCCTCACCCCACAGTGCATCACTTATCACATTAGTCTGGGAGCTGTCCTTGTCTGTGAAGACAGAGGTAAAGAAAGCATTAAATACTTCATCTTCCTTATATCATCTGTCACTGGGTTACCTCCCTCATCCAGTAGGGGCCCCATGCCCTCTCTGATCACCTTCTTCTTGCTAGCATGCCTGTAGAAACTTTTCTTGTTATCCTTCACATTCCTTGCGAGTCACAATTCCAGTTGTGCTTTCGCCTTCCTGATAACTGCCCTGCATTCTCGAGCTATACATTTATATCTCTCCCTAGACATCTGTCCAAGTTTCCACTTTTTGTAATCTCCCTTTTTGTGCCTAAGTTTTCCAAGGATTTCCCCAGTAAGCTAGTCTGGTCTCCTACCATATTTACTTCTCTTGCTGCGCATCAGGATGGTTCTTTCTGCGCCTTCAATAGGGCCTCCTTAAAATACTGCCAGTTCTCCTGGACTCATTTTCCCTTCATGGTAGCATCCCAGAGGATTCTGCCCATCAGGTTCCTGAGGGAGTCAAAGTCTGCTTTCTGAAGTTCAAGGTGTGTAATTTACTGCACTCTTTCCTTCCTCTCATCAGGATCCTGACGTCTACCATCTCATGATCACTGCTTCCCAGGCTGTCACCCTCCTCTACCCTCCCTATTAGTTCCTCACTGTTTGTAAGCAGCAGATCGAGCTGCGCACAACCTCTGGTCAGGCCCTTCAGCACTTGTACCAAGAAATGATCCCCAACATTCTCCAGAACTTCCTGGACTGCTTGTGTACCACTGTATTGATCTCCCAACAGATGTCAGGGTAATTAAAGTCCCCCATGATAACGAGAGCCTGCAATCCGGAAACTTCTCTCAGTTGTCCAAAAAAAGCCTCATCTACCTCATCATCCTGATTTGACGGCCTGTAGCAGACACCAACCACCACATCTCCAGTGTTGCCTAGACCACTAAGCTTGACCCATAGATTCTCAACGGGCTTTTATCCCTCTATGTAATGGAGATCGAAGCAATCACAGTGCTCTCTTACGTACAGTGCAACTCCTCCTCCTTTTCTCCCTTGTCTGTTCTTCCTGAACAGTTTATACCCTTTCATGACAGTGCTCCAATCATGCAAGTCATCCCACCAGGGCTCTGTTATACCAATCAAGTCATAGTTCTTGGACTGGGCCAGGGCTTCTAATTCTTCCTGCTTGTTACCCAGGCTTCTGGCATTGGTATACAAACATCTTAGATAACCAGTCGATCTCTCTGCCCTCTCTACTCGAACCAGGGGTACACTTTTGTTGTACATTCCTCTTTGCATTTCTTCCCAGCCTCCAAGCTCCTTTCTCCCCTCAGGGTTTTGGTCACTGTCCACCAGCGAACCTAGTTTAAAGCCCTCCTCACTAAGTTCGCAAGCCTACTTGTGAAAATGCTCCTTCCTCTCTTAGATAGGTGAACCCCATCTCTTCCCAATAATCCTTGTGCCTGGAACAGTGTCCCATGATTGAAGAATCCAAAGCTGTCTCTGACACCAACTGCGTAACCATGCCTTTACTTTCTCAGTTTGATGATCCCTACCTAGCCCTTTCCCTTCAACAGGAAGGATGAACGAGAACACCACTTGCGCTCCAGATTCTTTGACCCTTCTTCCCAGTACCACATAATCCGCAGTAACATGCTCAAGGTCATTCTTGGCTATATGTTTAGTTCCCACATGCAGAAGTAGGAAGGGGTAGTATTTTGAAAGCTTAAGCAGTTTTGTAAGGCTTTCATTCACATCCTGAATTCGAGCTCCTGATAAACAGCACACCTCACACGACTCCAGGTCCAGTCGGCAGATGGATGGTTCAGTCCCTCTTAGGTGGAGCAGAGCGATGGACGAGCTGACTCCTCTGCAAGCAGCCAGCACAATATTGTAGCAGGGGAGGAGAGGGCTGAAGGTGGGCAAAGAATGAGGGGACTTACCATTCTGTTATTCCAGTGAGGGTAGTTGCCTTTCCTGACAGAGGAGAGAAGCAGTAACCAGCATACATCTCACTACTAACAGCAGCAGAAAATGTCTCCAGAAGGGTTAGGTGTCAAGACAATCTAGGAAGAGAGCTAGAGAGCAGGCAATTGGAGAGGGGGCCAATCTCTCTGTGTTGAGCCTCAACACATGGCCCAATGGGAGAAGCAGCAAGGTCCCCAGAATGCAAGCAAGGGAAATAAAATGAGTGAGAAAAAGAGATATCACCCTAGAGTTTGGCTAGAATTAAAGGAAGGAGAGAGGGATGTGCAGAGAAAGGGAGCCAGAGACTCGTGTGACTAGAGAGTCAGCAGAGGCAGACAGAGGCAAAGGATTACAGGTATGAGAATACAGGGACAGGCAAAATACAACCGCAGATTGGAGCTGGCATGTGATACTGCCGGATCCCAGTACACCACCAGCCCACAACCCAGCAAGTGCCTCATGCAGGCTCCCTGGCTGCCACACCCCCACATGCCACTGAAAGCAGCCAGCTGCAGGGACCACGTGAGTCCCTGCACACCACATGTCTGGGGGGCGGGGTTCACCTGTTGCCCCCACCCACAGCACAATCTCAGTTCCCACTGGCCAGAGATGCATATGGTCCCCATAGGCAGCCACTTTGAGCAACGTGCAGGGGTGTGGAAGGCAGGGAGTCTGCCTGAGGGTCCTGCTGGGATTTTAGGTAAGAACCTCCTGGCCAGAGACTACACCTGTCACCCAACCCTTTCCACACTACAGCTCCCTGCATCAGGTCACAACCCAAACCCTCGGCAAGACCTCCTGTACCTGGTCACAACCCCCTCTCAGGTTCTGCATCCCCTCCTATACTCCTTCCCCAGGTCAGAATCATCATCATCATCTACTCCAAAATCCCCTTCCAGAACTTGCATCCCTCCTGCACCCCAACTCCCTATCCCAGGTCACTAGCCCCTCCTTCATCCAAATTCCATCCCAGGTCCCACACCCCCACCTGTACCCCAACCCCCTACCACAACCTCCCTTCTGCACCCCATCTCCACACCAAACCCTACACCACCTCTAGTAATATCTCAGAAGAGTGCAGCCCTTGAACCTCAAATGACTGGAGTGCCCCCCCATGCAAAATTATTGCCCACCCTGATACAGGACACAAAGTGGGTAGACAAGTAGTAAGATGGTAACAGCAAGACCAAGGGGAATGAACAATAAAGGAGTAAACATGAGAGCAACAGTGAATGTCTTTTACTTCTGCTGCACGAGAGAAAGGTGGTGGTAGCCCAAAGCTTACATTGTCTACAATTCCCATTTTAAATAGGAATGGATCTCTCCTTCAGGAAGGACCAGGCAAGTAAGACCTAACAATGTTGGTGTCCCATAGAATTATCCTTCTGGCCCTCAGCATGACCTGAGAGCAGCCTGGTACTCTGGAGAAAGTCTAGAGGTAAAATTCAATGCTGCAGATAAACACAGAGAAAGCGGTAGTGTGAAAAGAAGGGACAGTAACACCTCCCACCTCCCTCCCTCCCAGAACTCACACATGCATGTATGCACACAAACTGCAATACCTGCTGATCCAAAAACAATGTACAGATTTTATTGCCAATGCCACCTCCTACCATTAGCTCATATACCTGGATAAGACGAATCCCCATCAAGATGATCCTGATGCTTTCACGAGTTTTTTTCCCCTCAATTCTATATTGATTTATACTCTGGTTTGGGGATTTACAGCATATGTCCTCTATACATGTGCTTCCCTTTATTTCATTTCCTTGCCCCCCTTAACCTGAGATTCTGTTTCATCCTATGTATATAGTACAATTCTGTGACTTCCAGACTGCACTAAAGCAATGCCTTCTTTCTCCTTTTAGTCTTTTTCCTCCTTTTCATTTGTGGGAGGGAGGGGTCCTGCACATTCTGCTAAAGAACCCTAAACCTTTTTTCATGCTTCACAAAATCCATATATAAGGCCACCAGTCAAAAGCACCCCTTCTGCTTTAACTACTGTATTGTCAGTTGCATCAGTGCATCAAGTTGTCTGGAAAATATGCTAACCTATTGACTAGCCAAATTGTCTGTCTGTGTCCTGTATTAGCACCATAAAATGAGCACATGTGCAATAAGTACAATATGGCGTTTGTCTGAAATGCGACAGAAAAGGAACAAATATAAATAGATCAGAGACGGGGATGGACTGAAGCATGCTGTGTTCTGCTTATATCCATCTAATGATGCTAGTCTGCATTGTTTACAGCTGCTCCCAGGCTGTCCTAATCTACATAGGAGCTAGGAGTGGGTTAAAAACGGCCCCTGGGTGTAAGTGCCACAATCAACTATACTCAGCAGCAGTTGAAAATCTGGATAACTTAACATAAATTAAGTTCATACTAATGATAAGCTTCTCTTTTTCTAATTTTTTCTCCAATTAAAAGCAATAGTTTTTTTCCCCTCCCAAACTCCCACTCCTGATTTTAATATGCTTTTAAATTTGTAGTTCACGTTTTTGCTGTCTCCAGCCCCTTGGAACAGTAAATGAGTCTAAGCCAATTTCACAGAAATTTGGAGGAATGAGGATGACCAATGGAACACAGTAATATCAGGATACAAAAAATATCAGAAGGACAGAACAGGTTGTGCTGGTGGTAGAATGGCACTATATGTGAAAGAAAACAGTCAAATGAAGTAAAAATCTTAAAAAAAAAAACACCTCTGCCACAGAATCTCTATGGATAATAATTCAATGGTCTAATAAGAATATAGGAGTAGAAATATATTACTGACTTCCTGACCAGGTCGTGACTGTGAAAGATATTAAAGAGGCTATTAAAATAAAAGCTCGATGACAATGGGGGATTTCAACTATGCCCACACTGACTGGGTACATGTCACCTCAGGACAATATTCAGAGAAACTTACCTGACACCTTAAATTACTGCTTCTTGGAGCAGCTAGTACTTCATGCCAGAGGAGAAGAGGCAATTCCTGAGTTAGTCCCAAATGGAACACAAGCTCAGGTCAAAGAGGTGACTATAGCTGAACCACTTTATAATGGTGACTGTAACAAACTTAAATTTAACATCCCTGTACTGGGGAAATCACAACAGCAACCCAATGCTGTAGCATTTCATTCAGAAAGGGGAACTACACAAAAATTAGGAAGTTAGTTCAACAGAAATTGAAAGGCATAGTGCCAAAAGTGAAATCCCTACAAATTGCATGGAAAATTTTTACAGGCACCAAAATAGAGGCTCAACTTAAATGTATACCCCAAATAAAAAAAATAGTAAAAGAACATAAAAGTGCCACCATGGCTAAACAACTGAGTAAAAGAAGCAGTGATACACAAAGGCTGTGTCTACATTACCCTCCTTCTTCCAAAGGGGTATGGTAATCAGCCTAAGCAGACAATACGAATGAAGTGCTGCAATGAATATGCAGCACATCATTAGGTTAATTCTCCCTGCAACAACTTTGAAGTTACAAACTTCAAAGTGCAGGCATGCCATCTAGCCGCAGGCACTTCCAAGTGCCCAAAATTTGGGAGAGTAAGGGCACTTCAAAGTGCCCATGGCTAGAGGTATGCTGGTGCTTCAAAGTTTGCAACTTCAAAGTTGTCATGGGGCAAACTAGCCTAATGAGGTGCTGCACAGCATCACAGCAGTTCTTTAGTATTCTCTGCTCAGGCTGATTACCATGCCCCCTTTGAAGAAGGGGGCTGGTGTAGACATAGACAAAGAGTATCCTATAAAATGTGGAAGATAAATCCCAGTGAGTTAAAAACAAACACACAAATCCTGGCAAACAAAGTGTAAAAAGTACAATTAAGACGGCCAAAAATAATTTAAAGAACAACTAGCTTAAAAAAAAAACCTACCTAAAAAACGGTAAGTACAACTGAAGCAGGAATATAATCACTGGACAATCAAGAGGCTAAAGAAGCACTCAAGGACAAGGTCATGGTCGAGAAACTTAGTAAATTGTTTGCATCAGTCTTCATGGCTAAACATGAGGGAGATTCCCACACTTGAGCCATTTTTTTTTAAGTGGCAAATCAGGAGCTGTCCCAGATTGAGATGTCAGAGGTGGTTTTGGAACAAACTGCTACTAAGCAGCAATAAATTACCAGGACCAGATGGTATTCACGGAAGAGTTCTGAAGGAATCCAAATGTCATATTGTAGAACTACTAACCTTAGCATGTCATCTATCATTTAAGTTAGTTTCCCACATGACTGGAGGATGCCTAATGTGATGCCAATTTAAAAAAAAAAAAAAGGCTCCAGAAAGGATCCTGACAATTATAAAACCAGTAAGCAATATCAGGAGAACTGGTTGAAACTATAGTAAAGAAAAAAATTGTCAGACATATAGATGATCATAATTTGTTCGGGAAGAGTCAATGTTGTTTTTGCCTCAAGCTACTAGAATTCTTTCAGGGGGGTCAACAAGCACATGGACAAGAGGGATCCAATTGACACACAGTGTATTTAGATATCCCTCTCCAAAAGGTTCTTAAGCAAAATAAGCATAATGGGAATGTCCTCATATGGACTGGTAACTTGTTAAAACATAGAAAACAAAGGGCAAGAATAAAGTTGGTTTTCAGAATGTAGACGTGTAAATAGTGGTGTCCCCTAGCGGTCTGAACTGGGACCAGTCCTATTCAACATATTCATACAGGGTCTGGAAAAAGGCATAAACTATTCAAGATAAGCAAATCCCAAATAGACTGCAAAAAGCTACCAGAGGATCTCACAAAACTGGGTGACAGGGTACCAAAATAGCAAATGAAATTTAATGTTGATAAATGCAAAGTAATGCATATAGGAAAACATAATCCCACCTATAATGATGGCATCTAAATTCGCCGTTACCACTCAACAGCAAGATCTCAGTCATTCTAGACTGTTCAGTGAAAACATTCATTCATTATTCAGCGGTAGTCACAAAAAAAGTGTGCTGATTTATGATTAATCCATCATACGCCCACATCTTGAATACTACATTCAGATGTGATGGCCTCATCTAAAAAAATTGTAATTGGAAAAGATTTAGAAAAGGGCAACAAAATAATTAGAGGTATGGAAGAGCTGTCACATGAGGAGAAGTTAGTAAGATGAGTACATTTCAGCTTTGAAAGGAGATAATGATCGAAGGATATGACAGAGGTGTGTAAAATCATGACTGGTGTGGAGAAAGTAAGAAAGTATCAGAGGGGTAGCCATGTTAGTCTGCATCCGCAAAAAACAATTAGAAGTCCTATAAGGTGCCACAGGACTTCTCATTGTTAATAAAGGAGCATTATTTATTCATTCCCATAACACAAGAACTAGGAGTCACCAATGCAAGTAACAAGCAGCAGGTTTAAAATCAAGTATTTTTTCCACACAATGCACATTCAACCTACGGAACTCCTTGCCAGAGGATACTGTGAAGGTCAAAACTGTACCATGGTTCAAAAAAAGAGCCAGAGAAATTCAGGGAGAATAGGTCCATCAATGGCTATTAACCAGGATGGTGTCCCGATTCACTGTTTGCCAGAAGCTAGGAACAGGCAATAGGTGATGATTACATGTTTTGTTCATTCTTCTACGTCACTTTATTGAATTCAATAAAAGCAAAGAAAAAAAATAATGTGAAATGGGTATGGTACGCTGAACTCCTGTAGCCAGACAAAAGTCTCCCCCTTACAAGCCAGCTTGCTCGCTGCCCCCCCCTCCCAACTGAGGTGCCTCACAAGCACACAGGGCACGGAAATAGCTGCTGACAGCACAGTCTTTGATGTCTCTCATTGAGGCCCAGATGTGCTAGCTCATCGTGATCCTGAGAAACAGAAAGTACAGATAAAAGGCTAACAGGCCAAACTGTCAACAAGGGGGGGACCTCAGGAAATCACCCCAGCTGGCATTGATGGATTCGATGCACACACACATACCATCCCAGAAGAGGAAATCTCCGCCCCTGCAAAAGAATGTCCTGTACTCCCAAATTGCTTATCTCCTGTCTTACAAGTGCAAATTAAGCAAGAATTGCCCTTGTAAAAACTGGCGTCACAAAAGACAGACCAGTACGATCTGGCACCATAGATAAGAAAAAGAATACGTAACCTAAGGGGGTATAAAGGTGGGCCCAGCAGAACTCCAACTACCTGCTGGTCGGGTCAGGTGATTGCCTCCCGAGGTCCGCAACTGGGGACGCCCAACCTCGTATTGGTCTTTCCGCGGAATTGAGTGACCGATCCGGCTTGGCTACGCTCGTATTGAGAGACGCAAGGAGGGTAAGATATACCCATGCAAGGTCTCCTTTTTTCGGTGTGCACAGTTAAAGACTTAGAGCTCTGTAACTAGATGTTGTTGTACCAAGATATCATTGTGTTAGATGGTAACAGATATCTTTGTATTGGATTGTAACGTAACCTGTTAACACCTGTACTCTGCTAGCATATAAGAAGTAGACAATAGCCTTTTGTAACTGCATGCTTATAACTGTAGCTTAAACAAATTTGTAACTAGTTAAGATCTAAGCCTGACTGCTGTTACTCTTTGTCACTGCAACACTGGCCGGCACAATAAAAAGAACTTTAACCATTTGGTTACCACAGCCTGGCCATAGGTGAGAGTGCTAGGAGCTCCCTCCTCTAACAGTAAAAAAAAGCTGGGTTGTTTAGGACCCAGGGGAATACCTCACCGCACATTACCCGGCCACCGGCTAACAACTGCCCCTGAAAATCCTGACTTTTCTGGGAACAATGAAACTGAAGTTAAAAAAGACCAAGTCTCATCCAGCTGATGAAAGATAATTCCCCAACAGCGTCCCTCAAGTGATCTCCCAAACTGGATTTAAATAAGTTAAATGATCTCCTTTTGGAGATCTAAGCACAATGAAACTTCTTCCCGACAATCAGTCTATTTTCTTTTTTCTCCAGAACTTTCCATCAATCATTGTTTCATCTGCACTTTGATTCCCCTCCCAACATAATTACTCTACATTCAGATTCTGCACACCAATTCTTTGGTAGGTCTCCCTGAGTAGAGACAGCAGTCTCAGTCTGACCTTGGAAATTCATATAAAAAGGTCCAGTTTAACAGCACATACCTCGACTTTTGAAGTACTATAAAGGATATTAACTCTACAGAAATATCAAAATCAGAGGGTTTGAGTTGCTCTGCGGTTTGCATAGTGGTTTAAAGATCTAATCAAAGGAAAGCTGATGTGAAGCTCTGATAATCATAATTATGTAATCTTGTAATTTGCTGCTACCTGCAAATTCTGGGTCATGCAAATCCTTTTGCTGTTTTCCAACTAGGCTAAAAAAGTATCCAAAAATACATTCATCTAATCATAGAATCCTACCTTAAAGCTGACATGACCAGAAACATTAGGGAAACATATTCTCTTTTGGATGGCAGGGCCCTATTGTTTACTTATAAAGTTAATGTGGAACTCATGAGGTTAACTGGTAAGTTCATAGGCCAGACCTTCAACTGATGTAAATCACTGTAGCTCCAGTACAGGCAATAAAGCATCACGGATTTACACCATTTGAAGATCTGGCAAATATGTATTTATTCAATTAACACCCAACTGCTTCCAAGTTAGCAGGTGCCAGTACCCAATCAGAGATCCACATGCACTCACCCAGTTGCAAGATCAGGGCTTATTATAATTCCAAAAACAAAATGACCCCCATCCAGCTCCTGTACACACATGTAATTAAATGGAATTAAAAGGACAGCAATTTTTGAAATAATGAAGAAATCATCAAAAGGCAGCCAACCACATGAAAACAAACATATATATTAGACCCAAATCCTGCCATCTTTATTCAGGACTTGTTTATGCGACACAGTGGACAAAGCTGCAGTGATCAACATACAGGCCATTGATTTACCATGTCTGCAACAGATCTGATAAACTGATCTCACCACTCTTGTTGATGGTGATACTGCACCAACACAAGCAGAGTAGCTGGTATGAACGGGAGAGCAGGTCCAGCTGACCTTACCACACACAAGATGCCATGGTGAGTATATTGACTTCAGCTACACTGTTTGCTTAGCTGAAGTTAATTAATGGCACCAGAAAATGCAGACAAAGCCTTAGTCAATGGGAATTTTGTCTGAATAATGCAAGTTAGATATTGCAGGTAAACAACACCATTAAGAGAATATACAACATACTGAAGTCCCAAATCCTGAGGCCCCATTAGTACATTGAGATTGTTTCACACACAAATATTAAAGCATCAAACCCTCCAGTATTGCTGATATGGCCAATAAATGATGTAAAATAAATCATTATTCAACAATGGAGAAATATCTAGCTTCTGAGGAGGAAAAAAAATGGAACACATTCCTTATTGGATTTCTGTTAGGCATAGGTGACCATCTGCCCCATTGGGCGGGACGGTCCCATATTGGGGATGCCAAAAAGGCATCCCAACTTATTTTTTTCCAAAGGGACTCACTGTCCCATATTTGGGCCATTCACTTTTTCTGCCAGCAACTGCGCAGGCACAGCTGCTGTTGGGAGTCACTTCCCTGAGCCTTCATTTCCCTGAAGCAGGGGGAGTGTGGACAGCTGCCACTTCCCCAGGGCTCCCAGGGAGCACCAGCGGCTACTGCTTCCCCAGGGTGCCAGAAGATCACTGGTGGCCACCACTTCCCAGTGGCTCCTGGGAAGCACCAGGGGCCGCCGCTTCCCCAGGGCTCCAGGGCAGGGTTGGGAACAGCCACCTCCTCACCAGCTCCCCAGCACTTGGAGGAGCCACCCCTGCCCCTCCCCTCCCCATCCCCTGTTTGGGACAGGGGGATATGGTCCCCTGCTTAGGCATAGTTACTTCATTACAGCCTTGAAACAAATACTTCCTTTTCCCCCACCACATTTTTCCCCACTCCTTTTTTCAGACATTGTCTACTTTTTATTCTGGTGATGAAAACGTATTTGTTTTTCAGGGTAAATCTTCTCAGAAACTTCTGTGTTTCTGCAGTTTAACACACTAACTTTAACCTGTTGCTTTTTATCCCCAGTCCATATAAATAAGGAACAACTGTTCATGCATTACATTCTGCAGAGCAAGTCCACAACATCTCGAGACATACAGGATGTCACTAGACAACAGGTTGTTAATGCAAATTGACGTGTCATAAGGAGACAATTAAAACAGGGTGTTTTGTTTTGGTTTTTGGTTTTGTGGGGTTATTTCCTTACAACAATTGTGCTCTTGACTGCTAAGCTTACGCATTAGCAGTGAGCACAGAGTGTTGTGATTCTGATCTCAACTACACAGTTTCACACTGATGTAATTCCATTTGGTTCAATGAAGATATTCCTGATTTTCACAGGTGTGGGTGCAAGGGAATATCATGCCTTATGGGTATGCAATACAGGAATGCATTTATAGGGAAATCTTGGTGCCCATAATTCAGACGTTGTAATCTCTTAACCAGCACTTCGTACAAATCATGTCTTTCTGTTGTTTCAGATAAAAATACTTCAATTTAAGAAATATTTTCTGCCTTGACCTCCACATTACCTGTCCACCCTTGGCATATTAAAAGCTCTAATCATTCCCTGTGCCAAACCAAGCAACTTAATAGACTGAGGTGGTTTGATAAACAAGCTTTAATTGCCATCCTAAATACATTCTCCCCAGCACACAGTAGTGACAACTTACATGTTATCAGGAGCTAACACAATTGCATTTTCATGATAATGTGGAAGCTGTCACTTCCAATTACTAATGCTTCTTACAGAGTTAGCACCAGCCCATGTGACCCAGAAATACAAAAATCACCTGCCATGTCAACACATTTCAGTGCTGCTGGATGCCACACGGGCATGAGTGGAACACAGTACTGCAAAAAATGACAAATGAGAACTATCCTGATGCGGATGATAACACATTTTATAAAGGAATGCCCCCCTTCCCTCCCCCTAGTGAATAAAAAAAATAAAGCTCTCACTGATTGAGACCAAATTTTGCACTTACAGCCTCAGGGTGATTTGCAGTTTTGATATTCTGCTCACACTGATATTAGAGGGAGGCCCGGTACGAAGTGGTTCTCTTACTTCAGGCCAAGGGGGAGTAATGATCCCAGTTATGGGTTGCACTGCTGGTCTGAGCTGCAGGAGAAGGGTACAGAGTGATTCGCATCCAAGCAAAATGGACTGAAGGTTTTATGTCTGTGTATGGTCAGGCTGATGATGTCTCTTGAGGGAACATGCTCAGAGAGCTTTTGCTCCACCCATTTAGAGAGAAGAATGCAGACTCCCCACCGCTAAGCTTACAAACTCTACCAATTATACAGTGTCAGGTGCCATGCCTGAGTCCATACCCATCAGCCTATAGGTTTAATACCTATCCAGCCATGCCTTCATTCTCATCCTGCAGTCAGGAAGTTCAGCAGCATTTTGCCTGCTTCCTTTAATTGTGGTCGTCGATAAGGGGTTCCCAGCATCTTCTAGCTCTCTAAAAAACCACCCAACAAAAGCTATCTGATTGCGTTTAATAGTACATTTAAAGAGTCATGGACCTCTGTTAAACATCACAATTCAGGAATAACGTAGGCTGATTTTCTCCAGCTGTAAAAGAGAAAGATGTAAAAAAAAAAAAAAAACCCAAAATCACTAAACATTAATGCAGAATGGCACTGGAAAGCACTTTTGTAAGCCTCCATCGATATCTGACAGCACCCTGAGCTACCAAAGTTGCTGGTAAAAGCAGCCTTAAAAACAGCCTGTCATGATTCTAGTCTCTCAAAACTAGAGTTCAAAGAGATGCACTACCTGTGATCTCTCAGAGGAAGTGAGAGCTTTAGCAAGCAAACCAACAAATGGCATTTACACTATATAACAATTTCATGTGTAATGAATGATCCGAAGGTGAAACACCTTTGTTTCAGCATTCACAGCTTTTTTTCCCCTCTGCAAAGCTTTTTAGCATTTTAGACTATAAGATTTAATGATTACTGAATTTTTAAGCAGAAAAAAGCATTAAAAACTGGTCTTCTGAACAAACCAGTATCTCAATTTAAGCAGAAGCAGGCAGGCAGAGGTCAACATTAAAACGGCAACATTTTCCAACTCCTATCATCTAATTACTACAGTTATTTCATACCCTGAATATAGTGTAAAAGGAGGTATTAAATGATGGTAAATTGTAGTGTTACAATACTTAGGGCTACATATGTAAAATTTCAATTATGGGCCCTTAATCTGATTGCAGTCCTATTCAAAAGAATGACACTACGCAGGGAATAAGGTGACCTTCGTGGTTCAGAAGGCTGGAAAACCTGGCCCTAGTTTATGCATTTCTTTAGGATTTTTCAGGCATCACAGGCTTGTGTGGAGTACCCTGTCTTTCACAGTTGTAGAAATGTAAGCATTAAAAGCTCATTGTTATGTACCTGATTTTACATACTTTCTAGTCAAGACAAAAAATAATTTGGTGCCTATGCATTTGCCTCATTTGATGAAAACAGAGAGAAATAGTGAAAACAGTCAACATACAACCTTCCATACCCATCTAATATGTCGTTATAGCTTTCCCTGCTAATGCAGTTTTAGACGCACCTGAGCAGAGACTCAGTTATAATAAATTGTAGTGGTCATTGGTATAGCCCCGTAAATGCTTTGCCATGTGCCTTCTAAAGGGCTAAATGGGCCACATGAACAACAGAGTCCCTCCCCTGGTGAATTTATAAGTGGATAAAATCCAATGCACAACAATCACAGAACAGGTTTGTGGTCTTTAACAGGAATGGAGCCTGGAACAAATGGGTCTTCAAAAATTCATTCAAGAAGATACTCAGTGAACTTAAGCATATAGGAAAGAAGGCAAGAAGGCTGAATGGCAGATCAGAAGTCCCAGTAGCCTTAAAGCAACCTGGTAAGGATGTGAAGGACTGTCATCCCTGTTTTACACATGGGCAATGTCAGTTACTGATCTAATGGCCCCTACTCCTCCTGTTCATTGAGTTCACCTCTCTTAGATCTCAGGCCTTTAGCTATTAGCTTTTTTAGGGTGGAATGACACAGTTCCTCCACTCTCAGAGCAGCCTTGAGCTACAGTCCCCCAGTACTAACCATGACCAGTTTAAGAAGCCTAAATTAGGTTTAATATCTACAGTTCTCTTTTTCCAGAAGGTCTGGTAAGCAGCACCCAGTGACCCTTCTTAAAGCAATGTATTGTTTAATCTAGAACCAAAGCATTTCAGGCAGAAAGATCTATAAAAACAGAGTATATGAATATCGAGCATACCAGGTGTTTATCCACCTCCCACAAGAGATCCTAAAAACCAGCAGTCCTATAATACCAGGAAGAATAAAAAATTCATTTACTAGGCAATGAGATTTCACAGGTAAGAACCACTTCTTCAGATTTTCAGAAGTGGGTCTTACCTATGACGGCTCATTACCTAATAAATATATTTCTTAGTCTTTAAACTGCTACAGGACTGCTTGGTTTTTTGTGAAGCTAAAGACTAACACAGAGTCGTAGCTCATCTTCCTAAAGAAAACCCAAGATATCTAGAGTCTGGAGTGACATAATCTGTTCCCTTAATTTTCAAGCCATTTGACTTCTGTTGTTTCAGAAATTGTGTCTTTAAATCCTCTTCAATCTTTTTAAATCAGCAGCCTTAAAAGGACTAAGTCATTTTAAATGCTTATGCATTAGCTCTCAGAACTGGCAAATTAGACTTGTAACGTCACCGGAGACAGGATTTTCAAAACTGATTACTTTCCCAAGAACCCTTGTCTTCTGTTTTGAGATAGCCCCCCATTGAATGAAAGCAGCATAGGTATATAGTAATCATTATGCTCACCTTAGAGTACAATCTCTCTCGATAACTAGGTCACATACAGTATTTATAAAACTATTACATAACAGCTCCATGGGGAAACTACAGCACTGAGCCACAGATTCACAAAGGGACTCTAGGTGTTGTTACAATCAACTTCTACACAAGAACAAAAACAAAACTCTGATCCACAAAGGCTGAGTTATATTGCAAGGCTATCTATAAAGTATACATGAAATACAGAGAGATATGTGGCTTACAGTGTGAACCACATGAGCCAGCACAATAGGCAGAGAGCTGCCTGAGCTACCCCATGGAAGATACCAACAAAAAGGCAGTGTGCCAATTCCTGACCTTCCTATGGAGCAAAGTGTCCAAAGTCAGGCTGTTCAGAGGTGCCTGCCTCTGTTAGTGAGCCACAATTACAAACCCCTTTCCTGGACTCAGGCAGCTTAGGCACCTAAGCTGGTTTCTGTGAAAATGAGTTCCTCGTGTCACACATGACAGCTGAAGGAGATGGAGAGGTTCACTCTGACTTTCACCTTAGTAATATATAGGAGGCGTAGTCTAATTCCTGCCCCATTCTGACTGGGAAGCAAAGATTTGCATGGGGGGTGGTCTCAGCTCTCAGAAGAGATCCATAACCAGAGCTGTGGCGTTCAGACCCTCAATCTCATCTGTTGTAACTGTTTCACCATGGATAAATCGTTTAAGAATTACTGGGACAGAGAAAGATTCCAGAGCCTGGAGGTTAAGGGCACTCACAAGGGAGAGTCTCCCTGATACAATTCTCATGCACTCCAACAAATTGCAGAGCATGCTAAAAATAACAGCTCTCCACCAGCAGGACAAAGAGTCAAGGTCTTGGTGAGTCATCATTATTGTACATTAGCCTCAACCACTGATACACTCACTTAGGATGACCATATTTCCCCATGCCAAATAGGGGACACTCTGCAGGGTGAGGTGCAGTTACCCAGCTGCGGCCGCCAAGCAAGTGCAGCTCCCTGGCTGCCCCAGGCCATGGGTCACCATAACGGGGCTGCTGCCCCACAGGAAAGCTCCCTGGTTGCAGGGGTGGTTGCCCTGCAGAAGGTGTGCAGGGGGTGGGTCACCAGCTGCCCCATGCTGCTGAGCTCTGAGAATGCTGCAGGGATGCTCCCTGGCTCCAGTGGTGGCTGTCCTGTGGCTGCCCTGCAAGACAGGAGGGGGAGGAAGTGCTTCCTGGCTGTGTGGGGCAGCTGCAGCTCCCAACTATCCCACATGTCCAAGTGCTGGGAATGAGGCTGCTGCCTTGCAGGTAAGCTCCCCAGAAGCCCCATGCTTCCAGCTCCCTCTCCTGCTGCTGCCTGTACTGGCCAGGCAGAGCATGCTGCATGTGCTGTCTGGCCAGCTCCTGTTTGATTTTACCTGGAGCTACAGCTGTAAAAGGGCAGTGACTATATGGGACAATTGGATTTTTGTAAAAAGGTGGGATGCCTGCCTAAAATATGGGACTGCCCTGGTGAAAGTGGGACAGATGGTCACCAAACTCTGACTCCACAAGGGCCCCTATGAAGACCACCCTGAGTTTCTGACAGCTTGCACCAGATGAGGATAGGGACAGAAACTAAATGCCCATGGCAGAAAACAAAGGTTGATTCAGGCAGGATGAAACAAATTCCTCAAAGCCAAAGCTCTTTTTTGAGGCTGTTACAAGCCAAGAGAAATCCTCCTACCAGTATCAGTTTAAAAAGCCTTTCCTGCCTGCAAGGAGCTATCCAGGGTGCTGAACCATTTGTTCATCCTAAGCTGTTGATGCAATCACACACACATGTACACAGACAGAGAGGTAGTTTTCAAGGGCCGTATGGATCTGTCTTCATGTAAATTCACATCAACACTTGCGTGCCCACCACCTCTATGCAGGGAGGTCAGCAAATCCACACATCAGAAACTTCTGGACACCTTAGTTGAACCCCAACCTAAGACTTGGGAATGCAATCCAGGCTAGTCTGTATCATATCAAAACCAAAAAGCAGTCCGGTAGCATTTTAAAGACTAACAAAATAATTTATTAGGTGATGAGCTTTCGTGGGATAGACCCACTTCTTCAGATTATAGTCATACCAGAACAGACTCAATATTTAAGGCACAGAGAACCAAAAACAGTAATCAAGGTTGACTAGGTTGACTTTTCCTTGCAACAAGGCCCGTGGCCAACATATCTATTCTGGAGATACCATCACTGGACCTAACCAGGTTATTCACAGAATCACAGGCACATTCTCATGTTCCTCAACTAACATCATATATGCCATCATGTGCCAACAATGCCCACATGCTTTTTATATTGGACAGACTTCAAACTCTCTTAGACAAAGAATTAATGAGCATAAAACAGACAAAAACACTCCTGATTCTCAAACCTGTCAGACAGCACTTTAATGGAGCGGGCCATTCTGTTAATGACCTGAAAGTCTGTGTTTTACTGAAAAGGAACTTTCACAAACATTTGGAAAGAAAGGCTGCTGAACTCTCTTTTATATTCAACTTTGACACATTAACACATGGTGTGAACCGGGATGGCAATTTTCTAGTTCATTATAAGGGCTCTTTTACATACTTTGCTTTATCTAATTCTTGACTCCCCTCACCCCCCGCCCCTCTGCTCTCTGATTTGCTCACCTTGATAATAATTTTTCTGATTTGTCAACCTTGATTATTATTTTTGGTTCTCTGTGCCTTAAATATTGAGTCTGCTCTGGTATGGCTATGATCTGAAGAAGCGGATCTGTCCCACGAAAGCTCATCACCTAACAAATTATTTTGTTAGTCTTTAAAGTGTTACCTGTCCTTCCTTGTTTGTGAAAGAGTCATGAACTAGTGCTACAGCTGCCAAAGACAGACAATCCTTCCAGTAAAGAAGTCTTCACTTTCTCCTTCACACATGCAGTTAGTTCAACCAATACTGAAGAAATCTTCCTGGATGTATTGATCCTAGCCAACAACAATCCCTTTATTCTAGCCAACTGCCATCCTTGGTCAACCCCCTCCTACCCTAACTACTGATCAGACTCATAGGGAAGCTAACCATGGGCCAAAACCAGCTAACTGAAGCTAACATTCTACTGTACACCCATCACAACCTGGATGCAGGTGAAAATACAGAACTGAAAATTATATGGCACTGGTGGATGATCTTCTTCCACTCCATTATCAAGATAGACCAGGGTACAAGCAAAATCAGCTTAAGCAGAACAGGCAGTTGAAGTTGACCCCAAACAAGACAGAGGTGAGAGCAAAAAACAGAATTCACATCCATAGAGCAGTCTCCTTTGGCTAAAAGACAGCATCCACAACTGACCAAGTCAGTCCAGAATTTAAAAGTAATCTTGGATTTCTCACTGATGCTAAACTCTCTCATTGCAACAGCCATATGTAAAGCTTTCTGTGACCTGTAGTTGATTAGGAAACTCTACCCCATCCTGGCAGAAGATAACCTTACCTCAGTTATTAAAATTTTTGTCATCCCTTCACTGGCCTATAGCAATATGACATTGAGAGAGGGTTTGTGGGGTACAATCTGGGCTGTGGAACTGCTGAGACCTCTGTCTCACCAACCTGTGGTATCCCTCTCTGTGATGCTGTGTTAAGCCACAAACACCTTACAGGTATTCCGCTTACAGAGACTTCTACAGGCAGACACACACCCGAGTTACATGAATGTTTTTGCAGCCATTCATAGACCAACAATACAGATGCTCCAGCCAAATCTCCTGAGCAACCCAGCTTTGTACCCAAGAACTGTAGCACCTTTCACTGGTCAGAAGCCTGGACAGTGTAAGTTTATGACATTGTCCACCCATCACTAAACTAAACAGGCTCACCCTGAAAGAAGGTACAAACAGGCCATAGATCCTCAATACATTGGCTGAAGCTCTCATGGATTGGGACCACCCTCCCCAGTTCCAAGTCTTTCCTTCAAACTTGTTTCCAGGTTTTTAATTGGGGGTATGGGGCATAGGCCTAGTGATATCATCTTCCCTTCTTTTACATTTTCCACCTTATTGGAAAAATCTATACTTATGGTGTAGGGATCCAGCCCCATGGTTAAGCAGTCTTTATTGTATATATGATCTCTCTGATAAATCTTCTGGGATGACCATTGCAAGAGTGAATTCCCTTTAAGGGGCAATCAGCATGTCCGGCTATTCCACTAATGTACCTCAAAAGTCTGATGGTCAGTTTTCCCAATCTCACAATGTACTTCATTTACACACACATACCAAAACCCCATAATTCCATATGCAATCATAGCACTTAGAATTCAACAAAATATTTATAACTGACAGATCATATTTTTGAAATGATATCTCACAGGCCATACTTTGTACAAAATAGACCATAACAGTGACATATAAAAGTGGTAACTACAGGAGTTCCCCAGTCATGCTTTGATGTACACAGTGTCACAGGTACACCTAGTCATGAAATCTTCAGGGTTTAGAAAACACCAACTAGCACAAAATGCAGCAGTGCATCTCCTCGGCAACACAGGCTATAGGGAGTCCATCCAACATGCCCTTCAGTCACTACCCACAGCTGGGTATGGTGCTGATTTCCTGTAAAATACTGAATCAAATGCAAAGTTTTCCTGCACGTCTTCAAAGTACTCTATTTCCTGGGCCTACAATATTTAGATCAGCTACAAAACCAGAATCAAGACCATGATTGACACCAAGGAAGTCTCTACTAAAAAAGTAAAGCTAAATGACGTGGAAGACAGAGCTTTCTGGTGTGTGAATGTGAAACTGTGAAATTAACACCAGCAAGAACTAAGGAACATTACAAACCCCACCATTTTTTGCTCTAAATAGAAGGCATGTTTCATGTTGGCTTCTCAAATATAAATACATATCAGCAAGTATATTTAAAGTAAAAATCCTCCAAATCTATCAAAACAAGATACTCCACTGTACAAACATCTCCCCCTGAAGAGAAAATGAAAGAACAAATGTTACAGATGTGTAATTATGTTGCTTAACGTATTACTGAAAAGTGCTCTGGTACTGTGGTGATGATTGCAACATAAGTACCTATTTAGAATAGAATGGAAATAAAATTATTATAAACCAATACATATTCTTAGTTATGCAAATATTTACAAGTATTGTAGGTGGTACTATCTAGTCTAAAATAAAACCTATTTATAATATACTAGTTTTATAAGAATCCAATCTGGGGACAATCTGATTTAGATCCATATTTTATTCATGATACATCGACAGTTTCAGCTAACTTTCATTTTCAATTTCAGTGAATTTTTGTCAGTTCTCTTCATGGGCACCCTTCCTGCTAAGCAAACATTCCATTTGATAGATCCTTTTCTATGTTGGACACCATACTGCATTCCATGAGATTGATCTTCTTATTTTTACAATGATTTAAAATATTCCCTCTGTGATTTTTGAATTGTCTTTCTCCCTTTCATACTGAGCCTGTCAACAGAAGTAGCCTTATCCCAATTAAAGAGAGAGATTCTTTTCATTCTAGTCTCATCTAGGGATACGTACACTGCTTTAAAAATGAAGACATTTTCTAAATCTAATGCCTAAAAATATTTAAACCCCCTTATGTAGTCTGAAACTAAGACACATGCATAACGTACATGTGCAGATACTTCACCTGATCCCCTACTTTTCTATATTAGTTTCGTTATGTTTAAAAACGTTAAGGCATGTGCTTTCATGTTAAATAAGAGTTGTCACCAATTTCACTTTTCAAAGGCCGTGTCTACACTGCCCCTCCCTTTCAAAAAGGGCATGCAAAGGAGGCACTGATTTGCATATCCAGCACCTGATTTGCATAATGGCAGCCACTCACCATTCCAGATGTGCTGTTTTCAAAAGCCAAAACAGCCGTGTAGATGGGATTCCTTCAAAGGAAGCCCCACTGTCAAAAGCACCTCGTTTCCTGAAAAAATTTAGAAAGAAGGGTGCTTTTGAAAGGCAGGCTTCCTTTCAAAGGAACCCTGTCTACACAGCTGTTTTGGCTTTCAAAAACAGCACTTCTGGAATGCCGAGCAGCTGTAATTATGTAAATGAGGCACTGACTATTCAAATCAGCACCTCATTTGCATTTTTGATCAGCTGCATTTGCATGCCCCTTTCAAAAGGGAGGGGCAGTGTAGACATGGCCAAAATGTTATTTAAAAAAGAACTGATACAGGAAATCATACTGTAAGACATTCTTAGTCTGTCATCATGTTACATTTCACAAGCTAAGCAGGAAAGGGTGAATCTCCATTTGCATATGAAAACCTCAAGAAAAAGTTCAGTTGTATTGGCCATAGGTGATCCCATATTTGGCACTCTCTCCTTTTATTCATTACCGATTCAACACCCCTATATGAAGCAAGGAAACAGTACTGTTAGTGGTACCAGTTTTCATATACTGTACAACATAAAACTGCTTTTATAGATCCTAATTTAAGTGATTACATTCAATTCCTAAACTGAAGTTGAAGTAGGACAGGGAATTCTTTTACTGACCTATAAGCCACGTCTACACTGGATGGCTACTTCGAAGTAGCGCCCACCGCGTCTACATGTGGCGAGCGCTATTTCTAAGTTGAAATCAACATAAGGCGGCGAGACGTCAAAGTTGCTATCCCCATCAGGAGATGGGAATAGCGCCCTACTTCGACGTTGAACGTCGAAGTAGGGCACGTGTAGACGATCCATGTCCCGCAACATCAAAATAGCGGGGTCCTCCATGGCGGCCATCAGCTGAGGGGTTGAGAGACACTCTCTCCAGCCCCTGAGCTCCATGGTTGCCGCGTGCAGCAGCCCCTTAAAGCTCCCCGCCCCCTTATTTCCTGTGCAGGAAGCTGAGAGCTCGTGCAGGCAGCAGCACTGCCATGTGCCTAGCCTGCACGGACCTCAGCAGCCCCAAGCCACCATCCTGCACCCCATGACACCTCGGCCGACGAGCCCCAGCAGTCTCTGGAGACGGAGTCTGCCCCGGAGGCAAGCCCCGCACCCTGGGGACCCCCCCAGGAGCCCACCCCTGGGACGCCAGAGGAGGAAGAGGGGCATTCCTCCAGCAATGGGGGGCTCCGCATCACCCTCCCATCCCACAGCTCCAGCAGAGCGTCCGCCCAATGGGCGTCCCCCGAACATGGGAGTGGACCATCAGGTATGTACCCCCCCGGTGCACACCCCCGGGGTTAAGGGGAGGGGACAAGAGACATGACCAGGGCCCTCCACATGCCCAGATGACCATGGCCCCAAGGACAGCAGTGGCATGTCCCTCAGAAGAGTGCATCAGCCCCTGCCCCCCAGCAGGACAGTGCCATGCCCCATCCCTGGGGATGGGGGGAGCGGAACCTAGGGTCCCCCGGGGGGGCGGGACATCCATCAGCCGCAGCAGCATCTCTGGGGGACGGGGATGGGGAACCAGCAGCAGAGGGGTGGAGGGACAAGGGCCATGGGTCAGGGCCCATGGGTCAGGGCCCACACTAACGGCTGTCTCCACTTGTTCCCCCCTGTGTTCCGCAGCTGCACCATCGGAGGGCCCGGAGAGTGCCAGCGAGCTGTCTGTGGTCACAGACAGCCCACTGGGGCCATCCCAGCAGGCCAGCCCCTCGGCGCAGCACCGACCAGACCCAGGACGAGGCCGATGGAGGAGCCACCCACGGATGGCAACGGACCCCCAGCTGGTTGCGACCCTCCGCCGTCAGCTGGAGGTGTCGGAGCGGCGCCTGCAGGTGGACGACCAGCGGCTAGAGCTCCAGAAGCAAGCACTGGCCTGGCACCAGGAGGCTTGGGGGACCTTCATGCGCACTTTTGACCGCATTGCGCAGCACCTGCCCCCCCGCCGCTCCGCCCGCCGCTCTGCCCACCGTCCCTCCACCGTCTGCCACCCTGGGACCTAACGCCGAGGGGCACCATGGGCCTGCAGACACCGGCTGGCCATATTTGCCGCTTCTCCCGGCCCCCACCCAGCCTTGACCAGGGCTCCGGCCGAGATGTGGGTCGCGCCCCCCAACACTGGGGGGGTGGATATTAGGATGCGGGGCCAAGGACATGCCCCCCCTCCTTTGTACATATCCCCCATTTGTATATAGTTTTTGTTGGACCCTGTTTTGCTAGCTGCCCCCCCATGTAAATAGTTCCCCCCTTTCTTTCTATGTTATTAATAAGAGGTTGCACTGTTTGGTTTGCAACAACATTTCCATTTATTTCAAAGAAAAGTGTTGGGGGGGGGTGTGCTCTCGGGTGCTCTGTGGTGTGGGCGTGGGGGCAGTGAGTGTTGTGGAGGATGGGGTGGTGCAGTGGTTGGCTCACCCACAGCTGGCCCTGCCAGCATTCACCCCGCAGCCTGGTCAAAATGGGCCCACAGGGCCTCCCGGACCTGGATCCCCTCAGGGTCGACCTGGCAACTGGGGGCAGCGAGTGGCTGGACGTCGGCCCTGCCAGCCTCCATAGCTCAGCCCAGGAAGAAGGCCTCTCCCTTGCTCTCCACCAGGTTGTGGAGTCTGCTACACGTGCCCACAACCTGGGGGATGTTGGTGAGGCCTGCATCCAGGCGGGTGAGGAGACACCTCCAGCGCCCTTTGAGGCGGCCAAAAGTGCGCTCAACCACATGGCATGCATGGTTCAAGCGCGTGTTGAACCGCTCCTGGCTGGCTGTGAGATGGCCCATGTAAGGGTGCATGAGCCAGGGCTGGAGGGGGTACGCCGCGTCTGTGATGACGCAGAGGGGCATGGTGGTGTCCCCCACAGGGATCTCCCACTGGGGAATGTAGGTCCCCAGCCGGCGGCACAGGCCCGAATTTCTGAATACCCGGGCGTCGTGGGTGCTGCCAGGCCAGCCAACATAAATGTCCAGGAAGCAGCCCCAGCTGTCCACCAAGGCCTGGAGGACCATGGAATGGTATCCCTTCCTACTGA
The DNA here is from genome assembly GCF_033958435.1 of Carettochelys insculpta. Taxonomy (NCBI): domain Eukaryota; kingdom Metazoa; phylum Chordata; order Testudines; family Carettochelyidae; genus Carettochelys; species Carettochelys insculpta. Next base: position 100,175,638 of record NC_134142.1, read on the forward strand.
GGAAGCGTCCTCCACTGTGCTCCAGGGCACGGATGGGGATATGGGTCCCATCCAGAGCCCCAAAGCAATTTTGGAAGCCCAGGCTGGCAAACCCCGTGATGGCAGCATCCGGGTCCCCAAGCCGCACGAGCCTGTGGAGGAGCAGGGCACTGATTGTGCAGATGAGCTGCAGCGGAAGGACATGAGAGAGCACCAGTGAGGGGTGTGCAGGGTGTGTCTGGCCCTCCACCCCTGGGCTCCCCCCAACCCCCCGAGGGCTCCCCTCCCCAGGTCCTCTTACCTCCATGAGGACAGCCCCGACAGTGGCCTTGCCCACGACGAACTGCTGTCATGGATCAGTAGCTGTCTGGAGTGGCCAGCTTCCAGACAGCAATGCCGACCCGTTTCTCGACGGTGAGGGCACATCGTATGGAGGTGTCCTGGTGCCGTAAGGCAGGGGTGAGCCACTGGCAGAGCTCCAGGAATGTCTGCTAGCTCATCCGGAAATTCTGGAGCCAGCGGTCATTGTCCCACTTGCCGAGCACCAGCTGCTCCCACCAGTCCGTGCTCGTGGGGTAGCTCCACAGCCGGCGGCATGTGCGCCGGGTGGGAGGGGGGCTGGGAGGGCAGCAAGGTCTGGGGCTGCTTCCTCATCCCCTGGGGGCAGCTCATCTTCCTCAAATAAAAGATGGTCAGCTGCCTCCTGCATGGAACTAAGCAGGGCAAGCACTGCTCCTCCAGGGGCGGGTGTGTGGACCTCTGGCTGCTGCTGCGGGTCCATGCTGCTTCCACAGGGTGTGCGTGATTGTGGCTCTGCAGACCGCGTGCTGTGCAGGCTGCGCATGTCTGGGAGGGGCCCTTTAAGGGAGCGGCTTGCTATTGTCCCGCAAGTGCTAGTCCGCCCTGTGACCCTGTCTGCAGCTGTTCCTGGCACCCTTATTTCGATTTGGGCCGCTTTGGTGTGTAGACGCTCCCCTGCAGCGCCTACTTCGATGTAGTGCTGCCCAATGTCGACGGCACCAGCCCTGGAGGACGTGTAGACGCAATTCATCAAAATAGCTTATTTTGATTTCGCTACATCGAAATAAGCTATTTCGATGTAGCATCCCCATGTAGACGTAGCCATAATGTGGTATAGTCTGACTGTGGATGATGCATAGTTAAAAAACTACTTAGCATATTCAACCTCAGTAGCTGTAATGTTGTTGTTGTAGGTGAATTAATTTTTATTTGTCAATGTTCATTCTTTAGCTAGAATGGCCCTAAACAAATATAAATTGTTTTCAAAATAGCAATGCAGAAAATAAGCCTATCAACTGTTTACTCTAACTTCATTTGTTACCTGGTCATGAACTGGATTTTAAATCATAATGTTTACTACAGTAAAATTTTGCCTAGCTATTCAGGCAGAGAGACTGTTCTATGTCCTCCTTTAAAATTACTGGACTGAACAAAAAGTGATCTAATTTGCTTTTTAAATGCCTGGATTAAAAAAATCCATTATTTTATTACTGGAGAAGATGCCAAAGCACATAGACAAAGGGACAATAAAATTTTATGAACTACATTCAGAAAGCTATATTCTATGTAAAGATGTATCAATAGCAATTCTATTCTTGGAATTTTTAATAACAATTTGTCAGACTATGATGCATCCCTAAAACAAGATTGATTTTAGATCCAGTATTCAAACTTAAAGCCATACACCAAAGAGAAAGAAAGAAAGAAAGAAAAAGAAAGAAAGAAAGAAAGAAAGATACCAGTGCTAACAAAAGATATAGTCTTAGAGGATGAGATTCTGTTCTAATCACAGTCATATGGACACCAGAAGTTATTCCATTTTTATACCAGTCTCAGAGCAGAGTCTGGCTTAGGGTTATTTAGAAAACATTTGGAGCCAATACTGACCCCATTGGTGTCAAAATTAAAACCTGAAGTAGAGGACTATTATATTTTCTTTAAAATGTCCTTATGTCTTTATTACTTACTGACACCCTAGGCTAGTAAAGTTGAAATCTTGTAAATTCTATTTGTGCATTTTACTTTTTGCCCTTCACACACTAATAGTAGACCAAATTACAACCTTGCGCTTGTCTCCTCTTGATTTCTCTCATAGGATCAGTAATCCTTAAACCAATACATTTCTTGCACTGCTTCAAAATGTAATTGACTATCTGGAACCAAGAAGAACTTTCTTCAGTTGGGTTCAGCTGTATTCTACACCGATCACTCTTTTTCTGCTTAGAATGATGTTCACTTTTTCAGTTTGGTTCTCCTGTGCCCTCAAAACAGTCTTGTCTGGATTGCCAACACTACAAATAAGGTTTAAATTTAGAAATAAACCATTTTAATTGGTGGGTTTTTAAAGCACCTCATTAGCTATCCCACGCCTCCTACACACAAAAAGCCTAAGACTGATTTGGGAATTACCGCAGTTAGAAAGAAAACGTCTAACCCAGAACTTCACACATTCAGTTACAGCTTCAGAGAGCAAGGTTTTGCCATTCTCACTCAGACTGACTCCAGTGAAACCACTCACAGAGGAAGGGTTAGGGCAATACAGGGAGGGCTGACAGATTTGCCGGACCCTAGGCAAGGTGTGGTACCAAGCTCTGGAAGATGGCCCAGAGCACATGTGCCACTGTGTAGCACTCCAGTGGCAATTTAAAGGGACAGTGACTCCCGCTGCTGCCACAGTGGAAGCAGGACCAAAGACATGGGCCCCAGCTCTTGGGAAGCTGCCACATTTGACCTCCTCCTCCCCCCACCCCCAGTAAGCAGGCCTGGAGCAAGAGGATCTAACCTTAGAGAGTATGTCTCGATGGAACTTGTGGGAGGATTTGCTACACTGTGTGTGCACCCCTCATGGTTTTTAGAACATGGGACCACTAGAACAGTAATAGCCATCTATCTGTACCGTGGCATGCAGCCAGCCAGATTATGAGCAGCACCTGGCAGGTATGTCCATAATGTGCCCTAAGAATTGTACCATATATACAAATTAACCTCAAATTTTGCTTGATCTTCTACATGTGATCAAACTGAGGAAAAAAAACAGAAGAATTTAAAATTATCATGGGCAAAAAATGATCAAAGGATTTTTCCCTTTCCTCTTTCTCATTCTCTTAATAATTCCTCAGGCACTGATTAAACTGGGATACAAAATAAATTGCAGATAGTAGTGGAAACAGTAAACCCAAAATGCCATTTTTCAGAACATCCTAAATTATTATGGTCTTCAAACAGAGAGTGATGGCCATAGGAAAAAAAAAATCTATAAAAAAAACCACAAAAGCCCCATCATATCATAAAGCTATAGTGCTACAGCTAAATTTTTAAATTAAATTAACAAAATATTTCTCCTCATAGCAGACAAGCTCTGCATTTTTTTCTTCATGAAAACAACAGTATTACTTTATTACTTCCATTGCATTGGCAGCTGAGAGATCTGAGGCCTGCACCTCACTGTGGAGTATCAACCATTAACACGAACACGTTCTGTGCCCATGAGCCAATATACAAAAAGAAGATGCTTGTACCACCTCAGAGTACCCCATCCAGTGTTCAATTTCCAGCCATAGCCAACCGCTCATACTGCAAAGAAAGGAGGAGAAAATGCATCCACAACATATCCAGCCAATTGTGCATCTAGGACCAGGGCAGGGGAGTGACAGAAGCCTTCCCTGAAAGTGACCAGATGACTGAAGAATGAGATTTGATTATAGTCATCATCTTAATTCGGAGCTACAAGTGTTATAAGTGGGTAGAAGGTAATGAAAGCAATTCTGTTCTCTCCACAGCCCAGCAAAGGGTGAGGAGAGGGAATCAGATTCACATATTCTAAAGACAGAAGAGACCATTATCATCCAACCTAACTCTGTCCACGTTTCTCCCAGAATCTGGCTTAAGTCAGCGTTCCCTGTAAGCAGAGTGTTTGGATGGCCACCCAAGAGATGCAGGTGCAGCCTAGCTAATTGGCAGAACACCCACAGCCAGCAGCATGTGGTTTCTATTGGTGATGCATATCCACACATGCCATGGATTGAAAAAACTTAGAGGGAACACTGCTTACAGTGATTTTTTAAAAGATCTCTCTTATCCTCAGAAGGCCTCAGTGTGAGGCAGAGTCTACCAAGACCCTGGTAAACTGTTCCATTGTTCAATCACTCCCACAGCTAGGAATTGGCATCTCAGACAAAGCCACCCTTCCACTTTCAGATACTGGATAGTGCTATGCCTTTGTCGTTGAGGTTGGCCATTATCATTATCTTTTCCATAGGTAAGTGTCTACACCTGGAGTTCTCATCCCTCCTCATCATCCTAAATAGGAATCACTGCACATACTGGGCACTGCACCACCACAGAGAGTTCCGTCAGGGGACACAGGAAGAGACAACAAATAAATAACCCAACATACGGGGATTAGAGAACAAGTTAAAAGCTGAGATAGATGCGTTTGTATATGTTAGTTGTCAGTGTGCTCTTAGCATCATCATAGGCGGTTACCAGGTCCAGAACTGGAGCCCTCCAAAGAGGGCTTCATTAACCCCCCTGGCACCCTTTCTTCTGGTCTTTTCTGGCCATGTCATAACTGAAGATTCCACTTTCTGGGAGCAGTCAAACTGTCTCAACACTGGCTGCAGTCCCTGCTGGGTAAATCATCTGGCTGCTTGCCCCAACCCCAGCACCACTGACTTTGCATTAGGGCCCTGAGTGACAAATCCAAGCAACCAAGTAGCATCGCTTACCTAGAAACCATGTTCCCTGCACTGCTCTGTCCAAAAGTAGTAGATTCTTTCTGCCTGCCAAGCACCCAGCCCTCCCTCCTTGAGCCCTGGGTAGCCACTAATCCTGCCCTATCCTGTGGCTCTTATATGAGCTTGCTGATCCCTGAATGGCCGTTCCACACAGGGCCTTTTCCTATTGGCTGCTTCCTGCGCCGCCTCCCTTGGGCTTCATTAATCCCTTGCACACCAGTAGAGGGTAGACATGCCATCACAAGGCCTAATCCTTGCCATTTCTTTAATGAACATACATTTATTTAAGCACCAGCTAGGATTACATTATCCAACAGAATCTGCTCTAAAAGTAGGCTCAGAAAGATTAGTTGTTTTTTTTTTTTAAAAAGGTCAGTGAACACTGATTTCAAAACATAAGTAAAATGAGAAAAAATACACACAATTTACAGATAGGCAAAGTTAGAAAAATGGCACCTGAGAAATTATTAAAGCTATTTGCTTCATATATTTTTGATATCTGATATCATTTGCGTTTTAAAGCTTTAACTTTTGATTCACAATGTATATTGTCATTATATAATTACTAACTCCATTATACTTTCAGATTCTCTAATTTAAACTGATAAAATTAAAAGCCTACTTTGATGATATCCACTGAAATTATTTTATTTTTAATCTAATTCTACAAAACCTATATAAGAGCATTCCTGTCCCAGATCAGACCATTGGCCAATTAGTTCCAGAACAGAGCCTCTGGCTAATATTTTACATGGGGAAGGTACATAAACCACTACATAATGCTGCATGGGTGGGCAGAACTTCTTCATAGATGAGTACAGTGATTATCTTCTGCCTTGAATCATGACATTTGATTATCTTTCTCTTATTTTTCATAATACCAAATCCTACCATTGTCATAAAGTTATCCAAGTGTTTTAAAAAACTCAGCCACAACATTTGATTTGATCACCACCTGCAGCAATGACTAGCACAGGTTCACTATACACTCTGCATTTGGTCAGTAATATGTTTTTACTATTATTCCTTTTGTTTTTCCTGGAAAAGGGTTAAAATAAACATCTGATCTGTTTCATTTCTGTCTTCAAAATTCTGAATGTCTTAATCAAACCTTCCGGGGGTGCACATTTTCACCTGGAACACACAACTGCAGGAAGGTGTAAGAAATAATGAAGCCACGCTTTCTCAGGCTACCGTGCTCTCCTCAATCTTCCTGACCAGAGAGAAGATGAGAGATGAAGAACGGAAGGAACCAAGACCCACTCTCCCACCTTACATGCATTAGTCAGCACATAAAAATTTGTTGCTGGTACAGGTGCAACAGATTACTCCCTCCACAATACGCCAGCTCTTGCAATAAGAGAATTGAATAATTGGGTACATCTATACTGCTGCAGAGAACATGCTTCCCAGTTCAGACAGACAGATACACATTAGCTCTTTTCAAGAAAAGTTGTGCATTTAAAAATAGCAGCTAAAATATCAGTGTAGCTGGGGTTATCCAAGTGGCACCTCAGTGAGCTGCCTGATGATAAATGTGCCCTGACTGCCCATGCTACACACAGCTACACTGTTATTTCAGCATGTTAGCTCAAGAAGAGTTAGAACATCTTTCTGGTGAAGATGGCAAGCATACCCCAGCTGGAGTGTAGATGCATCCTTAAGAAGTGCTTATGAGACGTGACACACTTTACTGTGGCTGCTCTTGGTGCTATACAGATATGTGATATGAAGCTTTTAAAAACTCTTTCTTCCACATTTTGAGACTTCAATAATTAAGGGGCCAATCTGAAGAAATAATGTTGACATTTTAGACAAAAAACACCATGGCAGAGGGAAAAAAAGCAATACATCCAAACAATGCTTTCTTGTTATCTGCTATGTCTAAAGCCGTGTGAAAGTCCTCTATTTTTTTTCAATTGTTGATTTGGGAATTTCTTATTTTAGTTTACCCCAAGGAGGTGGGAGAGAGGGTTAGATGGAAGGTTCTGAGGTAAAATTAAACAGCATATTCACCATATGCAGGCAGCTCTTGTACCATGGGGCTGCACCTGGCTCCTTGCTCTGCGCACTGCAACCTGACGCACAGTGTTGCAGCACTACTCAGGGCATAGCATGGCGAGCCCAACTCTTGATATAGAAGAGGAAAAGGGAACTCACTTGACCAAATTTCAGCCACCCTGCAACTTCATGCATCAAGTCACAATGCTTAGAGCAAGAAGCCAGGCCCAGTCCTGTAGGACGGGAGCAGCACAAGGATTTCCTTCTCTTTATACAGTGGTTTTCATTTTTATTCTGTATTTCACATTAGAAAAAACCAACCAACAACACAGGGCTTTCACTCTCTCTCTCTCCATCCCCCTGTGACCACATATCTGGACTTAGGCTCTGTGCTTCCTTCCACAGAACTGGCTATTCCTCCATTGTACATCCTGAAATCAAACTAAGAAAGGAAAGAAAAATTACAACTGAAAAATAAATTGGATTCTCTAGAATGAACAAGTCACACCTACAGAAAATTAATGTCCAAAATGGGAACTGTGTCATTTAAGACAGACTGGGACTTAGTCAAACTTTATTTTGGTTACTAAGGTAGGCTCAAAAGGAAAAAAATACTACTTACCCCAATCTTCAATGAAAGTACAAAAGAGAGCCAACTGAAAAGAATACCTGTCAAAGGCAATTTAACTCACTTAAAAAATAGAACCTAACTATAAAATGCAGAATAACAGAACGCAGCTCTATAAAATGTACTCCATAAGAAGTAAGCTTAGTTAGAAAGACATTTTCTATGCCATGGGTATTTAATGGGTAGCTTGCTGCCCTGGACAAACTGGAGAAATGGTGTGAGGCAAATAGGATGATGTTTAATAAGGACAAATGCAAAGTACTCCACTTAGGAAGGAACAATCAGCTTCCTACATACAGAATGGGAAGTGAGTGTCTATGAAGAAGTACTACAGAAAGGGATCTAGGTGGCATAGTAGACCACAAGCTAAACATGAGTCAACAGTGTGATGCTGTTGCAAAAAAAGCAAACGTGATTCTGGGACGCATTAACAAGAGTGCTGTGAGCAAGACACGAGAAGTCATTCTTCCACTCTACTCAGCACTGATTAGGCCTCAGTTGGAGTATTGTGTCCAGTTCCAAGCACCACATTTCAAGAAAGATGTGGAAAAATTGGAGAAATTTCATAGAACAGCAACAGGAAGATTAAAGGTCTAGAGAACATGAGCTATAAGGGAAGTCTGAAAGAACTGGGCTTGTTTAGTTTAGAAAAGAGAAGACAGACGGGACATGATTGTGGTTTTCAAGTATAAAAAGAGGATTACAAGGAAGAGGTAGAAAAATTGTTCTCCTTGGCCTCTGAGGATAGGACAAGGAGCAATGGGTTTAAACTGCAGCAAGGGAGGCTTAGGTTGTACATTAGGAAAACTTTCCTGTCAGGGTAGTTAACACTGGAATAAATTGCTTAAGGAGGTTGTAGAATCCCCTTCACTGGAGATATTTAAGAGCAGGTTAGACAGACATCTATCAGGGATGGTCTAGATGGTGCTTGGTCCTGCCGTGAGGGCAGGGCTGGACTCAATAACCTCGAGGGCCCTTCCAGTTCTAATGTTTTATTATTCTATAAAATACCATAGCAATCACACCACCACTTGGTGCATATCACTGCCTTTCTCCATCTGCTACTATGTACCATGTGCATAGCATTTATTAAATCAACTTTTGAGAAAGGCAGATTCAAACAGTACCATCTTAAAAAATCACATTTGTAGGGTAAGTTTTCTAGTCAGATTGTCACTCACAGAACTATTACTAAAATTATCAATATGCAGAAAGAAGCTGAAATCAAGTTTTCTCCTTTTCCCCTTTATAGCTTCCTCATATACTGCTTTTTAATGTTATCCCAAGGCCAAAGGGGAGAAAAAACACATAGCCTCCCATTGCAAGAAAAGGAAAACAAGAAAAAAAATATTACTGACAATGGCAGACACCAATTATTTCCTATTTAAAAAAAAAAGTTTCCAAAGCTTTTAACTCTGTCTACTAATGTTACTGGCTGACCTTCTTCTGTACAACCTCATCAGTGGTCATGCTAAGATTTTGTCAAAGTTAAAATTTTAAAATAATCTTAAGGTCTTGCATGGAGTTACACAACTAGTCACTACTAATAATTACTAAGACATATTTGCACTAAGACAAGATATATCACATATGCCATAAATAATTCAAAAGTTTTGAAGGTTTGGGTTTGTTGGATTTTGTATTTTTTAAGGTGAAGCATAAAATTCTGTTTTCATAAAAACTTAGAGCTTATGGGCTCACTTATGATGGAATGCTACTTGTTTGTTTTTTAAGTATTTCTTAAACCCATTCATTTCCATCATAAATAGTCATTTCATAATGCATTGTAAATAATGTATTAGGTAAACTTTCTCCACAAAATCTGACCAATCATAGAGTCTCTTTATTAACAGCTACAGACAGAAGACCTGGAAATACAACTATAAATGTTGACCAATTCTGATTTTTTTAAATCAAAACTCCTTAATTAAACCAATTTATTGATCAAGTCAATTCCAATATGTGCACTTCCCATCAGATATGAATCAATGCTCTGAAAGTTTCTTTAATAAAACAACATATAAGAGAGAAGCTCCAGGCACTCAGCAAGTTAAAGATGATCTGCTGGTCAACACCACAATATTTAAATGATATGTCAGATAACATTTTAATCATTCTGAATGTAAAAACAGTTTTCATTTACAATCTGTTATAATATGTATTTTTTCAGTCCCTGTCTAGTTTGCAATTGTAAACAATATTATCTGTGTTGTACAATATTAATCAGGACTAAAAGCATGGAAAGAACTCATAACAATATACAGCAATTGCTACTATGAATATGACATCATCTCCTATTCTTAATCATCCACAACACTGAAAATCCAGCTACTCAGGCAACCAATTGCTCCAGAGACTCTACTGACACAGACTAAAATTATGAGCTCACTGTACTGTGAATCATTAGAGAGAGAAGTTTCAACAACCTTGACCCACATGTATAATGTGAACAGATACTTTAATTCCTCTTCTAGGCATGCTGTTCAAAATTCAAAAATTGTTGGAAGAGGGACACTTAGTAAATCTAAGCAGTTCCAGCAGTGATGCTCATGACAAATACAGCATAATTCCACAATGACTAGAAGAGCACACGAGCATAGCAAATTACATGTAAAAGTGGTTCCAATTTGTACAGTGTTGTTATTCTATGCTATTTTTATAGCAGATTCCACCCCTGCAGAATCAGGTATTCGTGGGATGGTTAAGATAACCTTTGCCTGCAAAATACGACCTGCTCTATTGTATTTTTCTAGTGAACTGCCATTCAGAAAATTATGATCCATCAGAGAAAACATTGCACTACGAGAATAATTGCATCAGACAAGGCACAAACATAACTATAAGCTTTATGAAAATAAAGTGTTACTGACCATGATCTAGCAGAGGTCTTCAGCATGTACGTTACCTTAAGCACCTGCGTAGTTCTTACGAATTCAATAGAACTGCTTACACAATTAAAGCTGAATTTAAGTGTTTCTGCTGAACTGAGCCATAGGATTTCATAGAGCTATGCTGATTTACACCTTTTGAGGATGTGTTGCCTTTACTCCCAAGGTATGGACTCCACCATGAGCATTCATATCACAATGGATATCATCAAGATCATTTGTGAGTCAAGGATGAACTGCATATCTCGAAATAGAAATATCTATATATCTTGAAACAGATAGCAATAACTTTGGACCTCACAATTTACAAGGCATTTTACATACTTATTATGCTTGTTATTTATCCTCAGCCCATATTGTTTCTAAGCAGTTACTAGATCAGAAAAGACCTGTGCTATTTCTGAAACAGCAAATGCTTCATTTAACCTACTGCAATTAAAAAACCCTAAAATGATTTAACAGTAAATTTACAAATAAAATGGCTGTTTTCAGACCAATTCTTCTCTTTCTTTCCCCATAAGAACAAAAGGAAAATCTGAAGGGAAAAAAGAGAGTTCCTGGGGAAACCAAGGGGTTATTTAAAATAACAAATTTCCATAATACATTGCCTCTTCTCATCTATGCAGAATGTACCTTGGACTGTGTCTTACAGGTCCTGGAATCATTCAGGGCCAAGTCTATGTGTTAGTAGATCTGAGCTCTCTCTCCAAGGCTATAAGCGACCTCATCCCTGATCTTCTCCCAGGACACACTTTAGCTGATCAAAATCTAGCTATACACACTAAAAAGAATAAGAGGAATTAAAGAAGAGTCCATGTGGCTCTGCAAAGTCAATATACTCAGGTTGCTTTAACTACTAGCAAATGGCATTAAGTTCTCTCACATGAAAGCCCCATATAGAAGAGCAGCAAGTAGAAGAACCCTTCAGTTTCTTCAAACAGTACTAATTAAAAATTTTGAGGAACTACCTTCACTAATAGGTATCTGATCTGTCTTCAGTATCAAGAGATCAATATTGAGAATTGAAATTCCAGGTGGCAGCTTTGCAAACATCAACTCTCACTCATTGTGATGGTGAGGCACAGAGGCAGCTGCAACTCTAGTAGAATGAATTCTGAGTCATGAAACTTAATATGGAGTTCAATCTGGCCATAACAGGATGAGAGGTAAAATCTGACTTCATTCAGGCACCCTCATCCTTCGATTTCACAGTGACAAGTGAAGTATAACAGTATAGACAAACTTAGAACTGCTTTCCCACTTGTATGTCTCCCTATAAGTAAGAGATGACTGGGATGACTTCTAGAAAGAAGACTTTTGATCTTACCAGGTAGTAACCAATAGCTTTTTAAATCCAAATCTTGCAATTTGGCATCAGTAGGCATATTACACTGCCTTGGAGAAAAGAAAAACAAACTTGTAAATTGCCTGACTCCACTAGGATCCCGGGCCTAGTTTTGGCACGTATTTCAAAGGAGAATATAAAATAAATTTGCCCTTGGTGAAGACTTTAGATGAAGGATCTGCCATGAGAAATTTTAAACTGACTGAAATCAGAAACTTGAGATGGTAACATATTTCCTCTTCAGTGGGTAATTCTTAATGGGTTTGTAGATTCTAACACCACCAACTTCATTTCAGAGAACTTGTTGCCACCCTAAATCATGAACTCATAAACCAAGCCACTAAGTATATGATCCCACTTGGCAAGATATCTAGGAATGCCCAACACAAAGCTACATATTGCACCATCAGCAGCTTTTTCATATCATCATCATCATCAATACAGAAGCAAGCAGCTTTTGCCACACTGGCCACCAAAGACACAGACTACTTTTACATTGCACGTCAACAGTTAGGATAAATCTGACTGTGTGTGTCTCAAGAGAAAGTTGATTGGCACAATGAAAATGGGCACATGGGTATGTGCACATTATGCATTATTAAGCAGTCATTTATATTAGTCATCAATCACCCACATTAGGATCATCTGGAGTCCTCTCTTGCATCTATTCAACACTGTCCTGATTGTTGGAAGAACTATTCTAAGAAATTATTTTATATCCAGGAATATTTTGTGATCTTTTATTTTGTACCTATTTTGTGAGAAACATTTTCAGAACACAAAACAAAGGTTATTGCAAATTTTATTAAGCACATCCTTATATTGATCAAACGCACAAAGAGAACAATTCTATGCATTAACCCAAAAAAGCATAAAATGCTAAACCGCAGGAAACAGAGCAAAGTCCCTATCAGTTGACTCAGGCTATGTCAACATTACAAGATAAATTTTAATTTATTAAAATTGATTTTGTAACCCTGGGTTTTATAAATGTGAATTTGAGTATCCTCACCTCCCCATTGGCTTCCCACAAAGTCGACTTATTGCTACCACACTCAATCAGCAAACATCGATTGTCGCAGCAATGCATTGTGGAAACCTATCCCAAAGTTCCCTCATCCCCACAGCATTCTGGGTATTTTCACTGGCGCAGCATGGGAAAAAATGCCCTGCAAGTGGTTGTGGGTATGTCATGTCATCTTCCAACGTTGCACTGCCCTCATTCTCCTCCCGGGGAAAGCAAACAGCCATTTTTCCAGGAGAATGGAAGGAAAAGCAGGATACTAACAAACATCACCAGATTCACTGAAATCTCTTGCTTCTATAACTGAATTGTTATTTATAACTGTAGCTGTAGCTAAATAATCAAAGATTTTACAAAAAGCAGCAGGTGTCAGTCTTCTCAACTGGCCTTCCAGCCACTCTCCCGCTTCTCTCTTGATTACATATGTTCCCTGAAAATAATACAGGAACAATGCAAAGCTTGACGAAAGAGTAAAGATTTTGAAAAGAAAGATTTTGTGAGGCAGTTTTTGGCTTCCCAGTCCATTACACAGCTTCTGTGCCCTGGGATAACCCAGCAGTCTGTGTCTTCTCAACTGGCCCTTTGCCCACTTTTCCCTGCGTTAAGGGAGCCAAAGAATGAATAGAGGATGGAAAATATTAGTAAAAATATTTTGAGCTTCCCACAACACTTCAGTTGTCCAAAACAGGATGAGGCTGAAATCTCTTGCTTTTATAGTGCAAATATCAAAAATTTTACAATAAGTAGCAGGTGTCTGCTTTGGGCTGAAAGTGAAGCAAGGTGTCTGTGCCTGTCATCTCTGCTGGCCCTCCACCCACTCTTCTGTGTGGTAAGGAGGACAAAGCTTGAAGAAAGAGGATAGAAAAGGTAAGGAAAAAGATTTTGGGCTTCCCATTTCACTAGAGTTGTCCGACACAGGGGATGGTGCTCGCCCTATTTCAACAAGTGGTGATACTTGGGTTGGGGGAAGCCAGCCTTGACTGACTGTTAGGGTGCCACATCTCTCTCATCCCATGGGAGGATTGGGAGGATGAAAGGCCAGATTGACATGGATCTTTTGGGCAGGAGGCATGGGGTCCGTGGCTCGAGGACTTGTTGAGATGGTCCCCCCACCAGCGGCTGCAAGATCCTGAAAATCTTAGCTACCGGGGCAGACTTCCTCCCAATAGCAGCAAGACCCCAAAATATTTTTCCAGGGGGGTGGAGGGACCCATGGCTTGGGGGTCAGTTGAAGCAGTCCCCCCCCAGGCAGCAGCAAGCCCCCAAAAATCTTAGCCACTGGAGGAGACTTCCCCCAGGTGGCAGCCAGCACCCAAAAATCTTTTCCGCCCTTGGAGCCCTCATCGCACACAAGCCAGGACATGGTGCTGCCCAGCAGCATGGTCTGCACTGAGCAGCGGGAACGTTCTGTTATTGGGTTGAGGGGCTAGCCACATGATATGGTTGGGCATGGGAAAGACCCTGACTGCATGGTGCCTGTGGGGAAGGAAGGAGGGACCCCTCCACAAATGTAAACAGCAGGAAAGAAGTTTCTAGTCCTATCATCCAAAGATGACACTCCCATCTCCCTAGCTGCCACGTGGTGGAGTGGGGCAGGGGCTGGGGGCAGCGCAATAAAGAAACCTCAAGTGCTTTGTTAGCAACGTAGAGACAGAACCATAAACTCCATGTTTAATGGGTAGATGAGCATATGCCACTGATAGTAAAGAATGACGTTCCTCAGCCTCTCATACAAGCATGACCCCACAGCCTTCTGGTGCTGAATTCAAATTCATGGGTTTCTTGTTACCTAATTCCTGTGCATGAGGCTGAGGAGATGAAAGCTGCCAGAGTGGAGCACTGTGGGACATTTTGGGATACATACGGGACATCTCTGGAGGCTAAGGAATTTGATTAAATGACATGGTGCTTCCACACTAGCCTTCATTTGAACTTTTAAATGCAAACTTGTCATTACACCCAGCCGCTTCTGATGATGTCAGAATATTGATCTTAGTGCTCCCTAAAATTAACCTAATGGTTTTTACAGTGAAGACTGTGACATTGTAATATCAGACTAATTGACTTAAATTCAAATTTATCTCATAGTAGAGACAGCCTCATGCTCATGCTAATAGGATACAGATAGTGCTCTTGAACTCAGCAAAGGAAAGTGTGTCAGACCCCCAAGGTTCAGCCTGAGCAGAAACTTCCATACTCCTACTTTTAGCATGAGCTCCAGCATGAGTCTGAATCAGTTGATGTGGTATCTAACTTACTTCCACATTTTTCCCCCAGGTGTAGACTTACACTAAGTGACTTACCCAATATGCCCAGCTTACAAGATCCTCATACACCTTCACATCATGATTGTCAGCTGGTGTTATACACCTAAGCCAGCTGCTTACGTAGCCTGTTGTTCTAACAGCTTGAACTGTCTTCTGATCACACTTATTATGTCTCTTATGATGACTCGACATTACCCTCTACTCCCAACTGTCTTTTGTGAAAGTGTCATGTTGTCCCTACCCCCACCTGTTAAGGGTCTGCATCTGATCTTCCTACTGCAGTGGCTGACAGGTATCAGGGTTTAAGTGTGCTTAGAGCTCAACAGCCCTTCTGATCCTTTGGGCAAGACAGGCATACCCACTTAGGGGCCTTCAGCTTGGGAAAGCATTGGAGCTGCTCATCAGCTGTGGGGTGGCATCAGAACCCAGGCAACACTACAAAACAGAGGTGCCTCCGGGTTTGACAACAGCAAGTGGTAGTTTGAAAATGTTAGCTGCCCTTAAATGATGAACTTAGCCATCAGGATATCTTTGAAAAACTGGGTCTATGCATCTTAGCATATTAGAAAACTGTGTCAGTAAATCAAAAAAGAAAAAACCACATTGCAAAACCAAGGAAGGCTCAGCATGAGCTTGTCAAATCAGTAAGCCATCATAGTGTCTTGAAATTTAGTTTACAGATATGGAAGAACAGTTACAATTTGGTTTTTACAATACTCTCTTACTGCCTATGGTAGTCCTTCGAAGACCTTGTTCACTGACCCTAAAAAAAAATATTTAATGTAATGTTGGAGTTCAGTTCACAAGATAACATTCAGTTACCCAGACTGTCACCTCTCCCAGATGTGCAGGTTCCTGTCATTTGAAATATCATAAGTAGTCTTGGATAACTTGATTTACCCATGCCCTAGTGACTCTCAATGACCTCCTGAGCTTTTTAAATCATGCCAATTAGATTGTGAAGACTGCTTAATTTTTTTTTGCAGAAGGAAAATGTCCTGCAGTGGCCAATTATACCTTGAAACACATTTTTCTTTTTGTTGAAATAAGGCATTTGCTGAAATTTTTCCATCTTCCTTGAAAATAGAAAAGACATTTTTAATCAGATCCCTTGTCCATACTGTCCCAATGTCCCTATGCAAGCTAGTGTACCATTACTACTTTACAAAGATAACTTTTGGTACCCTAGGGGACATTCATGGAACACGGCATGCAGAGACTGCCGTAACAAAACAACGGCAAATCTGGGCAGTTCCTCTTCCTCTTTGTTGAGCCACATTGATTTTTAATTCCAGTTAAAATGGAGTTAAGGATCACATAATGAGTCTTAGAAAGCATTGGAGTGGTTTAGAAAAATACTACCATCCACCAAGAGGCAGAATTGATGGTACAAAGCTTGGGAAAGTATTTTCTACTCCAACTGTCAATGCTATACCATCTGCTCAGCACCCCCTCCACACCCACCATGTCATGATGAGCAAGGCAGGTGGTGTGGGAAGCAATATGCTAACTATCTCACTTCCAACAGAGGGTCTGCTCCTGGTGGCTGATACTGCTGGGACTGAGCTTTCAGAGCACATGTTCATAGGTCAGGTTCTGGCAGAGTGAATCAAATCAACCACTAATCCTAGCTAATACAAAGAAATCCATTTTAAAAACGATAGGGTGGATACATAACCAAAGTGATAAGAGGCTGAAATCAAGGAAGGGAAATTTAGGTCTTGTCATAATTGTTATGTGAAATTTAAAATAAAACTACATCACTATCAGTTCCTTTCTCATTGAAGGAAATGAGGAAATATTTAATTGTAAACCCCATTAAATGCAATAAATCCTGTGCTGCTATTACATGGTTTGCACTGTTTATAAGATTGCTACAGGTCCTGTGACCTACCTCCAGACAAGAGTTCTTAGGTCAGATTGGCCAGCAGTTACCTAAACAAACAGTCCGAACCAGATTCCTCTCCTGGTCAACAGATGAAACCTTGGGTCTCAGCTTTGGTTCCTCCTTGCCTGGGGCAGTGGGATTCAGATGTTCCTTCAGGTGGTTGGGCTCAGGCTTTGATCCCTATCCTGCTGTTATGTTGTAATTTTCGGTGTCAGAAGGGGCTCATGGTAAAATTAAGCATGAGAAATTTCCCATGAATCCTGTGTACAGGAACATCATCTCTCTAATACTATCCTTCCGCATAATATAAACAATGGTTTTGATCTTCTTCATTTGTTCCTCACTTAACTCCCAGGAAACAGAATTTTGTATGCTCAAAGAATACAGAGCCAGGCACAACACAATGCGCAACATCCCAATCTAAAACCAGAGATAATACTAAGCAAATCAGAAACCTATAAGGTTTCGTAACAGGAAGGATGAAGGGTTTTGCAATTT
Organism: Carettochelys insculpta; assembly: GCF_033958435.1. Taxonomy (NCBI): domain Eukaryota; kingdom Metazoa; phylum Chordata; order Testudines; family Carettochelyidae; genus Carettochelys; species Carettochelys insculpta. Next base: position 100,192,913 of record NC_134142.1, read on the forward strand.
GAAGCCAGTCAGGGAAATTTTCGTTTCCCATTTTTCCTAGAATGAGCCATGTATAACCTCCAAACAAATAGGCCTAAATTTTCCTTTTAATTTAAACCAAGTTAACAGGAAAAAAAGGATAATCCTGAATATTTGATTTAGAATGGTGACTTATGCAAGACTGGTAGCTCTCCAACTCAGGCAGGATCAATGCCCCCACCAGAATGTGCTCTGGGACCCTGTATTAAGGGACAATTTATTTGTTAAACAAAAGCAGGATAAAATGAAGTCGTTCGAGCCCACATAGGCTAGAATTCCCAGAGGCTTTTCTTTCATGTCTCTTTGATCCAGAAACTCTCACAAGAGGCTTTTAATTCCATTCAGATTTCTAGCTCAATTAAGGTCTTGTTATCGTGTATAAGGACCTAGTGCTCTTCAGGTTCTCAACTGACTCCTAGCACAACAGCCTCAGTGGAGAGGCAACTAATCAGTCATCGGAAGAGTGGGGTCCATCACCCCTTAAAGGGATCAGTCACTATGAAAGGCAGTTCAAGGCGCACAAAACACCGTATCAGATACAGTTCATGCGGATTTATACTATCAGATCAACTTAGTTCATTACAAGGTGCTGTTAACTGCAAAACAGATATAACTGAGCACTACATTTTTTGTTCATGGAGGAAAAAAGCAATTCCTCTCACCTTGCACTGACATTCACTTGTACCCAAATGTTTCAAGTGAGAGGAAAGTCCAACATTTTCCTGCAGCATTCATTGCCTGCTATCCATTAAGGCAGGGTGGGGAACCACCAGCCCTGGACTCTGGTTAGCCTGAATCTAGCTTCCATGGTTCCCTTCCTCAGTATCTGGCCTGCAGCAGATGGGAGGGTGTGAAGCCCTGAGCCTCATAGGCCAGAGTCAGGCAAGCTGAGGCCAGGGCTGGACCCAGCCCACCTGCTGTGCCTGGTGGGGACAGGACGTGGCTCCGCTGCTGCAGCCACTGCTTCTCCTTTCCCCTTCTGCAGCTTGGAGAGCAGCAATGTCCCACTGCCTGGAGAGGCTTCCCCTGCCCCAGCCTATTGCCCTGGTTGTGATTTTTCTGTGGGTCTGGAGAATTGGGTCTGTCCCACGAAAGCTCACCTAATAAACTATTTTGCTAGTCTTTAAAGTGCTACTTGACTGCTTTTTGTTTTTTCTGTGTGTCAGTGGGCCCCACCTAAAAAAAGGTTCCCCACACCTGCATTAAGGAATCTCCCATACCCCCAATACTAAAAACCAACTGATGGAACCTTTGGCCCTTCACACAACACCAAGGTGAGCTACTGATTTATCACTATTTGCCACACACAAGCAAGACAGTCCAACTAACCCACAAAAAGCACATAGCCCTCTATACAGACAAAAGCTGTATAGAGAAATGTTCAGAAAAAAACAAAAAAGACAGCAAGCGGCTGATTACTAAAAAGGTATGTTAGGACAATGTGAATTTTGTAGTCAAGGAAGCAATGTCCTACTAAAAAAAGGTGTGTGCTCATATTTTACTCATATTTTGAAGTTAATGTTTTTACAGAAAAATCATTAGAGGGAAACCACTCACATAGTGGCAAGTACATTGATTCCCATGGGAAAGAAAGACTGGAAACTGTGCCTTCCGTTCCACCACAAACTGAAGGCACTTCAAAATGTTCCTGACCTTTTCACAACAGCATTGATTCAGCTAGCAAGACTGAAAAGCCAAGAAGCAAATAAAGTCACCTAAGGCTAACAGGTTAAAGCTAGCTGCAAAACAGAGTCGAAAGCTTCAAAGGTTCATGTTGTCAGCCCCCAAAACCAAATGAAAGAGAGTGTTTGTCACCAGTGCAGGCTCCTTAATAAAGCAGCATGCACTCTGCTGAAAACCAGTGTTGCATATCTAAGGCCAGTGCCTTTCTGTTCCATGTCAGTCTTAGGGTTTGTCACCTGAATGAACAAGCCAGTTTAAATGTTATGGTCCCAATTCTGTCCTCTCACACTGGTTTTACATGGGGCCTGATTCTTCACTGCCTTCCACTTTGTTCATTCACACACACACACACACACACACACACACACACACACACACACAGAGCATGTGTAAAAATTGTGATGATTCACAGACACGTGGAACAGGGGTAAAGGAGAATCAGAGCAATGCATCCATGTAATATTCAATATTTACAGTACTTTAAGGGTGAGCACAATCAGGCACTTGTCCGTATCTGTGCCAGAAAACGAACCCAACTATAGCAATGCAGATCTCATGAAGATGGCTTCTGCTGCCAAGGACACCTCAGAGGTCAGACTCTGCAACACACTGGAGGATAAATGTAGGGAAGCCAGAGATGTGGTGACTGAACAATGCTGACCCATGCAGGCCCCAATGGCAAATGAAAGTACAGGCTGAACCCCTCTAGTCTGGCACTGTCTGATCCAACAACATCCAGCATGATTTTAGTTAGCCAGATGACCACTTATCATGGGTGTGACCAAGTACCCTGTGGTCCCATAAAGTTTATTTACAGTCACTGGTCCTGGCTGTCAGTGTTCTGTGCTGTTCTACAGCTGTAATTTACCCCTAAATGTCTTCTAAGAACCCAGTAAGCAGCAGAAGTGTTAGTAATGTTAACAGACAATATTGACCTCCCATGGTTCAGTAAATTCTCTTGCTTGGCGCCAGGTAGGTCCCATGGGTGCCAAGCTAGAGAGGCTCAACGTGTAGTGGCAATCAGTGCCCAGCACTTACCCACAACTTGTGGAAGTTAAACATTGGCTTTCACTTTGAGTATTAGTATTCAGTGCCCAAACCCCATAACAATCATATGAGCACAACTCTCTTATCTAGTTTGCCCTTACTTTCTCAGGATTATGCCCTTAAGCCCAATTCAAAGTCTACTGAAGCCAATGCAAAGGATCCCACTGCTTTCAATGAGGTTTGGATCAGGTCTTCAAGAGTGATCCTGCAAAGCATGAAACACTCCATGCTTCCACTGACTTCAAAACAATATCACTTCCGTAGCCATGTAACTGGCTACATAAATGCAACATAAGTACTACTGAGATCCCTGCTCAGTAGCTTCTTAACCCTATAGGCGTAAGGTCCCTAAGGATGTCAGCTTCCATTCAAAAAGTCTAAATTTCTTCCACCATGTGTGGCATAAGTAAGTATGCACTCTTGGCTGAAATATACCTGAGAATGAACCTTTCAGCACCTACAGAACTCCAATGAGTACCAAATGCTGCAATTTGTCTCCTTGGCCATTCAGATAAGCACATCAAACATGAAGATGTGAAGGAAAATTAGCCAAAACAAAGTCTAATTTTTTGGAATAAAAGAATGGTGGTATATTAAAGAAGTAAACAAAAAAATACCTGTTCAATGAGAATACATAGCAATGACCATAAAAGAGCACATAACCCTGGCTTTCATTTAATATAGCTGATTTCATTTAAACAATCTCCCAGCACTTTTAAAGACCTAAATACATAGATATGTTAACTTACCACCACTGAAATATAGTGATATCCATGGTTACAAGTTGCAGCTGTAAAATCCACATCCATACTTCAGAAAAGTTTAGGACTGGATGCAGAAATACTATGATAGCCAACACTAATATTAGGGGAAGTTTTAGGGGCAAGATATAATTAAACAATTCAGAATGTATGTACAGTATCAAGGCATGGCGCTGCTATGATCATGAACCAAGTTAACAAATGGTGATAAAGAAATGTCTCAGAAATAAAAAGAAAAAATGAGAAATATGAAGTCAAAAGTCGAGACAAAAAAATCAGAAAAATAAAGTAAAAAGCTAGCACAATAATACAATGCTCATGTGCAGTATTTTAGCTAGAAAGGAAACACGGCCACTAACTGGAGCAACCTCAGGGTGGAATGGTAGCTTAGTAAACATTTTTATGAATGTTTTCAGTGGATTTGATGACTATTAAAGAGGGTGCACAAATAAAATACACAGATAAATGTGTTATCTTCCTAGATACTATACCATGCTTACTCAAAGATTCATGGAGTTTAAAGCCTGAGAGGCCCATTAGATCATTTAGTCTGACCACCTGTAAGTTACAGGCCATTAATTTCACCCAATTATACCTGTATTATTGTTTGACAACAACATTTCTTCCAGAAAGTAACCGTCATGATCAGAAAAGAAACCACTACTTTCCTGGGTAGATTAACCATTGGAACAATATCCTTCACTGTTATAAATATATTTTAAATGGTCACATTTCTGATAATTACAGCAATGCAAGCCTCAACTGTCATTGTGATTCTTTCTTGCCTACAAACAGCTGATGCATTGGATGGCACCTCAAAGATACTTAGGAGCCAAAGATTCACAGAAGCAGTTAATGGATTTTCAAAAGTGCTATTAAGGCTACGTCTACACGTGCCCCAAACTTCAAAATAGCCACGCAAATGGCCATTTCGAAGTTTACTAATGAAGCGCTGAAATGCATATTCAGCGCTTCATTAGCATGCGGGCGGCCGCGGCACTTTGAAATTGACGCGGCTTGCCGCCGCGCGTCTCATCCAGACGGGGCTCCTTTTCGAAAGGACCCCGCCTACTTCGAAGTCCCCTTATTCCCATCAGCTCATGGGAATAAGGGGACTTCAAAGTAGGAGGGGTCCTTTCGAAAAGGAGCCCCGTCTGGACGAGACGCGCGGCGGCAAGCCGCGTCAATGTCAAAGTGCCGCGGCCGCCCGCATGCTAATGAAGCGCTGAATATGCATTTCAGCGCTTCATTAGTAAACTTCAAAATGGCCATTTGCGTGGCCATTTCGAAGTTTGGGGCACGTGTAGACATGGCCTAAAAGGCTCATTACAAGCTTCTAAGGATTCCAATAGATGCCTGGGAGTTGAGCACTGTCTTCCACCCACTGGCATCATTAGGTTCCTACATGCGCTTAAAAATCCAGCTGTAGGACAAGATTTAGCCCATACAGAGCCTTTAAATAGATCCCACTGACAATGAACCAACAGAACATGATTTATTTTCATGTAAAAAAGGGATTATGCATATAAAATTCAAACACGTGTACACCATTACCTATCTATCTATATAAATTAAGCCCCTTGCTTCGGTGTCACTAACTAATTTAGTAGGTATGAAAAAAATGCACTTCTCTTGTTTAATGTTTGTTTTACTTTGCTGCACTTCATTCAGCTGATTTATTTCTAGGTTTTTCTGTAGCAGCCATTACCTGAAGTATGTGAGAACAATAATAAAGTTAGTTTCATTACACTCAGCATTGCAATGAAAGATATTTTTAATATTCCCATTTTGGAGATGGTAAAGTAATGCAGAGACAGATCTTTGTATATGACTTGTTCAGAGTGATGCAGGAAGTCTGGCAGAAATAGGATGATGACCAAGGTCTCCAAAAATCTAGTTCAGTGCTTTCTTTATTTGGATGCTCAGATGAAACTTGTGAATTTCTTTTCCCTTTAGAGTTAATTTTGATACCATGCACTTTCACAACATTGCAAAGTAATGTTTACATTTAAAAGTGTTTCTTCATTTTTTGTTTTAACTTCTAATTAAAGCCTCAAGGGCTATGTCTACACTAGCCCCAAACTTCGAAATGGCCACGCAAATGGCCATTTCGAAGTTTACTAATGAAGCACTGAAATGCATATTCAGCACTTCATTAGCATGTGGGCGGCCACGGCACTTTGAAATTGACGCACCTCGCTGCCGCATGGCTCGTCCCAACGGGGCTCCTTTTCAAAAGGACCCCGCCTACTTCAAAGTCCCCCCTTTTTCCCATCTGCTCATGGGAATAAGGGGACTTCAAAGTAGGCGGGGTCCTTTCGAAAATGAGCCCCCTCGGGACGAGCCGCGCGGCGGCGAGGTGCATCAATTTCGAAGTGCTGCAGCCGCCCGCATGCTAATGAAGCGCTGAATATGCATTTCAGCGCTTCATTAGTAAACTTCGAAATGGCCATTTGCATGGCCATTTCGAAGTTTGGGGCTAGTGTAGACACGGCCAAGAAGATATTAAATAACTAAGGACATAGACAATTAATATATGGTTGGAAAAGGAACAACTTTAATTTAAACGTTTACCTTTTGTAAAGCCTATATTGTACCTTAATATAAGTGATATTGGCGTATATCTAGTGATTGTTATATACAGTGACTTTCTTGTAAAAAAAGAGGAGCCAGAACTAAGCTGGCTCTCCTCCCTGACCCTCAGCCAATCCTATGGCTGGGGTTGCTGAGGTACCACTACTCAGTACTGGCAAGAACCAACACAGAAAAAGGACTGGATATACACCAGTGTAACTCCACTGATATCTATGGTGCTATCCTTATTTATATCACATGATTCACACTCAATGTCTCTTCAAATGAGTACATTAGCTTGAATTTAATGCAGATATTCTCCACACAAACAGAATGTAATTAAACTCTGAGTTTCTCCATCATAAAATATATACTGCTTCAAATAGTGAGACTAAAAAGTGGTGTAATATATACATGTTCGATTCCAAAAAGAGAATGCGGAACTTACTGGAAAATGCAGCCTTAGGATAGCAGTAATTTTAATTCCAATAATTTCTGCTGTTTTATACACTATTCCTGTTATGAGTACCCAGAATAATATTAATGTGTCACATATTATGTCTTGCAGGGAAAATGTGTCACTATAAATTGATATTTGTCGTAACTTTGAAGAATCTAGGATTTCTAGAACCATTTGTTTTTCATTTACTGAAAACAGAATGTATTCATATAATAAGGAAAAAGATGCAAGATTATGTTTACTGAACCAGCCTCTCCCCTCAATTACAGTCATGTAAACACAGTGTAATTGAGGACAAGAACTGGCCCGCTATCTCTCTTTCATGCAGAATGAAACTTCTAGGACTGTTAAAAGATAACATCTTTTTTAGTGTCTGTATGTTAATAAGCCAGTCTTTGAATATAAGAAGATTCATATTCTACATCAATGATCCACTGCCAGATATAAATTCACTAGCTAGATTTCCTCCTTCATGACATTGTGATAGGGTCAGGCCAGATGGCCACAAGAAAGTAATAAAGCAAGGACTACCCCAGGTTAATTAAGACACCCTGAGTCGAGCAAGAACCTGCATTAACTAATGGACACAGTTACATTGATGAAGACAAGTGGAGGCAATCTAGAATGTACTAGAACCATTTGAGGCAGTTAGGTCTGATTAGGACACATGGAACCACTCAAGGACCATCTGGAACTTGCTAAAAGCCTCCCCTTTTGTCACTTTAACAGCACCAGGACGTATCTGTGGAGAACAGGAAGTGTAGAGATGCCAGTCAGCTATCTGGAGGGAACCCGCAGGTGCAGAGCAGAGGACAGGGGAGCCCTGCCTGAGGAAGAGCTCCTTCAGGCCCCAAAAGTCCAAGGGTGGTAAATCCTTATTAGAGAGGGAAAGACTGAGTTGCGAAATATAGACTAGTGCCTCCACATCTGCAGGTCAATAAAGACCAATTTTTTTTCCTCACAATGCCAATGTTGTGAGTGGCTAAATCAGACTATGTCTTGCTCCTGAAGTAAAGGTGGTAGCCTGTCGTGAGCCACTGTGGCAAGCAATTAGACCATGAGTTGACATTTTGCACAGATGGGGAGAGAGATTACTCAGCCTACCACCACCCAGAGCAGAACCCACTCTGTGAAATAAGGAGCTTTGTCACAATATGTAAACCTTCTTTATTTCCCGCTCTGTAAACCTATTTTTTTCTTTGGTACTGATAGAACATGTACTCTATGTGCATCAATTAGGCAAAGGACTAATGAACTGATTTCTACAATGCAAGAAAGGTGCGAATACAAGCTACAAGATACTCAACAAAATGTAACTAAACAATCACATACGCAATGGTGGCATCAAGATAAATCCTTTTTGTGCAGTTTCAGTTCAGTATCTATTAAACAATCTAAAACTATTAAATACTGTTCTGCAAAAAAAATTACCTGAATGGCCATGATTCAAGCGAAGGTTCAAAATAAGAATAAAAAAGTCCATTCTGTATCACCAAAGGTCCAACTAGTACCTTGTTTCCTGTCTTCTGACAGTGGCCAATTCCAGGTACCCCAAATGGAATGAACAGAACAAGTAATCATCAAGTCATCTATTCTCCGTTGCCCATTCCCAGCTTCTGGCAAACTGAGGCTAAGGACCTCTGCCTATCCCAGATAATAACATGGCATGTCAGATCAGGTTGCTTCATGTCTGATTTAGAAAAATAATTTATGTTCATTTCCCTTGCAATGTACATTCTCACTTTGGATTTCTTGGAATTCATCCTAAGTATATAAAAATATTAGCCAGCCAATGATAGGACAGAAAGTAAACTCCGTCATATCCGGCAGTCTGGAGACCGGTATATTCTGGATAATAGAGAGGTATACCTAGCAATGCATAACAATACAGAAAAACAAGATTAGATATTAATAAACAAACAAAAAAAAGTATCATCATCAATAATAACCATGGGCCCATTAGCATCGGACAGCTTCCTCACTATTTCCTTCCATCTCTCTCTGTCCAGTGTGGAGTAGCTTAGTTTCTGTAGACTAGCTCCATACCAACCTACTATATCATCTACCCATTCTGTGTGGTACTCCTCTCCTATCTGAACTTTCCATTACGATGTATACCAGGGTCTTGACTTTTTGTTGGTCATTCATTCTGCAGATATGCCCAAACAGCTGTAACTTCCATTGTATAACCTTCTGCTGTAGGTTCTCTTTCGGCTGTACCTTCCTATGTAATTCCTTGTTGGTGACCTTCTTGATATATCCCTGTTCTCAGTATCTTTCTATGACAACTCCTCTGGAACACCAATCCCTTCTCTTTGAATCTTTCGTTATCACCCATGTCTCACATCCATACAACATGCTGCTGAATACACACATTTTCAAGATGCTCAGCTGAATTCCTAAGCTTATCACTTTGCTTTTCCAGATTTTATCCCTCACCTTCAAACTCATTCTTTTCACTATTCTAGTCTCTATTCCCTTCTTACAGTCTAGATCACACATCATGTTGCTCCCCAGGTACATGAACTTCTCTAAGTTCTCTAGTTCGATCCCATCTACAATGATCTTCCTAACAGAAGTATTGTACACTGCAAACTTATAGTGTATTTGCCATATTTATTTGTATTTACTTTCACTGTACTGTACTTATGGAAAATGTGACTAAAATTATTTATGATTAAAACACCAGTTATTTGAGAGTTCTGGGTAATAGAATGCCAGATATGAAAGAGTATACTGTATTAGAATAGGTTTCTAGAATATGGCCACACTCATTCCCTTTAGAAGAGTCAATGAAAAACAGCAGCCCAATTCTTTAACTTGTATGATGCACAAAAAGTGATTTTCCACAATTTTTTTTCAGTACAGCACTTAGTTCTCAATGAAGAAAAGGACGTAAGAGCTAGTGAAAAACTGACACTTTCCTCCCACCGGCAAGCACCAAGCCCAGTGCTTTCAAATTAGTGGCTGCTACTATTCAACAGCCCATAAGATTTTGACGTATTTTTTTTTCCAAAATCCGATAAGCCTGGAGAAAGAAGATTGCTTTTTGTAATAATAGGACTAATTACACACAAAGTAGGCTGAAGGGCAGCACAAGACAAACAAGATTAAAAAAGCAGTTAGAAGTGTGAAAGAAGATCTTGATTATAGCAAACTCCCAAGGTTACCCAGTAGAGATATAACAGGAGGTTTAACACAAGTTAAGATACAAAAAGGGAAAGGGAGATGTACTAGAACTAAACCACCAAATGACATTCTAAACTGATCATCTCTCATGAATCAGCCTATGCAATTCTCTTCAGAAGACTGTTTTTCTCTGGCACATTCATAATTGGTAACAAGGAAACAAATAAGTAATCTACACTGTCATTTGAGAATAAAAAGGGAAAGTAAACACACTCATCCCTCGCTCTACAACCAGAATGGGTTCCCAACTTTGTGCTGGTAAGCGAAAACTCATAAAAGGGGCACTAAATTCTCGTTAAAATACATAAGAGTCTCTGATTGGTTCCTAGAGCTCAGCAAAGGAGTGGCAGCATGTGGCGCTGCTTTTGGAAGGTAAGTGAACCTTGGGTTTGGGGGTTGGAAAAGGTTAAAGGTTGGGGGCGGTTTAGAGCCATGAGTGGGAGGTACAGTTAAAACCTGGTGGCCGGTTGGGACCATGGGGTGGGTGGAGGGTTCAAGATGCTGAAGGTTGGGTGTGTGGTCCGGTGAGGGGGGGGTCAGACTGTGGTGGGTTAGGTCTACCAGGCAGGCTGGGAAGGGAGGCGGGGATCGGGCTGCCATGAGTTGGGGCTGTGAGGCCAGCACGGAGTCAAGCTGCTGCGGGGCTGGTCTGCAGGGCCGGCGGCTGGGTAGCAGGTCAGGCTGCCACAGGGCTGGTAGGGGGGAAGGGTCAGGCTTCCGCAAAGCCAGCAGAGGTGCGGGGTCAGGCTGCAACAGGGCCAGCGGGGAGGGGATGTGTCAGGCTGCCATGGGTAGGCACTGTGGGGCCAGTGGGAGGTCAGGCTGCCGCAGGACCAGTGGCGGGTGGTCATGCTGCTGTGCGGCTGGTGGGGGAGGAGGTGGTCAGGCTGCCATGGGGCCAGCAGGGGTGCAGGGTGAGTCTGCCATGGGGCCAGCAGGGGTGTGGGGGTGTCAGGTTGCCACAGATAGGCACTGCAGGACCAGCAGGGGGTCAGGCTGGTGCGAGGCCAGAGGTGGCGAAGGGGTCAGGCTGGAGCGGGGCTGGCAGAGGGTGGTCAGGCTGCCAGGGGGCCAGCAGGGGAGAGGGGTCAGGCTACCATGGGTAGGCGCTCTGGGGCCAGCAGGGATCAGGCTGCCGTGGGTAGGGCCTGCGGGGGAGGTGGGGGTCACAGTAAGGCAGATTGGAGCCGCGGGGAGGGGATTAGCCTCATTCACGGGGGAAGTTCACTGTGAAATAAGGTAAGTTAGTTAATGTGTCCCTCGTTTAAGTGAGTACTTGTAAGCAAGGGATGAGTATGTAAATTGCAGGTTCCTTCTATCATCTGATGTGTCAAATGGGTGAAAAGGAAGGGCTAATATAGTTGGAACCTACATTCTGTGCTCTCTTACACTGAGCCATCAAAACTACATGAGTTTTGAAATAACCTGACCAAATAGCAACCCTCAGGCCGTGTCTACACTAGCCAAACACTTTGAAATTGCCATGCAAATGGCCATTTTGAAGTTTCCTAATGAAGCACTGAAATACATATTCAGCGCCTCATTAGCATGTGGGCGGCCGTGGCACTTCGAAATTGACACAGCTTGCTGCCTTGCGGCTCATCCAGACGGGGCTCCTTTTCGAAAGGACCCTGCCTACTTTGAAGTCCCCTTATTCCTATCAGCAGATGGGAATAAGGGGACTTCAAAGTAGCCGGGGACCTTTCAAAAAGGAGCCCCGTCGGGACAAGCCATGCAGCGGTAAGCAGCATCAATTTCGAAGTGCCGCGGCCACCCGCATGCTAATGAGGCGCTGAATATGTATTTCAGCGCTTCATTAGGAAACTTCAAAATGGCCATTTGCATGGCCATTTTGAAGTTTTTGGCTAGTGTAGACATAGCCTCAGAGTGATCACAGAACAGTCGCTTGAGTGCAACTCCCTCACTGTATATAACCTTCACAGAGTTTGAAAAAGCCTTTCACAGCATTGATAGAGACACTTTGTAGAAACTGCTGCAATAGCATGGCTTCCAATCCAAAATTAACTTGAGCTTTTCAATGTACGAACCCTTGACATGCCAAGTTGTTCACACTGGTGTCTGGAAAGAATCCTTCAGTGTACTCTCCAGATCATGACCAGGGTGCCTATTGTCACCTTTCCTGTTCTTGATCATAATAGACTGGATTATGAACAGGATAACAGATGGCCATCATTGAGGCATTTAGCAGACACTTTTCAAACAGCTAGAGAACATTGATATTGCTGATGATGTTGCCCTCCTTTCACAGCAACACAAAAGCATGGAATAAAAGGTAACAACACTAGACAAAACTGGCTAAATGACTGGACTGAGCATCAACAAGGGAAAGACCAAGACAATGAGGATCAACCAGTCCAACACCACCACCGCACTGTGAGTGGATGACCTGGAAGATGCGGAGCAGTTCACTTACTTAGGGAATATTATGGGCTGAGATGGAGGAACAAATAAGGATAGCAATGTCAGGAACGGGAAAGCAACAGCTACATTCAAGACTCTCTATTTCATATGGCGTTCACAAACATCTGCAAAGACGGAAATGAGAGATCGTGAACACAAATGTGAAGAGTGCACTCTTGTATGGATGCAAAACCTGGTGTACTAAAAAGTCTTCAAATCACAAGCTACAGACATTCATAAACCGATGCCTGAGGTACATCCTTTGCATCAAATGGCATGACTTTGTCACAAATGAGAAGGTTTGGAACAGAGCAAGACAAGAGCCACTTGACTTTCAAATCAAAAGAAGTGGGGATGGCTAGGCCACACTCTTAGAAAACCATCATCCAGAAAAATCTGTCAAGCTCTCAAATAGAGCCCACAGGGAAAATGCAAAAGAGGAAGACCTTGGACAACATGGAAAAGATCTACTGAGACTGAAGAACAACAACTGGGGTAGTCCTGCAGTCAGCTAGAAGTTTTGTCCCAAGATGGAGCGAAGTGGAGGAGACTTGTAGATTACCTACACATTGCTGCTGCTTTTTTTTTTTTCCTAAATCAGTGTTCTTTTGAAAATGGAGTTTATTTTTGAAAGAGCCCCAAATATACTGCTATTTTCCTTTCGAAAGAATCTCTTCCGAAGAGATTATGCAGATGAAGTGTGGGATATGTAAATCAGCACTTCATTTGCAATTCTGATTTACTTCATTTGCATTCCACTTTCAAAAGGGGAATGCAAATGTAGACAGAGCTAAAGAGCTTGAGTTAGAAATTTAAGGGGAAGGAACTATGCAACTTTCCTAGTCTATACTTAAAATGTAGATCAACAAAGCTAAAATCACTCATGTGTAAAAATTCCACACCCCTGAGTACCACACTGAGCAACAAAGCGAGGCCTACCTACCTCCTGGGGTAGAAGAATCTAGGTCAGTGGAAGAATGCTTCCATTAACCTAGCTACTGCCACTCAAGGAGCTGGCATTCCAGCCAGAAAAACTGCCTCCATTGCTGTAGATGTACCTAGAATACTGATTATGCCAGAATAGCTATGGGGTCATAGATGTGCCACTACAGTCCCTAGAGCGTATAAATGACCTGAATCTTTCAGCAGGTCAATTAGGTTTTAGAGCTTGGGAAATCTCTCTCTATACATGTGATTCTCAACCAGGTGTACGTACTCCTGGGAGTACACACAGGCCATTGGGGGTACATCAGCTCATCCAGGTCAGTATTTCTCAACTTGATGGTTTTGAGCTCCAAGAAGAGAGTCACATGATAGGTTTGTGGGGTGGGGTGGGGCGTTACAACTTGTGCAAAGTCATCATTAAGAGAGAGGGTAAGTGGGATAAATGCCTGGGAACACAAACTAAATTATATGCTTCTGCCCTGGGCAGTGGGCCTCACACTTCATTCTCTGGAAAGGGACACTAGTCTGAAAAGGTTGAGAACCACCACTTTAAGCCATACTCCCTTTCATAATATAAGAGGTAATCAAAACTAGTTCTGCTAGGGCTACTGAAAGACTTCAGTGGGCACAGGATCAGCAAAATTTATTTGCCCTATGCTTCTTGGCAATTAAAAAATGCAGAAAATAATGGTACATGTTTATAGACATCCCATAAGTTGTACATGTAAACCTAAAAGCACAGGATGGCTCTTTTTAAACTGAGGGAGGACAAAAATAACCACACAACTTCAGTAGCAGTTTTTTATTGCAATTTTGATGGGTTTTTTGTTTGGTTGGATTTGCTTTTTTAATCTATGGCAATGGCTGTAATCTTTTTCAAATGTGAGCTGTTAAGCAGAAGAACTGATGGCTGCAAGGTTGAATTTCTTTGGAACAATAACTATTTATGACACTTTATTACAACCACTCCAAAACATATGGTTACCTTATTAGAAATTAAAATTCATTTTCATATAAATCTCAGCATGATATTACACCAAAACAACAGAAGTAACTCCAGGGGACAGCAAATAATTTCAGTTTAACTGTTCAAGGGCTTGGCAATTACAATATGAAATTTAAACTGATTCACTTTTAAATACAAAAGCGATTTTTGATAACACAAATAATCCATCCACAGGCAAGCACAGGCACAAATGTTAGCATTTTCCTGCAAGTTTCTGAGACTGCATAGTTTATATCTGACTCAAAATCTATCATTAATTTGTTTAATGTTTTTTCTTTCCAAACCTTCCTTCCAATTACCAAATGCACTTATTCCACCTTTCACATGCATTGTTCATAGATTTTAAAGCTGGAGGGGACCAGAGTTTCACACACACACACTTGTAATAGACCCATAAATTCTGGCTGAGTTACTGAAGCCCTCAGCTGATGGATTTAAAGACTTAAAGTTACAAAAATTCCACCATTTACTCTAGTTCATACCAGAAGGTGACTCATTTGTGGTTTGTAGTGAGTATGTGTTTCAGCCTCCCAAGGCCTGTGAGAGCAAACAATCCTCGTCTAGGATAGGTTGTAGATCCTCGATAATCACCAACCATACACTCCACAAAAGGAATACTAACCTCGGAATCAATCCCTGCAACAAACCCCATTGCCAACTCTGTCCACACATCTACCCTAATGACATCATCATAGGACCCAACCACATAAGCCACACCAAAGCTCATTTACCTGAGCATCTACTAATGTGAGCCATGACAACATGTGTCAGTGGTGACCCTTTTCCATGTGCATTGGACGTAAGAATGGCCACAGTGGATCACAGCAAAGGTCCATCTAGCTCAGTACCCTCTCTTCTGACAGAGACCAATTCTGGATGCACCAGAGGGAGTGAACAGAACAGGTAATCATAAAAGCAATCCCTGTCCTGACATCCATTTCCAACCTCTGACAAACAGAGGCTAGGGACATCATTCCTATTTATCCTGGCTAATATCCACTGGTGGACCTAACCCTCCATGAATTTATTTAGTTCTTTTCTGAACCCAGTTAAAGTCTTGGTCTTCACAATCTCCTCTGGCAAGGAGTTTCATGGCCCTCTTATGTGCTGTGTGAAGAAAAACTTCCTTTTCTTAATTTTAAACCTGCTACACATTTGGTGACCCCAAGTTCTTTTATTAAAGGAACAAGCAAATAACTTTTTCTTTTTCACTTTTTCCACATCAGTCATGATTTTATATACCTCTCTCATATCCCCATCTCACACTTCTTTTTTCTAAGCTGACTACCTCTGTAACAAAATAAATGGACACAAAACAGACATTAAGATTGGCAACCAATGGGAAAATATTTTAACCTCTCTGGACACGCAGTTACAAACTTGAAATTTGTCATCCTCAAGAAAATAAACTGCAAAAACAGACTGCAGTGTGAAACTGATGAGCTGGAACTCATAGGAAAATTTGAAACCATCAAAGTGTGTCTGAATAGGGAAAGGGAATGGCTCATTACAATAAATAATTTTTAACTTTAAGTATTCTCAACTTCTTATCCACATTCACCCTGACAGTCACATCAGAGCTAATTCAGACATTTCTCTGTATCCCTACTATTTGTTTCTTTTTCTTTCCTTTCATGTATCTGACAAATTGAGTTGCAACTCACAAAAGCTTATGCCATAATAAAATTATTAGTCTTTAGGGTGCCACCAGACTCATCATCATCATTTTTGCAGATAAGAACTAACATGGCTACCCGTCTGAAACCTTTACGCCATGGCTATGGTTATAGTACAGCGATCTGTCAACAGAAGTCACCATCAGAAGAAACTTCCCTACAAAACTTCTGTTGACAGAGTTCAGCCACACACAAAAGTCAATCAGAAGAACGGTCGGACTGCCCGACTGCTCCCTTGACAAAACAGGCACCTGGAATACAACAGATTGGACTGCCTGTTGTTCTGGGTGCCCTGTCTGTCAAGAAAAGGCCCCTCCACAGCAGCCACGCAGCTTTTTTTGTTGACAATCTGTCAACAGCAGCGTTCTGGCTCATGGCTTAGAGACAGAACACTGCTGGTGAAAGTGCTGAGCTTTGTTGACAAAGTGTCAACAAAACGCATTTTGTGTGTGGACATTCCACTGGTTTTGTCGGCAAAACTTACCAGTGTAACTGTAGTCAATGAGAGTAACTTCACAGTTAACTCATCATAGGTAACACTAAGCACAGTAGAAAGTTTTTGTAGGATCCAGGACAATATATTTTGAAAGGTAAATGGTATTTTTAAAACTATTAGACTTCACCTAGTTTAACTCATCATAATGAGGAATTTTATTTGCAATGAGATTTCTTAAACACATTTTAGGATACAGAAGAGTCTAGGGTGTGATTTCTTATGGAATAAACTGTATGGTGACTACAGAAAATGTTACATCTAGTATGGAATGGCTGTATGAAGAGAGGAGGACAAACAGAAGGATAATCATTAAAAATTGATCCAAAAGTCATGCCAATGGATGCCAGCCAAAAACAGTCATATATCACTGCCATGAAGGTTTAAGTGATACCACATAACTTTAATGTTATCTCCAGAGCCACAATGTAATGAAACTGTATCCATTACATTGAAAACATTACATAGTGAAAGAAAAAAAGCAACAATAGACTTTATATATTTATTTTGTGTAGCAGTGTCCAGCTGTGGAAACTCAGCAGATTTTTAATTAACTTCTACCCTTAGAGCTCTATTCAGCATTCCTTATTCAAGTAAAATGTCTAGCAATGTCAACAAGAGCTATGTCTGAGTATGCAAAATGTAATAGTGGCTTATGTTCAGTAAACACTTAATCAAAGGATTAAGTCTGACCTAAGAAAGAGAGGATAGTTTTCTAATTCTACCTACAACAGATGCTATGGAGTGTTTCAGAAAGGTTTTTATTGTTGCTGCATACTACACAATATGGTTACTGATGATGAAAATCAAAAAACATTTTTTAAAAATGCAGACATCAGCAACTCCATGTCTAAGCTTTCTTAACTGTATTATATTTACTCCCTATTGCTAATAATAATTCCTTAAGTAAGTGGAAAACACTTTTTCCGCCCCCCCACATATAATTGCTTTGTTTTTCTCTTACATGGGCTTGCAAATTCACAGTTTACTGGTAGGAAATACCCAAATTTTGCCTCTCAACTTTGGAATAGACTCTCTTCCTTGTTCAGCAGCAATCAAATCTGCTGCAACTTCCATGGCATGTCACAATTTGTTTTTTTCTAAATATTATTTTACAACCAGCTAACACACATATTTCCACTGCATATTCTGGAGAGAAGTGGAGATATTTGAGGATTGCAAATCTGGAGAAAGTAAGGTATTCATAATTTACTTATTTATTTAGCTGGATGAATTGCCTAGTTATATCTAATATGAGGCAAAAAAGCTGTAAAGTAGCACTTTAAAGACTAACAAAATAAATTTATTAGGGGAGATTTCATGGGACAGACCCACTTCTTCAGACCATAGCCATACCAGAACAGACTCAATATTTAAGGCACAGAGAACCAAAAATAGTAATCAAGGTTGACAAATCAGAAAAAAATTATCAAGGTGAGCAAATCAGAGAGTAGAGGGGCGGGTGGGAGGGGAGTCAAGAATTAGATTAAGCCAAGTATGCAAAGAGCCCTATAATGACTCAGACTCTTTTATATTCAAATTCGACACATTAACACGTGGTTTGAACCCGGATGTGAATTTTCTGGGTCATTATAGCCTGAAGAAGAGTCATTTTGTTGACTTGACCCGTTTATATGTATTTGGTTTGAAGGAGCAAATATCCCATTAAAACTGCTTTAGAAACATGAATGGTACCATATAGATCATCTCAGCATTCTCCAGATCTGAAGTGGGTCAGTCCCACGAAAGCTCATCACCTAATAAATTTTGTTAGTCTATAAAGTGCTACTTTACTGCTTTTTTGTTTTGATAGTATATAGACAAGCACAGCTTTCTCTCTGTTACTACTATGAGGCAATTCAGCTGCTGGATCTTCTATAGCGATATCTACACTAACAGCAGTTTGTAAGAGGACTGGCACTGTACGATAGCTTCATACTACAACGAAAGGCCCTGGAAGCAAGGAAAAGTTGCAGAAGAGGGGAATGCCTTGGTTCTTTCCCACTTCCAGAGCCTCTTCCCATTACATGCCCCCTGCCAGAGTCTTCTCTTTTACCAAAGCCTTTTGATATGGTAGGGAAATATTCCAGAAGCAAACAGGCAGCATGACGCTGTACTGAAAATAATAGTGCAGACATGGAAGATACTGCTTCAGTGCTCAGGTGAGCTGTGTAGGGTGTATACATAGCCTCAGAGTTCAAGCTCATAGAGCACCGTAGTCTACTCTACTCATCTAAGCCATATCTCAATGTACATTACTATTTATACCTATACTAGCTGGATACCTACATACTGCCATAAGGGCAGACATAGACTATATGGTACAACAAAACAAAGCAAGCAGTCCTGTAGCACCTTAAAGACTAACAATATTATTTATTAGGTGATGAGCTTTTGTGGGACTGACCCACTTCAGATCTGGAGAATGCTGAGATGATCTGTATGGTACCATTCATGTTTCTAAAGAAGTTTTAATGGGATATTTGCTCCTTCAAACCAAATACATATAAACGGGTCAAGTCAACAAAATGACTGCAACGATGGCATCACAAGAATCCATGTTTATTGTATCTTGGGGCCAGGTTCCGATATGCTGGATCACCCTGAAGAAGTACTGACTGCTCCTGAGTAAGGCACTACTCTGTAAGACTAAAAGTGTAAGAATCTGTCTATTGGTCATCACTGTTATCAAATGTGCTCAGTGTACAAGTAAACAGAGAGGGGAGGCATCCAACTGCCAACAGGGTCAAGTTGGAGTCTCTCATTCCTGCACTTCCACAAAGGCTTTGCAGGCCAACCTGCCCATCAGTTATAACTGTTGACACCCATGTTCTTCAAACTCAACCTGCAGAAGCACCTGTGCAATCCCAGCTTTCAAACAACAGTCCTATGGATGACATATGACTAGAAACATAATCCATCTCACCCACTCTCAGCACTACAGGCTCTGAAAGGCTAACAGGAGTTTTAAAAGTACAGCAAAAACTGTGTTGCGTTATCAAACCTGACTCTGAAAACGTATATCAGAAGCTGCGTGGAGAAAGTATGTTTACACTGTTGACTTTTCAAACACCAAGTGCATTTTAATCCTCTTTTAGAAATGTCTCTCTGTGCCTTAATACCCAAGGAAATGAGATTTCTTCTTCCTAACGGGAATTATTTTAGTTATATGCTTTAACTACTGCAAACATTTGATTCCGTTCATCTACACGTATTTATGCTTGAAACCAGCAATGGCCAAAATTGATTGGCCGGGCTGTCACAAAACAAAAAAGCCTGAAAACCCTGTATAATATGGGATACCTCTGAATCACAGACCCTGGAAGACTGGGATGCTCATCCCAGGCAATCCACGTGGCAGGGATGCCCTGGGGCTAGCACCCCGGAAAGCTGGGTTCCCCAGAAGCCAGCCAGAAAACCAGGTAAGTTTCCAAGAGAAAAAAAAAATCACTGTTGCTCAAAAACAATTTGTTGAACGTCAGGTGTTTCTCCAAAGTTCCAGGATTCAGAATTTTCCAATTAAACTCACTTTGCTGGAAAATTCCTGATTAGCCCCCTTGGAAACTAACAAAGCTCCTTTAAATTTATATCCTTGTTGGGACATTAGAAGCAGTAATGTTATTAGAGCCATGGCAAGCGTATTCATTTTTAATGGTAAGTTCAAATCCAACAGAGAAATCATTACATTGTGGTCATAGAAGGTTGAAATTTCGGGCAAGTGATTGGAAAAGTTATTGCCGCACATATGTCCATATTCATGGTTTTAGCTTCAATTTCAGTAGTGTGACTACTGACAGCATGGACTTCAGTGCAGGATAAGTTGCCTGAATAAGAACCCAGAGTCCTAGGCGGGCTATACTACCTGCACTGAAGCCAGTGATGTCATGGTTTCACTGCTCTTAAAGCTGGGTCAGGTGCATATGCACATACTGCAAATCACACCCCACCTGTAAGGAAGACATACTCTTAGAATACGTAGTAACTGATACTTTGATTGTTTTTGCCATTGTTATTATCCTCATTTACTATTTATATTATGCTCGTGTCCAGAGGATATGATACTGAGGATTCACTGTTCTAGGCACTGTACAAACTTCCATGGAGCTAATTATCTAAATGGACAATGACTGGGGGAAAAGCTAGTGTTATCTTAATTTTACAAATGGAAAATTAAGGCACACTGATTAAGTAATTGACCCAAAATTCCTCTACGGTAGAGCTAGAAATTGCATCCAGATTTCCTGAATGCAAGACTACCCTAAAAATCTTTGACATGAAACTTAGTAAGTGCTAACATTTGGATGAGAAGTATTGTATTTTAATGTATCCCTTTTACAGAACAGTAGCAACAAAACCCCTCATAACCAAATGAAAATAAAACATTGAATCACACTGAACAATAGAACACTAATTCACAACAACTGGAATGAACGTACAAATAGGTCATCTTATGGAAAAAAACAATTAAAATAAGGGGAAAATATCATCAGAACAGTCAGTACTAGTTTTTAATTGAGATCTCACTTTTAACTCAATTTAACCATTGACCTAGAATAACACAATAACCCCAGAGACAGCATCTGAATTGCACTAAAGTTGCTCCAGAAAACCTTATTACTTATATACTCAAACTGCAACTCTGAATTAATAATCTAGTACATAAATGTCTTTGCTTACACAAAAAAACCCACCATCAAATAACTTTAAACATATTCAGCATTTTAAGTAAACTTGGAAGGAAGTGAGAAAAATGAAAAATTATGGGTCTTTTGCTCCCAAATTGGGAAGGTTGGGGCTCAGATGAAGTGCTTGTAGTGGAATGAAAACAAATGACAAGTCTAATTTCCTTCAGCAAAATGAACATCTTAGTTGATGGAAGCATAACATACAACAAAAAGAGCTTCTGTAACGAATGACACTGCAAGTCTTAATGACTGTATCATTAGTCACTTAAGGCCAGATACTGCCATGCTTAATCTCACTGAATAATATCCTATTCCCTTGGCATTTTTTTCTTCAGTGGAACTACTTGCTGAGTTAGGTAGTTCTCAACATGAGTAAGGCTGGCAGAATCCAGTCCCTACTGGTTACACTATGCAAGCAGGAATACCGTATTTCAGAAGTGATTTAAGCTGCCAAACTAAAAGTATGAGAAATGGGGGGCAAACTTTTTGCTCTCGTTTCCATGAAACTAAATGTAGGGTAAAACCAACTAAGTCAATTCACAGTTAGACCATATAATCAAGAGCAAGCTGCTTGTAAAGTCCTTTACTTCACCACAGAACAGATTTAACAAATGCAACTTTATCGCACAAACTCATGAAAGCTAACCTAAGGCTGAGAAAGTAATTCAATCTCTATGCTGTTCAATCTTTGGCGTCTCCAGTGAACTTGCTAGCTATGGTGTCAATTAGTGTCCATTATCATCATGGTTTCTGAGATGCCCACCCAGCTGTGAACTGAACTGACATCAGCACCTCTTCACTTTATCAGCTGAACCACTGGCATATCTTAATGTCTTTCGGTCACTGTAAACTTGACACAGACTGAAATGAACTGAGTTGAAGACACCAAAGCATCCTATTGATTTTGAGTTAGCCAATCTCTAAAAAGGAATCTAATTAAAATAATTTACATTTTTATGCAGCTAACAACCAAATAAACAGAACAAGATATTAGTATTTATCAGCATAAATTGAATGCGAAAAAAGAGACTTGCAGAGTTTTTTTTTCCTAAGAAAAATTAACTATTTCCCACTCAAACTTCCCAACTAATTCTACACAATGACACTTCATGTTAAAATATACAGTAACTCCTCACCTAACATCCTGCTGCTTGGCAATGTTTCAAGGTTACCTCCCTGCTCCACTACAGAACATGATCACTTACAGTTGTGCAATGTTCTGTTCCGTGACTTTATAAAGGAGCATTGCATAATTTGTAACCAGGAATGGTGGTAATACCCCTCATAAGTTCCCCAGCTGCCAGCAAACCCCCATGGATCACCACCTCCATCTTCCCTCCTCCCTGGCCTCCAGTTGCAGCAATCAGCTGTTATGCAGGGTTCAGGAGACTGTGGGGTGGGGAATGAGAAAGGAGCACCCTGGGCAGGAGATGGAAAAGGTGCAGGAAGAGGCAGGCCTGGAGGGGAGCAGACGCAGGGGTTAAGTGCTCCCTGGCAAAGTCAACAGCAGCAGAGCCTGTTCTTGTGAGGGGAAGCCATTGTTTCAGCTATCCAAGGAATTTCCTAACCTCCTTGCCTGCAGTGGGCTGTGTCTCTGTGAGGAAGTGCTGCCACGCATAAACCCGCGGCAATTCCAAAATTGTAAACTTCGAAGTACTGGCACGCATCTAGCCGCAGCGCTCCCACTGGTACTTTGAAGCTGGGGAGTAAGGGGACTTTGAAGTTGCCCCAGCACTTCAAAGTACCAGTGGGTGCGCTGCGGCTAGATGCCTGCCAGTACCTCGAAGTTTAAAATTTTGGAGTTGCCACGGGCCTATGCATGGCAGCACTTCCTTAGTAAACGCCCATCACCCTAATTACCATCCTTCCTTCAAAGGAAGGTGGTAGTGTAGACACAGCCAGACATTACTGGAAAGAGCAGTGCCTTTGCCCAGCTGAATGAAGTGGGCAGAAGGGCAGATCCCTGGGTAATTGACCTCTGTGGGCCTCCACTTGCTGCTGGACCAGGAACCTGAGACAGGGAAAATTTGTATTTGTTGAATATCTTTTCACTCAGTCTCATTTTTCAGAACTATAACTACAGCATTTAGCCAAGAGTTACTGTATATGAATAGCGTTTAATGCACGTAATTCTGTACCATCTCTCTTAAAGGTCTACAAAGCAAACAAACAGGAAGAAGAGGTGGTAGGTAGGGTTTTTCTTATTTTTTCCCCACTAAGCAGTGAAGAATTACTGAATAGCTCATTGACCTTTCAAGAAAAGAACTTTGGTTCAATCAACCAGAAACCAAGCATACTTAAGAGGTTTCCAATTAATCTTTTAATTTAGGTCCTCTGTCTCTCCTCCATCAAACTAAAATGAAAAATTCATTCTGTTTGAAATATTTCAATCTGCTGTGAACTACAAGATTCTTAAGAACGAAAGGTCAGTAACATGGTTAAGTCATACTGATACCCATTTTTATTTACCACTTGCTTTTATGATACATTGGATATGTACAGAAATATATAAAGCCAAGAAAGAGGAGATGAGATAAAAATATTTTCTCTCCACGAGAGATGGCAACCATTGTCATTAGCATTCAGACTACAGTTTAAGAGTAGTTTAAAAATGTGATAAAAGCTTGAAGATCAGAGAATGAGACAATTTTGTATTGCCTCTCAATTTGCTACTTTGAATGAAAATCCGTTAAAAATACTTATCCCTAATTCTTCTTTTCTATTGTTTGCCCTTCCTTTCTCCTGCCTCTGGGACCATTCTCTGAGGCAGTGGCCACACGGGCACCATTCTTCAATGCCAACATTTGTATACAGATTAGCCATGATTTGCACGCTGCTGTGACTAAACCTAACTCCTACAGGCCTGGCTGTACTTCACTCCCAAGAAAAGATGAATTTACAAATAAAACAATATTGTCTCATTCACTAGCAAGTGAACCAATATCAATCCAAGTTGTTAGTAGTGGCGTGGACAGAAGGAGATATAAAAAAATTATACAAGGAGAAGTGTTTGCAGATTCTAGCAACCAAAATCCATATGGGCTGAGGATGCTCCCATGATGTCTGATGCCACTAGTCTGGTGGAATGAGCACAACTTTCTTCATGGGATACTTAAGGACATGTACATGGCTCTTTTACTTATCATGAAATAACCACCTTGGAAAACTTTGTGATTTTTCCATTTGAGCCACATACCAAAAAGTGAATATTCTACCTAGGCACTATTTCATGGGACCACATAAGACGACTAACCAGAATTATATATAAACCTCACAGAATTCATATACTTCCAGCCTTAAGCTACCCAAATTTGGTCTCAGAAGTGCAACAAACTTAACTACTTCCATTTCCATATTTAACCTAAGGAAATTTTTATACCTCCTTTCCAATGGCTACAGATATCTGGCTGAGATGTTCTGCTCTACCCATAGGCCAATATATGCAATCAGTGCTGTTAGTGCCATGGAAATTTTATTTTTCCTGTTACAATATATTGTTGGTTGGTTGGTTAGTTGATTTAAAAAGATCAGTTCATATTCCCAAAGCTTGTTAGTTATGTCCCTCGCATGATCCATTGGGAGAAGACAGAGTATCTGTCACTTAACTTTGTTAATTGAGAAGAAAAATAGCTTGTAAAATACTAACAAAATGAGACAAACAATCAGAGAGGTCTCCTTTACTCTGGTCAACAGATATTGTACAGGTCACCTATTATCACAGGAATATTCAGTATGACACTGGTTTACCAGAGTGGGGAAGCGTGACAAAATAGCTTGCAATTTTTTAGCATTTCTATTGTGGGGGCAGTGGACAGCTGGTTAGCTTTAGTTAGTTTTTTAGTTTTAAATACAAATAATTCTTTTAAGGTACATTTTTCCTATATTCCTTGCACATAACAACATTGACATATAAACAGCAGTTTGTTCCCAAAATAACAAAGAGGGAAACGTAACTGAAATGGTGGAGAAACATTAGGAATAATCTTGTCCCCTATGGACATCTATGACAAAACTCCCGATGGCTTCAATGAAAGTTTAGTTCCTTGCTTATCAGCATCTAGAAGGTAAGAGAGTTGGTGGTCTGGGTTATGAGAGAGAGAATTGTCTATCCCATTTTGCACCTTGTGGATTATCTCAATAATATTTGTAAATTGCACCAACATTCTTGGGCAGAAGATATGACAGAAGTACAAAGTATTGCAATGTTTATTTTAGAAGCAGCAGAGTCTTGAAGAGGACTGAGTGTGGTATGAACAATCCTTTCATTTGATTCTAGTTTTGCCACTAGCTTGTTCCACTGCACTAAGAAAAACAGAGTCAGATTTCCAGGACCAACCTCTACAACTGCAAATCCCCACACATGAAGCCCTCAAGTCTGCCTGTGCACATGCAATTTCTTTCAGCTGCAAATGGTGGCTGAATATAGGCACAACTCAACACAGGCCCTTACATTTTCCATGCCTCACTATCCCCATCTACAAAAAAGGAGCTGATATGAATTTTCCTCCCCACAACAGATTTTGAAGGTAACTTACCTAACTAAACAGCAAATTCTATGTTTATTATAGACACACATGGCAGGTAGATGAAGAGTCAGTGAAACAAAAACCTATGACATTTAATGAGTAAAAAAAGAGGGACTTATTTTCTTGTTATTACAGTACAGCTCTCTAATCACTTTCTGTATTCATTCTGAACCCTTTCTTCTTTGCTAAGAAACATCTTGATTTTTTTAAAAAATATAGTTTTTAACAATTGGTTATTCCAAAGGCATACCCAGACATTTTCTGTTAAAAAGCTTGCTTTAACGCTGCAATTTGAAAGGAAGCTGTTCACGAGTATAAAGCATAGCTCCATGTCAGATTTTTTTTTAAAATGTGATGTAGTATTCATCGATGTTTTTAATGGACCTGGGAATCACAATGAAGTTCTCCCATGACAAAGTCAATGTAATTTTGAAAATATAATGGTAGAAAATTACAAAAAAAAAAAAAAAACCACACCCTTAAGGAAACTAAATCAAACAACAAAGCAAGTCTTTAGAGAAGATGCTACAATGCCTAAACCATGTGCAGGGAAATAAGGGGTGACAATGTAACATGAAAAAAAAAGCATGAAACCTGGAAAGTCAGATTTAATGATCCATGGAATTCTGAACTGAAGTGTCACTGTATCTAGGTATGTCATAACAGGAGATATTTTAATCTACAGGTCTCAGAAGATGTGACCTTATATGTCACTATATTTCAAGGCATAGGAACAACAGAAATTAATTTGGAGCATTACTAGTAATTAATGAGTATTTTCTGATACCATACATTTGTCTCAGTCCATTAAGATGTATTTCCATTTAATATTTAAACAACAGATACAGGAATCCAATTTGCTAATATATGAATACAGCACTGCATAAAATCCAATACTGTAGCCTATGTTGTGCTTAGCCAAATTCTGCCCTCAGAAGCATGGTCCTCATTGATTTCATTGGCAGCTCTGCCTGCCTTTCAGAGCAGAATTTTGTCAAATGACATTGAATTGAGTGTTATTCAATAGAATTGGCAGATAGATTATTGTAATTAGACAAGAGCGGCAAGTCTGTGAGCTAAACAGGCTTCGCATGGGAGTTTTCTGTGGGTAGTTAAAGGGGTTCAGTCTTCAGGAAATAATGGAGTCACTCCTGAGCTAATCAGTTTGTCAGGCCAGAGACCCCCATGAGGGGAGCCTGATTCAGCCCTGTAAAACACAGCTCTTAAGTGAACTGTAGTTCTCTTCTACCTCCTATCTCATGACCTCACAAAGCAGACCCTGCCTTGCTCTGCTGTCTTTTGCTCAGGACAAATCCAGAGACAACAGGGCCGGATTGGCTTTGCAAATAGTACAGCTAGAGACTAGCAGACCAGCAATGTCAGAAGTTCAGCTAATTTGTTCAGACAGCTTTTTAGACTTTTCTCCCATTCCGATACGGCTAACATCTTAAACACTATTTGGAGAAAAGATGTTGAAAATGCTGCCAGATAAAGGAATTAGAGAAACTGCGATAAGGTTAACAAACACACTAAATGCTAATGAAGGGAGTTTTCAAAACTGGGACTTAAGAATTTATTTAAAGCAGCCAAAAATATACCATTTACTGTCTCATCACTAAGTACATTACAGTAGTGTCAGTAGCATCTATACAGTGGATATTCCCATAATTTCAGTAAAACCTAAGTTCTTAATGTACTGCGTCTTTGCTGTACTCCAAGTAGTAAACGATTGGAAATACCCTGTATTCCCTGAAAGCATGAGCATTTGATTTTGTTCTTTTAAGAGATGCTCCAACAATTGCAATATTTTGTTGTAATTTGCCGACTACCTTTGTTCCTCATATCTACAGTCCTGATCACTTGTATATGGTTAAAAAAAAATCTCTTTCAAACAATGGGATCAGTTAAGCTCATTTGGTACCATTCTAACATATCTGTTTCATATTCTTCAGTCTTGTCTCCCCATTCTTACAGAATATTTTTTATCAACTTGTCAAAATGTCATCTCCTTTCCATCATCAACATGGATGGAAGGAGGAACCTAGAGAACTAGTGTAAAGTCAAAAATCAAAACATTAAGAATCAAAATACTGGGACACGTTTTAAGCCCACATACCTTACAAGGCAAAAAAAATGCTCTGTATGTTGATTTATCATACTAAATAGGTTGTCCAGTAATGAGTAAACCAGCAAAAAATAAGAGCAAGCAAAAGAAAATGGTACTGGATCCTTGCCACACAAAGCCAAGAATGAGAACAAAGGCATACTGCATTCTTTCCTGAGGCAGAATAGTACATCATTAGCAAACAGAAGAAGCACAGCAACACAAAACAGAGCCTCCTGGGAAATATGTCTACTCTATGCAGCATTAAGGTCATTGTGGAAAGTTACCTGACTTGCAGGAGCTTAAAGAAGGACTACTGGTTAATGTATCTGTGAGCAGTCATAACTTCTCTAAGCATCAGAGAAGTTAACCTTGCTCCTAAAACTGCCACCTTCATAATTATCTCTATAGCTAAGAAAGATGAATCGACCCCTGCACACTACGCACAGCATAAGTGCCACTCACTACCTGAAAATGATATTCTCCACTCACTACCGGAAAGTGATATTCTGAGGAAGATAACATAGTAGTGATGATCCCTATGGATAGACCATATCCCAGCAAACTTTCCACCTACCTTGGTTATCAGAAGTTTCCATGCATCAATTCATAAAGGGCTACAATTAAAAACACCATCATAACAAAATGCATTCTGCGGCTATTTACTTAGCAGTAAATTTCACAGCAGATGCTAAGAAATTACTTCACTGAATATCTCACGTACCTTCACAATAGGCAGAGTCCCCCTGGATAGAGATGTAACCATTCTTGCATTCACAAGTAGCTTTCGTGTTCCAATTTTTGCACTCTGAATTTTCACCACATCTGTGGCCTTCTGCACAAAAGTTGTGACCTGAAACACAAAGTACATTCAATCTTTTATTAGAACATGCTAAATTCAAATCCGTATTGATCTGTGTACATCAACGTGCCATACGCTGTATAGTTCTTTGCTGCTATACTCCAGAACTCTCCTTCATTTCTCCTGGCAAAAACTGATCTAAAAGAGCTTTACTTAATCCACTTCATTAAATTAAATGTAATTTTATTCGTAGATGCCTTTGGCCACAGTATTCAAGCTTCCAATATGGAGAGAAAACAACCCCAAAACAAACATGAGTGCTACTGTATGCACTGACCAACAGAAGATGATGTGCATTGTTTTCTAGCCATCTTTTCAGGACACAATGAATCACTGCAATTGCAGTTACTATTAAAGCATACTACATTGCAATTTCACAGTAAGTTAGTACATAAAGGAGAAGAAAAAGGTTGGTTAGAAGAGAGTATGCATGAAAGGCAACTTTCCATTGCAACAAGATGATGTATTGAAAAGGAAGACTTCCTCAAATATTTTGCTACACGTTAACATGCCAGACCAGCTCTGAGTTCCATTCTCCTATTTATCCTGAAAGTAATACCAATGATACTAAAAAAGAACCTCTACAGTATAGGATCTCTCTTCTACTTTCACTTGTATATAGTGACGCAGCAGTAAAGTTTTTCTATCAAGACGGATTTGCTCCAGTGCCCTTGGGACCTGACCAGTTCCAAACCAGGAAGTTTGCTGGACTGGTGGAAGTCAATAGTGGCTCCTCTACTGCCAGACTCCAGGTTCACCCTCAGCCACCACCCCCACTCCCTGACTTCCCTCATGAACATTAGCCCCACTCAGAGCCACTGCTCTTGGCTCATAGGCTCTGATCCTGCCCTCAGATGGGCTCCGTTGCTGCTGTCTCTCCCACAACTGGCCCAGTTGCACTTCCAGTCCTGGACAGGCTCCTGGCCACAGCCCCACTGACACCCACCCAGATGTACCCCCAGTCCCTCAGCTACCAGAATCCCAGCTGGTGCCCGCTCCCAGTCACTGGGGTTCTCTGATCCCATTGGATCATAGATGTTGGAGGACCAGAGAGTCTTGAATTAGCAAGGTGAGCCTATACAAAACCCCATCTAGCTTAAATTCTACATTCACCCTCAATTCTTAAAAACTAAGGTTCTTTGGATTCTTTAAAATCACAGATCATTTCTAAGAATAAACGTGTTCTACAGGGATGGCATTACATATTGCATTATGAATGTCATAAGATTTACATGACATGAACACACACAGTCTCAGATTCCTCCCTTCACTCTGTTGAGATCCAAATTATGTGCTCAGTTTTAATTCTGTAATACTCACCTCACTCCATTGGACTAACACTATTTTCACGGAAGAGAAAGTCTATCTACTCTCATTCTGTCTTATATGGCTTGTCAGAACAAATTCCGCATCTTAGTGTAAGGCTATATGACCCTTGTGTTCTCTTCTAACCTTATGATTCTATGACTAGAGAACTTTATAATGTGAGGGGTTTTCCCCATTTTGTTTCTTTAATTTCCTGGGCCAAATCCTATCACCCTGTGTCACAGAGCAGTAAAATAGGTAAGTAAAATTTTGGTTTTTGTCTTCTAGATACCTTTCTTTGGACTCAGAGTTTCCAATAAAAAGGAATTATACAGCTTCTACGATGGACTTTGAAGTTCACGCCTCAGAATCCCAAGAACATTATGGAATTTGGATACTAAACACAACTTTGAAGATTTTATACAAGAACTTCCAATAAATCCCTATTAGATTAAGAATAATTCTAATCTACACTTCATTTTTGCAAGATGGCCATGTTCTTTTAGAGCACTGAACAGTTAGGACTTGCATAAAATGTACCACTCTAGTGCTTCACATTTTGGTTACAGAGGAATTGCAGAAAGTTCCCCCATACAAAAAAGTTCTACTTTAATGATTCTAACACTTCATAAGTTCCTCTATGGACAGCTAAGAAATACAAGACGACCTAAAATTCTAAAATAAATACACCAGCAAGGTCACTACGTAGGTGAGTTTCACTGACCTATGTCCTCGGCCTCCACCAAGTCTGTACCCCTGGATTTCATACTTCTAGAGGCAGTTCTTAACTTGGCTTGTACTCATCTTGGTCAGTAACACTGAGCCATTGTCCTCAGTCTGTTCCCCACCATCCACCCCACTGCCCATGCCCTCACTCTGCATCCCCTATCACGGCATGCACAGAACACCGAAATCTCTAACGGTGGCCCTGTAAACCAGATTTTTCATATCCTTGCTCTTAAATTACCTACACTTTCTTTGCAGAATTTAGCATCTAAGAAATGGCATTGTTATCTAATCCCAGCAAGTATTCATGGGTTTATTCTAAGATTAGCTAAATCTGATATTTGAAAATAAAATTAGCTCCAAATACCAATTAATAAACTAAAGCTCTTGCATGTATCTTGTCCTTTCACTGCACTTTTATTTTCAACTTGAAAAGTTTACATCCACCACTGGAGTGTGAGTTCACTTGCCAAAATAACATTAAATTTGGCACTTTAAGTGTCAATAGCCGTGTCTACACGTGCACGCTACTTCGAAGTAGCGGCACTAACTTTGAAATAGCGCCCGTCACGGCTACACGTGCCGGGCGCTATTTCGAAGTTAACTTTGACGTTAGGCGGTGAGACGTTGAAGTCGCTAACCCCATGAGGGGATAGGAATAGCGCCCTACTTCAACGTTCAACGTCGAAGTAGGGACCGTGTAGTCGTTGCACGTCCCGCAACTTCGAAATTGCGGGGTCCACCATGGCGGCCATCAGCTGAGGGGTTGAGAGACGCTCTCTCTACAGCCCCTGCGGGGATCTATGGTCACCGTGGGCAGCAGCCCTTAGCCCAGGGCTTCTGGCTGCTGCTGAGGCAGCTGGGGATCCATGCTGCAGGCACAGGGTCTGCAACCAGTTGTCGGCTCTGTGGATCTTGTGTTGTTTAGTGCAACTGTGTCTGGGAGGGGCCCTTTAAGGGAGCAGCTTGCTGTTGAGTCTGCCCTGTGACCCTGTCTGCAGCTGTGCCTGGCACCCTTATTTCGATGTGTGCTACTTTGGCATGTAGACGTTCCCTCGCAGCGCCTATTTCGATGTGGTGCCGCGCAACGTCCAAGTTGAACATCGACGTTGCCAGCCCTGGAGGACGTGTAGACGTTACTCATCTAAATAGCCTATTTCGATGTTGCTACATCGATGTTGGCTTCACGTGTAGACGTAGCCAATGTCTTATATTCTGACTAATCTTATTAATAGCAATCAGTGATAAAAGATGGCTTTCTTTCACTATTATCCTGCCTTCGACAAAATATGTGTTCTTTTATTTTTGTTTCTTGGGTTTTTTCCCCCCTTTGATAAAATTGCTAATACTCTTTCCAGTCTATGTTCATTTCACAGTCTGGTAAAACACACTCAGGTTTTCCAAATAAACCTCATTTACCCTGGCTGGCATCTGTACTGATGTAAAAGGGCACCATGCTTTTGATTTTGCCCATTTGAGCCCTCAAAGGATTTGACCACTCGCTTTTCCCTTTGCAATTATAATCACTGCCAAACAATAAGTCCATCTATCCAAACTGATCCATACAACACCTAATTTCTACCCTTTCACTAGGGTTAATCAATTAAAATTCTGTTTGCTCTTTAGCTACCATGCTAGAGACAAAGAATTCCGTAACATTTGCTGTGTCACATAAAATCACTAAGGCCATCACCATCATTTCATTACCTAGAGTGTTAAACCCCCTTCATATTCCTACATAGGAAAATGCTTTATTTTAACTGGGCTAAAAACACTATGCTAGGGATTTACTGCTACATGTACTGGGGTGTGCAAAGATGGGCAGAGAGGCATAGCACATTCAGTTGCTGAGTATCAGGCTCATCTACCTCATTCCAAATGTTGAAATGTGTTACTGTTCTTATGTATGTGCATTCGCATTTATATACGGATTAATAAAGTTTTTACATTCAACATACTTGTTTTCTTACATGTGCTTTCTGGTCAGTCAGGAATTGGTAGTTGGAGATTCATCTGCTCATCATTTCTCCAACTGTTCATCTCTAAATCAGAATTTTCTCCAAAGACCTCAAGTTCTCAGTACCAGATGAGATTTCAACAGGACTCTCTCACTTCTTAATTTTACACAGAAGTGCAGTCTCCTAGTTATCGATCTCAGACACTTGCTACCTTTTTAAGAGTTCTCAATGCAAGGCCTCGATTCATTGTTCACCTTCTAGTTGATAACAGTCAGATTCAATTCTTTTCAAAATCAGCCTCTCTCTTCTCTCCAGGCTTACAAACCATGATAAAATGTCATAACAAAAACAAATAATGCTCTAGTTCTCTAACAACGACATTTAATTAGAGACTCTAGAGAACTCTCTCTTATTGTGTCACTATGAATTCCTAATTAAACAAGTATACCATACTCCATCTGTGTATTGGCTTAACGTTTGTTATTGCAAGTGACTTGTGAAGCATGATTGTCAGACCTAGATTTTAAAACCTGCTGCCAGCCTCATCTTTTCATTTCCCACAGCACTTGATTAAAGTTGGCAAGAACCTTAAGAAGCAGGAAGTGGCAAGATATCTTTGTGAAAGTGTATTATTTTTTTCACATCATATTTCACTAAGTTTTTATAGAACAAATTAAAATTTGATACAAAGAAGCCAAGAAATGTACATTTAGGTTCAAAATATTAAGTGCTGCACTGTGATTTTGAGAGTCAGATTCAGAGCTTCACCTGTACAGGGACTCTGCAGGAATTATTCCTCTACACATGTAGAGTAGTTTTAACATGCCAGAACACACGTACGAAATGCAGTTAGGCCTCTTCTCGGCACATACCTCTCTGCTGCTGTGGATGTGGGTGTAGGGGAATGAAAACATCCCTACTTTAATACTAGACTCTCTGGAACCTGAAGAACTGCTAACAGCTTTTGCCTGACTGCTTCTGAAAGCTTCCTGCAAGCAGCCAAATTATGGGCACCTGCTGCATGAACATACTGTGGAAAAATGAGGTTTCTTATGATTTTCTCACCTCTAGAGGCTCTGATTAAGCAAAGAACTTTGAGCACATGCTTAAAGTTAGGCACATGCCTAACCTCCATTGATTAAGTAGGTGCTTGAGTACTTTACTATACAGAGATGGACCTAAGCATAAATTTCAATACTTGGATGAATTAGAGTTGCTACAGATCCAGTGCTTTTTTTTGTCCTGGTACTTGCCAGTACTGAGTACTGGCAACTCAGCAGCTCCAGCCATAGGATTGGCTGGGGATGGTGGGGTGGGGGAAGGGAGCCAGCTAAGCGTCAGCTCCTTTTCATTTTACAAAAAAGCTCTGTACTAATGTATTCATGGATCAAATGAATGCCAACAGCAAATTTTGACTCGGTGTTTTAAAGGAAAAATGAATTTGTGCAGAGATCTAGACCAATAGAAACCATCAACTGAATTGCCATGTGATCATGGAATTCCCAGCTTCTAACAGAACAACAGAATTCATACACCTATATTAGATAAGGAAAAAATTAACTGTCAAGCTTTCATAATATTCCAGAATGTCTGATCCAATATTGTTGGCCATTCCCTAGACATAAGAAAATGATTAAAAAGAAAATAATTGTATCCCAGCCTGAAGGCACTTACAGAGGATTTAAACAGAAACAAAATCTTAAAACCAAACTGATAATCAACTAATTTCTGTCTAAGACAGTTGACAAGGCAAATGAGCATGAGTTAAAAGCGCAGATGAATGCATCCACAACAGATGTCAAGGACCAATTCTCCCCTCCCCTGCAAAAAAATGGCAGAACCACTACAAATATGTAGAACAGCCCAAAGTCATTCAAGATATTCTAAATAAAACTAAATATTATCATAAGAGGGATTAAATGATTAAAAGAGTATCTGGATGATCTTTCTTTTTCCAAATATTTTGGTCATATTACTAACTCCTCTTTCAATGCTGTTGGTTGCTTGATCTACAATTGATTTTTTTCCTCACTAAAGAACAAACTTGTGTGTTTTTATTACTATTTCTATTAAATGGGGAGTGCCTTTTGAAGCTGTTTGACTGCATAGCGACCAATAAATTAAAACTACAAAAGTAATCAAATTTCATACTTCAGGCCATGAACTCATCACCAATGTGGTGCCAGGAAGGAACAGCACAATATTCTAGTACTAACAATTTCAAAGTATGTTATCTAAAGTTAGACACTGACATCCAGATCCATACATGAATTTAACCTCGTCACCTCCATGGACTTCAAAGGAAGTTAGAAGCCTATATACACCCTTGTAGATATGGCTCTGCAGGCCAAATTAATAGTTAAGTCCCTGAAGATGTAAAGAAGAACCTAGTGGGTTTTTCAAAAATACCTATATGCTTAACTCCCCTTTTATTGGGCTGGAGGCAATCTATCCACATCTCTGTTTAACTTTCATGGTCATCTCTGAGAAGTCTCATCCCTTTCTGGAGTTTTCCTAGATGTTTTGCTGATGGTATCACTACAATTTCCAGTATTCCTGGCTATCTATCTCATGACTCCCAGAATCTACCACCTGCTGCCCTATACATTATCCTGGAGCAGTCATACTCTCATAGCTTGTTCTACACTTCTGAGGCTTTTAATTTGTATTTAAGGCCAGGTGATGCTCCATTTGCAGGGGTCGATCAACGTTCTACAGGTCAAGAGGCATTTTACCCTCAAAACAGTTACAAACTCTCATCTGCTTCAACTGTTATTCCATAAGCTTGAACATCAGAGGACTAACTCAGATGAAGAATCGTAATTGTAAATTAGCAACTTTAGTCTTTTATTATGTGAAGTAGTATTATTAGGCCATGAGTAGGCCACTAGACTCTTTCGCATGTTTGGAGATTGTGTACCCTGAGCTCAGAGGTGTGACATCAAACAAAATCCTTCCTAATTTTCTTAATGTGTGCGGAAATTGTTTAAACTCATTTGTGTGGTAGCTATATAGCAACACAAGAGTGTTATAAGCTATATACCAACACAAGAGTGTTATAAGTTTTAATAAGTTAGTATGTTAAAGAGCACTTTCTAAATCTTATGTATTCTTGTCCTTACGTGTAGGAAACAACTAATTCATATTTTTCAAACTCTGTCAGAGCCCTAATAAAAATTAAGATAGCTCAAAGTCCCACAGGAATGCTATGAAATGTTTGATATTTGTTTCTGAGGAACCAAAATGCTCTCATTTTCAATTCCAGACAGAAAAATCCTGAGTGTCTCAGCTAGACAGGGAGAAATGAGAAACATGCTAAGTGAAGAGCCTCCTTGAGCTGCAATTGAAAACTCAAACTTAAAAAAAAACCCAAATGTAAGGGTGACAGAAGGCATATTTTTGTATTATACCAATGTTTTCTTCAATGAAATGCACATTTCAGTTTATCAGGAGTATTCTACAATTGCTGCCAACCAGTGTCAGCAGCTAATCTAAACCCATCAGCCAAACCATATTACTGGGTACTGAACACAAATTACTTTACATAGAAATTGAGTGTTTCTCACCTCTTCATTATTATCCATCCCCCACTCTCTCAAGGATAAGATGATGGAATACTCTGGGTTAGCTGGGGTTGGGGACACAAAAGAAACCAAGTAGCAGCAAAGTTCTCTTGGAAAATTAATTGAATCACTCACTGAACAAGAGAAAGAGATGGGATGCAAGCTACCATTCAAAATTTCTCAGTATCTCTAGCCAAGAGACCAACACTTAAAAGAGGCACAGCAAATTTTTGCCAAACTGTTTTACTGTTATTGTATTTGCCTTTTGGCACTCAAAATAAACCTAAAGTGACTACTAAAGTTATAAAGATTTGTGGAAAATAATTTACAAATTTGTTTACTTAGTGATGAATATTCTTCTTTGATTCTAAATCAACTTATTTGGGTCTAATGGAACAGCTGTGAATTTTCCCAAAAGTCAACAATACACTACAACTGTAATTTTATACCAAACATCTGCCTGATGCATTGTCAGGTGAGCAACCCACATAGCTAGGTATATTACTTATAATTGGTCAGGACCAGATCCAGTACATGGGTCTGTTCAGCACACTCCTGCATCTCAGGGAAAGTTGAGGAATGGAAAGAGGACAAAAAAGAAACAATCATAAGCAGTAATTACTCTAACCATTTTCAACAATAATGGGTGAGTAGCAAGTCAACCAGGTGGGTCTATTAGAGTATTTCACCAGTACTTTGCTGACTCACAATGTGAATCTATGTAAACAGATTTTTCTTCTCTCATGAGCTGTGTCTACACGTGCACGCTACTTCGAAGTAGCGGCACTAACTTCAAAATAGCGCCCGTCGCGGCTACACGCGTCGGGCGCTATTTCGAAGTTAGCTTCGACGTTAGGCGGCGAGACGTCGAAGTCGCTAACCTCATGAGGGGATCGGAATAGCGCCCTACTTCGACGTTCAACGTCGAAGTAGGGACCGTGTAGACGATCCGCGTCCCGCAACGTCGAAATTGCCGGGTCCTCCATGGCGGCCATCAGCTGGGGGGTTGAGAGATGCTCTCTCTCCAGCCCCTGCGGGGCTCTATGGTCACCGTGGGCAGCAGCCCTTAGCCCAGGGCTTCTGGCTGCTGCTGAGGCAGCTGGGGATCCATGCTGCAGGCACGGGGTCTGCAACCAGTTGTTGGCTCTGTGGATCTTGTGTTGTTTAGTGCAACTGTGTCTGGAAGGGGCCCTTTAAGGGAGCGGCTTGCTGTTGAGTCCGCCCTGTGACCTTGTCTGCAGCTGTGCCTGGCGCCCTTATTTCGATGTGTGCTACTTTGGCGTGTAGACGTTCCCTCACAGCGCCTATTTCGATGTGGTGCCGCGCAACATTGAAGTTGAACATTGACGTTGCCAGCCCTGGAGGACGTGTAGACGTTATTCATCGAAATAGCCTATTTCGATGTTGCTACGTCGAAATAAGCTATTTCGATGTTGGCTTCACGTGTAGACGTAGCCATGGAGTATCATATATTATCCAAGGCACTTCATTAGTACAAAGATATCCACTATGCAAACCTCTTTGGCAGACAAGTATAGTGTAAGAACACAGTGCTATCATATTTTTCCTTCTTTTCTCCCTTTCCCCTAACTTATTCAGTCACTAGCCTATAAATTCTTTCGCTGTAGTTCAGCAACCAGCATTGCACAACTGCCAAATGTATCATTTTAACTGCAAAAATTCAGGCAGCAGGGATGTAATCTGACCATAAGTAGTTTTGGATGAATTAATGTGTAGTAGGGCAGAAGAAAAGGGGGAGAAGCAAACAACAGGAATAGATAGGTGTAAAGTAAGAACCTACCTATTTCATAGTACCCATTGCTGTTCTAAACAAGCACTTATAATAAAATGACTGAATCCTCATGAAAACAAAGTGGCAGGCACTTGCAAAGATGAAGACTTGCTCTACAGGTCAACAAGTGCAAATTAATTGATTTACCATTAAACTATGGATGATAATTTTATCAGTTACTGATAAACATCCACTGGAAAAGCCAACTTTTTTTAAAGAAAAGTTTTCTAGAGTAAATATATTTTGAAAGACAAATGTCAATTACTGTATGGTTCCTTGCACATTTGCTCCAACAATCCATTAAGAATTTCAGTTAATGCAATGATTCCCAAGGACTATATTAAATATCACACTTCAAGTTTGACCCCAAAGGTGTCACACACACAATAAAAGTAGAATATAGGCTCAAAAAGCAGGCAACTCTGCAGATTACTGGGTGCCCCAAACAAGTTTTTAAATGTTTTGCTGAACCGGGGATAGTGTAGTAACATATTGCAGATCAAACCAGCAGAGAATCACATCCTCCCCATGTTTTCATACTTGTGGGAGTTGAAGCCCTACACATTATCATACTCTGCTATTTCTTCAGGTTTTGTAAACCGATGCACAGAATAACCAAGCAGAAGATTTGTTCTATTTAAAGAAAAATTCCAGCTTAATATATTAAATATTTTTTCAGTATATCCACTTGTAAGTGAAACAAAATGAATTTAAAGAAGAAAAACCAAACAACAACAAAAAAAAACAAACAGAGGGAGCTGCCACCTTAACAGCCTGATAATACTGACTCGGACTAAATATCAGCCTCACCATTTGAAACCACTAGAAATCAGAGTTCTTAGCAGTGGCAGTGCTTTTCCTTCTTTTATGTCTGAAGACCACCTGCAGATATGAACTATATAAAATAACATAACACATCTAGGGCGACTACCTAAAAAGAGTGCCCACAATAATAACAACAACACAGAACCTAACTCTCTCGTTCCAGAAGTCATCTTTTCTTCGAAGTTTGCAGATTTCCAATGCTTTTAAGCAACGAACCCGCACTAGATCAAATTGGGCCATCTGCTACAAAGGCTCATTAAGACAGTGACCCCCTCAGAGAGAGGCAGCTGCAACATTTACTGCTCACTGCAACCACTACAGATGTTTCTAAACACTGAGTAAAAATTAATGATGTCTATATGCTTAGGAACCAATCTTATAAGCTGGTTCAAAAGCATAGGCCACTACTATTGCATGCTGTTGCTTGCCTTGGCAGTGAATATTTAATTATACACATATATACTAATTCAATATTTATTGACTAAAGCTTGGTTCTTGCCAGCTATGTATCTAGATATAGAGTTAGAAACAGAGTTGTACTTTAATGAGCAATATGGAACTTTCCCTTAAGTAAATATGCCTAAAGAAAACCTCAAATCCAAGCACCCTCAAAGCTGGAGCTGGACTAAGATATGAACT
This sequence comes from Carettochelys insculpta, assembly GCF_033958435.1. Lineage (NCBI taxonomy): Eukaryota > Metazoa > Chordata > Testudines > Carettochelyidae > Carettochelys > Carettochelys insculpta. The sequence goes on from NC_134142.1 coordinate 100,232,171, forward strand.
TCACATTAGCTCTTACTTCTACAAAAGGCCAACCCAAAATTCCATATTCAAACATCTTCAACCTCTGGACATTCAGATCTTAACCTACCATCTCACAACATACCGATTTTCATTGTAACTGATCCTTCACTGGGATCAGTAGGCAACTTGAGACACTGGGTCCACTGTCCTTTTTCGCCTAGAAAAGTTACTACACTGTCCATGATAACTTTTCTCTCCCAAAGGACAAGCACAGGCTGGTTTATGAAGAACACTGTTTCCAGGTACATGCTTAAGTAAGTAGCCAGTGTTTCATCAAATAAAAACAAATGATTCATTACAAGATATCCCAGAAATTACTCTGGGACAACATTGCATCCAAGCATGTATTGCTTACCTCTGCAAACACTGCAGCACTGGTTCTCTGGAAGAATGTGATCTTTTTCAGAGCAGTTCAATGGAGCGCAGGTCTCTGTTAGTTTTACTAAGACTCCATTCTGGAAACAAAATGTTAAAAGAAATGACACTGATGAAAGTGTATCCGATGGCAAGGGACGCAGTTTTCTACCCAGAACTCTAGTGATCTTTAGTAACAACAGTAGTAAAGCAATAGGCAGCAAGCTTCATTCAATTTTGAAACTATAATATCAAACATAAAATTAATTTACTGGACATTTTCACTCCCACAGTTTAAAGAACAGACCATGCTTAAACTATTTCACCTATGTTTTTCCTTCTCTGAATCTGCATAAGTACTTGCAGTAATTAAATAAATTAATAAAATATTTTAAGGTTTTTTCCTGCTTTACATGAGGTTTGTGTATTAGCTTTTAGATATTTTATATCTTCTATATGCTGTGTTGATAACTGAATTACCAATGAGACAAAGCAGGGAGGTTAGATGGCCAAGACTCTTAAACATGACCTGTAATTCGGTGCCTCAGTTTTGGGCAAGCGCCTGATTTTCAGCAGAAGGACTTGGATAACACTACCGTTGCCACTTTATTCCTCTCTGCTGTCTCCAGCAGTCTAGGAGCCAGCAAAGGACAGAGACAGAAGACCAAGAGGAAAACTGAGAAGACACCTGTTGCCTGCTCAGTAGGAGACACAGCAGCCCTATTGGCCCAGCTGCAGCTCGAGTCATGTAGTTTCCCCATGACTTGCTGCATGTGTGACATCCAGTCCTGTCTACAGGACACCTTGAGGCAGCAGCTTTGCCAGTAGTGCTGCCAAATGTTACCGTGATATTGCAAGTCTCACCCACGTTCTAGCACTGTGCTTCAGATGCTGAAATCAAGAGATTAGACAAGCTTTCATTATTTAAAAAATACATTTCTAGCCTTAAGGGTTGCAGACAAAAGCTTGAAGAGGTGACCTAAGTGCACCTTTAAGGCTCAGATACCAGAAGGCAAATAAGAGCATCTGAAATTTCTTTTAATAAACTCCTGATTTTTATGGTCAGACTCATGATTTTTAAATTCTAGAGGCTGGCAAAATTGGACAATGCCCAAGGTATGAAAGATATGTGACAGCAGGCAGGGATCGTAAAAGAATGAGCAAACTTTACTCCTCCTGGCCACACCACTCCAACCTCCTTTGGGTTTGAGTCCCACATTTGAGAACTGCTGAGTTCTAAGCTCTCTGCTACACAGTTATACTTTATTTATCCATAGGTGTTAAGTTTTGTGTTCACATGTAAGGGGGAACATGCTTCAGTGGAGGCAAAGAGGAAGGGCATCCTACAGGAGGAAACAGCACATTCCATGTTATGTGGGTGCCCACATGAAAAGAGGGGAAGTAACTGAGACATTAGGACTGATCCTCATCCCACTTGCACTGCTGTAAAGTGTCCCACAAGAGTCAATGGAATTACAGCAGCATAAGTGAGAAAAGAACCAGTGAACTGAGTGATCACTGTCAGTCATTTTATCAAACTAACCCCGCTGCAAAGGTACTGGCTATAACTGACCACCTATTCCATACCAGTCAAAGCAATAATATCAGGAAAGGCACAGTACAGCACTGTACAAAACAGCAAGTACTGATAAGTCAAAAACACGGCAAGAAATAAAGAGATTATGGATCATATCATTCAGAAAAAGCTCATAACCAATTCAGACTAAGCTTATGTCTTTATTAGAGAATCACAGAAAAGACAAGAGGCTAAGTCTGACCATATTTGCTTCACATTAACAACAGCTTCCTAAAATTTCCCCATTTTCTGTGGCTACTGACCCTGAAGCCTACAAAGAATCAGCTGGCATCTCCAGGATTTCATTTGGCCTTATTTCTACAGTAAGAAAATGTGTACAAAGGTTAAAATCTGCTGATGTAATCTGGAGCAGCTCCATTTAAATTACTTATGTGAGAGTTCAGACATATTCTACTGAGAAACATGGACTACAACTTTTCCAAAATGCAAACTTAGGCTTCCTTATATGGGGTTATTCACATGCAGAGGTGTTACTCCACAGAAGTACTGTGACTCAGTATATCAAGGCTCCAACCCAGCAAAACATTTAAGCACCTTCTAAATTTTCAACATGCAAGAAGTCAGGGTTTAAATTAGGGGCGGAAACTTCCTGTTACACCTGTCCAAATCAAAAGTAACTCCAAGGATTTAAGCCAATGTGGATGAGGTCAGACTCTGGCCTTGAAATGGCACCTCTTCCCAAAATCTAGATAAGGAGCATGGGAAAAGGTACATTCTCCGCTAAATTACTTACTACCCTAAATAAGCTATGTTCCACATTTGTCTGTGTGCGTATGGCTTCCACTGAAGTTACACCAACATTAGAAAACACTGGATACTACATACGCCTGAAAGGAGCCTAAAGTAATATAACAGGTTATCATGGTAATTTATGGGCATTGCATACTTATTTAAAAAATAAGAGAAATTAGTAAGATTAAACTTACTCTGCATTCCCTGCAGCTCTTGGTTAAAACTTTCTGACCTTCTGCTAACACTCTCCCTCCATAGATACACTTGGCTATAATTTAAAAATAAATAAAAATGAATAGTTTAGTAGCAAATGAATGTAGAAATTTAAGTAAAAATACATTGATACATATGCAAACATGGACCTACTGTGGTAAATATGATGTAGTCACTTTGCCTTCACTTGGCAGTGTTGACTGCTTTCATTTATCTTGAGTACAACAGTAAATTCACTAAAAAAAACCATTATTATGAAACACAATACCTCTAATGACAAACTAGCCTATTAATTCCCTGACGTGGTAACAGGAATAAAGCATTATTTAGTAGATACCAGACCCATTTCATTAACAGAATCACTCATAGCATAGTCATCCCAAAGATTAAATACAGTACATTTGTATTACTATATGTCTGCATCAGGTTATTTAAAGCACTTCAGAACCAGCCAGACAGACACTGAGGCACAGAATGTGAAGAGAACAACAGGTTCATGGGTTTTAATTAAGTCTTCTCATTGTACCTGGGGACAAATGAGGTTAGAATCCTTGATACAGCTTTGCCCTGTGGAACTACAGAAATGGTTCCAAAATAGACAAAGCCTGAAACTTGCCCACTCTAAATAGTGAAAAAAAATCACGTACATCACTAACAGAAACAATGTTAATAAACACATGGAACAAGGAGGGTTCATGCCAAGGCTCAAAGGAGGGACAGACAGAACCTGTACCTTTTCTAGGAGCAAAACCAAGCTAACAATTAGCTTGATTAGCTGGACTAACTTTTATAATGGAGTGCATTGGCATGTGACTTGAAAAAACTTGCTCTATTTTTCCCCAGGCACCATATAATGAACTGCAGGCATTTACACCTTCCTTCTTTTGTGCCTAAGCTGTTGAGCTAAACAGCCCTTAAAAGCTCCCATGTTGCTTAGCAAAAAGACAGATAGCTTTCTAGAGCGAATGGGGATTCTCCAAATATCCCTCTAAATGAGAAATAGCTATTTGGTGACAAATGTTGCTATCTCCAGAGTTCAGGAATCATCTAGTGAACAAAAAAGTATTCAGTTCCCAGCCTTCCAATGTGATCTTGGACAGATCACTTAATTTACCCTATGCCTCTGTTCCCCAATGGTACAACTGGTACGCCATGTGTGTGTCACAAATTTTATTCACAGGGAAGTTGTGATGATGAGATCCATGACTAATTCTGAGGTTCTCAGATATTATTATAATGGGGATTGAGTAAATGCATCGGGATTAATAAGTGAGCATGAAGGCCTGGGAAAATCCATTCCAGTATGAAAGACATAAGTTAAATAACCATTATCTATGCTGAGCAACATCATGGGTCCTGCTCTCCAAGTTACAAGAATTCAAAGAATCAGTTAATCCAGAATACAATCATCATCTTGGTTCATCACTGTCTCTGTAGCAGTGGAGAGTCATGGACAAAGTAGCTCCAAAACCCAAGATCACGAAAAGGCACCTGTTTCCCAAGCCGGTGTTTCCTTGTACCTGCTGACAGAGAATTTCTTTCCAATTCTTCTGTGTAGCAAACAAGAACAATTTTTAGCACACTCATGGCAACAGTGAGCCTGGAATTCCAGGAACTTTTCATTTCCATTCTCACAGGTGCAACTGATATCAAGACAGCTGGCTTGCTTATGCAACCAACTGCTAAGTGTACTGCTATTATTAACTGCCAAATATGTCCCTCTGCCTATGCCAGATGCTTCTCCACTGCTGTGAAAAGACGCATTTATTTCAAGATCTTATCACTCTCTGGGCCACCCCTATTCTTTAGCTAGATAAAGGTGGCCATCTTGTTGCAGACACATGTTTAGTTTCTTCTTAAAATTTCTAATATTTTATGGAAAAACTGATCCACTAATAGATGGCATCCACGTAAGCTTGATGGGTCCAAACAGTGACCATTCTGAGGTGACTGCCACCAGTTAATTTTACATTCTAAGGAACACAGAGAAATGCTCCAAGTGGAATCCAAAGTAAGCATGCGCTATTTAACCAAGAATTCTAGGTATGCGTATACACACACACACACACACACACACACTAGGAGGCTCACTGATCTCATACACACTCTGCGCATCATTGGTAAAGTCCATGACACCTGGTTCATATTGATACTATTCTCTTCTGGAGTATTGGAGAGTGCTCCCAAGTGCCCCCACCCCCTTATTTTAGGCTCCGTATGCCTTCCCATCCAGACCCCAGACCCCCAGCCCCAGCATCCTCCTGCACCCTCCCCCTGCCCAGTTCACTTCTGCACCCACCCTCCCATTCAGGTGTCCCCAGCCTGCTCCCCAGCAGCCCCCTTCCCATGCACTGAATTGCTCATTTTGTTCACAAAAATGTACTAGCCCCAGTCCCCCTAGGCCCTAGGGTGGAGCTTGAGGGTAGCAAAGTGAATATCTTATTTCTGCTTCTCTTTTGGAGGCCAAATCTGTGAGGCTATGGGTTTTTTTGGGGGGAAGAGGGTATTCCACTTCTCACTTGCATGTGACCTTCAACAGAGTTTTTTGTGGGTCAGTGGCCCTGACCCCAAAAATGTTGCCTACCCTTGCTATAAATCAATAAGACTTGACATTTGACAACAGAACCAAGACAATTCAAATTGTTGTTTCTCAGTGAAGCTGTTTACAGCTCATCCAGTAATGGTCCCACCATACCTGCCTTCTTCCATGCTGTGATGAGAAGTATACATCCCTTCCTTCTGATGCCAAAGAGGTATTACTTAATAAGTTACTTTTGATTTTTTTGCAACATTTACCAGCCAGGTATATCTAAATGCTAGAATAATCCATGATGTCTTTCAGACACTATTCTGCTTTTCAGAAATCTCTATGTTCAGATTACTGGAAATGGGAGAGTCTAAACTCTCACATGTAAACAAAACAACCAGATTTTCTAAAGAACTCAACTTCCACTGTGAGAAGATACAGTCTGAGCACTTCTGAAAAATCTACTATATTAAGGTATCCAAAAAGACAACCCAGGAGTTCTTTTGAAAATTTGGATGTGGCCTTACATTGTTCAATATGAGCTCAACTTTCTTGAGAGAAACAGACTAGATCACGACAGCGTGTCTAGATTGCATCAGGATGAATATTTTGGGAAAGGTGAACTAGACCGAGGTACTTTTACTCTTGCTATTGTCTCACCTGACAGCCTGTAACTTAAGTAGAACTTCCACTGAACAAATGAGAAAAAGAATTTTACAACTGAGAAGAGACACAGAACATAAGAATGGCTATAATGAGTCAGAGCATAGGTCCTTCTAGCCCGGTATCTTGTCTTTCAACAGTGGCCAATGCTGGGTGCCCCAGAGGGAACAATTCATTCCCTGCCTCTCATTCCCAGCTTCTGGCAAACAAAAGATAGACACACCACATCCTGGCTTATAACCAATGATGGACCTATCCTCCATGCATTTTTTTTTTTTTTAACTAGATATGGGCTTCGAATATAGTTTTGGCCTTTCGTCCAAATGCTGGTTTGGAAGGGTTAACACGAGATGGTAGAAAAGAAAGAAGGAACACCCATTTTAAAACCACTAAACATTTAATATATGAGAACTGCTTGGTATTTTGTTTCAAAAGAGAACCATCAAGCTGTTCAATAACTCCTAGAAACAGAAAATTACAATTGATGGTCCTATCCAGGACTAAATGGGGAAACTTCAGAGAAATCAGCACCCACAGTGTAATAATGTGAATAGCCTCAATAGCTGCCACTGCATACCCCAAAATGATTAACTGTGGCCCTAGCATATCATTCTGTCAAGGAGCTGGCATTTACAATCAATTTCAATCAACTTTCGTACATCGTTTTCCATTGACTGACATGCTGAGTCCTTGTCAGGATAACTAGTGGCGTTTGGTGCCAATCACTGGCTAAGTGTGAGTTTGTTCATCTTTCCATTATAGAATCAGAAACAGAATCTACACTTTGGGAATCACATTCAATCTACAGTTTAGTCCTTCAGAATTTCTCTGAGCCAAATTCTGGCTGGCATTTGTTGCTAAGCACACATAAGAAAAAGCACAGCCTCAAGCTCTTAGAGCCACGAAAAGAACCCTCCACAAACTCTCAGCAGGTTAGTCACTTGTATTTGTGCTCTGTGGGATGAAAGCTAGGAGTTGGGGCCTCATCCACAAGTTTTATAAAAAGTAATTTGTCCTTCTGTGCACTGATTACTTATAGACCTGTGTATAATGGAGGAAAAAAGGTGAAAGCTGTGCACCTGTTCATTATGAGGCAGAATAGGTGTATACTTTTTGGACAAGATTCATGAATGTCCACTTGAAGTTGAAAGGGGGAAATCAAACAATGACAACTTGATTATTTTCTAGAAGGATAAAAGTGTTATTTTTGGTTTCTAATGAACTCTAATTCAGCCAACAGCAAAAACAACAAGAAAGTCCTGTGGTACCTTATAAACCAACATATTTTGGAGCATAAACTTTCATGGTCAAAGACCCACTTTGCCCATGAAAGCGTATGCTCCAAATATCTGTTAATCTATAAGGTGTCACAGGACTTCTTGCTGTTTTTGCAGATACAGAATAACACAGCTACACCGCTGAAACTTGTCAGACAACAGTGACATCACTGACTAGTCTGAACGGAGAAGAGCTCTGCACACAATTCTAGGTTGGTGAGAAGTGAAAAAGGTCTCACTTTTTCTTTATACATGAGAGCAGGAAGGAATTTATTCCCACTTACTTGAGCACGCATATGCTCAATTGACTTTGTCCCCTCAGGCCTGACTGCTAAACACTCTATTTCAAGTAAGGCTTCCATTTGTAGATGAGAGAAGGAAATTTCATAAATTGGTCCAACTACAGAATTTATTGTTGTCTTCTTTTCCACATTCAACGTGAAATAAACTGCATAAACTATTATGGCTCACAAAATACAAAACTACACGATATAGATGATTGCAAACTTTCATTATTCTGCTGATTATGCTGTTTAAAAAATCCACAATATCCAAAGAACCTTCAGTTATGAACAGAGTGACAATCAAATTTTAAGTAATTACCCTTCTTTAAAAATACAGACCAAACTGCTTTGCACTAATTAATATCAATTGGGTTTAACAGCTAGTACTAGAAGACAGACTTTTTTGTTTGGAGAGGTACAAACAAGGGCATGGCCTTTTTAATTCCAGAATAATGCAGTGAAATAGTCTTAGAAACATGCAGTACTGAATCATACCTTCTTTTTATTTTTTTGGCCAATAGTTATTTATTCATTGTTCAAACAAAGCTGTCACTATGACTCATGTTCCCTACATTAATTTATCGGGACCTGTGAAAAATCAAGAGTGGAGGGAGGGGGAATGAAAATCAACTGCTCCTAGTTTCAAGACAGGTGTGATTCCACTTAAATAGGAAATAGGAGGAAAATATCAAATTTAATGTACTTACACTTGCATATTTTGCAGCACTGGCCTCCCATGTGCACTGGGAGGGTGTCGGGAGAACAGTTCAGAGGGGGGCAGGACATCCTTCGGCACTCCACTACTCCGCTCTAAGCAAAGATTAGAAAGATGAAGTATGGATGTGTATAATAATTTATATTTTATAAAATGCACAAATACTGTATGATAAAATGAAAATAGCATTCAAGATTTCAGATTTTTCCTTCAGCAACATCTTATCTGAATGCTACCATATGAACTAAGCCACCTGCATTATTTTTTTGATGTAAATCTTCATCTTATCCCACTTGCCCATGCTGTTTAGGTGGATAAGACAAAAATAAAACCTTCTTTACAAGGACATAAATACCACCTATTTCAGGCTCTGCCAATCAACTTCCAAATTTTAACAATCAATTTTCTATTTTCTTAGGCAAACAAAGGCTCTCTTCAGATATCTATCAAATAATTTCAATGAGACAAGATTTACATACCAATTCTTTCCTGTTCCACTGGTTTTCAAAAATGATAAACACCCTAAACAGCAACTGCATGTTGTTACCATGCAGCATGCAATTGAGCACCCATGAATAAAATTATGATAATATTTTAAAAAAACCACATGTACTCCAGCAAAACTATTCTGAGCCAAAACCCAGACAACACCATGATTTCCCCCACTGCATCCTGAAAAATGATGAGCATCTTACAGATAAAATTAGAACAAATAAGAAAGTTGTCAAGGGAAAGCAGATTTTATTTACTAAGTATTCAAATAAAAAACAGCAATTCTTTGTCACTTCCTCTCAATTGTTCACACCGTTATTGGATGCAAACTAAAAAGGTTATAAGTCTCACAGCTCGCTTTATATGTTCAAGGATTATTCACACTATCATTAGGCATCTTACCCCCTAGGCCCATCAGAAGATTCTTACTTTGCACGTGCAATTTCTGCAGTGATCATCTTCTACCCATGAGTCTTTGTCTCGATAGAGCACTCCATTCACTTGACAAGTCTTCTCACAATGACAGTTTTCCAATTGACTTAGCCTCGTTTCTGCATAATTTAGCTATAAGTGAAAGTTACTCAATGTTATTTCTGTAATTCATACACATGGGTTTAACAAAGAAAAAAAGAAAAGCAGCAGCTTTCTGACTTTTAGGTGAATCAGATGTTATTATGCCAGTTGAAAAATACACTAAATAGAAGACACACTAAGCAAGAACCTCAGCTGGTATAAATCAGCCTGCATACATTTACTTAAACAGAAATGTGCTACATACACCAACTGATGAGCTGTATGATTGGCTCTTCTAATCTAATGAATCTCAGCAAAATGTTTTTTAAGAATGTACCTTGAGGACTTCAGATTGTTAATGAATCTAGTACTTTCAGTTCAAACTTCAAAAACTGAAATCTTTGATATTCTGAATTCATTTATTGGCATACATGTAATTTAAGAGCATGAATGCTGGCAGGCTCTGATCCCTTCTGTTCAACCTAACAGGTTGCAGAAAGGCCTTACAATATATAAGGCAAATATGATTTACAAGGAAAGATGACATTTAAATATTGTATAATAGATGTTCCCAAGCTATGGTTCTTGGCTACTGGTGGCCAACAAAGCACTTGCTGATACGCAGCAGAGAGTGGGTGGTCATACCACCATCAGTATCTCTTTATTGCCAGCTGCTAGAATGTATCAACAGCTGTTAAATATAATCTTTTCCTAGTAGTATTTTTCCAGGCAAGCAACTGCCATATTTGCCTGATGAATGGTATGTAACATTGTACAGGAGGGGAAATTGTTCCTGTAACAAAAAAGAGCAGAGAGATGGTCCGTGCAATGACAGATGAAGGAATCTGACCCCTCCAAGTTGTTGTCCTTACTATGAGCATTTTATACCTTTTCTTGAAGTCATATACTTCTTCCGACCTTCCCCGAGGCATTCACGCAGACTGTTGCCACCATGCTCATGTTGGTCATCCCCAAACAAAGCATATTTCATGCAAATGAAAATTTCCAGATGATCTGTAATACGGTGGCCATCCCCCCCACCCCCAGCCTCCATTTTCTTCTCTCTTCACTGTACACCAAAGATCTTCCTCAGTCTTCCTTTGTACTGAACACTTGGTGTTGCAGAGGAGGAACTGGGCATGGCACCAACACCAGGAGGACCCAGCCCTTTGTTCCTGGGAGCAACCGCAGGGATTGGTAGCACTCATGTGGGTTCTTTTCCCTAGGCAGAGTCAGTCCCAATCACTCAACCTCTCCTTGTCCTCTGACAGGCCCTTGTTAGGTCCACATGTAGCCTTAACTTTTTAAACTGCCTCAGTTAGGTCCACCTGCTCTGACAAGGAATGATGGGCCCATCGCCTCAAGGACTAGCTACCCTGTGATCAGGTCCAACACAGGGCATAATATCCCCAATATGTGTCTGCCACAGGCAAGATCCTCTGCCATGCACAATACAAACTAAGTTACTGAGTCCCATCTACTAATTCTTCAAACTTCTTGGCAGGACTCAACCCCAAAACACCCATCTAACCCAGCAAGCCACAAGTCCCAGATAACGTAGGAACTTTGAAAGGGCTAAACAGCTTAATTCTTAAGTTTTTATTTGCATTAAATGCTGCATTAATGCATGATTAGTCCCACTCTTCTTTCAGGTGTTATTCAATGTGAGGTATCGGAATTTGGTCCAGAGAGAGATGAATCCTTGCCCAGATCTCTCTCGTAAATGGCATACTACAGTATGTCACAAAATGATCTAAAATACCACTGCTTACAATAGCCAGTTTACTCTGTTTAGAGAGATCACTTTGTAATATGGTCATATTTTCATATTGGCACGCACCTGAATTATATGTATTTTAAAAAGATTCTCAAGACTTCTACCATTATCTATTTTAATGGGGATATTCCAACCTGCCTGTCAATCCTTATTACACTTCCTGCCAGGTGAATCTCAAACACCAGCAGATACAGAAACAAAAATGAGCAGAAGATACTCGGTAAACTTTCTTATTTTTGACTCAAGCCTCAAGTGAAAGGTTTCGATTTTTGTTAAGTCATGATTCTGGGATATTACTGGAATTGACACTCAGCCCTCCCAAAGCCAGCATGATCTTGTGACTTCAGAAATGCTTTTCACACTTTAAAAGGCAAATATCATCCTCTTATGGAATTGCTAATCCTGTCAGTTTTTAGCAGTGACCTGAAAATGGTTTCTATATTTATACTGCATAAAATAGAATATATTTCGCTAAATTACAACTGCGTTTAATCTATGTTTTGTTGCAGTTTATTTACCTGTACCATTCTTTAGTCTTTTTAATCACAGATATGTAAAATTCATCATTTTTATTTCTTATGATTCTGTATAAGCTGAACATAAAAGGGGAAAGGATGTTATCCAAAAGCTGTGTTTGAAATATTTAACACTTTTTCGTGTTAATTCCTGGAACAATAAAGAGAAGCAACTGTAAACACTAACCAACTAAAAAATTGCATATTTTGTGATTGTCACTGTCACATTAAATTTATATTTATAAAACACACCATCTCTTATTCTGAAGATTGACTGTGGATGTAAAATGAATATTTTAGTAAATAAGAGATATGTATGATCAGTATTACCTCTGGAATGCATTTATCTTTGCAACTACACAGAAAATGTCAGTGTTATTTTTACAGATATGAAAACATGCAACAATGAACTTCCTGATAGTAGTAGGTCAATGGATGTATCTCAAACACACGAGTTTATCTTTTCTGAAATACTATTTAGTTGGCATTTGCTATATGGAATTGAATAGAAATTGTCTATTGGTATTTAAACTTCCAAACATAATTGAAAAATCACCATCAAGCTCAACAAACTAATGTTATATGTGTTACAAACTGAAATGCCATTCCAAATGCTGTCAATTTGCATAAATAGATTTGTCCAAGATTTGAAATATCAGTGGAAATTCTTAGGGGCTGAGCTCTTGGCATCATATGGGCTTGGGTTAAGAAAATCAAATCAATCAATGAATGAGAGACTGGAACCTCACTTCACCACTAAGCCATCCATTTCTAATGTGAATCCAATTCCAAAGTTATCTGAGGTTTCAAAGATACTTGGCTAACTAGATCAACATCTTTTTAAATTTTTCCACATCACAAAGTGAAGATAAAAACTGTTTTCACTTCACAACCATCCAGATGCACAAAAGCACTAAAAATCTTGCAAAGAAAACTCTGGTCTCATGAAAGCCCCAGAGACCTTTGAGTCAAAAAGTTCAGATTTAATTGGTCACAAGTATCTAAAATACATGTAGGGTAACCAAGCCAATCAGATTTTGTCAACAGTAAATTCTGTCATTCAGTATTTCAATACTAATGCCGACCAAACCAAGCACTGAAATCTTTGACCATTACCCAAGTCAGATTTAGCAGCAATAAAGTTCATTAGAAATTATGGGCTGGAAACCCCAGTAATTATCTCCAGCCACTAAAAGGAACACATCTGATTACAAAGACAAGACAGTTCCTAGTGTGACACCTACTTTATTAAAATGGAACTGCATTTCATTTTCAAAGACCCTCGATTCAATGGAGTTGTACAGATTTACACCAACTGAAGATCTGGCCAGTTACATTTAGGGAGTTGTCAACCCACCATAACATTCCATAACCAGCATAGTAATTGGGCCCAGTGAAAACCAACTGTCCTTCCTGACCCAAGGTAATTATATTTTAATTACTTTTTTAACAATTTGCTCTACTACCTTTTTCTATTTAAGGTTGAAAGATGAACGAGATAAAACAGCAGCATGCAGAAGGTAATACAAAAAGTTCAAACTCTTTTCCTACCATGAAAATATAAATCTCAGACTCAGAAGAGCTATCCTTTAAACATCTTTGATTAGTTTAAATATTTGAAGAGTTCACAGGAAGGAGACTATAATGATAGTTCACTTACTGTGCACCTTACTTGTCATTGTAATTCTCCAGGTTACATACTTGCACTGCAAGCACCATTCATTGGTCTTCTTGAGTTTGTAATTAAATTGTTACCTAATGCAAATCTACAGACAAATTCAAGACTCTGGTTTACCACAGCCTAAAGGAAACAGCTGGAGGTGGAAACATGGGGGACACTTTCTGCATGCTTCCAAATTCACTCACTGCAGTTCCCAGAATGGGAAGGGAATTAGGGGCAATTGTTATGTATTTTACAATATGTATTCCTTGTTCTGGCAAAAGTAATCCCCCTAGGCTGCTGTGCACAGACCCATTCCTAGGCCAGACATACATTAATGTCACAACAGTGTACACTGAAAATTGTACAAATATCACCTAGGGCCTGAATTTTCTCCTTCGGACTACGATGGAAAAAACACCAATTAAAATTTCTGTTTTTTAATCCCACTGTCTAATTTGCATTTGTCTCACAATTAAAACTCCTTGCATTGCTTTGCTTGTTCTTTCTGGACAACAGTATTCCTATAACTAACACAACAAAACACTTAGTTAATGCATTGCTTGGAAGAGCAAAACAACATTAGTGGAAAAAAGGAACAAGCAAAAAAGGTCATTTCATGACTGCTTCTTAGGAACATGTAATCTTCAGAGTATCAGTAGCATGTTATTTGGCCCCCAAAAATGTATTAGCAAGCAAAAATATAATTAACAGCAGAGAACGAGTCACTCAATACAGTACATAATTGGAACCTGCTCATACCACCAGCAGGGCTAAAAATAATTATTGCTATTTCACATTTAGAGCAATAAAATGAACTAAAAGCTTAACGTTCTTATTCTCAGAGTGACTCTGTCAAAAACATGCTGGTTGGGTGAACAGAGTGCCAGTATAATGAAGACATGCTTTCCTTTTAGGAAAGAAGGAGTCTTAAGGACAGCTGAGGAAGTATGATTCACGAGGAAACAGTATTATAAGTTTACCATCTTTATATATACACTGCCTTTCTATGCACATTATACTTTCGGAAAATGTTTGGTAACTATGCTGTAATTAAATGCACCTACAGGTGATTTTCTAGTTACACATTGATCAAAAATAACTAGCATATAAGCATCACACCAGGTAACAACTAATTCCATTTAGATGATAGAATTAATCCTGGGCCAGATGGTTTTGCCAATACCAACCACACAGAGTACTCCCAAAGGAACAGTATGCATCAATTTACTAGATGCCATTTAGGATCACTGCTCTGCTTAACTCACTGCACTTCGGGCTTGTCTACATGATCACTGAAGTCAGTGTAAGCTGTGTCAGTCACAGGAGCGAAAAAGCCACTCTCATGGATCATGCAAATTCAAATCAGCCTAAGCACTGATCACACAAGGGCTACATTGAAGCAACACACTCTCCCACCAACACAGCTTCTGTCTCTTGCTGAGATGAAACTGCTCACATTTTTTACAACGATGATGAGCCATTTTTTCAATAGGGGCCTCACATGACCACTTTTGGTCAGCCTTGTAACTTGCGTCCTTGGTCAGAGGACATCATGAAGTCTTTGGTCACACATCCCTTAACATAGATCACCACATCCCTTAACTAGACCCCAGACTAAGTATTATGGCTAAAGTGACTGCTGGTGTAGCCTGCAGCAGAGCTACGGAAGGGGTAAATCTTCCTATTCGCCTCCAGACCACCACAAGCCAGCAGAGAATTAGTGTAGTTTGGAACTTGATTAATTCTTCTGTTAGTATGTTCAGACTGTGGGAAAAAAAATCTCCCTGGAAAGAGTATGCTGAAGAGACCAAATGCAGGGCCTCCACTGGAATTGTCTGGATATTTGGGTGAGCCCCTGGGTCTCCAGAACTGGCAAGGAGAGACGAGTCTGCTGTATGAAGGCCTCTCCTAGCTATCTGAATCATTGAGGATTTTACCCTTTTTAGTAACTGCATTTATCTGCTAGCACATGAAGGTACACATGGTATGATGTCTTTAAAAAAAAAAATCAGACCCTTTTGTAATAAGCATATCTGTTATACTACATTCTTTTCATTAACAGATATTTATTAAATGTCCTCTCAAATACTATAGAAGTTGGATGAGGCTTTAGTGACACCATGGAAGCTATCTGGTAAATCCACTATAGATAAATCTCCTGAAGTAAAACTAAAGCTCTCCTAGGCTGTAACTGCTTTTATAGTCCTCTCATCATGTACGAAACGAGCAACTGATAATGGAGTTTAGGCACTTACCTTTGCAGTCATTTTTGCCAAGAGCTCTTGTAAATCCATGATTCCTTGCACCAGACTTAAGAAATCACTGCAGGTTGGGCATGCTCAATAAAGGAAGTAGGAAAAAAATAAATCAATGAAGACTGATAAACTGTTGAAACACCATTAATGTGCTGTTTCTGTTAATGTAAGAGCAACAGCTTAAATAGAGTGTCTGCTGCCCTGGACTGACCATACTGAAAGTGTACAAAGATACAGGACACAGCTCAGCTATACCAACTCTAAAATATCAAAATATTAAAATATTCAATTGGCAAAGTAAATAAACCGCTACTTACTGCGATTCAGATTAGGGCACTGTGTTATATATCCATTGGGCATAAAGATGACTTTCATGTCTTGAATAATACCCTTTGCAGAAGGAGAAATTGATGGTAAATATAGATTAGTCATAAAATGAAAGCTTCCAATATTATTCTTAAGTTTTCTGCCATGAAAAACTCGTTTTTTTTAAAAACCAGAGAGACCACCACTCCACCTGAAAAATTCAGGTGAAGCTGAACTAGACGTGAATGATTACAAAACCTTCCCTTTCTCCAAGAAAAAATTTTCCAGAACTGTATTTGATAAAACAAACAAAAATCGCACTCGATGTAGAAAAGTTATTTATTCATTTTGCCAGATTATCCTAGGAGATCAAATGATATTTAAAGGACATTTCATACTGAATTTTCTGCTGCTCAGTTAGGAGTCAATCTTCCTATGCAAAAGGTAAGGAAGGCCCCCTCTGCATATGGAAACTGTGCAAATCCCATGTCATTCCTCTGTACGCACAGAGCATTCCAGGCTGAAGCACATTACACACAATGCAGCCTATTGTCATATGAGATCTTTGAAGAGAAGAGTCTTTGCCTCCTTTCTCTGTATCTTCCACCAGAACCTTGGCAACACACACACTGTGAATGCTGAAGATAGGATTTGCTCCTAAGGGCCAAACCCTAAAGCTCTTTCTCAGGGGCTCGACACTTCTCTCGTCCCCTACAAAATTCACTAGCTTTAAAGGGAGTTGAGGGCATTCAGTGTCTTAAATGATCTCTTGACCCTTAATGAACTTTAAGAGAAGTGGGAATTTTCCTAGAGAAATCAAAGTATCTCACTGTAAATCAAAGTGTATGGCTCTGCCACCTACCTGATCTGGAAGACGCTCTCTAATTTAAAGAAGAAATTTATCATCAGATTTGCTGTCTTTGAATGAAAGTATTGATCTAGGTTTATTCTGTTTTATTTTTAGTTAAATTGTGGTAGAATGGATTCTACAAAAGCAGAAGAAAGTGGCTCTCTCAAAATACTGAGGTTAATCCTTAAATAAAATATAGCCCTTAGAGGTACTTGAAGTATAGCAAATGCAGTAACACTTGTGCTCATTTTAGAAAAAAATAAAAAAAAAAAAAACAGCAGAAAGTAATTAGCTGCCACTGCTTCCTGCATGTTATTTCAAGACTAAATATTAATTGAAAATATTAATAAGAAATAACTAGATCATACCACTTCTGTAGCGGAAGAATATATATTTATTTATTAACCTTTTCCTCTATGAGGATAATGAAGCCATCACAATAAGGAGAAGCAGCCTATCAAACAAAACTGAAGAACTTTTTTTTAAACTTGTTTCCAGTGACCAGTAGTGAACAATTAACAGCTGCAGCACATAAACACATTTTTAAGGCTCAATTCTCTCCAATTAAATGATTGAAGTATCAGATAATCACCACACTGACAGAAGACCATCCAAATAATGCATATGCCCTGTCTCAGGAAAGAATCCCTGTTCAAGAACAGGGTATGCTTAAAGTTGAGTACACATTTAAATGCTTTACTGCAATTGTGATTATTTTACATTTAAAATAAAATTAATATGTATTTTATATATTAACTTCTGCATACATAATTTAAAAGATCCCTGTCAAGCAGTAAGTTCTCTAACAAAAGTATGAAAACTAAGCAATCAGGGAGGGAAATTCTCTCTTTGTTTATAGTCATATACCTTACAGCTACAGGTGGGCCAATGTGGCCAGGAACAGCCAGACACCTTCACATTAATCTCAATGGGAGCAGGATTTTCCTATTGTCTGATTTTTCCAACAATCAGAATTGCTATACTGCATTTATACAGAGTGGGACTTCCATCCTACCTCACTATAAATGAAGTTGCAGTAGATCAGAGTTTTCTGCATTGGGTACCGAGCATACAAAAACTCTTACCAGGAATTCTCCTTATTCAGGAGAAACTCCCATTGGTGTCCTTCCTGAATAAGGCTGAATAAAAGGTAAAAAAATTAATTTCAAGTTTTAGCCTGTGAGGTGAGCTGTTGGTTCTCTGCACCTGTCAGGATTTCTGGCTTCAAAAGTGGGCGTCGCTATAGACTCATACCACTGGAAGGAACCTTCAGAGGTCAAGTTGACTCTCCTGGACTCCTGGCAGGACCAGGCACCATCTAGATCATCTGTGACTAATGTTTGTTCTAAGCTGCTCTTAAAAAAATCTCCAACGACTGAGATTCCATCAGATCCCTAGGCAATTTATTCCAATGCTTAAAACACCCATTAGAAAGCTCTTCCTAATGTCCAACCTAAACGCCCCTTGCTGCACTTTGAGCCCATTGCTTCTTCTCCTAACTTCAGGTGTTAAGAATATTTTTCTCCTTACTCTTGGCTGTGCCTGCTGGGGGCAGGAAGCAGTGGTGCCAGCACACTGCTCCTCCCATCCCAACTAGGGGAACAGCAGAATACAGCTGCCTGGAGAGGCTTTTCTCCCTACTTTTCCCAGGCACCACCCCCGCTGCTCTGATTGGCTGGAATGTGGGCCAGAGCAGTGGGGGACAATGCCTGGGAGCCATGGGTGAAAAGCGTCTCTCTTGGGGAGAGGGATGCTGTGCCATCACATGGAGGTAAGCGTTCCCCCCATCAGTTGCCCAGAACACACCTGTTCCTGCACCCCCCAGACACCCACACCCCGCTTGTCTCTGCATCCTCCCCTTTCCCACCCTGACACTCACCCCCAGCTCACTCCTGTACCCTCCCTTCTGCCCCATTAATCACCAAGGACCCAGAACAGTTAATCTGGCCTAGGGGAAGCCCTGAACCTCAGTCCCACCTTCTGTGGCTCCCTACCCATGGTGCTGGAGTGTAAAGGGAGTGAGGTGTCTCAGTCAAAGGCCACATCAGTAAGGTTTTGTGGGCTTTTCTCTTCTGACTTTTATATAGTCTCCAACTGATTTTTCTGTGGGTCAGTGGACCCCAAACCAAAAAGAGGTTCCCCACCCCAATTCATGGCTTCCCTATGAAATACTTACCCACTCGCAACCTAAGGAAGACTCCATCACCTGCATGAAGTCTCACTGAAGTCAGCAGAGCTTTGCAATAGTGGGCACAAAGCAAGAGCAGAGCCTTAAATATCAATGTCATTCCATACATTGATAGAAAAGCATTGATGTGTTTATAGATGCTTTCATTGCTCTATATGATGAGCTACTCCACTAACCTTATATGAAAAGGTTGATACAGTCAGGAAGCTCTGAGTGGCCTAATCGTCTGCATTTTAATTCAATTGATTTCATACTACTATTCTCTCTCTTCAAAACCCACTTCTTTCACAGAGCCTTCCTAGGGTAAACACATCATTTTCCTGAGCCCCAGCCATGACCCTATGTATCATTTATTTGATTTTGATTATGTTGTCTTTGGAGGGGGAATCTTCGCTTTTTATATGTAAAGCACCTTGTGTATGTGTACTGCCACATAAGTATGCTCTGTTCATTTATTTATCAATATCTATTTCCAAAGCCCCTATTCAACATTGTATTTTGGCATGAGGGTTTTGTAAATTATGCAAGAATTGCGTTTTTCATCATGAGCTGAATTTAGCAAGGGTAAGATTCCATCCAATCTCTTCTGGGAAGAGTTTTTTTGTTTGGGGTTTGCTACTGAAACTCATCTTCCTCTGGGTCCCTTCAGTTTTCTTTACTTTGTTTCCTAATCTGACTCCAGTATCATCCCTAGCATACAGAGATGATCTTGCTCCCAGGATACACTGAAGAAACCTGGATGATCAACAAATGGAATAGCTCATGCCAGTGATTTTTTTTGTAAAAGAAGGAGCCAGTGCACAGCCAGCTGCCCACCCCCTCACCCCCACTAGGGTTCCCTCAGTTCAGGATGCCAGCGCGCTCCATGCTCTGCTGGCTCCCTGAGCCTGGAGCTCACACTCAGGGTTCATGCCCCAGCTGGCTCCCAGATGCAGGGTTGGTAGGGTCCCCCCAGCCACCTAGCTGGGGATCCTAGCTGTGGCTGCCAAGGTGTCAGGATGGCATACTGGACCATACCGGTATCAAAAATAATAATAATAATAATAATACTGTTTCATGCACTTCCTCTTGTAGAGGAAACAAAAAAAAAATCTTGTCTCTATTATCTCATTCCACTGTCTGCCTTTATCTTTTACCCTGGAAAGAGTAAGATTATGAGATGTGAGGTGGTGAGCACCTTAAATTCCACTAACCTGAAAGAGAGTGGAAGTCATTCAGTGCTTTGGAAATCTAGGGCAATGGACAGGCAGAGGTATTTGTACAGGGTACATTACATATTGTTAGATGTTCTCATAAAAAGACCAGATTCCGATTCCCTTTTATGCTGAGCAGTGCTTCACTTAACCAATAGTCCCACAAACTCTGATGGGATTCTTTGTTCAGTAAGAAGTGATTTAGTGTAAACAAGAGGGCAGATCTAGGCGTAAAGTGTCCCTTAGCTCCTTACATGATGTTTCTGTAAAGATGCCTAAGGAACCACAAGAGAATCCTCATCCAAAATGGGCATTTATGGTACTCATTTAAGACATCTTCTCATTTCTTAAGAAGAGACAGAAGAAAGCACAGGATGAATAGTAAATTACACCATTAAAATTTTAATATTTTTACAATAACCATGATTGGGCCAAAGCTCAGGCTAATACCCAATGCTTTCGACATACAAATACTATCACAACTCCACCACACAAAAAAATGCTAATTCTTTTTTAGTGATCTTACTTCCCTGAAGATCTGTTTACAATGAGGAATATAGTTTTATTTTTTTGTGCGCTAAAACACTGAAACAAATTGCTTTGAAAATGGAAGGGAGTTCCTACTGAGCACGAAAATATATAGATGTAGACACATACTGTTTATAAACTGAGAACTCCAAGCTTTTGCAGTGGGTAACAAAATCTTAAGACTTCTGAAACTCACAAGCAGGATAAAAAAAAGCAACCAATTATGCATTTCTGCCCTGCAGACAGTTAGTAAAATATTCAAGCAAACATAAAGCAAAGAAAGGCACTTGTCGACTTTCATTATGATCAATAAAAAGTGGCAGCTCATTAGCATATCATTAGCTACCCCGCTGTTTCCAAAGTGTTAATGCGTAGAAATATTAATTTGCAAATGTATAGTATCCCAGAGTTCTGAGACTCTGGCTGGCTACATAAAATAAGAATTAAAGATGGGTGAATCCAATATAATTTCCTATTTTCTATGCAGCTATAAACATATGTTTACCATCTGTGGAATTATGGGAAGCAGCTGAGGTAAAAAACAACAGCTGTAGAATAAAATAATGCCATCAATTTCACTTCACAATGACAGGTCAGCTGTTGCAACAAGAAATGAAGTCCAGGTAAGGTGCAGTTCTTGGGCCTTAAACATAAAAGCAAAACAGTGATGGAAGTAGTGCATGCATGTACCTATCCATTCACACACACACTGAACTGGTTAGAGTTGCCAGACCAATTACATTATTTAAGCAATATTGCATTTTATATCTTGCTTGGCTTGTTGAAACATTTACAAAATTTGGAGGGGGGTGGTCTTCAAAAACAAGTAATTGTAACATCAGTTCAAACAAATACTTCAAAAGGAAATTCAGATGAGTGGTCTACCATCCTAACAATGGAAAACCATGCTAGTCTCAAGATGATGCAGAAAAGCATATCGCTTATCCTATGGAATATTTTATCAAACAGATACTGTTTTGATTTGAGTGAATCCTTAAACTGGATTCTTTTATCCAAGATATTTATTATCAGGAGTTTAGCTATAGATCACCTGTCAACTGACTAAACTGCATGTCCTTTAGTTGATGAGAGACCTTTCACAATACTTGTAGTTCCACTGGGCACAAAATTAGATACAACAGTTTGTCAGCTAGAACTGTAAGTTTGCCTGTGAAGCAAAGTATTTATTTGTAAGTTTTACAACAATTCAGCCTGGACCAGGGGTCTACAATCTGCAACTCTGGAGCTGCATGTGGCTCTTTAAGAACTTCTTTGTGGCTCGCAATACTATAATTACAAAGTTTAAAAAGAACTGATTATTTTCAATAAATGGTGAATGTCTAAAAGCCCAACAATGAACAACTCATATCTAAACAGTAAATGATACATGATCTCGAAACTTTGAATAATTCCTGGCTTTATATGTGCGATGCATTGTGGGATATGATATTGTATCTATGTATTGATCATGCTTCCGATAAAGTCTTGATTTTGAAAATGTAAAGGAAGCTTGTGGCTTTCCTGCTGTGAAGGGCAACATGCATTTTAAGAAGGAAAACAAATTAAACGAAGTAAAACTGACAATTAAAGTAGGTTCAGAAGAGAAAGTCAGCAAGATAGCGGTACAAACACCCACATTTAAAGTGTGAGGAAATAGAATATGTAAAAAGTTTGTGAATGTCCTGCAGTAATCATGTACTGCACTACCAATCATTGTGCGTGCACTCTTTTTAAAATAGGGTTACGAAAGGTATGGTCTGACATTATTTATTAAGAACCATCTCATATTCACATGCACTGCGGCTCTTGAATTATTGAGTTTTTTACTGAATTCGAAAAATCGCTCTTCTTGCTGTTTTGGTTGAGACTCCTAGGCTGGACCATAATCCTAGCAAGGCTTATCAGAGGATAAAGAGAATAGAAGAAAGGAGGTGTGGTAAGGGAAACTGGGTATCCAGACCTTGAGACACCTGCCTTCAGGACTGATGCCTTCCCTATGCGTTTGTTGATCCACATCCCAATTTTGGTCTAGTAGTCCATGAAGATGGTGTAGCACGTGCCACAACCTGAAATGTGCAACTGGGCCAGGCCAGACAGCAGGAATGCTCTGTCAGCTACATCAATGAAGATGAGCATAGGGCACATACTTATCGCTGGTTACCAAAGGAAAACTTTGGAGGAGAATGTGACCCTGAACCCCGTATTCTTCACAGTAGAGAGAGAGAGAGAGAGAGAGAGAGAGAGAGAGTGTGTGTGTGTGTGTGTGTGTGTGTGTGTGTGTGTGAGTGAGTGAGTGAGTGAGTGAGAGAGAGAGAGATTATGGCATAGTTATGATGCATTTTGTACAAGACAGGAAAAGTCATGATTTCCTGAACATGATTATCCTATTTGTATGCATGTATCGTATCTGTATCTAAAGTTAGAAATTATTTACCTGTGTTTCAATCCTGTTTATGCTGGGTAACACCCACAACAATCAAGAAACCAGACAGTGCTGATGATGCATCAGCAAAGACAATGGATCTTGGAAGAATTTAGCCTATTTAGCCTCCCTGTGAACGTTTTGGTGTGACTGCAAGCAATGGCTACTCTAGTCCCACAAGGGCATGTGACCAGACCTCGTGTCTCTGGACTCCAATATTAGGATGGCAGTATTTTTCCATAAAGTGGTCTGGGAACCACATTTTGAAACAAAGGGTTTCTTCCCTACGCTAAAGCTCTGTTTTCACACATCATCTGCTTCATTCCCCACACGACTCCTGGAAACCTCTAATGAACAAAAACTGAACTGGGAGAAGTGGTAGACCCAGGTTCCAGGGATTTCTATCCTCCATATGAAAGACTTGGAGTGCAACCTGTAAATCAAATGCAGCTGGAGAGCTTGAAAATCCTCATCCTGCTTGTATCATCAGCTGTGCTGAGAATTTGCTAATTTATAACTTATCCTTCTAGTATCCTAGACTTAGTTTAGATTTTTGTTCATTTACAAGATGATCTGTGGTGGTACCACTAATAATGACTTAAAAAGATCACTTCTGTAGTTAATAAACTTGATTTTGCTTTATCTAAAACAGTGAATTGGAGTGAAGTGCATGGGAATTCTTAACACAAAGGGGCAAGGCTGTTGCATATGCTTCTCCATAGCGGGAGTGGGGCAAAGGTGGAAAACTCTATGAGCTTATGCTGCACAGTTCCCCGTGCAGCACAAGATGGTATAATTTTTGACCTGTGCTGGAAAGTGGGGGTGGGAGAGATAATTGCAATTGAGAGCAAAGTATGCACCTTACAGAATCAGGCCCATATGAGGCAAGTTGGACCCCTACTTGTGGTCCTCAGACACTTACAATCCCCACTGAAATTCCCATTAACAGGGGAAGGGCTTGGGGCAAGCAAGGTAACAAAACTGAGATTAGGGCTCTACATTTGCTACTGTGTGTCTGCTTACCTTAAAGAACCCATGTTTCCTGTTCCGCTGTCCAAGCCATAAACTGCTTCCTGGCATTAGATTCATTTCTGGAGGATCGATGACACGTTCATAAATCCTGTGGAGGGAAAAGACATTAGTGGGAATAAGTCTTTCTTCCCTCTGAAGAGTCTAATAAAAAAAAATCAATCAGTGGGGAAAAAGCCAATATAAAGCTTGGCTCAAAAATTCTCTATGATTAAATACCCTTATAGAGTATAAATTATTTTTACTAAAGTGTAATGAATAATAATAATCCTTGACAGTTTATATAACACCTTTTATTCAAGCTCTCAAAACACTTGCAAATAGTGAGTATATAAACTCCATTTTACAATATGGGAAACTCAAGCATGGAGAAGCCAAGTGCCAGCACCAGGGCCAGGAATTTAACAGAACACTCTGTACTCCTTCTGCCTTTGCTTTGACCACTATCTATAATGTCACTCCTATAGTCAGGAGGCACAGACTCGCTGCCTTATTTCAGAACAAGTGTGGTAAGGAAGATGATCAAATATATTTCCCTTACTCTCTCACTCATTCCATATCATACCAGCAAACCAGTCAATTGAATAGATTCTAAACTTGCCACATTCTTTCACTTGTTATGTATCTGTATGTTTAATAAGAAATGGATGACAGGGTTTTCTTTTTCTCTCCCACTCTAACATTGTAACTGCAGCTTTAAAACAATTGTGAGCAGTTACCAATGTAAAACATAAATAAATCAACAACTCACTGAATAGTTATCCTTCAGTTTCGTCTTTCACTAATCTTCTGTTCCCTTCATGCTCAGACTCAACTAATGTAATCCCTGATTTTTTTTTATTTTCTGAGCTCCAAAATTATCTGCATTTTGAAGAACGTTAGAGAAACATTGCTAAGTTTAAATATCAAAATGAAGGTATTCAAAACAAAAAACACGTACTCCTCCAACATTTGTTTACCCAGAAAAGGAAGAAGAAACAGTTTGCCAGAATAATGGGTAAATAATCTGCCTAAAAAGCCAGAGAAAGGAAAAAAATGTGTTTTTTAAAAATAAGAAAACAGTTACATAGAAACCCCACAGTTTAAAAATTTTAGTGGAGATTTCAAAGGAGTTCTTCAAATAATTCTGTGAGTTTAATCAATCAAGTTTATGGTCATTACAGTCAACCTTAATTCACCACATTTCTTAACACGCTGCAGAACAAAATGAAAAAAGAAAAAAAGAAAAAAAGAGAGATTCAAATTAAATTCAAAGCTTTGGGACGTTTTAGGTTCTGTTAGGTAAATACCTATCCTAGCTGTAAAATTTTCATGCTGAGCTATTTTACTTGTTTGAACAGAAAAACGGGGGTATTCTTCTAAACCATTTGAGGGAATTATGGGGATTTCACACATATTATCTCTATCAATATTTTAAAGTATAAGCATATCCTTTCTGCTATAACGCATGCAAAATTAAACATCTACTCAAATACAAAACTGCTTTAAAAGTCTGAACAAGGCACAGTATAATTGACATGCTCCTTGAGAAAGCTAGTCACTGAATCACACAAATTACATTAGGAATTTCTTTGGATATATAGCACATCTTTATTCATGACTTGGGTTAATAACAGGTTCTCTGGAAAGCACCTAGTCTTTGTAAAATACTAGTCAATATTCCATGAAGAACTCCATTTTCTGTTAACAGACAAAGCCCTAATGTTTTAAACAAAGCAACACAGTGGTGTCTACAACACCACTTATGAGAGAATATTGGATTTTTATTTACGTGGCCTAGTAACAGGCTCTTAAGGGACTTCATGATATCTGTCCTCAATTATATAAGAAGAATGAATTTTTTCAATGTAAAGCATACAAATCAAAATGTATTATACTATAGGTCAATAATATGCTATAAGGAAGACAAATGAGACACAGGCCAAAGTGGTTTAGCTTTGGCTTTCCTGAGGATATAACAAAGGTTTTTGTCCTTTGTGGGGAAAAAGCTATAATGACCTATCTTCCAGGGTCCTTTCAGGAACTCCCATTCATATGGTATATGCTACGTGGCAATGGACTCTTCATTTTTCTCTCCGCATTGTTCTATTCTAATTGCATTTCTGATGTATCTAGGTTCTCCCTCAGGCAAGCACTCAGATTAAAAATAAAGAGTTGTGCCTTCTTCCATGTACCTTTCAATGCTCATGAAGATCTTCATGTCTGTGTAGGCCATAAAATATATTTTTCTAGATCTGCCCATAGATCTATTTATAATTAATGTGCTGGTGTCAGCTATAGAAATTGATTAGTGTGGGTTTACTTTTTTTTAAAACAGAAAAGGGGCTTGAATGATATCTTATTCACTGATTATGTGAATAAACCTTATTACCACACATTGCTTAAATCAGTGAAACATGAGAAGGACACCACAAAACAGCACAACCTATTACCACACCAAAATGTGAGCTACATTTTTGGCAAATTAAAAGGTTAAAACCCACATCTGTGTATCTAAAGAAATAAGCAGATTGTAGCAGATCATGATGAGAGTGGTATTGCACACAATACCCGATTGGCATCTTAGAGCTAAATCCAAGACTAAAACAGCACACAGCCAAAAACCAAAAAACAAAAGAAAAAGCAAAAAACCAAAAAAATGCAAAGCTTCATGAGTACAAACTAGATGCCACTGATGACAAAAACATGAACAAAAACAATTGTCACAAAGAAGCTTTTGTATGAATGAATAAAAGGGAACTGATCGTTGATAAAACTGTGCATTACCATGGCACTCAGAGGATTTAATGACAATTAAAATCAAAGGACTTCACAAATATTAGCAAATGAAGCCTCACACCTGCAGATCCTCAGAGAAGAGGCACAGTAAGACTAACTTGCCCCTAGAGCATATCTTCTGCCACCCAAGTTCCATGCTTAAATCATGAAAGCACTACCAGAGGTCTGTAGCACCAGAAAAGGAAAGCTTCACTGAGACTAAAGTCTATTCCCAACACTCCCACCACCCCTTACAGAGGCTGAGTAACATTTGCTAATGAGGAAAGCCCTAGGAAAGGATTAGGGGGCAAGGGGCTCTCAAGACAGTGTGAAAACATAAGGCTATGTGCTGATGACTACGTCACCTGCAAGTCCATCAAGACCTGTGCAGCTCTAAAATGAGCTTCCACGATTTTTACTGTTGAGGGGAGAGGTTAAGTACCCTACATCCCAGGACAGCAAAACCTATTGACCTCATTCTCCTACATGGACTTTCTGTTAAAAGTCACAAAATAGTGTGCTGCCCCCAACTAGTCCCAAAAGAACCCTCGCAAATTCCTCGCATTTCTCTCCCTTGTTCCGCACTCTGTAGTGTCTCCTCTCCTACCACCCACCATCCCCTTAAGAAAATATATATACATGAACTGCACATTACAGCTCACCAAAGAAAGGTATGCAAATCAAAGAACATCTTTTTACAAGTAAGCATCTCAAATGGTCACCTCTACGAACAGCCACTACGACACACGGAATAGAATAATACAGAGAGCTTTTTCGTTAAGATGATCACATGAGATAAATCAGGGAAATAATTGCAAAATATTCATAAGACCAAAAGCACACACACCCTTCCCTTCATACACAGATTATTACAGAGTGGAGTGTTTATGCATATTAGATACTTACATAGCCTCCCTCACATCATCATCTTTAAGGCATTTATCCTCCCAATGCTCTGTAAGGACCAGAAGTACTTTGACCACTGTTTTACAGATGGGAAACTGACCCGGAGAGTACATCTACACTGTAGGGCATGCCCATTCTCATACTCAAGTCCAGGTCCCACTTCTGCCTACACACACCTCTAGTGGGCTTATGTGAGTAAGCAGTAGGAGCAGAGCTCTTAGACCCCACTAGGGGGATTGGTTCAAGCCAGCGTCCCAGTGAGACTTGGCTCCACAATGCATCATTTTACAACATGGACACAGCTTGGGCCCAAGTCCCCCAGGCTCATGTCCAGCAGATATCTTAAAATCCCATGGACCTGTGCTCAGAGTAAACCATCTCTTACATTAGCTTTCGCCACCAACACGAAGAAGTCCTTTCCCAAGTGCAGGTGGTCACCGTAGTCAGATTCTAATAAATCTGATGTAAAGTGAGCAACATTTTCAACTTTGGTAAGAATCTCAGACATGTCCACATGTACCAAGAAACAGTGGGTCATTTAGCAGTGTTGGGAATTCAGTGGTTCAGTGACCTGTGAAGAAAGATCAAGTGGCTCAAGAGTGGCTTCCAGAAAGCCAGGGATGAGAACTGAACCTTTAGGAACTCTCTCTCATCCTGACTCTTTCACAAGGACTTTGACCAGGTACTCTGTGCCCTGCTAAGCCCTGGGTCTGCAGTGGTTCACAATAACCTGGCCAGCAGGATTGGAACCTTCGGACCCTTGAATCTAGGCTCCCATTTGTGCTATACAACAAGCGCCAGATTAGGCTGGCAAAGAAAATCTGCCATACACACCAATCCCAAAGGAGGCTTTGCATTAAATCAACTGCAGAACTTCCTGGGTCCAGTCACAGGAGTTGTGTGATAACCCTGCAGAGCAGCAGCAGACTCATGGAAGTTGAAACCAGTGCCTGATGTTTTTGACTCCTTGTCTGTTAGCAACACAGAAATGGGAGTTTATGACCCAGTGCAATGTTTATTATACACTGTGGATAGCAGTGTATATCCCATAATGGAGTAATGCACACCAGCAACTTGGCATTATCCCAGCACTGCCACAGACTGGAATTCAAAATAGAGACTGGGAAGCACAAATACTTGAACAAGCACTGACCATTAATTTATAAGTAGATACGCTAACTTTCTTACAAAAGATGTGCTGGACTGTTAAAAATAAGAACCATCTATTGCCTTCCCATTTAGTACACCACACTGGAGAAACTGCCCATGCCACAGCACTATGAACCAACTATAAACAAACTGTACAGGGCCAGGGGAAACAGTGCGTGGGTGACAAAAATCAATGTCTGTAGTATGATGGGGGGCTGTATGCAGTGCAGTGTTTCATGGTATCTGTCTATGCAGTTCTTTAAGAGTTCACATTATTGTGTGTTTTTACATGTAGGACACAGCTAGATGAAGTCAGAACAAGCTGTACCCTAAACTGTAGGGAGCCAGAAATCCATGGAGACACTACCATGCCTCCTATTGATTCCCCTATGAATTTTGTCCCAACACAGGATGCTGATAGCTGCAAACTTCTTCCATAGTAGGCACACAAGAGAAGCAGTCACATTTTAGGGAAGGGCATATTTTCCAGTTCTTCCTCTATAAGACACCAGCCCACTTCACTTGTAGATGTGTTGCTCAGTCCCCATATACTTGAAAATCTCTATGACATGCATACATGACTTACCACTGGCAGCTTAGAATAGAATATCTCTTTGCTCTTCAGGAACCTCCGGGATTTTTTTGAATGAAGAAAGAACTCAAACACCATGGTAGTAAAACCATGACAACCTCTCCTCCCCTGCCTATAATGGTGTACAATTTTTTAAACGTATTTCACGTGTACATTTCAACTTACAATTCTGAGTACTCTTTTCAGGGTAACTCTGTTGAGTACATGAAGCTTCTGGGAATTGAAGGATTCCCCTAAAACTATACTGAAGCTGAATTTTTACAAAGTGGGACAGTTTTTTTCCTTTTTGACCGTAAAATTCAACAGACAACTTTTTCTGCAGATGCGTTGACCATTTTTTGAAGAACTGAGACAACAACATACTGTTTGATGTCTACTTTCAGGTCCTTCCACCTTAAGAGGTCAACCAGACTACAGCAGCAGCATGAGAATTTGAATGGTCACGTACTGGTCAAAGATGATGTATTTTCATGATGAACTTACAGTACATCTCCTAGATGGGGACACTAAGCCGGTACAATATGAAAGGGGAAAGTATTCTTGGTAAGTGGAAAGGCACAGGCTTGTAGCACAGCAAAATCAGAGAACTTTGCAGTGTGTGAGGAGACACATGCAGCACAATTTCTAGAAGAAGAATATTGGTTGAGGGAAGACGACAGAGCTCAGCAAAAAGACTTCTTTGAGAGGCTGTTTGTGCTAACGACAGCAAGAATTCAAATTCTTGCTCCATCTGCACCATATCCTGAATCCCCTCCATGGTACTATGTCCTGCAGACCAGGAACACATTAGAAAACACATGACTGGATACCCACGCTAGGCAGAGTGAGCACTAGTTGGACAGGGTAAATGTTCTCCCAGCAGCCCTCCACCCCTGTGCAGCAGCATCGAGAGTACACTAAACATGCTAGGAAGAGAGAGAATTTGGGACAGAGTCCAGGGGACAAACAAATGCTGGCAACATGTTTGCACTGCTATCCAATGTTTTGCACCATTCAGCATTTGTGTTGTGCACTATATTACTGGTTTAAACACTGGTTTATTACTGGTGTTTTGGTGTTATAAAAGCAGCTGGCTTGCCTGACAATGTTTTAATATTGTTTTTTGGAACACTCACAAATAAAGGCTTTTGTTTTATTGAAAGAGTCTATGTAATGTGATGCAGTGGTGATGATAATGTGTATTTTAAAGAATAAAAATAAAAATGAGAAGATGCAATTAAAAAGCTGCATCTCAACACAATTTTTCACACAGCTATTCAGATCAATCCATAATAGAACTCTACAATTCAAGTCACACAAATTGCCAACCTCCACCACACTGCGTAGTCATCTCAGCCACAATTAACAATTCATGAGATTCACACACACCCTATTCTTAGCACACAGCAAGAATACTTCGTTAACTATAAAAACTGCTATGCATCGAGAAATATGCTAGTCTCCCTTTGCCATTGCAAGCGGACTAAGCATCCCTGATTTCCACTTCCCATGTGCATCCTCCTAAAACTGTGACAGGTGCACTTTCTGGCCGATTGTACCAGTTCAACCAGCCATTACTGTCACAGGTCCCCCCACAGGGCTCCCTCGAGGTCCAATAAGTCCTGTACAGGGGCTCAGGTCTGCTGCACACTTGTGCAGCCAGGGAAGTGGCTCCTGTCCCCCAGTAGTTCCATGCTGAGATGGAAGCAGCATGCCTCTCCCCTGGCCGAAGGAGCTCCCCAAAAGAGACATGCTCTTCCAGCCCCAGCATATTTAGAAAGGGGCTCTAAGAGCTACAGCTCTTAAAGCCCCTTTGATCTGGAGCAGAACTTCCTGGCTGGCAGAGGGGGATAAGACAGCTCTGCATGCTGCCATTCCTCTCCCCCAGCACCACCACAGGGTGGAGTGGTGTGATTGTGAGCACAAAGGAGCTCTGTTATTTCTCCATCCTGAGGTGCCTGCAGATGAGCACAGAACAGCATGGGGCCACCTGTTCCCACACACCCAGGTATGTGCCCCACACTCCAACCCTTAGTCCAAGTCCTGAGCCCCATCACACAACCCAACTCTTTCCCAGACTCCACACCCCAAATCAGAGTCCCAGCCCAAAGCCTGTTCCACCACCCTAGCTCCCTCCTAGATCCCACACCCCAATACTGAGGCCTCTCCTACACCCTAACTCCCACATGGACCATGAA
Source organism: Carettochelys insculpta (assembly GCF_033958435.1). Taxonomy (NCBI): domain Eukaryota; kingdom Metazoa; phylum Chordata; order Testudines; family Carettochelyidae; genus Carettochelys; species Carettochelys insculpta. The sequence continues at coordinate 100,263,866 of NC_134142.1, forward strand.
CCTCAATGCCATCCTCTTGCCCTGAGCCCACTCCCACACACCAAACCCCTCAGCCCCAGCCTGAAGCTCTCTCCTGGTCCCACAAATGTCTCATCTCCAGCCCTACCTCCAGCCAGAGCCCTCATCCCTCCCACTCTCTATACCATTTGACCCCACCACATATCATCCAGGTGCAGAATGAATTTTGTTATGTGCACCAATATGGAGGTCATGTGTAGGTACAAGTGGTGAGGGGCAATGTCAGCCATGTGACCCCACCCCGCCCAGGAAAAAGTCGGGTCAACCCCCCTTCAGGCCTTGCATCTCCTCACCCCTGCTCCACTCCCTCTCCCTGAAGTCAGAGAGAGCAGGGAAGCTACCAGGGCTGGGGTGTGGAGGCTGCTGTTAGCAGTCACCAGCAGGAAAAGAAGTGAAGTGGCCCCAACTCACTCTGTTTCCTGAGGCACATCCTGCTGCTTCCTGCCAGTAGGCGTGGGGCAGTCCTGCCCACTCCCGCCAGCCACACAACAGGAGAAAAAGAACAAGATGGTACCACATTGCTCTGTTTTCCATGACACTGCTAGTGAACCTGGAGGGGAAGGAGACTGCTGCTGTACATACCAGGGCTCCCTCTAGTCCCTCAGATGCCCAGAGAGTTTAGCCTTTGCTCCTCTGCCCACAGCATGGGGAGCTATGTACCCCCTCATGCCCTCCTACACGTTGCTTCTGGTGCTGTGTCACACATCTGCATATTGCAGCACATAATAAAATTCTTTCTACACATAAACATTGAAAAAATAGAGGGAGCACTGCTCCACTGATAGACAAATGGCTCACCTTTGAATTCACAAAGATTGTGTCGAGCACAGCATGGCACAATAATGCAGACACCAACGACAATGGAACCCAAATGGTTCAGTCAACAGCATGAACGGGACTTCAAATCCTGATTCTATGCTGACTGAAAGTATAATTAAAATTTCCTTTCAACGGGTCCTGTCAGATCAGAATACAGTTCATAAGCCAAAGCAAAAATGGTAGAACAATGAGGACAATTACTCAATTTATGACAATGTTATCTGGTAGCAATAGTATCCTGGCTTGTCAATAAAAGTAGACACATCACTGGCTGAAAACATTTGCACCACGAACTTTTGCGGTTCAGTCCAAGAAGGGTAAGTTCTTCAAATGGTGACTTCTCCCCATTGACAGCACCAGTTACTGGGAATGTACAAACCAAAACATTTCTCGACAGGATGTGACAACCTCACATCATTTGCCATGAGACGAACAATGAAGTATGAACACAGAGGTAGAGCAGCTAATGCGGGGAAGGAGCTAGGAAACGAGAGAGAGGCTGGATTGACTGAGGTCAGCAGAATGCAGCGTAAACACTAAAGCATGTGTGTGAGAGACCAAGGTCCAGAACTTTTAAACCTAAGGTGATGATTCAGTATAGACACTCACACTTACCCTTACAAATACTTAGCCTGTGCGATCCCACTCACTCAGGCCTTAAGTTTCAGGATAGACATATCAAAAAATAACTCACTTAAGGTCATCTACAAAATCTCTTGAAGATCAAGGAATCTTAGCCAGACCTGCTAGATGCTAGGCTAAATCCCTAAAAACTGGTCTTTCCTTCCTTTCCAACAAACATGGAAGTTTTCTCCTGCATCAGAGATTTTGCACAGGCAACATAAGGCAGCAAGTCCTGGGGGGCAGGAATAAACACAGACACACACGCACAAAAGTATTTTGTGCGATTCCAAATTACCTGGTTGCACCAGAAACAATGCTTTGTTCACATTAATTGTACACAATACAAGTAAACATGGATTGACCAAGATTAAACAAATCCAACATGGTGAGGGAGAGGTGTAGGTTGGATAGTAGGAAAAACTATTTCACCAGAAGGGTGGTAAAGCCCTGGAATGCATTACCTAGAGAGGTTGTGGAATCTCCATCCCTAGAGGTTTTTAAGTCCCAGCTTGATAAAGTCCTGGCTGTGATGATTTAGCTAGGGTTGACCCTGCTTTAGGCAGAGGTCTGAAACAGATGACTTCCTAAGGTCCCTTCCAGCCCTAGGATTCCCCGAAATCATTAAACTTCTTTTGAAGCTAAATAACATTAGCAGCATTATTAAACATTCCTGCATTGCTCTTAAAACTGTTCATCAGTACTAGATATTAACTAGGTTTACCTGGTTTGTAATGTTTCTTTACTGTTAACTTTAACAGGAACAAACCAGCTTCAGCTTGTGCTTTACTACATCTAGAGTTGTGAGATGAATGACCCTTATGTCCCAATCCCTAATTTCATCAAAGAGGCACTCAGATCATACTGTTCTCCTAGGCTGGGGAAAAATGGGCCCACCAGATAAGCCTACCAGGCACAGTCTGCGCAGGGTCTTCATCATATTTGAGGCTAGAGTGAATTATCAAAAAACGATTTCAACATCTCTCAGCCTAATCCTAAAGCTGGCCACTCACTAAAGGCTGCTTTCCCTTTAAACACACTTTTAGCTTACTTTGTTTGCATTCATTAGATTCCTTAAATGTGCTGGTGATTACTTAGCTCACCTCCCTCAACGTCATGTTTAACAGCAGAGCCAACTTTTTCAAAAAAGTATCTACTTTGTTTAGGTGTCTCAGTGTTTGTTTCAACCTGACACACCACAGTCCCAGTTATCTTCAGCTGGAGCTTCAACTATTCAACATTTCTGAAATTCATGCCCTCGGCTCCTACTATAGGCTCTCCACTACCACCCCCCACCCTCCCCAGGAAAAAAAAAAAACAAACTGACAATTTGGCCTGTTTATTTTGTGTATCTCACTAGAGTGAAAAAAGTGCTGAAAACAACAGGTCACAGTTGAGACGCTGTAGCTGTAAGACACCACTATTGGCATTTGTCTTTGTTTTCAGTTCCTTTGAAAGGATTAAGAAGTGCTTTTGGAAAGAAATCCCAGGTTGTCTCTACAGGCTTCTCTTTCAGCTGGTTGTCTATATTCTTCCCAATGAAAACATGTCAATGCGTATGTGATTGTTTTTTTAATAGTGTTTACAGATGGGAGATGCTGTTGGACATGTCTTCAGTTTTGTAACAAGTTTAACGGAATTATTCATCTAGTTTTCAGCTGCCTTTGACAAAACAAATCTTGAGAGAAATTTTGATTTTTCATGCCCTCTCCTCTGCCGTACTACAGGAGTTCACAATCACTGAACAAGAGGAAAGCAATTTAGATAAAATTCAGGTTTTGTAGGAAGGCTATTTCTATTAAATTTGGAACATACAATAGCCAACTATTTAATCAAAAAGTTATTGTTCAGAGAGGAAGGATAAAAAGCAAAGAGTCATGAGCATTTATAGCATTTGTGCTAAGTGAAAAACTAGAAAATGCTTTCCCAGTTTTAAAGCTCTTTTCAAGCTCAAATTTAATCATTTAAACTGTAATGGTACACTTCTGATAAACCAGGTCATCATTCTTCTTATTGCAATCATGATAAACTTCCCTACTTATCAGTTTAATTATCCTTTGCCTTACCAATCTCCCACACTACAAAATTTAAAAATAAAAAGTGTATCCAACACTGTTTCTTTAAACAAAACACTTTCAAAAAAGAAGGTGGTAACATTAAATTCACCATAAAAAGCACAAGAATGCGACACAACAAAACAGGAGTACTAAGAAGATAACAATAGACCAAAAAAACCATGGGCAGAGAGTAAACCCCAAAGAGAGACAAACATGCACTGTTTAACTAGTCTTTGTTAAATGTTCGCTTGCAAAACAGTCTCATTTAAACCTAAAAGTAAGCAACTAGGCTGGCATTTAGAACACTTGTGAATGGGTTTACCTCCTGTGGAAACACCTCCTTGTGGCTAGATCTGGCACAATGGCCGTCTTCTTGTATATGGTGCCCCTATTGACAGTCACTCCTTGGCTGTGCTGCACTCCTTCCCCGTAACTTGGGCCTCTGGCCAGATCATGCTTCTGGGTAACCGAGCCCAGCAAAACCTGTAACTTAAGGGTCTGTCTTTGGGCATCATATGTTTCTAACTTCAGAAGGTTTCACCCCAAGTTCCTGGGTGGCTAGGCTCTCCCTCAACTCATGGGCTCCGAGACCCATACCTACCCAGACAAGATCTATTCCCTCAGAGTCCTTGCTGCTTCTGTGGACCTCTTCCATTCCCGAGAGGCAGGCTGCGCTTTCTCTCCCTGCAGCCCCCTTTCTGCTTTAGAAGCAAAGAGCAAACAAAGCACCTTACCGCTTCCTAGCTTCATGATCACCACTCACCCCCTGCTCTGCTAGGCTTCCGTATCAGTTACAGCTAGGGCCAGGTAAGGTAACTGGCTTTTCAGGCACATCTACCCCTTTACAGCCTGCTTGGGGTACACATCCCAATACAAACTAACACAGCTATGGATCACTCTTTTATCCTTGTTTTTTGTCTGTTAAACTAAATGTGACTACCCACATAACAGCCACAGGGAAACTTGGCTTTACTGTACTTGCTAGTTTAGGTGGCAACAAATAGGTTGACCAGATGTCTCATTTTTAAAGGGACAGTCTTGCATTTAAGCTCTTCTGCAGGTGTCTTGACTTTCTTTAAAATCGGCAAATTGTCCCATTTTTTTGGCTCCTCTCCCCACATCTGTACTGACATGTCCTGCTGTTGCCTGGATTTCTGCTCACCAGCAGTGAGTGGGAGCAGTATCTGGGGCCACAGACAGGGATAGATGAGTAAGGCTGGTGGTGGGACAAAGTCATCCCATTCCCCTTAGACTGAAAGCCACTGTAGAGGGAAAATTGGGACCCTGCGTGTTCTCCCACATACTGCCTCATGAAGATACGAAGCCAGGCTCCAGGAGAGGTGGGTCCGCCCTAATGTGAAGGGAGAGCGCACCAGATAGGGAGGGTCTGGTCAGTTGGTCTTCCCCTCTATCTGACAGAGGTATGTATCTCACCCCTCCCTGCATGAGCCCTAAAGCCTTAAGGATACAAAGGTAAATAAAAATCTCCAACTAGGTAGTGCTTCTTTTAACAAGGGCTTAATCGACTTGATGTTAATTTGAAAGTTTGTGCTGCATCATTCTGATTAATTACCACTGAACAACTTGAACATGTCATTTTACCAGCTGTCTTGTATGTAACATAGGGAAATATGGTCACCCTAAGCATAATTAACATCAGACTTTGAAGCAAAGGGAACATTAGTGCAGCAAGAACCAAAAGGAGATTGTGTTAATCAGTGCTAGGAAAGCCAATGGGCTACTGACGCATAGAAGATGTGAGGACCAGCTAACATATACAGTGATTGCAGCACCAGGGGCAAACATCCCACAGCACCTATCTGTTTGATAGGGCAGTTCATCAGTAGGTCTCCAAGGGCAATGCAAAGGAGGTCAAAATCATTATCCCCATCCTACAGAAGGGGAATTGAGGCACAGAGATTAAGTGACTTCCCCAGGGTGACTTGGACAGGTCAATTTCAGAATGAACGAACGAAATCCTAGTCTTCTGAGTCCACTAAGCCACAGTGCTGCCTCATCGTCATACAAACAACAGAGCATTCACAACAGTCCCAAAGCAATGACTCGAATCAAACAGGAAAGCACCCAAGTTAAAATTTGCCTATACACCCTGATTTTCAGAAGAGCTAGGCATCACAGCTCCAATTGAAGTCTGTATGGATTCAGATGCCTCATTTTAAGCATCGACATTCGAAAACATTAGCCACACAGTTTAAGCATCTCTCCCCCAATTCTGCACCTCAGTCTTTACCAGCAACACGTCTGCTACTGTAGACTTTGACCTCTCATGAGCAGACACTGCTGAGTCTGAATGTAGGAAGATGAAGCAATGTTTTTGATGATGCATTCAAATATCCACTAAGGAACAAAAGACAACCACTAACCCCTGTTTTATTCATGACCTAAAACCAGTCTGGAACTCATAACTCCAAAGGCGGAGGGGAGACATCTTGTATAGTAAAGCTCTGAGCCATAACCCAGTAGAAGTCACGGGAAGTAACTCCACTTAGTATTAATGGGCTTTGGATCAGGTGCTAAACAATACCACCTAAATGCCTCTGCTACATATTTCTATCAGGAGAACATATTTCTTTGCCAGTTATTACCATACCAATGTCCCCACAGTAATCGCTTCCCAGAAGCTCTCTCACCATCTACAAGTTGAATCTCTAAAATACATCTCAGGTGACATACATCATAAATTTAAGACTGCCCTACTAGCAAAGAAATCCTGGAAGTGAAGGAGGAAATTAACATGCTAGATACTCCAAAGGGGGAGGAGGGAAGAAAATCCAAAAATATAAAACAAAAGAAAAATCTTTAAGGCAGTAGTAGTTTGGGATGGGTGATAAATTAAAAAAGACCTAATCCCATCCTGTGATCCAATAGCAACGATTCAGGCTTGCTTATTCCATGTGACTGGAACACGGCGCTGCTGATGCACCAAAAGACTCCACTAGTTAGAACGAAAACATGAAAATATTGTGCTATGGACATTTTACCACCATGATACTGAAGATCTAAGGATATTATTTCTTTTTTGTAAAAGAAGAGAAAAAGGGACCTTGGCAAATTCGAAACACCTTCCACCAGATGCTGCTTTACAGATGGTGCATATGTCAATCTTTCCATGATGTGGCTTTGGCAAAGGGAGATAGATGTTTGCCTCACTAAAGCTGCATTCTGCAGGCATATCAAAGTGCCACGTGTTGGCTCCTAAGAAACAGTAGTCAGAAAACACTGGCCCCTATTCTCCTCCCCCTTGCTCCTGTGTAAATCAGAAAGCCAGTTGAGTTAGGTATGTAGGGCGACCATATATTCCTGTTTCAAATACAGGGCAGGGAAATATGGGGTGTCATAATCATAAGGGTTAGCCAGCAGCCTGGGAGTAAAAGGGTTAACCTCCTTAGCCAGGTGCGGTTGGCCTATAAAAATGTAGGCCAAAAGTAAATTTTGGCGCCTCCCTCTTCTGTTCTCTGTCTTTTTCTTCTTCTTCTTTCCAGCCATAAGAGGAAAAAACACAATATCTCCCTCCAAAAACAGGCCCTCCAATTTTCTGTAAGTAGGGTAAAGTTTAAATAAGTCCATTAGGCTTTATTGTTTTATGGTTTGGAAAGTGGGGTCTAATGTCTGTGCACTTTTTAGAAGTGTTCTTTTACTCTCCTTAAAATTAAGTTCTAGGCCCATGGTGAAGACTCCCCACGTGTTTTACTTTGTAACTCTTCCGTCTAGTCATAAGGCTTGCAACACAAATACTGTTGTAATAATAAAAGTTCTTCTTTTTATTAACCTGGTATTGGTTAATGTTTGTGTCCTGATTTTTACTTTTGGGGCTAAGATTTCCCAAGTAGTCTCTCCCTGGTTTCCTTATTATTACTTGGGTGGTGGCAGCAAATTTTATCCCCAAAATCTAAGGTTTATAGGATTTTTGGGGGGAAGTTTATACCAAAACCTGGTAGATAAGGTTTTGGAGGTACTTTTGCTGGCCCCCACTTCTGCATTTATCTTGCTAAAGTGGGGAAGGAGCCATAACATGGGGGAAGGGATGGCTACTCCAAGACCCTGTAAGTTGGGGAGGAGGCAGCAGCTGCTGGCCCTCCCTGGGAGCCCTGGGAAAGCAGCAGCTACCAGCAATCCCCCAGAGCCCCGGGGAAGCCATAACTGCCAGCACTCCCCTGGAGCCCTGGGGAAGCCACAGCCTCAGCCCTCCCCGGAGCCCTGGGAAAGAGGCAGCTGCCCACGCTCCCCCTACTTCCCCGAGGCTCAGGGAAGTGGGAGCAGGAGACAGCTTAAGTATGGCACAATTAGTCTCTTTTAAACAGTAAGTCAGGAAGCCTTTTTGGCATCCCAAATATGGGACCCTCCCGCCCAATACGGTATGGGTGGTTACCCTATTCATATGAGTAAAAACAGTTGTGGGGAGGAGGAGAAGGAGGAGAACTGGTGAAACAGAAAATAATCAGCCTCCAAAATTGAGTTATGCTGCTATGGAAAATGAAAAAGAGTAGAAAATCACGGGCCAATCACCATGAGTTTCCCTGCTAAATATATCCACATTTTGCTTTCCAAAATATTCTGCCAAGTAGTTAATCATCCTGCCGAATATTGCGTCACAGGAACATCTCAACAAGAGGATAATATCACTAAATAATTTACCCATAATCATTAAGGCCGTGTCTACACTAGCAAAAACTTCGAAATGGCCACACAAATGGCCATTTCGAAGTTTACTAATGAAGCGCTGAAATACATATTCAGCGCCTCATTAGCATGTGGGTGGCCATGGCACTTCGAAATTGACGTGGCTCACCACCACGTGGCTCGTCCTGGCGGGGCTCCTTTTCGAGAGGACCCCAGCTACTTCGAAGTCACCTTATTCCTATGAGCAGATGGAAATAAGAGGACTTCGAAGTAGCTGGGGTCCTTTCGAAAAGAAGCCCCATCAGGATGAGCTGGGCAGTGGAGAGCCACATCAAAAGTGCCGCAGCCGCCCACATGCTAATGAGGCACTGAATATGTATTTCATCACTCCATTAGTAAATTTCAAAATGGCCATGCAAATGGCCATTTCGAAGTTTTTGGCTAGTGTAAACATAGCCTAAATCATTTTATCAATATTCCAGACTCAATTTGTCTCAAAGGGAAGGCATGTGAAAGAGGAGCCGCCACAGGATTGGCTTTGGGCAGTTATATATTTTCTCCCATATTCCTATGAAACATTCTTCTGATGAACTTTTTTTTTTTAAAGGCACTGTAAAATAATATGGCAGCCTCTCCCATTAAGCACTTCTTTTCTTGAAGTCCACCGGCATTACTCACATTTTTCACTAGTTTTACGCAGTGAGATAACATAAGACTCATCTCAGTTCTCCCATACTTTCATTTGCCTTTCTCCCACCTCCCCACAACGATACACTCCTTGTACACTTTCCATAATGACTATTTGGCCACGATTACAAGTGTATGAAATAGACGTTACATTGGCTCTAAAAGTTACAGTATTCATGTTAGTCTGTATCAAACATTATGGTTTAGGCTTTGGGTAACCTTCACAGCATTTCACAGACTCATAGAAAGGTAAGATTGCAAAAGACCTTGACTGATCGTCTATTCTAGTTCCTTGCACTGAGGCAGGACTATGTATTTTTTCTAAACTCTACCTGACAGGCATTTGTCTCAACTGTTATTAAAAAACTTCCTGTGACTGTAATTCCACAGCCTTCCTAGATAACATAGGTTACCTACCCGCAGAGTTATGAAGGTTTTTTTCCTAATGCCTGAACTTAATCTCCCTTGCTGCAATTTGAGCCTTTTTTTTTTGTTCTGTTCTCAGTGATTAAGAACAATTTATTCATGCAATAACCCTGGCATTGAGATTACCTGGGACTCTGGGTCATCAGGATGCATGGATATCAAAAGAGAGAAATGATATACTGGCTGGGAGCAGAACGCTTTCAAGTAAGGTCCCTCAGTTCAGGAGTTTATCTATTTCTGGATCTGAACTTCAGGAGGTGAAAACCTGTCTATGGGAGTGTTGCCACAAATTCACTGTGTAACTGCCCACAGGCAGACTCAAAACTGGGACCTCTGGAGCTTAGTGAAGGTGCCTCTATAGCAGTGGTTCCCAAACTTTTTGGCATCATGCCCCCCCTTTGATTTTTGAGAAACCCTCATGCCCCCCCCAACCTTTTCTGAATTGCCTAGGGAGGTTGTAGAATCTCCATCTATGGAGATATTTAAGAACAGGTTAGATAAATGTCTATCAGGGATGATCTGGACAGTACTTGGTCCTGCCATGAGGACAGGGGGCTGGACTCAATCTCTCAAGTTACCTTCCAGTCCTACAATTCTATGATTCTTCACCATCATCCAATCTCCCTTTTAACAAAACATTCAACTTGCAATTTAAAACAAACACAAACAATACAAAAATGTTATTTAAAATTAAAAATAAGCACCAATTTTTTTCTGGCCCCTTGCAGGTGTTTGGTGCAGCCCCAACTGGCCAACTGCCTGAGCCCCATGCCAGAGGCCAGAGCTGCCCATGCCAGCTGCCTTCCCACCTGAGACCTGTGCTGACAGAGCCACCTGCCTGAGCCCTGCATCGCAGGAGCTAGCCAGCCACCCACTGGCTGCCCAAGCCCTGCACTGCTGGAACCAGCCACCCGCCCACCAGCTGCCCACCCCAGCCCCACATTGCCAGGGCCAGAAGCCCACCTGAGCCCCATAAGTCTTGCAAGCCACCCACCTGAGCCCCTCCCCTCCCACAAACCCAGGCACCACCAGCTCCCAGCTGTTACCCCACCCCCCTCACCCAAGCCAGGCACCCCCAGATCGCAGTCTGACCCCATCCTCCTCCTGCACCAACCCACACTCACTCAGCTTCACAGGAGGCAGCTAGCTCCATGTGGGTCTTCACCGGCTGCCTGCTTTTTATAGCAGTTGCGCCAGGTCAGCCAAGTAAAATGGCAGGGGCTGAGAGCTAAAAGCAAAGGCCGTCTCTTTCTTTGGGTGGGGGGCTGGGTTGCCTTGTGCCCCCCCCCCGGAGTTTCTTTACATACGCCCCCGAGGGGGCATGCCCCCTAGTTTGGGCATCCATACTCTACAGTTTGAGCCAAAAGACAACTGGCTCTCAGCTAGGCCTGTAGAGATTTGTTCTCTCACTGCATAAGTGATCTAGGTGCCACAATATTGGATAGTGAACCACACCTAGGTGTGTAGGTTACAACTGGAGCCAGGATTTCACCCCAGTGAGATTGCAAGTCATCTATTCGTGCATCCTTATATGCAAATAGATGGCTTGACAAAGTGGCATTTTTATTTACATTGTGTTATTTGTTTTTAAATTTTTTTATTGCTTATTTGCTGAAAGCACACTGTAAAAATTCCAAAAGCTACATTTTGTCTCTGACTCCTCCCTACGTGACTGGGCTTAGATATGAAAAGCACTCCTAAAAACAGAAAACGTCTCTCTTTTGCTTTCATTCTCAGAATCAAACCACTTATCTTTCATCTCCAACTAATACAAAGTAACATTACATTAAGTATTTTAGAGCATGGTCCATGAAGTCTAGGCTCTTGCCTACAGTAGTCACCAAAATTTGATGGATCAGAAAAAATACAAATAGCTTAATGCAACTACACAATTGAGCAATGTGTCCCTAGAGGGAAAAAAACAAAACGAAACAAAACAAACTCTTTCCTGATCCCTGCAGCAATGAGTTTATTCCATGGAGCATACTAGATCATCTTTATTTCCCCAACTGGCATATTCACAAACTAAGGCCGAGCTCAAATTACAGAATTTGAATCTCGATGTTCCCAGACTCCATAATGATCAGCTAGACCAGTTCTACCAGCTGTAATTCCACTGAATGCCTGAGTTTAACAGCCTATTCAGCCAAAGACTATTTATCTGATCTCTGTGTGCCTCAATTCCTTACTTGCAAAATAGGGATAACAGCACTTCCATCTCTCACGAGAGTGTCATGAGGCTAAACGTATCAAATGTTTGTTAGTTGCTTAGATACTACAATGATAGGGCCAGTTAAATACCTAAATATCTGTTGACCAACATTTCTAAGCCCGTATTTCTGGCTTCCCAGCTTGGAGCACCTTAAAGTAGACTAATTTCTGGACAGCAGTACGTTCACCTTCTCAACATAAGGCCTATTTTAAAAGCATCTCAGATCAGGCATCCAAAAAGGGAGGCATTCAAAATCACTAGTCACTCTTAAAACTCTGGGTTAGTTAGATAGACTCCATTAATCTTACTCCTGATTTACAGCACACACTCCCAGTCTTCAGGTTATCAGAAAGATTGCCAAACTGTGAGTCCTCTAGATTTAGGCTTTTAACAGACACATAAGGAAGCATTCCTAATTGTTAGAAGTCTATTGTTTCAGCTCTGGCCCAATCCTTTTATAAATATTATGGATCAGAAAATTTCGTTACCCCATTTACAAACACAGCTCCAGTATTGGACAACATGACCACTTACAGTGCTGAATTCCATGGGCTTGCTGAACGTGCTAGAATACATTTTTGGACCAAAATTCACTTTCCTGAATGATGCACAGTACTTGTTTTTACAATCTGAAAAGGAAAAACCCTAAGCATTTGTGATTCTCATGTTGCCCTGATCTCCTTTCTGTCACTACAATGCCATTAGTCCCACACACAAACAAAAAGTGCAACCAAGCAACAAAAGATTCCCTTTGAAAAATTCCCTGAAACACAACTTCACCATATCTTTGCTCTAAGAAAACTCATCTATTGTGCAAGTTTATCGCTGTGCAGTAACATCTCAACATATATTGGGATAGCATAAAAAGTGAATCTAATGTTTGAGAATAGCATAATAGATCTTTTTCCACACTTTGGAAAATGACTGAATAACTCATGTGAGCCTTGTCAGTCTTGATTTAAGCTTATTTCCTCTCTCATTATGCATCTTCTCTCCAGCGCATTGGTAGTATACAAATAAGATGAATACAAGATGTCATAGTAAAGCATAACAAAATATTATTCCTGCCCTACTGAAGTCATGAACCTGTCTACCAACATTTTCAACTTTATAAAAGACATTGTCAGTCTAAAAATACATTGCTAAGTTCTCCATTGAACAGAAGCTAGGATCGGCAGCTACTAAGTTTTGAAGCTCTGTAGGCCTTTGCAACTTAGCAGTTACACTGCCAAATCATTATTTGACATTAAAAAAAAAAAAAAAAAGCTCAAGGCTGTTCCTCCTCCACTTGAAATAGATGGCAAAATTCCAACCAGCTTCAATGGCAATAAGATCATGTTCTAAAAACAGCCTCCTCAGAATTCTGCTGCGCTCCAACACACAGAGGTCAAAGGTATCTCTGCTCTAGCCCAGGCCCCTTGTAAGCATAGTGGAACTCTGTGTGAGGCATGGGACCATTCAAAAAGCTATACTAAACCCCTGAGGGCTATCATCACTATGTTCACCTGTGTCTCTGCAGTTATCCAGGTGATCACAGCTCTTGTTGGCCATGGATCACCAACCACAGCCAATGGGAGCAGCAGGAAGCAATGCAGACTGGGACACCACTTCCAGCCATTCCCATTGGCTGCAAATGGCAATCCGTGACCAACAAGAGCTACAACTGCCCAATACCTGTGGAGGCACAGGTAGATAGAGAGGTGGAAGCCCACCAGGAAACAAATCATGGTGGACCACATCCAACCCATAGGCCAGTATTTGCCCACCTCTGCTCTCAGATAATGTTCATGGTGCTCCCCTTGGTGGCCTTATGCAGCTACCTCCCTTGGAAGAGAGAAAAACAGAGCCACAGATTTATTTATTTTATGGTTTCCTTTTGCTGCTGATCACCAGATGCTAATGCCTTCCCCATCCCACTCAGCAAACTGGGAAGTACTATTATATCCCTATTTTATGGATTGGCAAGCTAAGGCCTTGTCCACACTCTCAGGCACCATAGATCTACTTCATCTATGCAAACAGCATAGCTGAAGTTGACATACCTACTGTGGTACCTCACCTGTGATAAGGTCAGCAGGGGTTGCTTTCCCATAGACACCGACTACAATTCTCATTTTTGTGGAGCACCGGCATTGATGGGAGTGAGCTCAGAGATTGATTTATCACATCTACAGCAGACACAATAAATTGATGGCCAGTGGACTGATAGCTGCTCCACCACATAGTGGAGTCAAGGCCTAAGAAACAAACTCAACAGACTTGCCCAGAATTATACAGGAATTCTCTGGATGAACCACAGCCAAAACTAAGATGTACAGTCTCTGAGTTTCCTGTCTTAACCCTAAGACAAGCCTTTTGCTGAATAATTACCTAGCATTGCTAATGTACAGAGTGTTAAAAATAATCTTTCTCTAGGCAATGGAGTCACACTGAACACATTCCGAGTCCCTCATTGTAGCTGGACTATGATAACTATAATTTTGTAGATCTGACAGCACCTGACGTTATCTAGAGATACTGTTTACTCTAAAAGGTTTAGCTCTTTCATGACACACTCAAGTGGATTTCAGCACTCAGAGTAGAAAAAATAATTTCCATAAATATTCTAGGCCAGAAACTTGGCATGCCTATAGTACACTGTACACAACACGGTACCTGATTAACCTCCTCTCTGATAGTTCCTGCGACTTCGCTGAGCAGAATTTTGATTCACAAGAAGAACAAAGGACAATGCAACAGAACTGGTTCCAGCTCCACAAAGCTCCCCCAGTCCCATTCCTTTTACACTGATCTCTCACATTAATATTTACTAGATTTTTATTTAAAGTTGTAGGAACAAAGGAATGTTAGTTTAGTATCGTACCAGCATAGTGCCAAACCTTTTGTTGTTGTTGTTGTAAAAAAGAGAGAACATTTTAATTCCTGTACTTGGATGTTGTTGGGTCTTTTTCTTCTTTGTTTTCAAATTTAAAAGTTCTCATTAGTCATGCAATTTTTATTCCTAGATGCTGTACTCCAGCAGGAGAAATATAAAAAGAGCAGACAATTTTTTTTCAGCTGGACCCCACTTTAAGTCTGTTCTGTTTATATTTCTGTCCCTAACAAAAATAAAGAAAACAAGCAAGAATATCCATCAGAACCACATGTTGCCCATCTCTAAGGTGTCTTATTTACTAGAGTTGCATGTTGAAGACATGTCAGCAAGTAGCTCTGTTTCCCATTAATCCGTAATATTTGTCCTATATCACTGGCTACATATAACCATTTATTCCCCCTCACTGCTACTCAAGGGCTGAAAGCAAAGTCCACTGAAGGTAATGGAAGAATTCCAGTTGATTTTATAAGACATTAAACCCAGATCCAAATCTCTCTACATGTATTAGCAACTCAGAACTCCAATATTAGACTCTGTAATGGTTCTTAGTCAGTCTTCCAAGAGCATTGAAAAAAGCAATCAAAACACGGGAAGAGCAGATGTTAAATGAAACTCATTTGGGGAAATTTACAGCCTTTGATATACTCAATTCACCCACCTCCTACATTCATCTCATTAGCGCAGAGTCAAATTATATTATGTTAAAGACGACTCTCAGGTAGCAAAGGTTTTCACTAATTGTCAAGCATCTTCCTCTCATATATCCAAGTACAAAAAAAGACTTTTTACCCCAAATTTGAAAGATTAAGGTCAATGATTAATAAAGCACCAGGTGTTGATTTGAATATATGAGTCAGCAGGAGATTGATGAAAGGGCTATGGAAGGTATAACAATGGACTGGCAGATTTGTTCAAGATTTAAAAGCTCTGTTACCTCTTTACTGTTTCTGTAACTTTTATAGGCAGGAATCAACCTTGGTTATCAAGCCAAACCTTGTCATCAATTAGAGAGCATGTTTTCTGCTCCTGGCTGCACAGACACTCACAACACACACATCCTTTCACATACATTTGTAATGCTCTAACACGTGCAAGTGATATTTTCTAACATTGGGAAGTGACAGTTTTGCACATTTCAATTACACCACCTGCCTGCTCATAAACATTCAATGCTTTCTAGTCTATGCAATGATATTAGTACATCAAAAGGGCATACACAGTTCTGTGCATGCATAAAACTGTACACAAGTAAGTAAAGGTGGCAGTGAGGCGTCAATGAAAAAAACCAGCCCTTACACTACTCAGTGGTTCTCTTGACTAGTAGTTCTTTAATTAGATACACACCCCCAGTATTTATTTAGCTTGAACTGAAAGACTGAAGCAGAGAGTGAGAGCAACAGAAATACCCTAAAGGAGACAGAAAGCATTCATCGATTGACTAAAATAGCCTTGTCTTCTCCGGTGACTTAATTCATTTGATTGAGTCCATAAGGACATTTCTTATTAGGCATTCAGGAATTCTCTCAAAGCCTATGACACTAAGCCATCCTAAAATGTTGAAGTTTACCTATAAAAAACTACCTTATCTAATATCCGATTCCATGCATACTTCCAGATGCAGTTTTTCTCCCAGTGAAGATTAGGAGGGCTCAGATTTTTGGCAGTTCTCAGCAGTATCCTTTGCTGGCATTCTGTATTTTTCCACACAACTGATCACTTTCACGTTCTTTGGAAATTTACTGAAATCTCAGCAGGACACACGGATGCAATTAAAAATAAAGGCAAGACGCCCTCTTTGAGTTCAAAGGTGTAAGGAAGTTAAGATATAAAGCAATTTGATCAGGCCAACACTTGGAGAAAACTCATTAGCTGAATTGAGATGCTATAGCTGAGCCAAGGACTTAAACCCAACTGATTCCCTCCTGTCCCCCACACACACCCATTTAAACCGCTACTACATTCTATGCTCAAGCCATGCTTTAAAGATAGTTCCATTGCCTTGGAAGTTATTGCTAAGTATAGAACCAAATAAAGATATTTAATTATAGCCTCATGCCAAGAGAAAAACTGAGCTGCACCACCCAAGGGGATGCTCCACAAAGAACAATCCCTCCCTTCGCACAAGGAGTGGATGTTGAACTAACTACTTCACATTATGGTATGGTCTGCTCTCCTCTCTGTGCTGGTCCAGATCTGCATGTTACTACCGAGGGAGTGGGGCCATGGTCATGCTCCCCTGTCCTCGGTGGCATAGAACCTGACCTTCTAGAAAGTTCCTTGCATCCTCTTACCCTCGGTCTGTGCACCAGCACAAGGGACTGGAAAAATAGGCCATGAGTATCCTCTTGGTGCTCACTTGTTTTTCATTATTTCATAGAGTAAATAAGCCACTATAAGGGTTAAAGAGACTCTTTTTCCAAGACCCATCATGGAGATAAGCCACCACCATTTTCTGTTGCCTTATCAGTGATACCTATTTCCTTGATTACTTACAAAGTACGTTAAATAAATCAAAGAAGTTGAAATGAGTCTCTGAACCCCCTCATCCCACCCTGCCCCCCGCATAAAGTGTTAATGTTGGAATGAAGTTGAAATTGTCCTAATTGCCCAATAGTTCCCAGGACTCCAAAATGAACAGTGTACAATAGATAAGGTGACTAGATGTTGTATTTTTAAAGACCCAATCCCATATTGAAGCCTTCCTGCACATGTCCCTACTTTTATTTTTAAAATGGGCCATTGTCCTGTATTTCCTGCTTCTCCCCTCCCCAGCCGCCAACCCACCAACAGTGAATGGGGAGAGGGGATCCAGTGGCTGATGACGGGGATTGATCTGGAAGGCTGGTGGTTTCAAAGGGAAATAGTGAACTGACAGCCAGAAAATGAATGTTACCAATACAGAACTTTTCAGAATCCCAGCCCCTTTTAGAAGTTTCCCTTTAGAAAATAGGTCTTTAAAAAGCCTAGAGAATTTTCTTTAGTTTTGAAGGACACCTGATTAAGCAAAATTAAATTAGAAGCTCAAACACCGCTTTCAAATTTCCAGCCATGCTGAGTGAAGCACTCCAGACAGAACAGACTGCACAACCATGTATCACACTTAAATGTAATCACAGCTGAAAGCAACATCAGCCAAGATCTACAGTACACGGAGGTATATTTAAGACTCCCCAGTCAGCTATTGACCTTTCATACGTGTGTTCATAATCACCGCATACCATTTCATTTTTATGCTTTGTTTTATTTCTCACTCTGTTGTGTTTGGTCACTTCAGAATGTACAACAATGCTTTTTATTTTTCACCCACTGCAGTTTTGTTCTTCTGTGAACAAAGCAGGGGCAAAAGAGGTAGCTTGTATTACTCGAAAAAAAAAAAAGTTACGAAACAGTTTCTTACCTGTTGCAGTCGACATGAAGCAGAAGGTGAGATGCACTAAGTGACAATGCAATCTTGTGCCACTGTCCATCTGCCATCCGGTATGGGAACACCTCTGTTCTTGCCTTTCCATTATATCTGTAATGATATCTAATCTCATCCCTCAGGCCGCTGCTCTCCAGTTCAAAGTAGCTGCATTTGAAAGATGAAGAATCAGTTCCATTTCTCAGACTGTGCTATCAATGCCATCACCACCATTTCCCTCTCTGTTCTAAGGCTTAAAATCAGTTCATGCACATTAAAATTAGTCCCCATATGTTAGGTAGTGAATCAAAAACAGATTACACAGTATGGGTATTAGATCTTCTAGTTTATTATGTTTAATAAAGGGAGAAAGTAAAACTAAATATTTTACATTCAGAATACAAACATTTTATTTAATGTTTTTCATATGACGATTGTACGTATTAAAACACTGAACCATGGAGATCCAAGTTCCATTTTTTATCCACAGTACAGTTTCCGGACTCAGCTGTAACAAAAGTATCCTTCTACTGCTCTACCAATTTGCTTCATCTCTGGGCTGGATTTGAATGGCAACCTATAAGTGATGGGCTCTGTGCACCATTACTAATGCCAAAGAAGGGGTACAGGAAGACAACACCAGGCAATTAGCAGAGTAGTATCTACTTGTCACAAATCTTATTTTAAAAGGCTTATTTTCAAAATTTTTCCTCAACACTTCGTGCTTAATCCATTTATTGACTTTTATTTCGAGGGCTGCAATGTTTCAGTTTTACAAGTAAATTAAAGTTACCAGATAGAGGTCTGGCAATGTCAAGCAGAACCCAGGGACATTTGTCATAGCAGAACAGTTACGGGATAGCACACTTGCTGGAGGAACTACAGAGCCAGCTCATTTTCAATAAAGAGTTCAGTCCCTGGAAAAGGCACCATGATAGTAGTCTTCTTTTTATCACCAGAACACACACAGCACCAGAGCTACTTCCCCAAGCTGGTCTACCACAGACAGCCTCTAAGGACAGTAGCAGAGACTGTGCTCTGCGCAGGTATGTGAGAGTCCCAGAGTCTGCACCCCCTCCCACACATAAACTCCCTTGGAGCCTGACCCCTACCCCTCCTCCTGCACTCCAACCTCCTGCCTTAGCCTACAGCCTGCACACAAACTCCCTGAGCCCCCACCCCACAGCCCCACCCACTGCCAGAGACTGGTAAAAATGAGTGAGAATGAGGGAGTGGGTGGAATAAACAGGGGTGGGCTGCCTCAGAAGGGGAAGGACAGGAGTGTGGTCTCAGGGAAAGGATGGAGCAAGGTTCTTTGGGTTTGTGGGATTAGACCATTGCCAACCCTACCAGGCAGGCACATGGAAGCCCTTGTCATATCAGGACACTGCCAAGCATCACCCAGCACAGCCAGCAGAAACACCCAAACATCAGGTGGACTGTGTCTGCACAAGCACATGCATGGGGGCCCACCGTGTGTTCTGCTCTGGGGCTCGGAATTGCTGTCTGCAGACTTGACGCTGTGCCTGTGTAATCCTAGGTCTGTCCTAAAATTGCTAGGGAAGGATGCAGCAGGATCTAACAAGAACAGCATGGAACTAATAAGGTCTGCATAATTCTTGTGGCCTTGAAGGAAGCATGAACACACAGCCCTCCAATGCTGTAGGTGTGGTCTGGAATTTTGGGAGGAAACAGGACATAAGATAAACAGTACAGAAGGAATGTGAAAGGAGACAAAGAGGATGAAGGAGGAAAGAAAATTATTACTGGGCAAAGACAAGAATGAAACCAGAAAAGGAGGAAGAGACAGTAAATGTTTGCTGGTGGTACATCCAAGTTTGAGTCATACTGAAGCTGGGATTACTGATGTGGGAGCAGAGAGGGAATACTTTGCTTCACTGTCTAGCAAGCGTCTCTAAGAGAGGGAAGAAAATCCATCTTGATGGGCCTGACCTCCACAGCCAGAAGGGGATTTGCACGATACTGCATTCGGCAGACCATGCAGGATGTAAGGCAGGGACTCGTACCAAATGAAGAGTAAAGACTGAAACAAGCCAAAAAAAAAAAAAAGAGAGAAATAAGAACAAATGGTGTGGAGGCGAGGCAAAACACCTCCCTAGCTCTTAGCAGGTAGAAATCGGAAGAACTGGTGAAATAAAATAGGGATGCGTTGTTTAAAGGCACTGAAACACATGGGATTAAAGAAACTTTTCTGAGGGATAAAAAAGAAAGATGTCTGATTAGCTAAAGCTCCAGAGATTATTAAAAGGGAAAAATTTAAAACAGCTCATGTATTCTTTGCCATTCGTGCCACATGTCTATTTTGAGCATTCTGCACCATACTGGCAGTTCACTTTGGTTTGTAGTCAGTTTCATTCTGCAGCAGCACAATGGTTTGCATCATTTCGGACACAAATGCTTCCGGAGACTGACTACATCAAAACAGAAAACTCTTTGTACTTGTCAACTGACAAGTACATGTAGTTCACTGTTGCTTCTTTTAAATTTTGTTCCCTCTTTAAAGAAAACTAACACTTTTTGGCCTAAAGTATCTGACAATAGAAATGTGTAAAATCCAAAAGAGGCTGTTAACACTCAGAGAAGAGATGGAAGAGGGTAAAAAGAGAAACATGACTTCTTTCATTTGAAGCAGGTCAGTTCAAAGTTCCTTCCATGTGCCAGTCCAATTAATTGGAAAACTAAGAAGAAACATCCATCTAAAATGCTGGCTTCTGGTCATCTGAGAGATTGGAGACAGCTCATCCCCTTAATGGACAACAATGAAATTAAACAAATTGATAGACAGAGGAACCCTGCATGTATAATAGGATGGAAGAGACACACTTAACCACTGTTTTCTGATAGATTGTACTACCTCACAGGACACATTTCCTGAAGTTATCGATTTTCTTTCAAATATACAGAGGTAATTAACAATGCAGGTTACCTAGCTGTTCTAGGCAATGTTTCTCTAACTGGCCCAGCACCCTGCAGCAGGGATGCTTCCATCTGAGTCTCAGATTATTGTAGGATTTCTGGAGACTTTAACCAAATACACTAAACACAAATCAAAAAAAGCCTTTCTCCGCACTTCACAAAATCATTTCAAGGCTTTCTTTGTCAGGTGTTCCTTTGATGTAAATTCAGTCATGAACAAATTTGCAGAGGACACCAAAATCAATGGATCTGCAAACATATAGGAGAGGCAGAGTCACATTCCCATGAGAGCTGGCAAGACTGGAATAGTGGGAGCAACAGGCAGTTAAATGAGATTACTAACAAACAAAATCCAGCCACCCAGGGAAAGAAAATAAGCAGTACAGATAGAACACAAGGAGCTGTAACTAAACAGCCTCATTCAATTCATGAAAATGAGAATGAAGATAAACTATCTAGGTTCAAGATCACCACAACCAAACCAAGGTAAGCCCAAAACAGGGAAAGCTGTTCCTGGCAGTTTGCTTTTCTTGTTCTTCATTGTGTTTTCTTCACCAACACTATACTACCCTCTCATTTACGTTGCTTGTACAACCAGAGCCTGAACTCCATTCTGCTACCTCCTTGTCTCACCCTATGCCCCTAGATGCAGCCAGAGGCTGGTTTGACTCCTTATACCTCAGAACTGCTCTAATGTAAGTGCCACTTGAAACAGTCTGCTCAGGGACTTTTCTGCTAGTGTACCTCTTGGGACAGTACTAGTTTGGCAAGTCTGGGGGAAGTCAGGGAGTGCTCCCTTTGTGAAGTGCCAGCCAAAGGCTCCTGGTTGGAGCAGAATTCATCAAAGCAGGGACTGCTGTAGTAGGGGAGGGGTAAAACTGGGACCCAACCAGGGATACCCACCACCCTAAAACAATCGTGTAGGGGAAACCTCCCCTAGGAACAAGAACCCAGGCAGTGCCCTTTCTGCTTCCAGCCCATAACCTTGGGGGAAAACTGCCAAATGCAGCCAGCCTGACAGTTCAGCCAATAGGAGCAGGAGGGAACATTCCGATCAAGACTACACAACATTCTGATTCTCTCTGCCCTGTGCTGATTGGCTGTTTGCACCAAACCTCCACCTCCATCACCACTCCCTTCACTTCAACTTCACTATACCACGTCCTTCTTCACCCTCTGCCCCACTCACTGCTTCATTTTGCAGTCCATTTAGCTGATCTCATGTTAACTATGCCCCCCAAATAAACAAAAATGATCTAACATGCCATTTGCCACCACTCACTGTTTACTTGCTTTCCGTGTTCTCTCTCGTCCCCGACCCTGTGTCTAACTTGTCTTTTCAGACAATATTGTCTCATTTCCTTATATTCCCCAGCTGATGTCTGTGCATCCTTCTGTTTTCTCATCTTAGGCTATGTCTACACTATGAGATAAATTCAATTTTATTAAATTTAATTTTATAAATTCAAATTTGAGTATCCTCACCTCTCCACAAAGTTGAGTTAGTGCTGCCACACTAAATTGCCAAACATCAACTGTTGCAGCAGTGCATTGTGGGAACCTATCCCACAGTTCCCTCAGCCCTCTAGCATTCTAGGTTATTCTAGGGTTTTTTTTGGTGGTGCAGTATGGGAAAAAATGCCCCACAAGTGGTTGTGTGTATGTGATGTCATCTTCCCACGGTGCATTGCCCGCATTCCCCTCCCATGGAGGGGACATTTTTGTGGTTAGGTGGGGGCTGGCGCCAATGCTGAAAATAAATCTCAGGCTCTCCTGCTATATCCTGTGCAGGAAAGAAGCCACCACCCTGTGTTGGGGCTCTTTTTTTTGTTTTTTTGTTTTTTTGTGGCTAGATGCCATTGCCGCACTGATAAAGAAATAAATTCAAAATGGGCCAGCTGCCCACTTCAATTTCTCGGGGTTCCTGGTGTCAAATTCAAATTCATGGGCTTCCTGTTGCCTACTTCCTGTACACCTGGAGATCAGCAGAGATGGAAGCAGCTAGAATGGACAACCATGGGGCACTGTGGAATACATACAGGTCACCTCTGGACGCCAATAAAGTTGATGTAAATAAATGCACTTTCCACAACAGCATTAATCTGACCTTTTAAATTCAAACTTGCGCTATGCTGACTCACATGCTTGGTGTAATAATATCAACCTTAGTTCTCCCCCTAAAATCGACCTAATGGCATTCACAATGAAGACAGTGACATTGTAAAATTGAGCTAACTGCCTTAAAATCCACTTTATCATGCAGTTTAGACATAGCCCGAGACTGACTGTGAGCTCTTTGGGGCAGGGACAGCTTTTAATTCAGTGTTTGTAAGGCATCTAGCAGCACAGGGTCCTGGTCTGTAGCTGGTAGTCTTAGGTGCTAACACACAAACAAAATAATCACTGCCACAAAAGGGGGGAAAAAAAATCAACATTTGGACCAGTCCTACTTTGCACTTAGAGCAGTGCCCCTTCCCTTTGAGAATCTCAGAGAAGCTTATGCCTTTGAGGCAGATACCATCATCCCCCCATTTCACAGAGGGAAACATGAGGCACAGAAAGGTTAAACCATCTGCCCAAGGGCCCACAGAGAGTTGCTATCAGAACAAGCAATATTTAGGGTCCCAGTCCACACTTCAGAACTAAACAGCACTTGATCAGTTTCCACAGTCACACACTAGCAGATAGTGACGACAATTAACATCACTAGGAGCAATTTACTGCATTTATAAATCCATAAAGCGGCACTTGGTTTTGGCCATCAGCTCAAAATAAACCAGGTATAATAAAATGTCTGCTTTCAAAGGTGCACGCATTCATTCGCCTTATGCCTTCCTGTCAGTAGTCAGTGATCTGCTTTGTCTATAGTGCAAGGCCTGTACACAACTGACAACAAAAAAAGTACTTAGGGCCTGATTTTTGTTTACATTGGAGGTCCCTTTGCATTATAAGTTCAGGCTTCAGGGCCCAAGCTTCAGCCTGAGCTCTGACTTCAAAGGTCTATTTCCACAGCTATTTTCAGAGCGCTAGCAGGAGCCTTGCAAACCCAACATGTTCACCCCAGCTAGGAGGCTCGCTGCCATTAGCTGTGTAGACATGTCCTAACTAGGCCTAAAATGAGGGTACAATGCACCAGTCTTGCACAGTTTGTAAACTAATTGTTTCTCTTACCACAAAGATGGGCAGAGCTACTTAACATGCAGAAGGAAGAAATTGAAAGCACTTGAGGGAAAGATCTGGAGGGTGTAGGGAGAATAAGATGCTGACTTGAAATTTTTTTAAATGTGTGCCTAGCAAGGAAGACACAAAAGGAAGTTTGCCTCTGAAATTTCCCAAGTAGTAATTAAGCATTATAGAGCAGACTGAAACATACATCTGAGAGCAAGGGACAAGATGGTCAGGGCAGATAAAAGCAAAATAAAAAAAACTGAAGGAAAACATGAGACAGACAGACAGACAGACATCCCTACAAATGAAATCGCTGTATAACATTAAAAAATGAAGGATCTAACCTTTTGTTCATGTAAGAAGCAAAAAAAATGCAGAAGAATCTAGGTTTTCTAAAAGGAAGAGCAGAGCTTTGATAAGCAGAGTCAAAAACTCATCTATAAACGCAAGAAGATTCTAGAGAGATTATTTTAATTTTTTGATATTCAGTAAGAGCTTTGTCGATATAAAGGAGATGCTGCTGGCAGTTTGCAAGATATAATAGCTAGGACAAGCACTCTCAATGATGTTGCACTTACGAACTTAAATGTTTCATAATTGCCATCTACTGTTAAAGTACAAAAAGAAGTCATTTAAGTGGATTTCTCTCTTCTTGACATAAGCTCCATGGAAAAGGAGTGGACCTCCTACAGAAATAATAAGATGGCAGAAAAAAATATACATATTTATTTTATTTAGGAAGTTTATTGCAGAAGCTTAAAGGTCTGAGTGCAAGATAAGCAGCTATAATATAAGATGCATCACTTTCTGCAATGATTCTTAATAATCCCTCTTAGCCACAGAGCTAATCACTTACTACTCAATGTTTTGTTTGTTATTAAAGGACAACATCCCAGCCCTGAAAAATTCACCCTATCAATACATAAACATATGTAAACCATATGAGTGGACTGACATAATGTGTTCTAAGACAAAAGTGGCTTCTTGTTTGACAGGCATTTGTAGTAATGGTTACTTCCAGGAATGAAAACAGGTGTTGCTGCTGCACTGGGGGTGTGATCCTCCTATTTTGGTGTCAAGCCACTGACTAACATCCAAAATTGCCCAATTAAGAGTCAATATCAGGAAAGTCACTGCAGAAGCAGCACAGCCATTTCTTTACAATGTAGATATGTATATTGTTATAGTGCCCATGGACTGGATGCACCCTGGAGGTTTTGCCCCTCTGAATTAGTGGGAGCATATCACTTCACAAAACTAAAGCCTGGTTGGTATCTCACTTATACCAGTGTACATCAAAACAACTCCACTGTACTCAACAGAGTTAAACAGGAGTGAGTGGAGAATCAGGCCCAATCTATGGAGAGGAGGTTTAAAAACCATGAGCTGGCCCACTGACTTTAGGGAAGCTTCGATTCGCAGCACCAGAGAGCTCAGCTACATATATACTTGCACAAATGCTGCCAACATTCACAAGCTGCAAAGCATACAAGGCAAAGAGTGCATAAAGGTAACTCAAAGAATATTACTGGCTTTATTCTAAATTTCTAATTTGCCTAGAAATAGTTCCTTCACTATCAGATTACTGTCTTTTCTTCCTCTCTTTAGAAGATAGATGAAAGCGTCTATCAACTGCAATAATGAAGGCAGTCGACTGGTTCCTGAAATAAATGTGTTCTGTGTTACACCCATTCTATGTTCTGTGAGTTGTAGAGACAGATAAATGAGAAAATACAAGACTTTGTGACCAGCACCCTTTGTATTTCTGCCCCTCCCCTTACTGAAGAGCAAAAGGAAGTAAATGCAGGAGATTTTTTGGTTGAAGTCTCTTAACATAATAGTCCAAACTGATCCATACTGTCCCTCACAGAAATCAATGGTGTTGCATCATGGATTCATTTTGACCATTTTAGCGGTATTTGTTGTATTTTCCTTTTATAGCTTCTGAATAAGGGCCAGACTGTTAACATGGTAAATTAATGCTCTTCCCAAGTGGTGTTTCTGTGAAAGGCACAAAAGTTGGAGCCTGGCCAAGTTAACAGTCACCTAGGCCACTGTGGGAACAAGACTCTCAGGACTGTCCACCTGACGTAGACAGGGTTCCTGAGAGCACCCCCTAGGGTTAGCAGTTGGAAGCTCCAGGACTCCCCATAACAGCCCAGGAGGATGTTACCCTGGGCAGGCTCTGACTTCTGGCCAGACCAGGTGATGGGGCCTTGAGAAGAATAGGATGGACGGGGACACAGAGGGGTAGGGCCTCATGGCCCATTCACTTTTATGAAGGATCTCTCATTGCTGGCTGGATCAGGGGTCTGGAATCCTAGTTCAAGGTGAGAAGCAGATTACCTGGAGTGAGGTAAAATGGTGCAAAGGCAGGAGCAGGACTGAATCTAGCAAGGAACAAAGCAGAAGCAGGACTGGGAACAAGCAGGTGCAGGAGCTGTCACAGGTAAATGCTTTGAGCAGCTGCTGGACTTAACAGCTAGCCTGCTGACTCTTCCAACCAATCAGGCAGCCTGCTACAGACCACCTGAGCTCTTAGATTGTCAACAGAATGACTGTTGAAAGTTCTGATTCTGGGGAGCATCTAGGTTATCTACAGGAACCGTAGCACCCAGAAAAACAAAGTAGGCCTCAGCACTCATTTCTCCTGATCTGGTCATCAATGAGGAAGTCTAAAAATACTGACAGAGATATTGCCCTATGGAGATTGTCCATCATCATTTCCAACCCTTGCCTCTCTGACAGGTCAGTGTGATATGGAGTTAGAAAGGGTTGTCTTTTGTGCATACCACATTATGCAATAGAAGACTTCTATCACCTTTCTGATAACATTATCCAGGAACAAGAGAATTGAGTGTGGTTTTTATCTGGCTGAAAAATGTGTCATTACTGAGTGTCAGTTGCTTGTATGTTTAAGGAATGATGATGATCTATAAATTTTAAGTAACAGAGGGGTAGTCGAGTTAGTCTGTATCTTCAAAAACAACAAGAAGTCCTGGGATATCTTATAGACCAACAGTCATTTATCCCACAAAACCTTATGCTCCAAAATATCTGTTAGTCTATATGGTGCCCCAGGACTTCTATATATTTTAAGACAATTATCCAAAATAGGATATGATTTGACAGATGAAAACCTCCAGTATGTATATTAAATAAATATATTGCCTGAGTAATAACAGAGTGAACAATGAGACAAGCCTGGACGAAGATACTATTTCTTAGGGTATAAATGATTGCTGCCCCCTTTAAGTAATTAGATCATCTGAAGATTATCACACTTTACAGATGTGCCATCAGTTGCCTATTCAAATTCTAGTGTCAAAGAGCAAATAACCAAATTATGTTGTTAAATTCAGAATGGGCTTTAGGCACATAAAAATTGGACATTTTAAAATCATTACAAATCCTTTTGGAGATGGACATTATTATCCTACAATCAACTCAATGTGTTTTACAATCCCTCTGTTCGCATTTGGAACTCTTGTGTACCTCACACAAGGGTCTTGTTAAGAGAGGATAATGCTTGCCTTATTGAAGTTTATTGCTTGATCATTATCCTTTTCTCATCATAATCATGCTTAAGCTTTAACCAGGCACTTCACAACTCATTTCAGTTCAAAATCTTGGGAATAAAATGCTCAGCAGTATATTGCAACCTGGAAACAGCTGCTATGGATCCAGCGACCAAAGGATATAGAATAGAGAATATCAGTGAAAGAATCTCTCTCACACAAATGTATGAACACCTGTAATGGAGGGGAGGTGCAGGGAAGATTAGATGAAGAATTGAGAGGGTTTGCCTATCAGCTACTTAGGAGAATCGGCTTTTATAATAACCCATCTCTACTGATGTATAGACGTTAAGCTCTAATTACCACATGATCATCAGTTTCATTCAGAAATGCTCCTGATCTCAGGATGCATTCAATAAAATGTCAGGACAAAATCTCTGCAGTTCTGAAAATAGCTGAATGAGGATGGTCTAAAAGTGCACAGAGGCGTCTGAACAGCCTTTGCAGTGACAACAATGCCTTCAATTTCACCTTCTATGGTGCTGTCATCTAAGACTGGGCACTAATGTAGTTTGGATTTAACCTATAATCTTGCCTACCAATATAGTATCCACTACTGATCTTTGTAAACATAATTCTTAGTCAGTATTTAGAGGATCTCTGTGTGGATTACTCTAATCTCCCAAATATAACTCAAAGTCCCCATCATTCTCAGGAAAATGAAAAAATAAGGCAGATTTAAGACTCTGTTGCATCCCACCACTTATTTTAGAAATCTGGGGCAGAAAAATATGACTATCTTGGGTCACCATACTCCATATCCAAATACATGAATCAGAGAGAATTAAATGATGCTCATTCGTACACTTGTATCCTCAATCCTAAAATAAAGGAATCAGACTGCACACACCTTTAAGCAACACTTTATAATTGAAGTACTTTATAATAACCTAGTCTGAAATATATAACGACAAATGCCTCCACTGTGACATTCAAGGTGTATAGTATCAAAGATGTAATCATGTTAGTCTGTAGCTTTGAGAACAACAAGAAGGCTTGTGGCACCTTATAGACTAACAGATATTTTGGAGCATAAGCTTTTGTGGGCAAAGACCCGCTTCATCAGATGCATGAGTGGGGGGGATGGTTTCAGAGGGGTATTTAAAGAGTTTATTTACCCCCATCTTAAAAGAATAACACTCAAGCCACTGTAACAACCACCAGCAGCATAGCTCACAATCATTCAAACCTGGAACCATCAGTATCACAGGTTGACCCATACACTGAGGTAAAGTAACAGCTGCTTCAGTTGATAGCAGTACAAGGCTGTTATCCTTTGATGGGCCAGCTATAAATGGAAGAACTGACTAGAGTAGAATATACCACCAGTACTAGAACTGGCTAGAGTAGAATATACCACCAGGCCACAGATCTGGGATATGCCAAGTGGAACTGATTGAGAATTTGGAAAATATTTCCAGGGTGGAGGGAACCCTGGGGCAATATAGCTGTTCAGGTTGGACAGACAACTCTGCTCTGCACAAACACTCAGGACAGCACTTCTGCCCCTCAGGCCTCTTGTGAGGGAGGCGAGTCTTAACTTGGTGATCTCACTCAGAAAAGCATGCTTGTCCTTGGATAGCAAGATAGTAGGCCAAAAGCTACAGATGTGATGGTGCTGGATCCATCCCTCTGACTGCCAAATTCACCATCCCAGTCTGACCCAGCAAGGAAGTGTAGAGTTGCAGATGCGCCCTTAACAGATTTTCCTCTCCATGAGGCTATCAACAAATCCATACAGCCACTTAAGTGCTAAAAAGCCCCTCCTTGTGGAAGTCTCCTTTATTAATGGAAAAGCCAACTCAGACAGGCCTGGACTTAGAACAAGATGGCTGCCTTGGGCCCTGCACCTTCAGGGTCCAACGTGCCAGGCCCTGCTGTTAGCATGTTGCCTTGGGCCCTGCCCACTGCCTGAGCCCACTGGGACAGCTCTGAACTCAAAGCAGACAAAACTTTCACACCAATATCCCCTTCTTAGCCCAGGTCATCCACCTGAATCCATTGTTCACTTCTACCCAGGCTCTCTCTTCTGGGTTCTCTTGCTTCCAAGCTCTTCACTTAGTGTTAGGCCTCTTGCCCTTACCAAACTAATATTCTCTTCTAGTGTCTGGCAGGGCAGGGCGGGGCGGGGCAGGGCGGGGGAGGGAGGGTGGGTGTATGCAGGGTACACTATGACTCTTCTCCAGGACTGTGGGTGATTCTTCCCAGGCCAACCTCAGCAGGACACCCTGGTTGAGAGCAGGCCCTCCAGGATACCTGCTGACTACAGTCCTCCTTCTAGGAAGCTGTCCTCATCAGCTCCTCCTACATGCTTCCCATCCCCATAGGCTACCCAGGGCAGTCTCTGGTTCAGGCTTCTCTTGGAAGCTTCCTCCTACAAAGAGTACCCCAACCCCTGTTTGGGCTTTGCGCCAACCAATTTCTATTAGATCCAGGTGCTTATTTACTAACAAGCCACTTAGGGGGAGTCAATTACCCTCATGTGGGACTTTTATAAGGCAGTCAAGGCAGATTACGGCCCAATATCCCCAAAAGAGCAGCTATCCCATGACACCATACAGTAATTGTATCTAGAATACAGCAGCTGGATGAAATTGGTGGAGAGGCAGGGCAGGAAGAGAAAAATTAAACTACTGCCAGGGAGAAACATCCTCCCCCCAAAGTGGGCTGATGCTCTCCTCAGAGGAGCTACCACTCCCCTCATTCGTGGTAAATGTCCCCATCCCATACAGCTTGGGAAATCAGAAGAGGTTAGCTACTCCCTAACGGCATCTGTCACAAACAACAGCACTCCATTCAGCCCAGCAGAACAGTTTGATGGCTAGGGTGGTCTTTCTGGTGCCTCTAACAGTTACTAATTTTCAACAAACACACACTGGTTAGTAGCAGTCCATTCCCAAATGCCAGCACAATGAATGTAGAACTTTCAGCAATTAGTTGAGAAAGTTTCCTTCAGTCTAAATTACAGAGAACTCCAACAGAGTGCTCTCAAACAAGCAACTTGAAACACTCAGAGTACTGGAAAGCATACCTGGGGGACCTACACAGCCTGCTTCTAGCCAACCCTGACATCTCAGCACTGTCCAATTTCAGCCTTAAAGCATTTCAAACTGTCATCCCTTCCATTCCAATAGCTGACAAGGTACAGCCATTGTGTTTCAACAGCTGGTTATTGTCAGTGCATTAATGCTTCAGATGGACAACAACTGTCAGCCCCTTGTACATAACACATCTGCTCTCAGTGAGAGGCCTCAAGATGGCAGGTAATGTCTCCTCTTTCAGAGAGTTCAAAAGAGTGGGAAGCGTGTGGAGTTTAATGTCCTCCCCCCACACCCACGCCTCCACGTACACCCATTTTTCTTCTTCTTCTTCCTACTAGAATCCAGAAGTCAGAGTAGTGTCTGACACATTGAAAAGATTCTTATCAGCTACAGTGGGCAATGACCTTTGGATCAGGCCTTCAGCACAGAAAAACAAATTCCATTATCAGCCAAATTCACCAGTTCTTTTTACACTACAGAAAATCTGTGCATGTGTTATATGGACACTGCATGCCTGCTAATTCAGAGGCAAGGGAAACAAGGCAGACTCTTTAAATATTCTGAGCGTTCTGCACACAGCTAAAGTGATTCAACATATAAATATTAATGAAGCTGTAACTTTTGCCCTAAATGTAAAGGTTAATGGCTATATTTGCTATTTTTCCATTTTTTCAATACTGTGCAACCCAGAGTCAAATATGCACATATACAAGTTGGAGCAAGTTGCCCGAAATACTACACTAACTGCTCCTTTAGTTTTGCAATTAGGATCAAAAGTCCCTTGCACAGATTCCTTTTCCCTAAGCGGGCTTAATTTTTTATTTCATTAGATTGTTACTCATAAAACCTGGTACAGTCCTTCATACCAGCTCTCTCACAGTGTTTATATATATCCTCCCCTTCTGTCCCCTTATACGGCTGTAACTATAATACAGTGACCCTGAAGCTGCAATCCATGGACCGATTTTACAGAAAGTATTTTCAAGTGAACTTCAAAGTTGCTTTGGCTGTAATGGTGGTGAATAGGCAATACATGCAACAGCAACATTCACATGACACTTTAATACATTTCAGTTGCATGCACAAGAATTTTCTAGCAGAGCCCAGTTGTATGCCCATGCCAGTCTCGATTGCCACTTGCAACTGAAGGGCCAAATTCAAATCTTCTGTGATATGTTTCATGCTAGCAGTGCAGCTAACTCCTGCAATTGTATTGTGAATCTTGTAATACTTGGTACTTTTCTCCCCCTCACCTAAAGCCCCAGTTCCTAGAGCCAGTTGCTAATGTAAGAAACTCATCTTACATTCTTTAAAAAAGTAAGTTTGTAGGCTTCATGACTTGGACAAAAAACTTGGAAGCGTGATTCCTAAAAGGCCAAATCCCTAAGGCAAATGAAGAGCCCAAAATACGATATTCTTTAAAAAAAATCACTCATGACTTCTTTGGTCTTGTCTCATAATTTAGAGCAGTTGGCAATACCAGTTTAATGCCACTGATTTCAATGGACTTGCGGCTGATTCAAAACAAGGTGAGAACCTCAGAAGTAGTTGTGAAGCCTATCATGAAGCCCCTTTCTCACACCTGACAAAGTTCAGCCATAATTAAACTGTCTGACAATGACTGGATGCCAAATTGGGTGAGAAGCACCCAAAAATAGTGGCAAGTAAACTTCACGAAAGAAGAAAAGAAAAATTGGGTTCAATGTGTCTGACAGAAAATCAATGTCAGAACCAGGAACTGAGCCCAGGTCTCCCAGTTCCAGTCCAGTGCATCAGACTGCATCTCGTTAGTACAATGTTTTAAAAAATAAATCAGACAAGCAATGTATTTAGAGGCCCACAGGACGGCTCTGTCTTAATATCTTCACTTGGAACCAAAACCTGGACACTAAAAAGAAAAAGAAAACATTAAATAAAGTTAACGGATTCTGAATTCTGAACCATTCATTACCAGGAAGTGATGGTTAGGTACCACACATGCAGCCAACAGCCAAGAGGGATGTCTTGCCAGGGTAGTGAAGAATCTAGAGACAGAATTGACCAGCAATACATAGAACTTCACGAGTGGCATAAACCCTAGCTATGTAGGGAGTTGACAGCACAAAGAAATGCTGACTTCATTTTGGTATGGTTTCCAGATCATTCAAGGCCACTATTGGTTTGGACTAAGTAGGCATAAAATCTGTAGGGTATATTTTGGAGAGGCAAAGATTCTGACTAGCTAAACCCATAAAGCCTACCAGAACTACTGGGCTCAGCACAGTTTTCCAGCTAAAATAGTCCAGATCATTATGTATTTATTAGTAGGCTGTTCAATTAGATTTAATCTGTGTTAATTAAAATTTCCATTTTCTGAATTCCAGATTAACACATCTGGATCATGAAAAAACAAACATTAAACCTGCACTTACATTAAGATAATTCAAGATGATGAATTCATTTGTTACTATTTTATTGCATCTTCTACATATTACAAATCCCATTAAACGACAACAACACAGATTAATACTACTAACTAAATGTAGTAAAGTATCCATTTAAAAAGAGTTTGTTTCAACAGACGCTTCTAGGTAAGTTGTACTCGCCTTTCTTATAATCATTTCGTTTTTGCTTAATTAAATTTTTCCATTATTCACAATGTCTTAAGAACTGTATCTTATTCATCTAGGTATTTCTAAAGTAATCATCATGTCTTTGAATTTGAGTACCATTATATTACCATGAATTAAATTCCTGATCATCTATATTGGGAAAACACAACTAAAGGCACACTTGTTCAATTTCCATATATCGCCCATGCCAATCACCTCAGTTGTGTGCTGAGAAATACCAGCCTTTTAGACTGACCACTAACATAAATCAACTGGCTGGAGACATGCACACGACTGTCCTCTACTAGGTGGAATTAGACCTATTTTCTTGCTTATCAGGGTGCAGTAGTAATGAACCTTCTAGTTTTTGGAGAATTCAAGATATCTAAAATCTTCTACCGACAGTTAATGGACCTCTCTGTTAACTCAACCATTAGGGATGTAAAGATGAGACTCTCATAGGACAGAAGTGGCTTCATTAAAAAGTTAAAAGCTACCACACAATGAGGAGTTATTCTCTATTTTACATATGGGGAAAATCTCTGGTAAAACTGAGTGGCTTTTTCGTAGCACAGCTATTAGCTAAATATATACAGTGACTGGCTATGTATGCATGTTACCACAGGTGTTAAGACTCACACCATGCTGAAATTTCACGTGGTAGTTTTCCATATAGACTGAAGACAAGGTCAAGATTAGCCAATATTTTTATGCAGTATTTCGCTGCACGAAGGCAATACTGTCTCTGTAAGGTCTCCATAGCCTTGGTTTCTGAACCTGTCTTTATTAAAGCATCTGTATCTGTAGTCTCTAAGCAATTAGAAAATTTCCATGTATGATGAGATGGCTGGGAGAGGATCAGTTCAGTTCCCCAACCTTGTACCATGTGTCATCTTCACTCCTGATTAAAAAATTAACATCACAAGGTGCAGGACTAGGAATAGACCCCAGCCACCTCTGGTCATCCTTAGTCATCTCTTTGCAATGGCTATTTTCTTAGAAATGAGAAGAAGCTAAGAATGCATTGGTAATCAAGATAAAACCATAACAGTAATTATTCAAAGATTGGCAAAAGCAGCATTTGAAAGTCTTTTGATACATCAAGGCCTCTGTCCATTTCAACAACCTTATTCTAATCTGTTCACAAGCAAAACTAAGGACTGGGATGATGTGAGCAATAAATATTATGTCCAAATATTTGCTTTATTTTTCTTTCATCCACCTTCAAGTGTTTTTTTCCTCGTTGAAGAATTGCTACTGTCACAGCAGAGGTACAGATTTGAAAGCCCTGTCCCTATTAGTGTCTTGGATAAGAACTTTAGAGATTTAGAGAAGCAGTACCAGCCCTGTCCTAAGTGATGAACAAATATCCTAGGCAGGGATGTGAACAGAAAAAATAAGAAAAATAGTTGTAGTGATTCAGCTGACATGCATAACCCTAACAAACTGTGAGAGTATAAGTAACAAGCACTAGTGGTGACGGATGTTTCTGTGCCAGGTCCTACACATGGTTACACTGGTTTTACCCAAACTCAGCATCTTGCACTTCATATTTTTTAGCAGTTGAGCACCTGTTCAAATACTAAGACTAACCCCACACTCCACAACCTGCATGTCCAGAACTACCCTGCTGAGCAAGAAAAATTATCCCAGGTTCCTTCTGGGACCATCAACACTGCTCCTTGCTCAGACAGAGACTGCTGCTGTGGGACTCTCAACTCTCTGCCACACTTCCCTTCCCTGAGATGGTCAAGAAACCTGGCAAGTGCTCAGAACTGCAGTCAAGTGACTAAATGGAATATAAGTCATTTCTACAAACACAGGTACCTTGCACTAGGCCACCATGATGCCAGTGCTCACTTGACTGCATAGCTCATACTAGTAATGGATTTCACTGCATATATGCTGCTGCATAGGGAGTTATTCTCAAGGTTCAATAACAAGTAAAGGGGAAATGCCTCCCCTTAAATGTAGTGAATTTCCTCAGTCATCTTAGCTGCTATTTTAGAAGGTTTTGTTGACCTAATAAGGCTTGAAAGAAATAAAGACAGGCTGGATGGAAAAGAGGTATGATTTTGAAAGAGAGAAGGAAAAATAACCAGCTCCTCTCCCAGAAACCGAAAGGAGCAATAAATAAAGTGGAAGAAAAAATCCTAACAATGGAAAATGAAGCAGAAGAAACAAGAGAAATAATAGCTAGGAACACCACAAAAGGAAAAATGGTTAACAAGGTCCCATCTTCATCTACTTTCCCTCCATGCTGTGTGGTATGCAGAGAACAACATCTCTGACCCAAAAAAAAAAAAAAAAAAAAGGCACAGAACTCCATCCCTCTTCAGACCCTTCCAGATGCCTGTAAGAACTCACCTTTTTGTGATGGCTAGGTGAGGGGCATGCATGCATAACCATCAGGCCCACCAGCATAAGGAGTGGAGGGGAAAGAAGAGGGCAGCTGCCCAAGGACCCAGCCATTCAAAAGGACTTGGGGCCTAAATCACCACAGGCATGGCTCTGAGGACAAGTAAGGGGAGCTGCATGATACAGGAGGTGCTGGGGACTAGCTGCCCAGCCCAGCCCCACCTGCATGAGGCCACACCTAATCAGGGAGAACAGAGCACTCCCTCCCCAACTTGCCCAGGGACCTGGCAAGTAAGCAAGCTCCCCTGACAGCTACATCTAATATAAAAATAATTCTTAAATTCAGACAGGGATTGTGTCTTCCTTAGTGCCTGTGTGGCACCTAGCATGGTAAAGCCTCAGTCCAGATTCAACCATGATAAAATTATAGGTAAAGATGCTCGTTTCATCCTCCTCTGTCCCAAGAATCCACTTTCCATCAGGCTTGGAACAACGGGGAGTAACAAATGATAAAAATATGCCCCTCCCAGCACCCTAATTTAATGTAGTTTCTTCCAGTTCCTCTTTTGGAAATTCCACCCATTTAGGCTCCCTTACACATGCATGTAAGTGGGTGTGAAAGGAGCTAACAGAGTTAGGGCGTCTCTGTGAACGTAAAGTGGGGAGTGTCCAACTTACATCGCCTTACAGGTCATTCTGAATTTGATGCTTAAGAACTAAAGAAAAATTTCTAGATAATAAAATTAGCCTATAGTCAGTGACTCTAGGAAGCCAAAGCCTAGTCTGACCAACTTTTACCAAAAAGGCACAGATACATTAACATTGAATATTGAGAGTCAGGGAATTTGCGTGTGTCAGGATATGATATGCATAACAGTAACTGCACACAGTGTCTATAATATGAAGGCCTTTGTAAACATTAAATAAAGAAGCTTCATAGGAGCCCAATAAGATATGCATGCGTTATCCCCACTTAAGAGCAGAATGAAGTAAAGTAGGTAGGTAGAACAAGATTCAATGGCTGGCAGTTGAAGATTGATAAATTCAGACTGGAAATAACATGCAGAGAATGGTAAACTATTTGAATAGTTTTGCAAAGGATTGGCTGTTTTTCTCCAAAGCTACGCTCTGCAGTCCTGGGCAAATCGTGTAATTTTACGATGGCTCCAAATGTAAAAATTACAGAACTCCCCTGGGACTAACTCTGGCTCAAACAAGAAAGAATTCAGGAGGTCCTATGGCCTGTGTTCTACAAGACGACAGACTGAAAGATCAACACGTGTACTCTGAAAGATGAGAGCCTGGGCATCCGCCCAGGAAAGATTCAGGTGCCATCCAGTTGATTAGCAGAGAACCGCAGCCAGCAGCATGTCTTTCTGTTGGTGGTGCACATAAAGTTTATTCAGCCTATGGATGGGAAAAATTAGAGGGAGCCCTGATCAACCCCTGGCCCTTTCAGCTTAAAAAAACTACGAAAAAGTCACATGCTCCAGGCTACAAAGAGAGTCTGTAGCAGAGATGGCAACACAACCCAGATGTCTTGATTCCCAGTCCCTTGCTCTGACCACTTGATACAATGTATCATCTACAATAAATAAATCAAAACTCCAATGGCATAACTATATTACTAATCCTGTTACTTATTAAATGTTCCTGCTTATTGGAGAATCTCGAATGTCTGCCATTATGGATATATGACAGCTATCCAAACAGATCCATTTTTCCATTGACAAAGGAAAAAAAAATTTAATTTATATTATGCCTCAAGAAGGGAGCATAAAAGCCATCACCATATGTAAAATATCCAAAGCACAGGTTTCAATAACGGTCTAAATGTCAAAAGAACAGAAACTATTTAAAATTACAGTAAGGTCTCAAAGTACGCAAGGATTCTGTTCCATGCACCCTCGCGTAACCCGGATTTCGCATAAGTGGTGGTCTGGCTTTTCCCCCAGCAGAACACATGGTCTGCAGCCAGGGAAGCAGCAGAAAAGTAAGTCCTGGGGTGGGTGGGGGCAGCTGGGGAGGGTTAAGCTTGGCAGTGGATTGGGGCCATGGGAGGTGGTGGGGGGATAAGGCTGGGGTGGGTTAGGGCTGCAGAGGGGAGAGGGGTGGAGTTAAGCTGGAGCTGTGTGCGGGGTGGTGAGCCAGGACGCGGCAGGAGGTTGAACCAGAGCCAGAACCAGGCACGGGTAGTGACATCAGGGGGAGGGGTGAACTGGGGGTGGGATGGTTTGAATTGGAGCCATGCATGGGAGTTTAAACTGAGGCCGGAAAATGGAAACAGAGCCACGTGCGAGAGGTTTGAACTGGAGCCACACATGGGGGTTTGAACCAGGGTGGGGAGTGGAGGGTGAACCAGAGCCCTGCACAAGGGGTGGTGATGAGCCAGAGCTGTGCGTGGGCGGTGAGCCGGGCTGCGGCAGGGGGTTGCGCCGGAGCCAGAGCCAGGTGTGAGTGGTGAGCCAGCAAGATGGTTGAACTGGGGGTAGGGTGTGGAACTAGAGCTGTGCGTGGGGGGCTGGAGGGGGGTTGAACCAGAGCCGTCCATGGGGGATTTAAACCAGGTCAGGAGTATGGAAATGGGGCCGCATGCGAGGGGTCTGAATCGGGGCCACGCGTGGAGGGGGGTTAAACTGGGGCAGGGGGTGAAGGGTGTACCAGAGCCACATGTGAGGAGTGGCGAGCCAGAGCCAGAGGCAGGGGTGGCAGGTGAGCCAGAGCTGCACACAGGTGGTGAGCCGGCAGGGGGTGTTGAACAGGGACGAGGGAGGCTGAGTCGGAGTCAGGCCTGAGGGGTGGTGAGCTAGTGCCAGAGGCAGGGGTGGGGGCTGAGCAAGAGCTATGTGCAGGTCGTGAGCAGAGCTGGAGTGGGGAGCTGAGCCCGGGCCATGCAGAGCCAGTGGGGTTGAGCCAGGGTGGGGGGAGCAAGTTAAGCACAACTGGAAATCGTGCTACAGGGTTTACTATAGGAATCAGGATCAGTCGCGTAAGAGCGGGGTCACGTACTCTGAGTTCGCATACTCAGACCTTACTGTATACAAATGTAGGAAAGTAATAAGCATCGGACTTTGCAAGGTATGTAAATTTAACATTCATGAAGTGAAAAATCATGAACTAAAAGATGTTACAGCATCTTTAACTTCTATGGCATGTTAAGTACATACCTTATGTGCTTAAAATTAACAAACAAAAACCAGAAGTAGTATGAAGTTTTTTACTGAATGATACTTGAATGAAGTATCCTGCGTCCTTTTGTTTTCAACACAAACTTAGCTTACTCAAATTATGAAACAGACATTAACTGTCACTTTCGATGTTTCATCTACTACTTTAGCTTGATGTCGTGCTAGACCATTAAGTGCAGAGACCCATCTGCTACAGAAGAGAAGCAAAGCTTTCTGCAAAGAAGATATTTCCTCTTACCTGTGCTCCAACTCTCGAATGGACAGTATAACGCCAGAAGTTGATGTCCTCTGTTGCAGGGTAGCCAGAAACGTGAACTCGCTTTTATTCCGAAAGAGCTGAATTAACTTCTCGCTCACATGGGGTGCTGCATGGATTTCTCTTTCTATGTCTAAGAGTTTCATTGACAAGAAGAGAAGAAAAAAAAGCAATGGCACAGTAAAAATGCTAGGTCTGAAGGATTCACATTGCACTTATTTTCCTCTCCACATCAATACTTTTTTTTCTGAGCACTACAGCTGGATTCATTCAATGCAAAACCCCAAATGCCATCTCTGTCAATGTGCCCACTTGTCACTTGGACAAGTTCACAATTGGCCAGCCACTGATTTTCTGACATAAATTCTGACAGGATGTTGAGCAATATGGGTCTGCTGAGAACAGATTAAGTTGCGGTAAATAAGGTACGCTCCAGTCAGATAAACAGTGTCCTACATGTTGAGCAATATGAGAAACTGCTTGGTCTTAGTGCTTGGTCCTTGGTCCGGTTTCAATTATACCACTGGTTCAGCTACCATCATTCCACGATACATGTGAGGACCCCATCCTTGCACTACATAGGGCAGAAATATATTCTTGCTAATAATGCCAGATAGCTATGCCTTTGCCCAAAATTAAATAAAAGAAATGTGTGTAACACACTATCATTTCTGGGCTTCTTCAGTTTAAAGAAGCAACGGGTGACAGCTCATACAATATTTATTAAATTACATTCTGATCAGGCAGGACCAGCAATGTTTCAGTCTTGCTAATCGCCTGCTGTCTATCAGTGGCATGCCTCCCCATTCTCCTCGTCACATACCCAGTCACCTCTGTTCTAATGCACCCACTGTTATCGCACCATTTCTTACTGCTTACTGACACCCTCAGAGGCCATGAACAACAAAAGTGAGGGGAATGTTGAAAATCTGTTAAAGGCATGAATCATGCATCACTTCACCCTCCTCTGCTATTTTGTTTTGTCATGTCTTTCATGCTGGCACTTTGTCATGTGTTTTCAGGGCCTGTGTCGCTATTTTTCCCCTGAATGCCATTACCAATTAAAAAGCCAAGTGCCACTTCTTTAGAAAGGTTTTCTTTGAAGCCAAACATCTGGAACATTAGTTCCTTAGCTGGTATTAATCAGAGTAGCACTACTGAAGGCTCTGGTCCTGTAAGGTAGTGGACAAAGATAAAAAGATGGAATGTACCATGCAGAGTCTCACTATAAAGAAGCTAATGCACTGTTATAAATTTATGTTTATTGGGCCTAAGTACAGAAAAGAAGGTGGGCACAGAAAAAAAACACCACATTTAAACACCCCTTAACATAGAGGGAATGATGGTCCCTGGAAAGAATCCAGATTCTGTGCTCTTAAAGTAGAAGTAGTTTCAGGACATGCTGTCTGTTCCCCGACACAGAAATCCTGTATCTTTAAAAGGTAGGCAGTTGAGGCACCCAAAAAAAAAAAAAAAAAATATCACAATTCGTTTTTAACTGTCTAACCATTGGCTCAAACTCGCCCCTGAAGATTTATTATACAAACTGTTAGTCTGTGTAGTGGCGTATCCTGCCAAAAGCATGAAGCTTCAGGTTAAAAAAGAAAATCTAATGTAGCCAGCAAGTTGTACAATGTCACAGGAGTGGAAAAAATCCTTTCTGTCCGCTGTAGGTGACCAGCTTATGTCCTTAAGCAGAGAGATTTCATTATCGATATCATTACCTTGGTTTAGCTTACATAGCTACAAATGTTATTAATGGCCATAAAATTATCTAGTTATTTTTGAAATTTAGCTTCAAGAGATATAAATGTATACACCCAAACGTTAATTAGTGTTCAGTTGCCTTCTTGAGAGCATGAAAATATCCTCCATGAAGATCTTCCATGCTCCCCTACCTAACACATTGGCTCAATTCATATTTAAACCATTGTTTTAAAAAAGAATTAAAAAAATGTTAGGGAAAGGATAATTCTCATTTAAAAAAGAAAAATAGTCAGCCTGCTGAGTCAGTCAAATGTTGGAGCAAAACAGACTTAAAATTAATGACAGCAAAATTACATCAGGAATCAATGAAGGGCACAAAAAGTGAGAAGAGTTCAGTACAAAATCC
Organism: Carettochelys insculpta; assembly: GCF_033958435.1. Taxonomy (NCBI): domain Eukaryota; kingdom Metazoa; phylum Chordata; order Testudines; family Carettochelyidae; genus Carettochelys; species Carettochelys insculpta. The sequence continues at coordinate 100,304,852 of NC_134142.1, forward strand.
AAAAACCTTGAAAATAGGAAGATGTGCTCTTTGTTTTGAAGTTTGGAAAACATTACAATGTCAGGAAAATCCTGCAAAACTCTATCTGGCAAACAGAAAATATGACAAACTATTTTTGAAAATTTTTCAGATAATAATGAATCTACACTGAAAGCGCTGGTAGTTTCTTTGCATGCGACATTTTCACTTGCACATTTCAGACAATCTTCACAGAATCTTCAATTATTTATATAATTATATTATTTCCAGAACAAATGAGGATTTTCACATCAAGAATTTTCTTTTCCTAATCCACATGGTTTGCGAGTCAATACACTCAGCATTCATTTTAACAAAAACACTGAAATATTTTATTCCTGGCCCTTCTAATAGCACATGAATTTGTCAATGTTATATTTTAACCACCCCTCTTATGCATTCAGCTACTTTTTAAAAGATTAAAAAATATGGATGTGAAATACTACCATTTTCTACAACAGTGGCCCAAACTACTGAATTGATATTGAACTTAGGGCAGTGGTGAGTTGTCAGATTCCACTAGTCCACATAGTAGTTGTGAGCGGTTCGCAGCTGGGCCTGGGTGGCCTAGTGGCTAGGCCCCCTGGCCAGGGCCTGTTGGGTTGAGTTTGGGGAATGGTCCTGAGAATCTAGTTCTCCCTTTGGGCAGGAGAGGGGTTCCCCGGGGAGGGACTCCCTGCTCCCCTCAGTACCTGGGAGAGGGTCCTGAGCTGTGCCCTCTGGCAGCTAACCGGGTGGCAGCTCTGGCCTGGGGCCTCCTGCCTCACAGCCAGCTCCTGCCTCTTCGCTGGTCAGGCCCAAACTGAGCTGGCTTTCCTCCCTTTATACCCCTCCAGGCCTGATACTGGCCACAGGTGAACGGAGGCGGGGATGATTGGGCTAACAGGCCTTGTTTAACCCCTGCCTTGCCTGGCCTCACTCTCACATTCCTACACATTTCCCCCTCACCCCCCGGCCCCAAGACCACCACAGGGGTCTGCCCCTCCCCCAGCTGTGTTCCATCTCCCCGGGAAAAGAAGTCCGCATTCGCATGATCCTTTCCTGCACGATGCTGGATCTGGAAGGAGAATGGTTGGAGGGAGAGGTACCACCTCATGATTTTGGGGTTTGTCTCTTTCATTGCTTGTAGCCAGAGTAGGGGGGCATGGTCGGTAATGAGGGTAAAGTGTCTGCCCAGGAGGTAGTACTGGAGTGAGTCTATGGCCCATTTGACTGCTAGGACCTCTGTCTTTATTACTGAGTAGGCCTTTTCCCTTGGGAAGAGCTTACGGCAGATATAAAGAACTAGGTGCTCTTTGCCTCCCACAATTTGGGAGAGCACCACTCCCACCCTGACATCTGAGGCATCCGTTTGTAGCAGGAACTCCTTCAAGAAGTCAGGGTTGTACATGACCAGTTCTCAGCAGAGCTGGGTCTTTAGGGCCTGGAAAGCTTCCTCACAAGCTGGGGTCCATGGGACACAGTTGGGAACCTCTTTCCTGAGGAGGTCGGTAAGAGGGGCCATGATGGAGGAGAGGCCCGGGATGAAGTGGCAGTAATACCCTGCTAACCCCAGGAACTGGCGCACTTGTCTCTTCGAGGATGGAGGGGCATACTGCTGGAAGGCTTGGACCTTCCAGACTAGGGGGCATACCATACCCTTCCCCAAGGTGTACCTTAAGTAGGTGGTCTCATCCCTTCCAAGGCAGCATTTTGCTGGATTCACCATTAGGCCTGATTCCTGGAGGGACTGCAATACAGCAGACATGTTGTAGGTGGGTCTGCCAATCGCGGCTGTAGATCACTATATTGTCCAAATATGCTGTGGTGTATTGGCTATACGGACGTAGAAGCTGATCCATTAGGCGCTGCAATGTAGTCAGGGCACCGTGCAGCCCAAAGGGCATGGTTCAGAACTGGAAGAGTCCAAAGGGCGTGGAGAAAGCCATCTCTCCTTGGACTCAGGCGTGAGGGGGATTTGCCAATAGCCCTTTGTTAAGTCAAGGGTAGTGACGTATTCAGCTTCCCCAAGCTGATCGAGCAACTCATCTACCCGGTGCATTGGGTAGGCATCAAATTTGGATATGGCATTCAAATTCCAGAAGTCAATGCAAAACTGTGTGCTCCCATCCGGTTCGGAGACTAGGACTATTGGGCTTTTCCATTCACTGAAAAATTCTTCGATTACCCCCAGTGCTAGCATCGACTACAGTTCTTGCTTGACCACATCCCTCAACTTCTGGGGAAGGGATCAAGGCATTTCTTGGATCTTAACCCCGGGTTCAGTCTGGATATGGTGGACGGGCAGGTGAGTTTGACCGGGTTTCATTGAAAAGACCAAGGAAGAGTTGGCCACTAACTTCTGGGCCTGAAGTCTCTGCTCCGGGGTAAGGTCGGGCCCAGTCTGTACCTCCCCAGGGTTTGCCACCTCCGCTGCCTGATGCTCCAGTTCTGGGTCTGGTGGGTAGGGTGTGATTAGTAGCCCTTCCTGGGCCTTCTAGGGCTTTAAGAGATGTACATGGTAGATCTGCCGCCCCTTACGCTTATCTGGCTGGTCTACCTCATAGTTTACTGGGCCCACTCGCTGGATGATCTCATAAGGGCCCTGCCAGCAGGCAAGGAGCTTAGAGTCAGTACTTAGCAGTAGTAGTACTCAATCCCCTGGCTCAAACTCCCGGAGTCTGGCCTATTTGTTTTAAGTTGCCTCCTGGGCCTGCTGTGCTTGGAGGAGGGTCCTTAGAGCTTCGAGCAAATGTCCTTAGAGCTTCAAGCCTCTCATGTAGGTTGAGCACATACTGCACCACGTTATTGCTTTGGGAGGGCTGTTCCTCTCACATCTCTCTTACTAGGTCCAGAATCCGCCACGGCTGCCTCCAATACAGGAGTTCAAAGGGTGAAAACCCTGTGGAGGCCTGGAGCACCTCCCGAACTGCAAACTTGAGGGCAGTGACATGCATCCGTCAGCACAAACTTGCAAAGCATGGCCTTCAAAGTCCGACTGAAGCATTCTACCAGTCCCTCAGTCTGGGGGGTGGTAGACAGATGTTCAGAGGGTCTTGATCTTTAGCAGCCGGCAAAGTTGTTGCACCATTTGGGACAAAGTTTGTCCCTTGATCCATTAGGATCTCCCGTGGGACCCCGACCCATGTGAAGATGTTCATGAACTTCATTGCCACCCTCTTGGCACTCATGGAGCATAGCAACATGGCTTCCAGATATTAAGTTGCATAATTAATAACAACGGGGATGAACTGGTATCCAGCTGCACTCTTCTCCAGGGTGGCCGACTATATTGACGCCAATCGGCTCAAAGGGTATACTCACGAGTGGGAAGGGAACTAATGGGGCCTTCTCCACTGACTGAGGGGCTGTGAACTGGCACTTTGGGCAGGAGGCACAGAAGTCTGCAACCTCTCTATGGATGCCGGGCCAAAAGAAGCCGACCAGGATCTGGGCCAGGGTCTTGTCTCTCCCCAGGTGTCCTACCATGGGGATGGCATGGGCAAGCCACATGACCTCTCTCCGATATGGCCGGGGGACCAGGAGCTGATGGTGCACCTCTCCGGTCTGTGGGTCCTTCTCCACGCGGTAGAGATGGTCTACCTGGATTTCAAAATGGCAGAACTGTCCCGCTGGATGGGCCCCTGTGGTCTCCCCATTAACTACTGGCACCTGATCCTATACGCAGCTCAGTGTCTCATCCACCCACTGCTCCCCACCAAAGTCCGAGGGCCATGCGAGGACTGCAGATTCAGGCAGTGGGGGTAGCTCCTTCTCCAGTTGATGGGGGCTTGGGTCCACCTGCCTGGGCCTGGCCCCTGGGAAGTACCTTCACCTGAGTCTGCCACCTCCCCTACTCCAGCCAGATTTACAGTCCCTGCCTTTCCTTTGCTGAAGGCTTCTCAAGTCCTACTAGTAGTTAATGAAAATGTCCACAGTCTCTACCCAGTATTACCAGGTAGGCAAGAGCTGGGGCCAGGCCAACCATCACTGGTTCTTCATGCCTTCCCACCCATAGGGTCACCCGGGTGCAGGGATAGGCCTTCACATCCCCATGGACACACTGCAGCCTGAGGGTGCCTTGGGGAGGCCCTACCTCAGGCACGAGCACTTGCCGAACCAGGTTCTGGGCACACTCTGAGTCAACCAGCCCAACTGCCTCTGTCCCATTGACAAACACTGGGATAGTCAGCTTGGCAGGGCCTTAGGAGTGTGCCCGTGTTTTCAGGGTCCGGAGCCTCCCAAAGTTGCACTTCATGTATGGGCAGTCTCAGGACCAGTGCCCACTGCCCCTGCATGTGAAGCAGGAGTCCTGTTCCAGAGTGGCCTTTTGGGGGGGGTCTCCTTGAGGGTCCTGTGTTGGGGATGGCTGTGGAACCAGATCTCCAGGGTTAGCCCAGTAACTCCAAGTCTTTTCGGGCCCAGGAAGGAGCGGCAGATGCTGGGGCCCACTCCAGCCTTGTGACTCCTGGCCCCCCTCTATCCCTCATGCCGGGGTGCCTCTGACTGACGTGGGGGCTACAGAGGGAGTCATTCCCCTGGACTTGGCCACTAGATAATTCTCCATCAACTGGATGGCTGCTGTCATATCTTCATCACCCATTTCCTTCCCCCAGAGGGCAGAATCTGGGTGAACTGCTCAAGCAGGACCTGCTCGGCTACCTGCACCCCAGACTTTGTTTCAGGCTTCAACCACCTCCAGCAGGCATCCCGCAGCTTCTGGGCGATAAGGTGAGGTCAGGCTCCCAGGGCCCATACTTCCCCATGGAAGCACTGGCGGAAAGTCTCTTCCAAGATAGCCAGAGCGTCCAGGATTGCTGCCTTGACCTGGGCATAGTCCTGGGCAGCTACCGCATCCAGTGCCCGATAGGCAGTCTGAGCAACCCCCATCAAGTAAGGTGCCACGATGGCCACCCACTGCCGTCAGGCCACAGTGGCCACCCACTCAAAGGTCTCCAAGATGTCTCTAGGTCACCTTCTGGGCCCATCTTTGTGAGTATGATTGGTGCCGGTGCCGGCAGCCCATCCGGGGTTCGGGGTTGTATCAGGGAGTTTACCTGCTGCATCAGCTGTTGCTGGTGGGTTGCTAATTCCCCAAGTAGTTGTGGCTGAGCTATCTGTTGGAGCAGATGCTGCCGTTGCTGCTCCACCATCCACTTCAGCAGGGGCTCCATTGCTTCAGCGGTTTGCACTTATTGGGTCTTTGGCTGGCACAGTAGGACAGCCCTTCTGCAGGGCTGGCACTATGCCCACATTCTCCACCACGTGTGAGCGGTTTGCAACTGGGCCTGGGTGGCCTAGTGGCTAGGCCCCCTGGCCAGGGCTGTTGGGTTGAGTTTGGGGCATGGTCCCAAAAATCTAGTTCCCCTTTTTAGCAGGAGAAGGATTCCCCAGAGAGGGGCTCCCTGCTCCTCTCAGTACCTGGGGGAGGGTCCTGGGCTATGCCCTCCAGCGGCTAACCAGGTGGCAGCTCTGGCCTGGGGCCTCCTGCCTCTTCACTGGTCAGCCCCAAACTGAGCTGGCTTCCCTCCCTTTATACCCCTCCAGGCCTGACACTGGCTACAGGTGAACCGAGGTGGGGCTGACTGGGCTAACGGGCCTTGCTTAACCCCTGCCTTGCCTGGCCTCCCTCTCTCACTCCTACAGTTGTTTTTCCCATTGGTATTACTGAAGTGACACGGGTACATGCTGATTGCACACAACATTGACTATGAGAGCCATGTGCTGCCTCCGCGTCCAATCAAAGCACAGTTGCAGTTCCTGAAAAATTTTAGGTACACTAGAGCAGTTAGCAAATTTACTCTGTTCTGGGAGACTGTCCTAGTTACAATAACCTTGCAGACCTCTGAGCTGAAGGAGGACCACTCCCACTCACCAGCCTAGGTTGCTCATCACTGAGGTAGAGTTTTGGATTACTATTGCAGTATATTATTGAAAAGGGAAAGTAATTTGAAAGCACCCAATTCTGAAGACACTTAGCTACCCACTCTAAGCTATTACACTTAGTAACAGTATATTGCTATTAACATGAATAATCCTAGTGAGTTAAGTGAGTTAATAATCCTTCAGAGTTAAGCATTTGCAGGGAAAGCCTTACATTAGCAATGGTACACATTTTCTGACAGGTAAAGAGGATAGGGATACATTTTTTAAACATCTGAAACACACTATACTAGAAACCATGACTTTTTCTCAAGGGCTGAATGGTAAAAATGGACTTCCAGTCCTGCTATCTGACTTGTATAGCTGGACTCCTGTGCTTGGGTACAGTTTTCTCTTGTTCAAAGGGACTCCACACATGTACAGGAATCCACCTACCTGGATCAGATTGCAGGATCTGACCCTACACTGCCAAAAAAGAATATGCAGGTCTTCTGTCCACATGTTGTCATGTACATCATCTGCTTTTAAGCAGTTTGTGTTTCACATGATCTCTAAAAAAAAATACCCTGACCTGTAAACATCAATGAATGTTTACAAATTCCCTGTAAGTATTGTATGCTCTGAGTTCTATTTGCTGTCCATTTTAAATCTGGAAGGGGCAGGGGTAAGGCAGCTGCCCACAGGGGAAAGATAGTTTTATATTTCTCATAAAAATCACTGGTTCCTTGAAATGAAGTGCTATTTTTCCTGTGTACAGTAGACCCCTGAGTTACACAAAGGTTCCATTCCATGCATCCTCGCTTAACCCAGATTTCACGTAAGTGGGGGTCTATTTTTTTCCTCACCAGAACACACATTCTGCAGCCAGGGAAGCAGCAGAATGGTAAGCCTTGGGGTGGAGGGGGCAGGTAGGGAGTGTTAAGCCTGGCAGTGGGTTGGGGACATGGGAGGTGGGCCCGGGAGTGGGGGCTAAGCCTGGGGTGGGTTAGGGTTGCAGAGGGGCTAGGGGTGGAGTTGAGTCAAAGCTGTACTCAGGTGGTGAGCCAGGCCGTGGGAGGGTTGAACTGGGGCCCCACGTGGGGGATTTGAACAGGAGTGTGGTGTGGGTGGTTTAAACCAGAGCCACGCGTGAGGCGTGGTGAGCTGGAGCCAGAACCAGGCACAGGAATTGGGGGTGAGCCAGAGCCGTGCATGTGTGGTGAGCCGGTGAGGGAGGTTGAACCCAGGCCTAGGAGGGTGGTGAGCTAGAGCCAGAGGTGAGGGGTGGGGGTGAGCAGAGCTATGTGTGGGTGGTGAGTGGAGCTTGCAGGGGGCTGAGACAGGGCCGTATGGAGCTGGAGAAGTTGAGCACGGGCTGGGCAGGAGCAAGTTAAGCAAAACTGGAAGTCATGCATTTCCAGGGTTTACTGTAGAAATCGGAGTCAGCCACATAAGAGCAGGCTCGCGTACTCTGGGTTTGCATGCTCTGAGACCTTACTGTAATAAGGAGTGTTGCTTCAGCTAGTCATGTTCAGTGACATATTTCATATTTGACTGACAATGCCACATCAGAAAAAAGAAAAGAAAAAAAAACAAGGACGAAGACATGACTTTCTCAAGTCCTGCTACTGTACTTAGGTTATCTTATTTTGAAATGCTGGGGATTTGTGAGTTTCTTTAAATATGACACAGTGTATCTCAAAACAAACCCATGTGAACAAGCAGTTCTGTATATTAATTTGAAAGTGCAAACTGGTATCATAAGCTCTCACCAAGGATCTGCTGAGGGTGATTTCTAGCTTCAACAAAGCAAAGAAACAAAAAAAACTTTAAAAACAGAGAATTTTAAAAAATTCTAAAAGAGAAAAAAAAATGTTCGCTATGGTGAGCAACATTACCTTTTAACATAAGAAATCACCACTTATTATCTGAACTAGCCTTAGGAGGTAGCCATGTTAATCTGTAGTTTCACAAACAAGCAGTCCTGTAGCTCCTGTGCATTCACTATCAGAGAGGTAGTCATATTAGTCTGTAGCTTCGAGAACAAGAAGTCTTGTGGCACCCTACAGACTAACCGATATTTTGGAGCATAAGCTTTCGTGGGCAAACACCCGCTTCATCGGATGCATGAGTTGGGGGGGGGCGGTTTCAGAGGGGTATTTAAAGAGTGGGGTCCCAGTAAGAGGGAGGGCCAGTGCTGACAGCTTGCTCTGGCCCTCCCTCTTACTGGGACCCCACTCTTTAAATACCCCTCTGAAACCACCCCCCCTGCCACTCATGCATCCGATGAAGTGGGTGTTTGCCCACAAAAGCTTATGCTCCAAAATATCGGTTAGTCTGTAGGGTGCCACAAGACTTCTTGTTATGCATTAACTGTATTTATTAGGGCTGTCAAATTATTAAAAAATTAATTGTAATTAATCTGTGATTTATCATGCCATGAAATATAACAGAACAGCATTTATTTATATATTTTGGATGTCTTCTACCATCTTCTCAAGTATTGTATTTCAATTACAATACAGAATACAAAGTATGTAATGCTCACTTTATTTTTTATTGTAACTATTTGCACTGTACAAACCAATAATATTTCACTTCCACCATTACAAACACTGTAGTGTTTGTATGTAGAAGTATGCACAAAAAATAACTACATTCAAAAATTAAACTTTAGAGCCTACAATTTCACTCAGTCTTACTTCTTGTCCACTCAGACAAACAAGTTTCTTTACATTTGCAGGAAGGCTGCGTCTACACTGAGCTGTAGTGCTGGCAACTTGATGCAAAGGAGGTTCTTGAAAATGCAAATGACCGTTGATTTGCATATTCACACAACTAATGCATATTTGCACAAGATTACCCTGCCAGCAGAGGCTGCTGCTGGCAGAAAATACACTGTGTAGATGTGGTTCTGCCAGTGAAAACCCCCTTTGTCAGCTGCCCCTTATGCCTGGAAAAAAAATCAAACTTGTTGGAGGTGTACTTTCAAAACATTAATATCTGTACTCCACTCAAACTTGGTGTCCCCAGTAATGCAAGCATTGGAAGAAATGTGTAATTGTGGTTCCAACCTGGCTTTTAAATGACTTTCAGTAATTATTCCCTCACATGCTCAGAGATCTGATAAGCAAGCAGAAGTTTGCCAAAGCAGAGCTTGGGATTCAATGACAGTCAAACTGTTGAAACAGAGTAAAAACACAACTAGAAACTAGACAGCAAACTGAAATCTCAAATGTGAGAGACTATTAGCTTTTAAGCATAGTGTTCCTTTGTTCCCTATCTTAACTTTTACATAGCTTCTCATCTTGTAAGGAGATGCCATTATATTATGCATCAGGATTAAAAAAAAAAAAGTTTAACTTAAGTCAACATTCATTTTATAACTGCACTTAAATAGGAAAATCATCCTACTTATATTCTGCTTTTCAGACTACATTCGTGACTTGGTATTGTACAAGAGACTGGTCATGTAGTCCTTTCACAGAAGATGCAGAGGACATGTGAATATTAAACTCAGAGCCACACACCTTGGACAACCACATCTTAGGAGCTCTTGCCCCCTTGAAGAAAAAGAAGATACAACTCACATCACAATTCTTTGTAAGGGATCCGAAAGTAAAATCCAGCTCTGGCCTGAGCGGGAGGCAGGCTTTTTTACAACACAAAACTTTTAATGGAAGTAGCAAAGGTTGAAATAGGGATGTTTCCAAGGAACATCATCCTGCCTTTCCAAAAGACACTGGAAAAAATAGCTGTAGTCTCAAAAGAGCCCCGAAAAGGCTATGCAAGGAAGAAGACACCAAATCACAAGACTCATGACAGTGTGGGTTCATTCCACTTCCAAAGGGGAAAAACTCTCAGGGAAATACCTTTTCTACCAAACATAGGCAAAATTAAGTTGGCTCAAAGTGGGCAAGAGGGGGGAGACCCCAATTTCCCCCAGAAAGATTGATTCTAACTCAAGGCTGGTGTGTGTATTTTTTTCAGAGTTAGCGGAACAAAGCGTGGAAGTTTCTATCTTAAATGTGACCTGGAGGGAATCTGCCAACTGCACCAGCCCGAGCTGAGCTGGACAGGCATCCTAATTGCCTAGGACTCTCAGATTTCTGTCCTGGTACAGCTCTGAATAAGCACAAAGCAGCTCACACTGTGCAGTGCGGAACATGAGCAATAAGCAGCACATTAGACTTTATTAGGACACTCATCACCTGGAGTACACATCACTGCAGGTTTGCCAATACCGTCTATACCAATACAGCAGGCACACACATCAAAATCTGCCAGCTACCACTTAATGCTGATTTCCAGCCCAATCATAGGAGAGAACACAAACTCTTATAGAGTCACATTAGTAAAGAGGCCTGACTGGGGCATAATGTTACAAATAGGTCTTCTAAACTAGAGGCAAAGGCTCACTGGTGAGGGGGTCTTCTTAAACGCTTTATTGGCACTTACTTCAATGCTCTATTGGCCAGCTCTGCTCAGATTCAACAAAGAGTAGGGTATTATGTTCAATAGCCCAGCTTTCTAGTTTATTATTATTCATTATAAATCACTTCTCGCATGTTGCTTCAAACACTCTTTAAGAATAAGATCTGCCTATACTGGAATGCTGACTGATTTTAATATGCAAACCTCCTACAGAGATGATGTCTCATTTTAATTATTGTTTCGGTTTAATGAGTTTTCATTAAATTAGAGGAAGGAGCTATTACCAGGGTGAGCAGCAAATGTTTCAAAGGTAAGTTCCCATGGCTGCACAACAAAGAAGGCTTGAGAAGAGAAGGTGGAAAACAGTATTCTCCTAAATAAACTTTCCTTCTGCTTGATGGAAAAGTACCCTGACAACTTATCTTCCCAGGTTTAAACATGCATGTGTTTCTGTCATTCCAATGTGCATGTGTTTGTAAACTAGTTCTCTTAACAATAGGAGCCTAGTATTTGAAATTAAAAAAATACATCTTCTTTAAAGGGAAACTGTTTCAAATTTCTAAACCCTGAGAAACCAAGATTTTTAAGCCATTAACATACTGGAAAGAAACCACTTATGAAGCCATAGTCTCTCCCCAACCAATAATTTAGTTAGTTTAGTGGATTAATGTCTGTCTTTTCACCCCTGGGAAATTGGTCTAACTTGAGCATCAGCTGGAATGACCAGAATCATATTAATTAAGTAGCTGTCAGAGTCTGAGAGAAATGCCTTTGGTTGCCTCAGCAATATTTCAAAACTGAACTACATAAATCTGGCACACTGGGACACACTGAGCTGTATTTACTCATAAGAGACTTGGAAATGAATACAAAGTAAGGAGGAAAAAAAATAACCACTTCTTTAAGTTCCCACCAACAAACGATCCCTGCGGGACAGAGCTGAGACACACTAGAAGAATGTTATGGAGAAGTCTGCATTGCAGGTGCTAGCACTTGTTTAGGTACATAGAGGGCTTCAAATCTCTAGAGCCCTCACTTTCTTTCTCCTCACATGAACTAATGACAACAAACAAGCACTTCAGCAGCGACAGAATCCATACATGCTGTCAACCAGAGGACCTGGATAGTCGGATATACCACAAAATGACATGGTGTTCAAACCTTGAGAAATCAAGATGGAATAAAAGAGTTCTAGCATAACCACAAGCAATTAACTAATGTGGGGCTTACTAGTATTTTCCTTGCCTAGGTCCACTTTATTGCCCACCTGCTACTTATGCATCTGAGAGTTTCAGAGATTTTAGGTGGCTGTCGGGCTTGTCTTTTGAACAATGGGGTTATGCTTTTGTTTGCTTGTTTTCCCCTAAGTTACTAGGACTGAAGTCAAATTTATTTAGGGCAGATGCAACTGTTTGATCTCTTAAATGACTACACTTCTGCCAGTGAAAATGCCTGAGAAGTCATAATACCACTAAAAGCACATCTTCTGCTCTTAAATTACGTCAGCTAATCAAATTACATGCTTTGTTAGCTAATTAGTTCAGGACTCGTTGATTATAAGGTCTTTCGCACTGCTTATCTGTACAGCCCACAAGGTACAGTTGCCTTATCATTGCAAAAGCTAAATGTTGCAATTATTGTTTTCCAGCTTTGCACAAGAGTATTTAAAGAGCATTATGGAAAGCAGATGGTGCCCTGGCAACACAATCACAAGAACTATCAGCAGTCACTGGCAATGTATCCAACACCAAGAGAAGGCAGTCATTTCCAAGGTTTGTTACAGATTTACTATCCTTTTCACAGAAACACTGTTTGGGATTTAATTTAGAATACGATAAACATTAACGTCACTAAACACTCAGGCTACATCCACACTAACCCCTTCCCTTCAGAAGGGGCATGGTAATCAGTGAGTTGGGAAGATGCTAATGAGGCACTGCCATGAATATGCAGTGTCATTAGCATAACGGTGACCATGCACACTTCGAAAGTGCTGCTTTTGAATTGCATGCCACCCATATAGATGGGGGCCCTTCGAAAGGACCCCCCCGGACATTGAAAGCCCCTTCTTCCTATTTGGTTTAAGGAAGAAGGGGCTTTCGATGTCCGGGGGGTCCTTTCGAAAGGCCCCTGTCTACATGAGCGGCGCGCGATTCAAAACCAGCACTTTCGAATCGTGCACAGCTCCCGTTATGCTAATGAGACACTGTATATTCATGACAGCGCCTCATTAGCATCTTCCCAACTCACTCATTTCCATGCCCCTTCCGAAAGGGTGGAGCTCATGTAGATGTAGCCTGAGACACTGAAAATTCTGTCTGTAGTCTGGCTTTCTGCCAAGGAAACCTGGTACCTCCCCTCCAAATAACTCTAAAAAACATTTTCAGATAAACTTGACTTTATGACTTCACAGTTTCCTGGCTTGACTACATATGGGCAAGAAATAAAGAAATTATGTTTTTAAATAGGCACATATTTTAAGGGCATATGCTGGTGTAACTGCCCACAGGCAGACTCAAACTTGGGACTCTAACTTGGGAGCTTAGTGCAGGAACCTCTATAGTTTGAACTAAAAGCCAGCTTCCTCTCAGCTAAGGCTGTAGAGGAGGCTCATTCTTTTAGTGTATGCAGTCTAAATGCCTCTCTACATGGGACAGTGAACCACACCCAGTAGGTGTGTGGGTTACCCTAGCAGGTATAGATAAAAAGACAACAGAAAATAGTTTAAGAAACAAAAAAGCATCCCCACTAGGCTGAAATGCTCAATATCACAGTGAAAGGCAATAAACACCATCCTATACAATGGATGTTACTAACAGGATGACATCTCCTCAGAAGCTGATAGCAAGATTTAGAGCTTCTATAGTGGTTCATGATTCCAATGTGAACATTCAGGAGAAATCCTGCTTGCCTTCCTTGGGTAATTAGTCACACTGCCTGGGGTTTCAAAAGAATACAAGACACCCTAATCCCACCGATACTTGGGAAGTTGGGTAAAGTGTAGTCTAAGAGTCAGTTTCCCCATCTATAAAAGGGAGATTACAATATTTAATGCGTAACAGAAGTGGTCAAAGAGACAAATTAATTCATGACTGTAAAGGGTTTTAGGTGCTCAGATAGAAGGTCCTGTATTATTGTTAACAACAAATAAATTCTGTTTTCAAACTTACATTATTTGAAAAATAGAAAGTCTCTACCTCCCTCTCCACATCAGTTGTCTATCCATCTGTCTCCTGACAAAGCTGATTAAAAATGGGTTAAGCCAAAGCCACCGAAATCAATAGGCTTCGGCTCGGACCCCTAAGAAGTTCAAGTATTATTTAAAATTGCTGTAAAGCTTAGGTCCCCTAGCCAATGACAAAAGCTGCTTTTTGTTTTGTGTTGGTACAGTGTCCCACACAAAGACAGTACTTGCTCCCCAGGGAATTCATTCTATTGAATTACCACAGAGATGAATTTGGTCCAAGCTGGTAAGGAATCTACATCACTCCATTTTATGGTCCACATGCACTACTCATTTATGCCCCCATGCAATACCATTCCAGTCAAGAGGATTACAGCAAGCGTCCATCAACACACAGTGTAATCCCCAAGTAGTAAGGCTCAGTCCTGTAATTGGACCTGTTCACACCCTTGTATTTGCACAAATCTGAACCTCAGTGAACTCATCAACTCTTCCAGCAGAAGATCCCTGAACTTGGGTGCTGGCAAACAAAGCCCTCAGTCTTTCATAATATGTGTTTATCTGAAAACATTAAGTCTACACAGGTATTTTCTTAGGCCCTGATCCACCAAAGCTCTTAACCACATAAATAGTCCCACTGAAATCAAAAGGGGTCAGAAGGGAGTCATATGTTTGAAGTTAAAATTGTATGCTGTAGTCAGTCAGGTTCTTAATGACCTGACATTTTAAAATACTTTTAAATCACTTTTTAAAGGATTTTATTTCATCTTAAAGAAAATCCATAACACTATTTCATTTGCCACATTTTCTTTGCATATTTCTGATAGAATATGTTTTATACAAATTTCTCCTATAATTTCTTTACATCACGACACAATATTTCTTCAGCAATTGAAGCCCTGGATTGCTTTGTTTTGTTAACTACATTATCATTGCTTGAAAAGTAATATGTGTTGATACTGATGCATCATTTCTGCAGTGTGCCTCTGTACAATTATTTTTTTTAATTCAATATCCTCTGTGTGTCTTTGTGGAGCGCTGTTAAAAGAGACATCCTGAAAGAATACAGCAGTGTGTGTATTGGGAACGTGGGTATACTCTCACATGCATTTATATATTCTTTCAGGATCTATCTTTGTACTACATTCCACAAAGAAACAGAAAGAATCAAGCAGAGCCAACACACTTAGTCATTCTCTGTAAGTTATTATATGAATTATTTGAGAGATTTAAGAATTTTCAAAAGTGTCACAACAACAACTGTTTTATCTTTTTACACCATAATTATGATTTGGAGCATTGCTTTTCTTATTTCATCCAAGCACACCACAACTCATGAATAAAATATGACAAGTTTGATAGCATCCATTGCTGCGGGTTCATCCGTAACAGCAGACGTGCTCAGGGTACTAAGCACTCCCTTTTGCTCTATAAGCCTTTGTTTCTGAAAATAGGCTTTTATTTAAATAGAACTGCCACATGTGTACCCCCTACCACCTTGTATTTCTTGCCTTTAGCAATAACACCAGCGCTAATGTTGACTGACTTTTTTTTAATGCACATTTCAAGACAATAAGGACTGCATCAAACTAGAAAGACAGACCATCTCATCTGCAAGCAAGTGCTAACAGCACATCGAAAACATTAAACATACTGCTGCTGTCAAATAGCACAACCTCTAAATATGTGGCAATACAGATGTTAATTTCATACTGGCTACATAAATAATTACACAAAGATAATCTTTAGCTACTTGCTTCATTTCCCCAACCACCACTCCCACTACTTCTCACAAAAACCACTGTAACAAACACCTTCCTAATGTCTTGCCTCCAGAGCTAGCCTTATACTCTTCTTAGAAAGCAACATTCCAAATAAAAGGACAGTACCTCAGGTTTGCAAATCATGAGCATTTCACAAATAAATTCTTTTAAGGTTCTGTGGCTTCATTTTCTGAGCCAACAGAATGAGCACCAGTATATAGCTCCACAGAACTAGAAAAATCATGACTAAAAATTATCTTTTTGCAAATCTTGGTTTGCTTATTCCATTCCCTCCCTCCACAAGAGTTGTGATTCCAGAGTACACATTATGACGTGTATGTTAAAACCATGGGGAGAGAGGCATTTCTGTGTTTAAATTGCTCATGAGCAGGCAAAGATTATTTGATGGTTGAGATCCAATCCTGCATTCTTTGCACATCCAAAACACCCTTTGATTTTGCTCAGAGAGTGGATATTCAAGATCTGAGAATCTCAAGAATGAAACTTAATAAATGCAACAGTAGGACCATCAAAACTTGTCTATACTAGGACCAGAAGCCTGCGCCCAGTGAAGTCAATAGGAAGATTCCTAGCTTCAAAGAGTAATTTCCTATAAGTACTGGAAGGGATGGACTTGATAAACTATTTGGTTTGTAGGTGCTATGATTCTGTTTTCTCTTCTTCTAGCTCAAAGTACCAATGGGCCATTCAATTGTAACTACATAAGAAATGAATGAAAAAAGTAACTATCTTTTGGAAAACCAAAAAGCAGATGCTCAGCGACAGCTTTGGTTGCTGCCATACAGCGATGTGGAACTCCCTCAGAAGCTTCTGGAATTACACAATTACCTTTGGTCTTCTAGCAGCTGCACTCTTAGGCTACATCTGCACTAGAGTGCTACTTCAAAGTAGCATCTTTCAAAGTAGAGACATCGAAAGATGCTACTTGGATGCAGAGTGTCTACACACACGCTGGGGCTGGTGCCATCGATGTGCAACATGGAAGTAGTGACACAGCACGTTGAAAGGGGCCACCCCAGATGCGGAAAGGGAGCATCCACATATGTAGGTGGCCCCGTTTGAAATAAGGGGCCAGGATAGGCTGCAGATGAGGTCTCAAGGCAGACAAGACCTTCTGGGGCTGCAGCAAGCCGCACCCTTAAAAGGCCCCTCTCAAACACACTTGACCTGCATTGCGTGAGGCCTGCGGAGTTGCCACAAGCCCTGCAGATTCAGAGCCCACAGACACGAGCATGGAGCAGCAGCAGCCTGATGACCGCCTGAGGAGCAAGTGCCCTGCTATCCGCAGCATGGACGGCCAACCAGCAGCTCCTGGAAGAGGAGTCCCCACCCCCAGGGGTTGAAGGGGACACCCCAGACTATCGGGCCCGCCTTGCCCCCCTACCCCCGGGTGCCCTGCCATCTCTGGAGCCACCCCACCAGTTCCGAGTGGTGGGAGCGACTCATCATGAGGGAGTGGGATGATGACCAGTGGCTCTGGAATTTCCAGATGCAGTGATATACCTTCTTGGAGATCTGCCAGCGGCTGTCCCCCACCCTGAGACACCAGGATGCGGCACACCCTCCCCGTCGAGAAGAGGGTCACGGTAGCTGTCTGGAAGCTGGCCACTTCAGACAGCTACCGCGCCGTGGGACACCAATTTGGTGCGGACAAGGCCACACTTGGGGTCATTGTCATGGAGGTAATGAGGCCCAGGCACACACCCACTGGGGGTGGGGGTCTGGGTGTGCCACACACACTGCACACACTCTCACAGGTGCCCATGTCCCCTCCCCACAGGTGGTATGCACCGAGTGCCCTGCTTCTGAAGAGGGTCATCCTCACCAGCAACCTGGACGAGGCCATCATGCGCTTTGCCACACTGCGGTTCCCGAAATGCTTCAGGGCCCTTGACGGGACCCACGTTCCCATCCATGCCCCGGAGCACAGCAGGGGACAGTACGTAAACTGAAAGGGCTACCACTCAGTGGTCCTGCAGGTCATGGTGGACAGCTGGGGCCAGTTCCAGGACATATATGTGGGCTGGCCCAGTTGGACTCACAACATGCAGGTCTTTCACAATTCAGTTCTGTGCCACCAGTTGGAGGCAAGGACCTACATCCCCCGGAGGGTGATCCCACTGGGGGACACCACTGTGCCCCTCTACCTAGTGGCCAACACGGCATACCCGCTCCAGACCTGGCTCATACGGCCGTACATGGGCCACCTCACCACCATCCAGGAGTGCCAACAGACAGCTCAACCATGCCTGCCAGGTGGTTGAGTGCACCTTTGGCCACCTGAAGGGACGGTGGCACTGCCTCCTCGCCCACCTGAACATGGGTATCCACAATGGGCTACAGGTTGTGGGCACCTGCTGCATGCTGCACATTATGGAGTGTAAGGGGGAGGCCTTTGTGCAGTAGTGGGCGGTAGAGGCTGGCACAGGCTATCCCCAGCCAGCTGCCACCCCTAGCCACCAGGCCATTCAGGCAGGGGTCCACGTTGTTAACCGGTGGCCGGGTAATGTGCGGTGAGGTACTCCCCTGGGTCCTAAGCAACCCAGTTTTTTACTGTTAGAGCAGGCAGCTCCTAGCACTCTCACCCACGGCCAGGCTGTAGTAACCAAAGGGTTAAAGTTCTTTTTGTTGTGCCAGCTGTGTTGTAGTGACAAAAGGATAACCGGGTCAGGCTCAGAGCTTAACTAGTTACAAGTTTATTAAGCTACAGTTATAAGCGTGCGGTTACAAAAGGCTATTGTTTACTTCTTATACGCTAGCAAAGTACAGGTGTTAACAAGTTACGTTACAATCCAATACAAAGATATCTGTTACCATCTAACACAATGATATCTTGACACAA
Source organism: Carettochelys insculpta (assembly GCF_033958435.1). Classification (NCBI taxonomy): domain Eukaryota; kingdom Metazoa; phylum Chordata; order Testudines; family Carettochelyidae; genus Carettochelys; species Carettochelys insculpta. Next base: position 100,322,955 of record NC_134142.1, read on the forward strand.
CGACATCTAGTTACAGAGCTCTAATTCTTTAGCTGTGCACAAAAAAAGTCGGAGACCTAGCATGGGTGTATCTTACCCTCTCTGCGTCTTTCGATACCAGCGTAGCCAAGCCGGATCGGTCACTCAATTCCGCGGAAAGACGAATACGAGGTTGGGCGTCCCCAGTTGTGGACCTCGGGAGGCAACCACCTGACCCGACCAGCAGGTAGTTGGTGGAATGCACTCAAAGTTAGAGTTCTGCTGGGCTCATCTTTTATACCCCTTTGGGTTACGTATTCTCTTTCTTATCTATGGTGCCAGATCATACTGGTCTGTCTTTGTGACACCAGTTTGTTACAAGGGCATTTCTTACTTAATTTGCACTTGTAAGGCAGGAGATAAGCAATTTGAGAGTACAGGACATTCTTTTGTGTGGGCGGGGGACTTCCCCTTCTGGGGTGGTTGTGTGGTCATCATATTGATCAATGCCAGCTGGGGTGATTTCCTGAGGGTCCCCCCGCCATGTTGATAGTTTGGCCTGTTAGCCCTCTACCTGTACTTTCTGCTTCTCAGGGTCACGATGAGCTAGCACATGTGGGCCTCAATGAGGGCATCAAAGACTGTGCTGTCAGCAGCCATTTCCGTGCCCTGTGTGCTCCTCAGTGGAGGGGTGGGGGGGCAGCGAGCAAGCTGGCTTGTAAGGGGGAGACTTTGTCTGGCTACACACGTCTGGGAGGCCCTGCAACAGTACTTCAAACAGGGGCCCCAGTAAACACCACCCCAGCCAACCCCAGTGGGCTTCCTGCACTCTACCCACCTGCACCCCCGCAAGCTACCCTCCACCCCCCACACGTTACCACCCCCCGCCCCCAATGAGCACACAGCACACAACATGCCTCAAACATCAACATTGCAGAAAACTATGTACATGAGGGGAGGCCAACTATTTACAGGAGGGTGAGGGCCCCAGATGGCCCAGATGCTGGCGTGTCATTCTGGGGCAGGAGTAAAGGGAAGCGACCCCCGCAAGTTCTGGGTTCCAGCCCCCACCCCCCTTGTCCGGGGTCCCCGGCAGGGCCAGGTGGGGGTGGGGAGCACAAGGAGATAAGGCTGGGAATCGGCCCCAGACCAGTGGTCTGGCCCAGTGGGCCCCTCACCTGGGGGGCTGGCAGGTGGGGCCATGGTAGGTAGGGCAGCAGGAGGGGCAGCCAGACCACCAGCTCCCAGTACAAAGCCGCCAGGTCCTGGAAGGTGACCATAAGGTCCCCGCCATGCTGCTCGGTGCCAGGCAGCCTCCCCCTCCTCAAATCGGAGATGCCACTCCACCGGTTCCACCTGGCGTTGGACAGAGGTGGCAATGTGGGGGTCCTCAGCCAGCTGTCACTGGTTCCGACAAGAGCAGGACCATCTCAGTGCCAGTAGTTCCTCCTGGCAGCCACCATCCAATGCCTCCCAGGGGGCTCTCCAGGACCTCAGATGCAACAAGATTCTTCTGATCCTCGGATGGTGCAACTGCAGAAACGTGGAGAAGGGAGAGAAAGGCCATGAGTACCAAGCCCTGCCCCATGGCCCACGCCCCCCATCCCCCTGCTGGCATTGGGTCTCTGTCCCCTGACCCCCATCTGTGGGTTTGGTGGCCCTGTGGGCAGCCCCTTTGTATGGTCCACCCCCCTCCCCTCACCCCCCAGGGGTGGGGTGTGGCGCTGTATGTGGGAGTATGTGCCAGTGCTGATAGGCACTGGCAGCCATGCCACCATCCTGGGGCCATAGTCTGGCTCGACCCAGGGAGGGTGGGGTCTGCCATGGGTGTGGGAAGCCCCAGATCACATATGGTGCCTCTTCCCCATGCCCCAGGAGTATGTGCCCTGTGGAGTACGTACCTGAAGGTACACCGCCAAGGTCAGGGGATGCCTGGCTGGAGGTGCAGGAGGGGAGGTCGATGACCAGCTCCCCCTCCACACTGGACCAGTCTGCTGGCTCTGTGTTGTCTCAGGCTCTGGCCCTGCAGAGGCAGGACTGGCCTCCCGTATTGGCTTCTGCTCCATGAGCTGCTGGGGCTCCTCAGCCGCGGTGTCGAGGAAGGCTGGGGCATGGGGATTGTGTCCTGGTGGCGCAGGATAGCCCTAAGCTCCCAGTCATAGGGGCAAGCAGCAGGGGGTAGCTCCCGACCAGCTGGCTGTGTCCCAGGCTGGGCGTAACCCTGCTGCAAATCCTTGACCTTACTCCTGACATGGTCAGGAGTGCGGGCAGGGTGATCCTGGGTGGTCAGGCCCTCGGCCAGCTGGGCGAACACAGCTGCATTCCGCCACTTGGTCTGCATTATGCGGAGCACCTCCTCCTCACCCCAGAGCCCCAGCAGGTTGTGGAGCTTAGCATTGACACAGGAAGGACCCTGCTTCTTCCCCCTGCCCCTGGGTGCACTCGCAGGGGAAACCCTGTGGCTCCTCACCTGCTCGGGTGCTCGTTCTGCTGCTCTCAGCTGTGCTGGGGGTCATGCTGAGGCATGCAGAGACAGCATGTATTGGGACTGCTACCTACATGCTCTCAGCTTCCTGCCACAGGGTTTCCTGGTCTGTGTGGCTTTAAGAGCCACTGCACGCACTGACCATAGAGCCCACAGGGGCTGGGCAGCATGTCTCCATGTCCTAGCTGATTGCCACCATGGTGGACCTCACTATTTCATTGTGGACATGGAGAGTCTACACATATTCTTTTTTTTCGACGTTAGACATCGAAGTAGCACGCTATTCCTATTTTCTCATTGGGATAGTGATTTCAACATCTCCGCACCGAACACTGATTTCAACTTTAAAGTAGCGCACGGTGAGCCTTGATGCGACACCTGCTACTTCAATGTTGTCTCTTCTACTTCAATATAGCCAGCTAGTGTAGACACGGCTTTACTGATCTGACAATTCATGAACAAGCTCTATTCCAATGGATGGCATATGTCTAAATTTCTTTTCTGTAATTTTTGAAGCACTACATTTGTGTCCAATCACTTTCCCTTTGCAACCAGTTATATAATGTTGCATCATGCCTTAAAAACTGACAACACGATGACCTAACTTTAGCGATTTGCTAAAAATGAAAAATAAACATCCCGTCTTCTCCCTCACATAGTGAACAATTTACCATTTCGAGTGGAAAGACTGATCCGTTTTTTTGGCTGATAAGGAATACTCAAAAAGTAGCATCTAATTTTTATTCCCTTCAGGTACTTCAAGTTAGCACATTTCCCCACCACACAGGAAATTACCTGCGTCTACCTAGAATATTATGCTTTGATTATAGCATAATCTGTTAAAGATGCACAATGATTTAACTATTTTTATCTATAAATTTTATTAAATACCGTCAACTTACCTTTTTGTGTATGGTATTGCTCTCCTTTTAGAAATGACTAAACAAAATGCGATATGAGTAGAATTCTCTCCATCAACTAGATTTAAATAAACTCCTATTAACATGGTTTTGCAAGTGTCAGCAGTCCCCTGCAACATTTGGAGCCTAATTACAACTGTTGTGGGTGCTAATGCACAAGAACAAAAGTGACATCTATCACCTCGTTGCCTAAGCTGAGCATGAGACTATCTTACAGCCAGGACTAATGTAGTAGAGAGCAGTACATTGTCTAGTGAAGACCTGACAAAACTGACCACAGATAGCTCTCCAGTCTCTTCCTGACAAAAAGAATAAGGAGGAGCCCATGGAAAATGACCTCCCATTGACCCCGTCACATAGATGCCAGAGTAACTTGACCTATGGTAAAAAAAAAAAAAAAGCAACAAAAGCAGTCCTGTAGCACTTTAAAGACAAATAATATAATTTATTAGGTGATGAGCTTTCATGGCACAGACCCACTTCTTCAAATCCAGAAAATTCAGGATTAAAGCACTTTAAAGTACTACAAGACCGCATTTTTGCTCTTTAGTTTTGTTTTTTGAAGATACAAACTAATGCTTGCCTCTCTGTGACTACAGGCCTAAAGTAGATAGAGATCAACTTCAGCTACATTAGTCACAACGCTGGAGTTGCACATCTTAGGTTCACTTATTTTAGTAGCATAGATCTATCCTGAACCTTCAAGCCATTTTCCTTTTAGGCTAAGTCTATTCTGGCAATTGAATGAAAAATATTTTATATTCCAAAAGGTGTTAAAAAAAGTTGGAAAACAAAAATTTTGCTTTAAGTGCCAGCGTGAACTTCTGCAGACCATGCTAACCCCACTCATTAGGAGTAGAAGGTACTTTGTCAGCAAAAGAACTGACAAACAGCTGCTACGCAGCCATGTTGCTAAAAGCTGAGTAGTGTAGACAAAGCTTTAGTAGTACTGAGGGCTCACCTACACATGACGTTAACCTGGAATAAAACAGTGTATATTTAAAGTTGATCAACCACTGTAAATGAACTCCCTGTTTATACACTGCTAACATTCTTTTATTCTGAAATAAGAGACTCCAAACACTGAAGTTAACTAGGAAAAGCTACCCTGGAACACTTTTCCATGTAGACAACTCCTTACTTCCTCATCAACAAGGATCCAGTTCTCTTTTTGACTTACACTGGTGTAAATCAGGTTATGTCAATGGACATACATAGTTTTACACCTAAGAATAAGGCCCATAAGAACTATTTGGCCATGTAAGCGTTAGTCACTGGGCAATATTCACCCCCAATGCCACGGACAAGCTCAAGGCTGATGCATCTTTCAAGTCCCAGTTCAACCCATTTAAGCATAATAATATATATGCCTGCCTCTGTATGAGAATGAACTCCAGCAAGTGAAGAGCAAACAGAATAGATAGAGAGGGGCAAATTAGGATTTTAATATTTTCAGTTGAATAGAATTATTATGGACCAGATTATTATGGGTCAGATCCTGATGTCTTAACTCCAGTTACGTAGTATCTTACACAGTGAGTCACCTCCATTAACTCCAGTGAAGTAAGGAAAATGGAATTGGTCCAGTTTGATTAATAGCATGACAGCATCCCTTTAAGACAAAGACATAACACATTCTGGTTTCATTTTGATGGAGCTCTAAGGAGCCCTGAAAACCATTACTATTAGTTTTATCTAAATTGAACACTTTTTCCTGAAAGACTTGAGCATTCATGCTACCTTTGATATATTGAGATGGAATCTTGCAACTCCCATTAGCAATATTAAGAGTTACCCTTTTGTGTCCTGCTCTGCATCGAGTGGAAAACAAGCATCCCATATTTTCACTATGCTTATCTTTATTAAAAAGTCTTTGTCAACAAATTGCTAGAGAAGTTCACAGCTTTTAGCATATCAGAGAAGCACTAGCTACAGAAAGGCCTCTCCTTCCCATATATACCACCATATCAATGCAGACAGACAAGCAGCAAAATTATTGTCCCACAGGAAAGAAGAAATAACTGCCAAGGACAGTGGCAACGTATGATCAGAGTTCTCTTGTACCTAATGCAGACATGCTCGGGAAACACAAAATACTTCAGATAACAGAAAGAGACAGCACAGCAATATTTTCACCTCTCCTGCACATGTCCCCAGGTAGAAACCAATCATTTTCATTTAGTGTTGCTAAAATTACTGGGTTGAGATTTTATTTGGAAACTGATATTTCATGACTATTGAAAAGCTCCCTCCTGTAGCCAGACAGAATCCCCCTGCTCTACTCCATCTTACCCCTCTTAGGTGCCTCAGAGCACACAGGACAGGAGGAAATAGCACAGTCTTTGATGCCTCAGAGCACAGATGTGCTGCCTCATCACCACCCTGGACAACAGAAGAACACAGTAAGAGGGCTAACAGGCCAGCCGATGACCAAAGGGCCTCAAACTGCCCTTGGCTGGTACCGATAATTGATACGCCTACACATCGTCCCAGGAGATGAATCTCACACCCATTCGAAAAGAATGTTTGTCTTAATGATTTAGTTATCTCTATCTTACAAGTGTAAATCAAGTCGCAACTCCCTTGTAAGAACTGGCGTCACAAAGGCAAACCAGTACAATTGGCACCTTTAGATAAGGAAGAGCGTACATGACCCAAGGAGTATAAAGAAGGGTCCAGCAGCCCACTCTAACTGAGCTCCAATTACCTATACCTGCCGGTCGGGTAAGGTCATTGCCTCCCGAGGACCCAGAGGACACCCTCCTCGTACTCTTCTTCCTGAGGGATTGAGTGAACGACGCTGGGTACGCCGGAGTCGGAGGACGTGGGGTGAGAATTATACCTGCAATGTACTTTTGTGCAAATTTAATAGTAAGAGCTCTGTAAGCTAAGGCGTTTTGTCCTTATACATGTAACTTGTAATCTAATTGGTATGCCATATGTATCATCCTACTCGTAGTTAAGAAGATATAACAATAACCTTGTAACTGCTAAGATTCTTATTTCTGCCTTTTAATAAATAGTAACCATTTAAGGTTCAGCCTGACTCCTTTCAGTTACTGTAACTCAGCCGAACACAAAGAACCCCAGCTGGTTTGGCTATATTAGCATGGTCAGTGGTAAGGTGCAGCGAGAGCTGAGCACCAAGTCGTGTTGCCTCCACAGGACAGACTCCTGGGGCACCCATCACCACCCTGGCTGCCCGCTGCAAAGGGACAGTCTGTCATAGCAGTTAAAGACTCGGGTGAAATAAGGCTTACAGACCACTCATTATCCAGCCATCGGCTAACACCTCCCCACCAATTAACCACATGAAAGTCTACAAGAGGCCTAGCTCTTAGCTTCCTTAGCTTCCAGCCAGCCAGCTTTGCAAAACAAAAACAAAAAAATAATACTAAAGGAGTACTTTGCTGCCATAAAAAAATCATTTGAAATGCCAAAAATTGAATTGCTTGCTAGCGATGTCACTCAAAGCTGGAAATTGCATTTGTTTACAGATCTGGCAAAACTGTAAGTCACCTAACTTTCAAAGTATTACATAGCTGTACCCAGTGCCATACCTTCCAACCAGACCAAACTCTGGCCCCAGCACACAGCCATGTATTCAAGGTATGTGCTGGGAACTACTTCCAAGGCCTCAGAAGTCTCCATTCTACTTGAGCCTCCAAACAATCTAAATGCCCCTTTCCCCTCACCCAATTGTCCCATCAAATCTTATAGCCTGATAGCAAATAGAGTGGCACACAAATAACTGCCTTGGAATCTAGTGCACATACTCCCCAGATGTTGCATTCCCATCCCAGCCAGCATACTTGCACTGGTCAGTGAGAATGGGTCAGGTCACTCCTACAGTGCTACAGTTTAGCTGCCAGAAATGAAGAGACAGAGATACGATTAGCATTCTCGTTATCCTATCATCAAGAGACGTTAAGGGTCTCTTTCTTAAGCTACCAACAGGGTTGCCAGATGTCAGGTTTTCAGTGGGAATGCCCAGTTGGAAAGGGACCCAGATGGTTCCAGTCAGTCGCACAGTAGGGCTATGACAGGCTCCTTGCCTGCCCTGGCTGTGCACGATTCTCACAAGTAATGGTGTGCCCTTGCTCCAGCTCCTATGGGCAAGGGCAGCCAGGGGGCTCCACCCATCCTCCCCAACCTAAGTGCCTGCTTTTGTAGCTTCCATTGGCTGGGAGCTGGAGGGGGCATGTGCCACTGTGGCCGGGAGCTGCCTGAGGTAAACGCCGCCCAGAGCCTACACCCGAGCATCCCTTCTCCACCCCCCATTCCCCAACCCTCACAGCCTTGATCCCTCTTCTGCCTTCCAAGCCCCTCCATTCCTGCCTACACCAAACCCCTCAACCCTAGCCCAACCCTAGAGCTCACACCCCTAGCCAGAGCTTCCACACACACCGCTCCCCCACCCCTTGACCCAACCTGGAGCCCCTGCCACACTCAGTACCTCTCATTTCTGACCCCCTCCCCACCCAGAATGTGCACTCTGATCCCAGAGCCCTTTCCACAACCCAATCCCCTGCCTCAGCCCAGAGCCCCTTCCCACAATCCAAAACCATTGATTCCATCCCTCAGCCTAACCCCCCCCGACACACCCTAAACTCTTCTTTTCTAGCCCCACCCCACCCCCGGAGCCCCCAGTACCAAGCTGGAGCCCTCACCCCTCCTGCCCCCATCCCCCAAAGCCAGTCCAGAGAAAGTGAGCAAATGAGTGAAGATAGGGAAACTGAGAGACAGAGGGAGGCAGAATAGAGTGAGCAGGGGCATGGCCAGGTTCTTCAGATTTCTGCAGATAGAAAGCTGGCAAACCTAACTACCAAGCCTCTTTCATATAGCTCTTATAAAAGAGTGGTGGGGCTCATCTCTCACAGAACTTGACATGACTCAAATGCTGACCATTCCCATGGGGGTTCTTTGGCTATCAGGCCATAGGGGGATATGTAGGCCTGTCTAGTTATTCAGCATGTCATCATTTCTGGGTACTGAAAAAGTTAAAAGATATTTGTCTATTTCCAGAAATTCAGAATGCCATTTAGTAATTATGTTCCAAGCAATCTGCCATATGTAGATGAGTCGTCTCACTTATCCCCTCCTCGTTCTTTGTAAGTACTTTTTTTCTTGAAGGTAGCTAGATTTTTGCAGAGAGAAAAAATATTGCTTTTTGACTTCAGTGACAGAGACTGATTTTACACACACACACACACACACACACAAAAATATACACAGCTCACCAGAAAAACAAACAAATAAGGTTGCTAAGTCAAACACTCAGAAGTCAAGAAATGCCAGAATTAAAGTTTTAATGCTTCAGCTCACAATGTTTAGCTGTTATCCATGAAGGTGAAAATGTATCAGACCAGTTTCATAGCAGTATTATGGTCTGGAAGCAGCTCTATTAAATGGAGCAGACATCAGAAGGCTGGAGGCAGTACAGAGGAGAGTTTTTAGTAGATGGCATAGATAAACTGGAATGATTTTAAGACAAATGAAGAAGTAGAGAAGTAGAGTAGGATGTAGGAGTATACAAGATTGGCTGCAATCAAAGAGATTACAACGGTGAAGGGACAGCAGAAGACAAATGATAAGACGCTAAAGAAAAGAATGCAATGCAACCAAGGTCATTCAGACCTAGAGGCTGACCACTGATTATACCGTGGAATATCACATGCAGGCACACGACCAGGCTGAGCTTAATGGAGAAACAAACCACGAACAAGAATGAATGATGCTGCTGTACAGCTCCTTATGTCTGTAATGAAGCTTTCAAATGAGAGGAATTAAAATTGTCCATACAACCTTAATTCAGGCCCCCTTCTACATATGCATTATGACAGACTTGAATGACAATCACATTTTTCTTCACAGGATTCCTTCCTGCTTCAGTGCAAAGGATGGATGCTATTCCCTTAATAAGCAAGTATGCACTATTTTGTTTTCTCCCCCGGGTTTTATATATAGCATACTATTTAAAACCTGCTCTGGAGTGGAATTAATAATTTCCCCGTGGACTTGGCTATGGTGTTTATGACTCAGTGCTTTGTAAATATTAATTGATTTTCATAACACACCTGTGAGGTAAGGGTGATATTATCCCAGTTTTATAGAAGTGAGGCACAGAGAGGTCAGGGACATTCATTAATTTTGGATGCCCTATGGGAGATGTCTAGGACTTGGTTTTTCAAAATACTTATTATATAGCACTGTATATGTTCAAAGCACAGCTCTCATTGACTTCAGTTGCAGCTGTGCTACTCAGCACTTCTTTAAATCAAAATTCAGACTATTTTGTTGGGCCTCCAGAAAATGAGGAGCACATAATTAGTGACCACATTTGAAAAGTTTGGATTAAGCAGCTTGCTTAGCTGGAGCATCATAGAGGAAAACTCTCTCAAGGGCAAGGATTCACCACGATGAAATCTACCTATCATCATCATGAAAGTATCACAGTCCACCACCAGCCTTTTCATACACATCTATTCCCCTGCCAGGCTCCAGGTCCAAGTATTGGCCCTTCTGCATTTGCGTTATGCAGTCACTTCCTGTTCAACAGTACTGGGGCAACAGCAGGGGATTCATCCCAGCACTCACACCTGATCTCATACAATGATAGTCCAGCTTCATTCCTGTAGCCTGGACTAGTACCTAATAAAAAAATCAATCAATCAGTCTGGGAGGATGATAAATAAGCAGCCAGGTAACATTTAGGGGTTCTCAGGAATAGAGGATGTTCAGGTGATGTATGGGGCTTGCACATACATAGATTGGCCAACACAAGGAACTACAGGAGATCCAAACACGCTCATGGGGGCAGACCGTCCCAAGATTGTAGCTGCTGCATTTAAGTCTCTATGGAACTAGTGAAAACTGATTCTTTCAATGGCTTGTAACTTAGTCTGATGTGGACGAATTCTTACAAGGATGGCAAATGGCACATCCCTGATACACAGGCCACTTCCCTGTCAAATGTCAAGTCCCTGCTTTGAAGCATGTGTGCATTAGAGCTTTCCACAGATAGATTTTTTTAAAGGATTTCAAACAATGTGTTTTATCCCCGCCTCTAATCTCCTTCGCAGAAACAGCTTAACTGTTTTGGCTGTCACTTTCCCAGAACTCCACCCTGAGTCAGACACCCAGCATGGTACATTCAGCCTGGAAAGTTCACATGTAGAAAAGTTATAAGCCACAGAAAACATGATCTTATAATAGAAAGCATCAGACAACCTTAAATAAAAGTGGGGCTAACTATCCTGGCTATAATACAGAAGGTCTGATTTAGGGTTTCCTCACTGCAAGTATAATGGGCGGGGGGGAGGAGTGAAGGCGACCTAGCACTCCCCTACGTAGAAGGGAAAGAAACTTATAATGCCATATTGCAGCCAGCATTCTATGAGACTACTTTCATGGTTTGCTGGACCAGAACCTTACCATTTTATGCCAGTTGGCACACTAAAGTTATGGGAATAGATATTAGAACCCATGTCTTCTGACTCCCGCTGTAATTCCTTACTCTAAGAGGATGAAGGAGAGAGACAATTTGCAGTAAATTAGTGGTGTGCTCCAACAAAACTAAGCATTTTTAAAAAACTAGGTGCTATTTTCCAGTTATTTTAAGAAGTAGTTATTTTGGGAGCACTGCAGTGTAAATCTGTAATGCTGAAAAAACAATTTAAAATGTTAAATAAAATGAGCACAAAGACCAGTGACTCCAATCTTCCAGTGCCCCATTCTAGTGTTCCCAACTCTCACTGTAATTTACTCTCTAATTTACATTTTGCCTTCCCCTGGAGCTTTATCTGGGAAAAGTATTACTATTTACTTAATACATATACAAATATCAGTTAGTAAAACCAATACAAAACCCACATACATGAAGGAAAGAACTAGAGGAAAACAGAGTTATCCTAAACAAAGAAATAATCTGGTACAAAGTCAAATCATAGTTATAAGTGATATTTTTTAATCTGATGTCTAAGGATCACTAGGAGTCCACAGACCATATCTAAGATTTTCAAATGTGTCCATACCTCCATTCATAAATTTTAGGGCGCCACATTTGGGGGAAAAAAAAAAAAAAAAGAAAAAGAAAAAAACTGAAAACCACTCAAAGGTCAGTCGCTTCATTCAGTGAAAGCGTTTTCAGTCTATTATGTTTATTTGACTTCTCCATCTCATGAAGTGCCAATCACACTGTTGGCTTTTAACACATAATAAACATCCATCCTAGCCCATAGGGAAATGGAAAGAATCTTCTTCAGACCTTATCCAGGAACAAGGAATGCAGCCAAGCACTCTTATGCCAAGATTCCTGTCCCAGACCTAATCCTGACTGAAACTTTATACAGAGAGCAATTCTACCCTAGCCAACCTGCTCAGCTTGAGTATGCACAGAGGAAACTACCCAAGCACTGGGGGTTATCTACAGACATCTTGGGGCAGAATTTTGTTCTTGAGGAGAATTTCAGTTACAAAGAATTAATATACTGACTATCTGAGCCTGAACTTTACTCTTCACTTGCTGTTCCGAATATTTGTTCAGCGTTGCTAGGAATATTTTACCCCAGAGGCGGTTGCATTTCACTGGTGGATGAACTTCATAGCACGTATCATAAGTATCTTAGTTTGAAAAGTTTGTAATCATTTTGGGGATCTTCCAGAACAAAGAGGAAGTAAGATTATGATATTATCCATTAAAATTTATTTTTAATATCAACTGTTGCAAAAAGCCCTGGATTGCACATGCAGATCTTTTTACCCTTTTTTCTTTTTTTAATTCTGCACTACTTGACTGTGAAAATCTATTGTGACAGTTGGTCAATATGTTCTCAATTAACTCCACAAAAAACCACAATGAGAAATTTTAAAATAATTTAAGCCAATTAGGACCTTGCAGTCTGCTGAGGAATGACGTGACTTTTAACACTTTTTGCCTTGATTACTTAGGCAGTGCTCCAACACAAAGCATAAGACAGACTTTTTAGGAATAGTATTTAAAGCAAAACATTTCAGATTTGAAGTTTAAGTTAATGTTTACATTCTAGAGGTTGCTGATAATTCTGGCACCTCAGAATTAGCAAAACCATTTGACTTCACGTCCCAAAAGGAAGTGAACCTGTATAAATTCTCAACATATTCTTCAATAATTTCCCGGTTATAGCACCTGATCTCTCTCTCTCTCATCTACCATATATTTGAGAAAGTTTGTCTGAGTGTGTGTTCAAGAGCTCTTCCTAAACAATATGAGCCAGGACCACCAAATTTGGTATGAAGGTTCCTGTTACCGTAAATTAAAGCAAGGTAAGAGTTTGGCTGCGCCAGAAAATGGATGTGCCTGGAATGGGATTGTTCCTCATAAAATGGAGACAGAGAGAGTTCTCCTGTATAATGACCATATGGGGAAAGCAGGGGATATGGGATGGAAAGCAGGCTCTGTTATACTGTATAATGATCACAGGGAGGCAGCAAGGGGCCATAGGTGTGTACCAGGACAAATGACCACCCCATTGGGGCAGCAGGGGTGGAGAAAGGAACAGCTATTTACCATATATAGTAAACCCTCAATTTAATGGACTAATGGGGGGAGGGGTCATAAGTCCATTACATATGAGGCTTTGCTGCCTGCCCACCCTCACCCAGCTCCCCCAGCCCCAGTTCTCCCTCCACCCAAAAATCAAATAAAAAAGCCAGAGACTCACCAGACTGCCACCACTGGAGGAGCCACTGGACCCCACTACACACAGCTGGAGGGACCCCTCCGCACATGGCTGGAGCTGCCCCGCCACATGAGGCTGGAGGTTTTCTGCTGCGTGCGGCTGGGCCCTCCTGTGAAGCTGGAAGAGTTGCCACTGCTGCCAGAGCCAGCATGTGCTCCTCCCAAAAGGGCTGGGAGGGGTGGGCTGGGGCATGTATACTAGTGCTGTCTGCCCATGTACATGCCCCACCCTGGGTAGGAAGAGCACGTAGTGGCTCCAAGCGGTGGTGGTCCAGGCAGCTATGGAGGGTTCAGCTGCTGCAGACCACAGCAACTGGAAGCAATGCCCCAGTAAGTCCCTTACATTTTGGGGGAGGGTGGAGAGTGGGCTTTAGAATTTTACAGCCCCCCAATTAAGCAAGCTTCAGAAACAAAGGGGGCCAGAGCTGGCAGACAGCTGCTGTTCCTGAAGTCCACTAAATTGGGGTCCATAAAAATCAAGGGTTTACTGTATTTAAGAGAGTTTGCCTATTTGTGTCTGTCTGTCATGCAGTTGGGTGACATGTACCACTCCCTGGATATGTCTGCTGCAACTGTCTTGGCCATGGAGAGGTGCTTCTCACCTGGCACCAAGCTGCTGTGGTAAGAGAGGGCTGGAGCAGCCTGCATACTGAACCCCACATCCCCAGCCCCAGCCCAGGTCAATGATTTAAATGAAGCAAAAACAAAATTTAATTGAGTTAAGGACCCAAGCAAGAACAGGTAAATCTTCTGTTGTACACATTTACCAGATGGGTAAAGAATATGCTAAGTTATAGGTCTGATTGTTGTATCATGTACACTAGTATAAATCATGTATAACTACAGACATTCATGGAATAAAATTAAAGTAAATGATACCAGAATCAGGCCATTCATCCCTCTAAATTTTTACCAAAATAAAAGACCGCCATCCAAGCAACTATTTAGCAAGTGACAGAAAAGTTATACTAAGCTAGGTAAAAAAAATTCTCTGTTCTGCATGTGCAAACATACTATAGCAACTCATTTCTTCTGCTATTGAGGGCTTTAAGTGAGAAGAACTAAAATCCTAGCCACGGTGAGGTCAATGCCAAAGCCACATTAACTTCATGAAGGCCAGGACTTCACCCACTGGTTGCTAAAAAATGATTTCACCACTTGTACATCTTAATACTGAGACTTACATTACTTAAAAAAAAAAAAAAAAAAAGTCTTATTTGTACCATGAATTCATTTACTTTGTGCTCATCACTCTGCTCAGAGAATGAAGAGAAGATATTGCTTACTTTTCTTACACATGCAATTCCACTGAAGTTGACCAAAGACTGGTATATTACTATTGGTGTGCCTCAGTGCATTAATGCTGTCCTCATATCTGTGTACATAACTAGATACGTGCAGGGGAATAATACGAGAGTATTCAACTGAAAGTTAAATATCGGAATGTTTAAAGCCAACCAATAAAATGTGTTCAAATTTTGGGCCTAAACATCACCATTGTAAAAATAGCACTAATATTTCAGCAAAACAACAGAGTACTTTAAAAACAGAAACCATAGCAAAATGCAAGCACAATATGCAGGGAATAAAGTTTTACATTCAGTCTCTTTGTAATTTATGGAGACAGGCTGTCTTTAGTAAATTAAAATGTCTGATTTACCTTGGAATAAAAATGCTTTGTTAGCATGTAGTCCCGACACCTGCGTAATTCCAACTGTTGAGTTCACAAGATCCAGTTCTGCGATAATATCAGTTTGTAAATTGGGATCCATTCCAAATCCTATAACTGTTAAAAAAAATAAAAGCTTAATCAATTTTCATGTTAAATCAAGCATTAAAACTATGAAGACCCACTAGTACACTGTGGGATATGTCCAGATACGATGTACATTACTTAAAAGATAGAAATTCCCCAGGTGTAAAGAAAAACTGTTCTCCATTGACTACAAGTTAGTACCTTTTATTTTTACAGATTTTGCTGCATCCAAGCTAGAATACGGTAAACACGCTACATGTAACATCAGTTTGAGGTAGCAGAACTATCACAATTGAATAAAACTTATCTAGCTACAGTAAAAAAAAAAAAAAAAAAAAGGAACAAAATACAGAGAAAACAGTAGGCAGTGGAAATGAGTAATCCCTTAGACCAGCAATGTTCATATTCACTGAGCTGTACTAAGAACTTTTTGAAGTTTGAATACCTCCCTTCATGATCAATTGAAGTATGCTAGCCTGTGTCTCGCTGCAGCTACCGTCTTATATTAATGGGCTAGGTAAATTCCACCATTCACTGTAAGTTAGATGTAGTATATTTCCCAATTTGGGCAATTCTCCCCACCCATGAACAGCACCCTGATGGCAATGGGCAATATTTGATTTCCACACCATCACTATGCAGGCAAGTGGGTATTCATGCTCAAGTGGTAACAAAGTTGCTGCATGTATTTCATCTCAGAAGTTCAGAATAGCAGCTTGTTCGTAGACCAAAGTAGATATTTAAACATGCAAACAAGGAACAACAGATATGGTAAGAGACCAGCCTGTTTGTTCTTAGAGGAGTCAGTCTAGCAGCATGAAGAATGATGTACAACAACAGATCTATGTCTGGCATGTTCAGCAAAAACTTGTTGCAAAACCCAATCCTCCTCCTAACAAGTCTTGCTACTAACTCAATCCTAGGAGCAGAAGTAGAGTCCTAGAATAAAATCCTGACCCCACTGAAGACAATGACATTGACTTCAAGGGGGCCAGGATTTCACCTCTAATGTACAGCCAGATGGCTTCCACCAGGTGACAGCCAGTTTTATGTTTAACTTCATTCTTGCTCCCTTAGAGCAGTTAGGCAGCTATTAGCCTGGTTTGTGGCTTTAACGGGCCCTCTTAAAAAAAAAACTGTCAGGGTATATAACAACCAAGAAGAAACCAAAAATTTTGCTTATACATCAATTACACCACAAAACACTTTCTTCTCCTTTTTCTTTACTCAGATTTTAAAATAGCCTGGCATATCTTTTGCTTAATGTAGGTGACAGCCCTTCACAAAATGCATGGAGAGTAGCAAAAGCTTTTGAAAAGGAAACTAGAAAGTGATTTCTTTTAAACTCACTCCAAACAGTAGCAATCTAAGATGCTGTGCATCTTCGAGGCCTGGACACACTGACAAGGAAGACAGAACTTCAGAAAAACACTTTAGCTTGCCTTATTATGGATATTTAGAGCATGCTGCCTTTATGCTTTCATGTTACTGTAAGAATCAACTGTTCCACAAAAAATGAAGACAAATGGAATGAACCTGAACAAATCACCCCTATGATATAAGCCCTGATATACAGGGAAATATGGAAATTCTGCAACAACAGGCCCTATGGTTCTCACTAGTTTAATCCAGACCACATGCTCAGAAACAACGTTAGAATTCCAAAAATCTTTGATGCCTCTTTCAGACCAGCACTGCCCCCATTCTGTGACAGAGTTCACTACAGACTGTGGCAACTATCTTCCATAATGTGCACAGCTAACATTCCTAATGCTGAACCAGCTCTTCTAAGCGCCCGAACAAGTTTCGCTCCATCTAGCTAAACCCACTACTAAAACTCTTTTTTAAAAATCCAGCTACCTCTGTTTGTCCAAAATGGAGAGATAAGAATAATAAATGGTAATGCTAAAGCTTATGTTAACATAGTACATTTCATCACCAAGTCTCTGTCTACATGGCACCGTAAGCTCAAAATAAGCTATGCAATTTGTGCTATTCAAATTGTGTGGTTTATTTCAAATAGATTTCAAAATAAAGCCCTATTTCAAGGCACCCCTGTACTCACAGGCTACAGTTACATGACAGGAATCTGTTGACAGAAGTCACTATGGGAAAAGATTTCCTGACAAAACTTCTGTTGACAGAGTGTGGCCACACACAAAAGCTAATCCAAAGAGCACAACGCTCTGTTGACAGCTGCTGGACAGCCTGGCTGCTCTCTCGACAAAACAGGCACCTGGAAGCACAGCACATGGGGCTTCCCATTGTTCTGGATGCCCTGTCTGTTGAGAGAAGGCTCTCCCAGAGCGTCCACACAGCTTTTTTGTCGACAGAATCTGTCCACAGTAGCATTGTGCCTCATGGCTGAGAGGCAAAACACCACCAGTAAAAGTGCCGAGTTCTGTCAACAAACTGTTGACAAAACGCATTGTGTGTGTGGATGTTCCACTGGTTTTGTCAGCAAAACTCACTAGCATAACCATAGCATCTGCAATGAGGTGTTAAGGGATGCTGGACTAATGCGCTTGTTATCTCGAAAATTGTTTTGAGACAAAGGACACATTGCTTAGACACAGTCAGCTATTTCAGGATACATTTATATCCTGAAAAAGCGCCCACCACGTACACGTAGCCAAAGCATCCTATACCGTCTCATGACAAACAGCTTAATGGCATTCATCTCAGGTCAGCAGCTTATAACACTCAACAAAACCAAACAGGCAGGACAAATTTTGATTAAGCACCTGGGAAAAAAAAAAATCTGGGGAACTTTACTGTCCACACAATACCAGCAGGACATTGTTTCTTTAAGGTCTTATCCAAAGGAAATCCTACAGTAAAATCTGATAGTAACATGATCTATTCAGGAAAAATGAAGGGCTGATTTGACCCACGAGATGGAAATATGTGGTTCCAAAACCAAAGGCCCAATTAAGTCAGGAAAGATGTTATACTGGTATCACTGGGTGATCAATCAGTCCCAAAATATCTTATGTCAGAACAATGGACTACTAAGCTACAACCCATGAGCCAAATTCCGAATCCATTACAGTCAACAGAAGTTTTGCTACTGACATCAGGGAGAGAAGAACTGGTCCCTAATACAGCAAAAATAGAGGACACATTAAGCAGAACAGCCTCCCTACTTTTTTGAAAGCTACTGATTCCAAACCCAGCAACAGGCTTCAGGTGGTACAAATCAACGTGGCTCCACTAACTGAGGGTCTGGCCCATCAGGTATCTCTACCTTCTGTCAACTATCATAGCAGTTATTTAGCAAGCCCATACATTGCTTTGAATACCAAGTCATGCTCTTGGGACTGCTCACAGACATGCAAAATTCTGGTTATTTAACATTTTTTTTTAAAATAGTTGTTCCTATTTTATAAGCAGGTCTCTGTTCCCCCAGGGGTCTTCCACTCTCTTTTACTTAAGATCTCTGACAGACAGTCATACAAAGAAAATAAAATGCATCTCTATGAGCAGCCAGTATTTCATATTTTGTCTTTGGAATAGGAAAAACAAAGTTGGAAAAATCTCATTTCCTCTTATAAGTGAGAATTCTCAACCCTTATGTTATTTATTATATACTTATATTATTTATTTTTATATTATTATTATCCACAAAAGTCATGTGAACTATGGACAGGACCCCAGATGGTATTCACTGCTCTCAACCCCTATTGAAGTCAGTGAGCCGAATCCTTAACTCACTTGGGCTACATCTACATGAGATAAATTCAAATTTATTAATATCAATTTTGTAACGCTGGTTTGTATAAACTCAAGTTTGACTATCCTCACCTCCCCATGTGCTTCTCACAAAGTCACCTTATAGCTGCCACACTCAACCGGCAAACATTAACTGTTGCAGCACTGCCTTGTAGGAACCTATCCCACAGTTCACTCATCCCCATAGCATTCTGGGTATGTTCACTTCTATTTGACATCATCTTCCCCCACTGCATTCTCCACATTCCCCTCCTGTGGCAAGCAAACATCCATTTTTCCTGTCGGAAGGAAGGAAAAGCTGGGCATCCACAGAGATGGCAAAAAAGTTAACAAATCTCTCTCTTCTGTAACTGAAATCTCAACTGGCCAACCACTGACTATCCTCCATCTGATCCCTGAAAACAACACAGGGACAGGTGGTATTCTCAGAGTTAGAAAAAAGAGACTGTAAAAGTCTAGGGAAAAAAGATCTTTGTGTTCCTCTTCACTACACAGACGTTGTCAACACAGTGGATGGCAGTGAAATCTCATACACTGAACTTACAACAGAAACAGGAATCTCAACTGACCCTCCACCCTGTGTTTTCAGGGGAGTCAAAGCATGAAGAAAGATAGGAAATGTTAAGAAAAAGATGTTATAACAGAAATATCAAAGCAGCAGGTGTCCGCAATGGACAGCAAACCCCCAAGAACATTTTTGGCAGTGGGAGGGGGGCTGTGGTCTGCAGCTGCAGAGCCAGCTGAAATGTTGAAGTAGTTGAAATAGTCCCCGCCGAGTATCTTAGCTGCCAGGGAGAATTCCCCCCAGCAGCAGTAAACCCCACTGGTCCCTTGCTAGGGGTGTGTGGGGATTTCAGTGGGGGGCCAGTTGAATTAGTCCTCCCCGAATATCTTAACCACAGGGGTAGACTTCCCTCCCAGCGGCAGGAAGCCCCCGAGTATCTTTGCCTCCCTTCGAGCTGTAACTGTGTGCAAGCCAGGACTTGGTTCTGCCTTGCAGCATGGTCAGCACCGAATGACAGGCATGTCCTTTTATTGGGTAGGGGACTACCCACATGATGTGTCTGAGCACAGGAAAGACCCCAACTGCGTGGCGCCTATGGGGAAGGAAGGGGGCCACACACAAATGTAAACTGCTGAGAAGAAGTTTCTCAGTCTCTTATGTAAGCATGACCCCCACAACAGCCTTGTTGCCACGTGGTGTGGTAGGACAGCAGCTGGCACCAGACAGCAAAAAAAGTGTAGAGACAGACCCACAACTTCCATTCAGGGGCTATTTGTAATGGGTAGATGCGCTCACAGCGTGAATAGCAAAATAAGACAGACATTTCTCAGGCTCCACAGGCTTCCTGGGCCTGATTTGAAATTCATGGTCTTCCTGTTACCCAATTCCTGTGTACCTGGAGAGCAGTGGCCAGAGCGAAGCACTGAAGGGCATTGCGGGTTACACATGGGACACCCCTGGAGGCTAATAAATTCGATTTTAAGACTTGGCACTTCCACACTGACCTTTAATCAAGCTTTTGAATTCAAGCTTTACCTGTCAGGTAACCACAATATTGTAATATCAATCTTAGCGTTCCCAAAAATCAAGCTAATGGTATTTACAGTGAAGACAGGTACGTGGTACTATCAAGCTAACTGCCTTAAATTCTAATTTATCTCAAAGAGTAGATGCAGCCTTAGTGAGAGTTTTGTCTGAGTTAGGACAGGAGAAACTCAGCCCCTTCTAAGGGGAGAAGAAGCAACTGCATATGGTATTGAGCCACATAACTATCAACAATGTCCCCAAGAAATCCCTGAAAGAAATTCAGTCAGTCCCACAGCTCAGACAAATTGCAGTGTCTATTTGCATCTTTATCGCCCATTTGGATACTTGAGTCCCAGTAATCATGGGAAGCTGTCAGTAGTTAAATGAACAAGTACGCACAGAAAGCATTAATTATTTGATATAACTCAATCAGGAGTAATTAATAACTCTAGTACCATATATGAGACTTAGACATGGAGCAGAACCCAAGTGTGCTAGGCACGGTAAACACAAAAAGATTATCTATCAATATATACTTTACATATGTACACATCTAGGTTACACTGGGAAGGGAACTTCAAGCAGAAATGGACTTGATAAAATGTAGTTCTTCTCATACAGATATTTGCTATCTGAGAGGTAACAAAGTGAATTCTATAGTGTGTATGTTATCTTTGATTATTAGCAGGATGGCAATTGTTGCACACACACAACTTTCGAAATGGCTTCTCAGTACCAAATGAATTAGTCTCAGATTAGCTTTGACTACCATTTGGAGTGTCAGCATGCAATAATGATGTTATACTAGCTGTGGGGTGAGGGAGGGAACTCTTCCTAGATATCTTTATGTCACACCCTTCAAAATCTAGTGATATTAGATAATGGGCTGATATTGTAACTCTTTCTGATGTTAACTGCCATTTTAAACATTGATTTTCTTGGATAATATACAGTAATTTTGCTGGGTAATTTCCTTGAAAATATCATTTGCACATCACCAAGAACATATCCCCCGATGTACTCTAAATTATAATCTATTAGAGTAGTACTCTACACAAGAGTAGAGGAAACAAAGACTCCACACACACAAAAGCCAGGCTTGCTTGTGTTATATTATTTCTATTAATTCTTCCTAGCAGGAATTTGGAATTCTTACCCTGACTGTTCCTGGGGATTTGCCAGCTCTTTAAACATTTCAAAACCCACATGGAGACTATAAATACAAACAAGCACTGTTCTGCTAAAATATACATTTTAATTAAAATGGCCCCCATTGCAGTCAATATACCAACACTTGCAGACGAAAGATACCAGGGTATTACCAGCTCCTGTGTGATCTGTTATGCATGCTCTCAACATGATCCGGAGACTTGCTGTAAAGTCCCTCTCAGAAACAGCCGGCACTGGTCACAAGTAAAAGGTGGTTTACGGCTACGCATAGGGGAGAAAGACTGCTCAGAAAAGATCAGGTTCACAGGGGAAGCTTTTTAGGCACTAGGTTGCAGCCTGTCTAGCAAATTACAGTTTAAGGCTAACATTGCAAAGGATTCTCTCAACGTTATTAAAGGGGAGGCTACACCACGAATTCCGCCTGCATAGTTGTGCTCTGCCGGAGTCAGAAGAAACCCCGAGAGACCTGATATTTTCCCTTTCCCAGAGCGTGCTTGCTAAGCATTCACCTGTCCTTACTTTCAATCCTTCCCCTCGGTGAGCAAACAGCAGGGAGCGAGGGAGGCAGACTCCGGAAACTTCTCATTATTGAATCTTGCTTCACATAAGCCTTCCCTGAGAGAATGGCTCTTCAATACTACGGTGGACAGCGGAAGGGAGGGCTACCCTGGCTGAGACCGGCCAAAGAAGCAGCGGTCCCCAAAGGGGGTATTCAGTCCCTAAAGGGGCGCGGGGATGGGATTTTTTCTTTCCCGAGTGAGAAGCCCGCACAACTCAAGGGGATTGAACTGCTCGTTAGTTGCAACCCCACGGAGTGCCGGGGGCTTGGGACGTGTATGCGATCGCTGTGCTTTGGCACGAGTCGTTTTCATTGCCCCTCTGATTTCAGGATTACCCGCCGCTCCTGTCCTTCCCAGTCTGAACACCGGCCGAGAGGCTGTTCCCACGGGCAAGCCGCGAGACGCGCCCAGGTGCAAAGCAAACAAGGAGCCAGGCGGAAAGGCTCCAGCGTCTGACCCCTGACAAACCTCAGCCCGACCCCTTCGGGAAATCGCAGCGGACTGATGCCCCCCGAAAGGCTGCTCTGGGCGGGGGATGCATAACCTGTCCGAGCGGACCTCGGCCAGCAGGGAGCGTTTTAACGGGGCGGGGGAGATCTGGGCACATACGGCTGCGGCCACATGTTGTTTATTTCAGGCCCGGCCTAATCGCCACGTTTCCAGCCGCAACCCCATGCTGGCAGCACAGCCTGTGTACCTGCCTTCCCACCCCGCTAGGCGGGCTTGGAGCCGGCCCCTACGCCAGCCGCAGAGGAAAGTTTCCGAGTTCTCTCCGCGGCAGGCGACCCGACCCTTCCCGGGGCATGGAGCAGGGCTACCCGGCGCCGCTTGCCCTTCCCAGACGCGGTGAGCGATCCCCCGGGGCTGGCTCCCCCGAGGCGCCAGCACGTGAACCCCACCCACCTCCAGCAGTGCCGGGCAGAGGAGTCGAAGCCAACGCGCACCTGCAGCGGGCGGCGCCGGCACCCAGCGGGGACAATACACGGCGCGGGGAGGGCACCGGCCGCCCCAGATCGCTGTTCCCGGATGGAGGGAGAGGAAACCCAGCCCTGGACGCGCCCACGCGCGACTCCTCGGCAGCTCTGCCCTGGGCGACCGATCCCTCCTTACCTGCCCTGGCAGAGGCCACGCAAGCCCACAGGACTAGAATGAAATCCATCGGTGCCGGCCCCGCGCAGAGCCCGCCGAGGCAGAGGGAGCGCGCGGGCAGCGTCTCGGGAGCGGAGCCCCAAACTTGGAGCGCGTGGTCGGGCAGGCGCGGGGGAGAGAGCAGCGGCTCCGCCGGCGGCCAGCGCTGCTCCTCAGGAACGGTCCATGCGCCGCGCTCGGGGATGCTGCCCGCTTCCCACAGCCCCCTCTGGCGAGACTGGGCGGCTCAAGCCCGACCTCCCGTGGCGTCCCGGGTCCTCGTCAGAGCGGCTGGCGCCCCGCTCCGCCCAGCTTCACTTGCCTGCGATTAGCAGAGGCGGCCAGGAGGCTCGAGTGCGCAGCGGCTCCCCCTCTCGGAGCCTATTGGATCAGCCGCCCGCCCCCGAAGGCGCGGCGCGGCGCGGCGCTCTGGCGGAGCAGTACAGGCGAGCAGGGGCACTGCCCTGGCCCGCGCTCAGAGCACCGGGCCCTCCGCTTGCTGCAATAAGCCAAATCAGCAATGGAGCAGGCTCCTGGAAAGCACTTGGACGCTAGAGAAATGAGAGGCGAGATGTGTATGTGGTGAAACGCAATTGACCAGTCCCTGGTTTGATAAATAGCAGTAGACCCCGTGCCTAGGGGGCGTGATGGAAATGTAATGAACAGACCAGGGGCGCCAGGAATAAAGGGTGAACGCCGGGACTGCTCCTTATGCTATGGGCTTGTCCTGCAAGCACACAGAGGTTTAGACCGTGTAAGTTTGGGGAGTGGTCCAGCTGCAATGGATTGGAGGGATAAAAGCGCAGCACCTGTGTTGTCAACAGTGCAGCTAAGTTTGTAAAGAGCCCCGCACAAAGCAGTCCCTGGGGCTGCTACAATAAAGCAAATCAGCATCAAGCTTGAGTCATCCCTCTAGCTGGATCTACACTACAGCGTTCTGTGGACAGAAGAGTCCTTCTGTTGACAAAACAGTGGCAACAGCTACACAGGGGGGTCTATACTGCGGGGTTCTGTCGGCAGAAGTCATTGTTGACAGATATTTCCTGACAGAACCTGTGTCTACAGAACACGTTCACACCTGACATAGGCTCCCCCATCAACCACCTCTGTTGACAGAGATCTGCCAGACTGCCGAGCCCTCTGTCCACAGAACAGCCAACTGGAAGCTCTGCTAATAGGGTAGCAAGTGAACCGTAAGCCCTCTCTGTTGACAGAGCTTCCCCCCTCCCCCAGCGTCTACACTATATTTTGTCAACAGAATCTGTTGACAGAGGCACTATGCCTCGTAGGATCAAGACAGAATTCTGCCAGGAAAACTGCTGCATTCTGCTGACAGATTCTCAACAGAGCGCATTTGTAGTGTGGACGCTCCTTAGTTTTGTCCACAGAGGGCCTCTTCTGTCAACAGAACTCTGTAGCGTAGACCCAGCTTAGGAGAAGCCTGTGTAGACAGAAATCAGTGTTGGAAGGGCTTTCCCTGCAAAACTTCTGTTGGCAAATCGCAGCTACACATAAAAGTAGATCAAAAGAGCAACCAGCTCTGTCAACAGAGAGCAGCCTAACTGCCCCACCTTCTTTGGACAGAACGGCTGACCAGAAGCTCTGCAAACAGGGCTGCCCAGTGAACCAGAAGCCATCTGTCAACAAAAGGGCCCCAGAGCATCTACAAGGCTGTTTTGTCAACAGAACACTATCTAGACAGGTGTTATACCTGAATGGGGCAAGGCATAATGCTGGCAACGGATGTGCCAAGTTTTGTCGACAAACCGTTGACGAAACGTATTTGCTGTTTAGATGCTCAGTGTTTTTCTCTGGCAAAAGCCTGGTTTTACAAGGAAAAGCCACTTGTATAGATGTGGCCTCAATGTATCCAGAAAGTAGAATGCCAGAACTCATTTAAAATCGGGGTGTTCCATCCAACTAGCCTGCAACATCTGGCAGTGACTCTGGGTTTACTCCCTCCCCCTGTGTGCACGTGTGCATGTACACACACACACACACACACACACACACACACACACACACACACACACACACACACACACACACACACACACAGAGAAAAGGAAAGATAAGTTTCCTTCTAGCTAGCATCCCAAGATAATGAAAAAGGGGCCCATTCAGCTTTCTTAATAACATCCATCTTCTGCACGCTTATCTTAATCATTTTATGGAAGATTTCTTTTAGCATTGACTATGATTCTGGGCTTTGTACACTGAGTGAAACAAAGAGCTGTCACACATGCTGACATTCACCTCTCTCTCTCAACTGCCCCTCCTGACGACAGGAATCCCAGAGCGTTTAGATCCACATTTGTCTATGTCACTCATCAACCTGCTGTTTGTCTTGCTAGTGTAAATTATTTATATGGGAAATGTACAAGCATAAAAGAAAGGTGATAGAAAATGCTGTTCAGCCTAAAATATTAAATTCCACGTAGCTGAAAGCTTCCTGCTCTGCTGTTTTTATTGTGTCCTTCATTTCAAGTCTTTGTTGAGCATTTAACCCTTGGAGGTTGTGAGCAATACATTTAACCCAGGATTAAAGGGACAGTCACCCTGTTCTGTAGTCACCCTTTAAATTAGAATCATTATACCTAACTGTCCCTCATGTCATTCTTGTTCTATTTCACAGACAATTTGCTTTTGTCTTTCATTTGTAGCTACAAATAATTTCCATCAGAAAATACTGAGTTTGGAAAATATTATGTCTGATAAATGAACAGATCCTACATTATTTTTATGCCATAAGGGTCTTGAAAGTCTTCTACTGACTTTCTGTGCCTCAGTCAAGCCACTTAGCTACTCTGTTTCAATCTTCCAGCCTATAAAATTGGGATAATGCCTACTTCCAGCAAGACTTTGAGAGTATGTGCAATGAAACAGCAATGAAGGGTCCTGTGGCACCTTACAGACTAACAGAAAAGTTTTGAGCATGAGCTTTCGTGAGCACAGACTCATGAAAGCTCATGCTCAAAACTTTTCTGTTAGTCTGTAAGGTGCCACAGGACCCTTCATTGCTGTTACAGATCCAGACTAACACGGCTACCCCTCCGATACTTGTGCAATGACAGAAACCATACAGCACAACTGCAAAGAATTTGTTTGTATGCACCTCTCCCATTTGGATATCTGTATGTCAAGCAATGTATAACTCCAAATGAATAAAAGTTACCTAACAGTTCTTGCTGATAAAATGTGGGTCAACCTTCTGGCAGAAAATTTAGGAACCATACCTAGCTCTCACTGCACTAGGAAGCAGGTAATTTCTATTCTCAGGGAATACAAAACTATACTAATTCTCCTTCCTTCTCCAAGATATTATTCTAGCTTCACTGTGATTCGAGTTACTATTTCCTCTGTAAAGACAGTGGATTTTTTCCTACCTAACAGGCAGTGTCATTTTAGCTGGAAGCTTAATGCAATATATGTGATGTTCCCACAGGTAATGGTTTTCTAAATTTTAAATTCTGTACAAGTAACAAGGAATGAAGAAAAATATACACGCTGCTGTTTAAGACTTGATTTGTTATGTGTAACATAAGATCACTGAATAGACCTTCAGAAAACAGGTATGCGAGACTCTAGGCAAAGCTTGTATGCTGTGGAATCTAAGGTTGTTTATACAAAAGTTTCTCTGTAATTAATCCCTACTGCATACAAGTAGCCTTTGCTGTTTGGTTGTGAGAAATAACTGATGTTTTTCAGGGTTCAGCTTGGCTGGAAATAGTCTCATCCCATGAAACTATCAATAGGAGCAAGAAGAGTTAATCATACAACAGGCAGCTACCTAACCTTTACTGTGTTCCAGTTAGATCATGAATTATGAACAGCTTTTTATCCTTTGGATTATGGGGCAGTTTCATTCTCTAATGCATGCCAGTTACATCACCTAGGCTATATCATGACCTGTGCTGTTATCTTGACAGAGCTCAAAAACTAACGTGATTTATCTACACACAAAATTCCACAGGGTTTAACTAAATGTGTATATTTAAGATGCTTTATTATTTATATTATCACATAATTAAACCAATTTAAACCTGACACCTCAATTTATCTTAAAGTATTTCCTTGCCAGTTGAGGCTAAGGCTGACAACCTTCTGCCTCTCCTAGATGCGAAAGCGTGCCTTTTGTCAAGAGGGTCTTTCAACAAAAAGGCCGTGTGGATGCTTTTGGGTGGGGTGTGGCAGAGCTTCTCTCAACAGACAGGTCAACCAGGACAATGGGCAGCCCTGTCTGTTGTGCTTCCTGGTGCCTGTTTTGTGGAGAGAGCAGCCAGGCAGGTGGGCCACTGTGTCAACAGAGTGGAGCACTTTTCTGATTGGCTTTTGTGTGTGTTCCTCTCTTTCAACAGAAGTTTTGTCAGGAAATCTCTTCCGTCAGTGACTTCTGTCGACAGAGCATTGTAGTGTAACAGTAGCCAGACAGAAAAAAACCAGTTACACAGCTGTAAGAAGTTGCACACAGGAGTTTCCAGTGTGTAGCCTTATCTAACTTAAAGGCATATTTTAGTTATAATTACACGAGGCTGTTTGTGGAAGAGTTCTAAGCAATGTTCAGCTAAGTCATTATTCAGCTGGGAAACCTGAAAAGAATACCTAGGTACTGGAAAAAATGATGTGAATTATTCTAGAGGTAGCACCTGAAGCAAAGTGAGTCCTAGGGACACGAGTAACTGTTGTTAAGTATACAGAAGCTCTTTGGCAGACAACATTCTGGGGCAAGTAGCAGTTGCATGGAAGTATGTTGTTCATTAGTATGGAAATAAAACAGAGGAGGTAGAGATAGGGGTTATAGAAACTGGCACCTCCCAGCAACCATTCTCACTAACAGCATATGACTGCCATCGACCCTGCTGTCTTGAGTAGGTCAGAGCATCATAGCAGTAGGCTAGGATGAATAACGAAGCAGACAGAGCAAGGATTAAACCTTCATCTTCCAGAGCCCGGACTACTATCATCTCTCTCTCTCTCTCACACACACACATACACACAAAGTTCAGGTTTCAATCCCAAAATGACTGAATTCCATTTTTGCCAAAACATTTAAAAGTAATTTTCCCTAATACAAAAACAAAACAAAAGAAAACAAAAATCAACCCCTCCACAGTTACTGCAAAATAGAGCTGCCATCCACCAGTCAGTTGTACTTTGTTCCCAAGCCCTTTCTCAACCAACACCCCAGAATGGTCTGGACTCAGACAAAACCGGGGAAATTTACATCTTGAACGTTTGTAGCAACAAACAGTCTGGTGGTACTTTTTGCAAGAGTAAGATGTTAACTCTGGCAAGCTACCTAGTTTTCAGTTCGCATAATATTCTGCTTACCAACAATTTCCCTTGCAGTTCCAACTGGATGCTGTATGCATCTTCACTAAATTGTTATGCGATGGGGCTGCCTGTGTAACTGCTAGTTACAGAGCCTGTGGCATTTCAGAAGATTGATGTTGCCTGTATATTACCTCAGAAGGCTTACGGCAATTTGAGTTCCTTGGATGAAAGGTATATGGAAGTGCAAAGAAACAGTGTCTGTTTAAAAATTATTAAAATTGTTCATTATAATCACTATTCACTGAACAATGTCACCCACTGAACTACATGTATGTGGCAGTGAAGATAGAGCACAGGCCCTTTTATACTTGAGATCATGGAAAATCTGTGAGTGGTATCACACTATATATGCTTTGCAAGCTTCAGCCACAAAATGCTTCATCAGCACAATCACATGAGCAAATATGACATGGCATCCAATAGAGGGCACTGAAACAAAACACTTAACTATAATTTATTGGAGGGCAACTATATTAGCATACAGGTCCTGCAGCCTGACAGACATAATCGACCACAATGGTTTCATTATCAGTTCAGCAGTCTAAGAGACTCTATGCTAAGATTTACCTAATAGATTATAATGGATTTGAAAGCACTCTTCCAATCATGCTTACCAAATAAATAGTTAACTAAAATACTCTGTTATATACTAAATTCCATTATGTTTTCAAAATACATAGTTAGATGATGTCCAAGATACTTGTGAGGCAAGGGCCAACAACTTTTCCAAGGCAGAGTGCTGAAATTTGACTCTTTGACCTCTATATATGGTCCAGGTGCCAGTGATACTTTTTAAAGTCACTAACAGTCCCACTTACAACAGCTTCATTAATGATTGAATTAAGATGCAGAGGTTTACTGTTTAGGTGGTAATTGATAGCACTAGCTTGTCTTTTGTTAATCCACATGCGGCATGGCTTTGAGGAAGCTCCCTGCTGCATGATGAAAAAGGGGCAGGGCTGAGCTTATGCCTTGCATGCCAGTGAAAATCAGTTCATGTGCCATGGTTGCTGACCTCTGTTGTAAGGCTTAAAATTAGAGCATATAGCTTCTTTTTGTCCATGAGCATGCACACAGCATGTGTGCCTCTGTGCATGTGACATTGGGCTAGTCAGCCTTCTCCATGCTCATGAGCCCGCAAGACAGCAAACAGAAAAGTTATAGATATGAAACATCTGAACTCCTCCCTCTGAGCTGGTTGCCGATGATTCACCTTGCAGTTATGTTCCACTTTAGCCTTGTTTTCAGGAGCAGATACTATAGTCCTAGGATCAGGAGGTCTGATTTTGATCTATTTTCTGGCCACGAGAACTTTAACATGAGCCCTGCTTACCAGACTGGACCCATTTGAATGTCTGCATCCACTGCAGTTTCAGCAGAGGATGTGGACATTTTATGATAATTTCTGGAATGTAGATTGCTTCAAAGATCACTTCAAAAATTCTACTAAAATCTATGTAAACGAAAATCTATTTTATGGAACGCTACATCCTCTAAATTTAGAAAAAAATAATGCTGTAAGAGGATGGTTCCTAATAACAAGAGCAGAAAAGTAGCACTATTCTACTCCTGACACACTGATGTTCCATTAGCGGGTCTAACATTGATTCATAATGTGTATTCTTGGGGAAAATAAAGTCCATGCTTCAGTTTTTCCATCTATAAAATGGAGATAATAATTGCCTGACTCTCAGGAAGGTTGCAATGCTTAATCATAGCTGTGGAGCTCTAAGATGAAATACATGGTATAAACGCAGAGTCTTATACTGTTTTATCATCAGTTCCCGTTCTGTCTTTCCCACAGCAGTGGAGTTTACAAACAGAAAAAAAATGTATTTTCTCAGTCTGGGGAACCTGGGCAGTGTTCTCTCTATTCTTTTTCCATCCATTTGCACCCGCGAATGTGCAGTTATGCACCACCAGCAAAAACACATACTGCCAGCTGTAGGCACACTGCTAATCATCTGGCTGGCATTTAAATCTCTCCAGGGTGGCGGCCCAAGTGCTCAACTTACAGGGAACACTGGTCCTGGGAGTTGCTGCAAAACTCCCAAACACTCAGGAATTCCCAGGATTGGGCCCTTGACATGTACCTCATTCACAGCCTTAACACAATGCAAATGTATGTTTTGGTTTTATTTCATTAGTATGTTTGTTTCAGTCTCATGCAGAAATCTTGTGATTAGATATCAAACTGGAACTTTGCACTGGTTTTCCACTGTTAGTGAAAATGGCTGAATTAGTATCACTTTAATACCACAGTGCTGGTATCTGAGAATCCATTAAAGTATATATATTGGTATATATTTTCACCTTTACATTGCAATTACAAAGACAGGAAAAGCCCAGGTTTACATCCTAAAACAAGAGAGAAATGCTGTAAAAGTCAGCATGAAGCTTCCATTTCTATAACTACACTACTCTTTCTTTTCCTTGCCATCTCTCAATATCAATCTCTTTCCACCTCCTGTTTTTTGTGGTTCAAAAATCTTTGTCGTGATTGATTTGATACAATAAAAGGTCTTAAATAGATTCAATTCATCCTTAAAAAAATTATTAATTATTCAACAAGCTCCAGAGTCTTAATACTTAAGAATCTAACCATTTAATTGATATTTGTTTCTGCAGCTGTGCAATCTCTCTCTTTCCCAGGAGAGCTGTTTTTGGTTGCTGCTCAAGGCTTCTAACAATCAAATGGATCAATTCCGTGGATACCTTATGGCAGTGTGTTAAGTAAGAATGATGTCTGAGGTGGAGGGGGTTATTTTCAGGAGACATAACGCTAACATTTTTTCTTTTAAACACTGGACATTTATTTAGTGTTTTTAGAATCCATACATTACAGGATAAATTCTAATTTATAACATCAGAATATAATAAGCAAATATATAATACAGTAAATTGCATTTTTACACATAAATACAAAATCTGAGGTAGGGCCTCAAGAGTAATGACTTATTAAATGAATAATGTACAGCATATAATATGCACTATATAAGATATATATATATATATATATATATATGATGCATCCTTTGTAACATAATAAATTTTTTCCATGTATAGCTAATGAAAAAGTACAACAACCTGATAAGGGTACATATCTTTATCCATAGGCAGCAGTACCCCTAGAGAATGCCTGTAAGTATATGACATTACGCAAGTAATTAAGAATTAACCTATTCAGTGATAGGTCCACAATAAAGTGCCAAAAAGACACGGATGCAGATCCTCTACTGATATAAACTGTCACAATTCTATTGGCTGCAATGGAACTATGACAGCCTGTACCAGCTGAGGATCTGCTCCACAAGATACACTACATACTAGAAGTTACAGACAATAACATTATACTGAACATTAATTATATTTCTAACAATGAAATACACCTATAAGGCAAATGGTTACCTGAAGATGTATTTAAAACATGATGGGCAAATCATAATAATGTAAGCCATAAGGTCCAGCCCAGCTCTCACATTTTAAATTAAACCCATCAAGAAAGTCTCTCTTTAGTTATACGCTGCCTGAAGGTGAAAAAGGCAGAAGCCATAAATACTATAAATGCTTTTCTCCCTCTGAGTCTGTGGCATGAGTCCCCTGGAATACTAAGCCTCAGCCATTTCACAAATACAGTATATTATTTACAGGAAGTTTATCTACAAGCTAAGAAACAAGCATCTCATAAACCCACCAGACCTAGTGGCAGCTTTTAAGAAACCCAGTTAAAATGCTTTCTAACCATGAGCATTGCATGCCAAAGCCATGCAGCCTGCAACTAAAAACATCAACAATCCACAACAGTCTTTCTTAAGTTCAGATTGCAAAACACAGAGATGCAAAACAAACAAAAATAAATGTCTGCATAAAAAAGCAACCATTAAAACACAGCTAGCAAGAGATCATTATAAGCCACATAACTGTGTATGTATTCAAATAAAGGACTGCTGTTAAAACAAGTGAATTGGAAATGGCAAGAGGAAATCACAATAAATGGGAAGTGATGATCTTCAGTGCTGTGGCACATCTATACAATCAATGGAGCAAAACCTAACAAAAGGATAACTTGACCCAAATGAAACATTAGTATATAAAGACATTCCAACTCTTTTTCAATTAAAGGTCATTTTGTTAAACCATTCTTTTGGTAACAATGTGCTGCTGTGAATAACAAACACAGATCTGTATATTGCTTGCATATTAAAAACACTAGGAAGACCCCTAAGAATTTGAAAATGGCAAAAGATTTGCATTAAGTATAATTTTAATGCATAGAATAGTGCAGCCCAGCTTGTCCAAAAATTTAATCTCATTTTTAAAAAACTGCCATAGAGAAAATCCTCTCCAGATTTGAATGGTTTTTTTTAATCATAAGTCTGATAGACCTGCTTGCAAATAGGTCAACTTTTTGAAAATATGGCTTCCCGCATCTTTAAAACACTTTCTGATATTTAATCAGTTAGGCTATGTCTACTCTACAGCCACGTGTCAGCAGAAGCTTCTGTCGAAGGGTATCTTCCAAAAAAATTTCTGCCAACAGATTGTGGCCAGACTACTACTAAGCAGATCGTAAGAGCAATCTCCTCTGTTGACAGAGAGCAGCCAGATTTCCCAGCCACTCTGTCAACAGAACGGCCAACCGAAGCACAGAGGACAAGGCTGCCCCATTTCCTGGAAGCCTTGTCTGTCAACATAAGACACCCCCAGAACATCTAGACTGGCTTTTTGTTGACAGATCTCTGTCCACAGAGGCTTTCTGCCTCATAGGGGAGTGACAGAATGCTGTCGACAGAAGTGCCGATTTACTGTCCACAGAATGCCTTGGGAATGCAGATGCTCTGCGGGTTTTGTCAACAAAATTTTAGTTTAGACATAGACTTACTCAATTACTTTCATGTTTAGAAAATGTTCAAAGTTTGTGCAAACTTTACTAGATAATGATAAAGTGCTTTCCCCAACTGTAATACTACTTCGCATTTGAAGGGACACTTTTAGGTAATTTAACCTCTACTTTTAGTTTTGATAAATAAAATTAAAAAATTACAGAAGTATTTCCACTTTTTTAGTTTAATTAAAAATTTGTTTCCCCTTTTTTAAAATTTAATATATCCCCTGCAGGTTTTGCAAGCCAAACAGTGGTGCATGAAAATCAGAAAATGAAAATGAGTAGTTTATTTTCAGTTTTTCGACTGAAAGCCTGATTCTATGCCATTGTTGTCAGTGGGAACAGGCCCAAAGCCAAAGATAAGTACCGAAAAAGTACAGCTACATGAATGATGGAAAATAAGTATATTTTTCATATTCTCCCCCTTTTAGTAATCTAAGTAATGGCATAGCAATATTTTATTTATATTTGATTTGTTATCAGTGTCCCTTCAAACAATTTATCTTTACACTTTAAAAACAGAAAATTAACTACTGATATTCTTACGCAGTGGTAGTTATCAGTATCAGTTTACAGAATTAGTTAATCTCAGTTCAAACAAACGTGTTCTCTGAAAAACAAGTAACTGAAAAGGTTTCACAACTATTAGGCAAACTCATCATTTTCCAGCAAACATGACAATATTTATAATATTTTTTTTAAAAAATCACAATATCAGAAGTTCATAAAAATTGGGTTGGACTCCAGAAAAAATCAAACTTGGGTTTTAGCCAGGAAGGTTGAAAAAAAAAAAGTCAAGAATTATTCATCTTCTTAAAAACACACCATTCCAGAGAGATGGTGGTGATTGTTGTTCCAACCTTTCTAGTTGGAAAGACAGACGATAATTCATTTCATGTGAGACAGTTTTCTTTTTCCCTCAGCCAAGGAGGCTTGGAGGGGCTAATTTTCACCTTGTATTTATGAAGTTTCATTATGCCAAAAACTGGGTAGCTCCTCAAACACTGCTCACACAGAGAAATAAATCTCCGAACAAGTTAGAATAGCAGCTCTATATTGAATCAGCTGGCAAAGCCAAATCAAGTTGGTACAGTTTTAAGGCAGAGATGCTTGTGAAATGGCCACCATCTTAATGATCTGTGTAATACAGGGACAAATAAAGATACCAAACTGAAAAAAGCGTAATACAGCTTCAGAGGAGCCAATGCTTCAAAATCTATTCCCACGTGATTTAATGACATATATTTGATTGTGCTTCATGTATACTGCCTGAAGATTGAATATCCCTAGCAGCATCAATATCTGGCAACACTATTTGCCCCATGAAAGAGAAAGTTCAGCAAAATGATTTTTTTAACATCTATATACAAAATAGATTATTTCTTTTGCAAATGTTACATTAAGGTCTAGTTGTTTTTGTTTTCTTCAACAGGATGAAAACATCACATCTACAGACACATTTAAACTGAATATTTACCTGAGACCCTGTAATAAGACCACAAACAAAAAAGGACATGATATAAACAGTCCCCCAAAAGAAAATTACATTTAGATTGACTAGTACAATAGTGGGGAAAAAAACCCAGGCTACACTAATCTAAACTCACGATATCTCTACATTGGTTGATAAGATATTTATAGGGACATAAAACATCACTAATACACACTACATGAACACTGACCACTCTTTAAAAATCTCATGTGTGTATATAATACAACATAAAGGTTGCAGTTTTACCAATTACTGAAGACATATTTTTCTCCCTCTTTACAGTGCAACTTTACAATAAATTTGGGTAATTTATATTCAGTTAATGAAAAGGTTCTCTTAAAAATCTATATTTTTACTCTGTCCACTAGGTAACAGAAATGTTTAAGACATATATTGGATTTCTCAGTAACTGAGATTATGCTACTGTAATGCAATTTTATAACTACAATCTACTAAAGCTACCCATTCTCTTAAGTATAACTTTATCTATCCAGTCTTATAACTTCTTTGTATTTGTTTTTAAAAGGTTGACAGCAAATAATTAAGGACAACTATGCACAGCTTAGATTATTATAAGAGGATATTGTCTTGAAGAGTATTTTTTTTTGTCTTGAAGTAGTTTACACACTCACTATAGAGAGAGACAGAAATAGGAGTTCAGCTCTTACCCCTTTGGCTGAAAGAGAAGAATATATATCTACAAGAAGTTTATAATAGAACAAATAAGGGATTCACAAAGTTGAACTACACAGCTTCTAATAACTGTTATCATGTGGAAAGTAGAGTACACCTACTACTGTAAGAATATAAAATTAGGCACAAATTATATGATGGCTTCTTTACGGGAGATTTTAAACAAAAGTGAAGACAGCAAAGAAAATGTTCGGAATACTTGGATGAAGTTAATACAACTGGGTTGTACTTATGTGTGCAGTTTGTCAATAAAGTGAAAGTTTAGATACCTGTCCTTAATGTAACTGAGGCATTTTAATGAAGAAGACATCAAATTATTAATGGAAATCCTTAAATTAATTAAAGTAGTGGTGCCCATCTGCATCATTATGGCACTACTTCAAACCAGCTTTCAGACTCAAATACAACTTTGGTCCTGATCTATAGAATATGCTTCACATGTGCTTTTATTTTTCTTCTCAGAAGTGTTGAATGGCTCATTGAGCCCTTCCTGTTTTGATGTCATGTGTCATATACCAGAGCATGGTGTTTAAAGGTTAACTCCTCTACTGAGTCAGAAAGCCTTCCAGTAAGTGTAAGTATAATCAACACTTATTTGATAGAAGGGTTGTTTGCACACTAAAGGCCACATTCTGCTATCAGTGTATACATTTGGAATGACTCCATCAGGGCCAGTGGTGCCACACTGGATTTACTTCAGTATTATGGAGGTCAGAATCTGGCCACATTATCCACTTTTTTCCCCAGACCTTCCCGATGGTCAAATTATCTGTTCAGTTGCATTGCTAATGAATTCTCAGTCCCATGCCAAAGGGTCTGTGCCTGCATGCAACAGAGCAGAACCATATCTAAATGGTTAAACAAAAATCATTCCCGTTGGACTGTGCAAGACCAGCAAGCCAACAACAACAAAAAAATAGTTAGTGGGGAGGGGGGACTGGAAGAGGGCCAGAGGGTTTGACCAATTGCACCACGTCATGTTGCTATTTCATAGAGAAAATAATAGATCTTGGGCACCACTAAAAACCAACAAAATAAGAACAGTACTTAAAGTGGCCGTCTAGTTCTTCACTACAGCATGCAACAACAAGTTCTACTTTCTAAGCAACCACATTCAGGAACTGTGAAAAAGAATGAAGGAGAAGGTGGGAAACTAATAAAAGAAAAATTAAAAAGAATACACATTATTGCATCAGTATAAGAATTACTAGCACTGAGTTCCTGATTCTAAATCTTTCACTGGCAGTTTAAGCCCAAGGGAGGAAGTTCCCAGTGGATCGATCATATTCTTGTAACGTTCACCACGGTGTTTAGCCAAAAACGGACCCCAGTCAGGCTGTGGAGAGCAGACCAGCTTGAGCCTCTGCACAGTGGAGGAGACAGAAAAAAAACTTCTTAAAATTATAGAGCAGAATTACAATTCAATGGAGAAAATTAGTTTAGTCTGAAACTACTGAAAATATCCTTCATGGGGATATTAAATGCTCTGCTGCTCAGTGCTTCTTTTGCAAAAGTTTGCAAGATTAGTAAATGATAAAATGCCCAGATTTTAATTATATACCCCCCACACACACGCACACGCGGGCACCCCGCATACAAAGGGAACTCATAACCACTGCCACAGATTGCTGAACTCACTCACTAAAGGACATGTGCTCAGTTACTTAGCCCAATCCTCTAAGCTGTGGGTAGCTGCTTCAAAATAATTGAATTTTGGTTTAGCATATTTCCCAAAAGTATACAAATGAATAAAAGTAATACATTGCTATGAGTGAGCAAAGCTTTTAATTAGCTGATGGCAAAAATATATCACTTCTATCTGTGGCAAAAAAAAAGGTAGTAGATTAACCAGGCAAAATTATCAACAATGAAAACCTTCCTAATCTTTCCAGTGAGCTCTTTATTGAAGGTATAATTTGGTTGGAGCATTCATATATATATGAAAAAAGAAAACATATTACTGAGGGTTTAGGAGGGAACAATTATATGTATATTACCAATTAAATTGTCTCAACTCTCTGTATCAGTTATTTTATTCCCTGCTTAATTACCAGTTTGCAACCTTTGCCTCCCAAATCACCAATAATAAATTTATTCTAAAGACTCAGTGTTTCAGGAAATACTGCACTGAAGTCGAAATAACTGCAGCTCAACTCAATGCTTATCCATAGCTCCCTATCAGCGTCATTAAATCGCCACAGTCATTCTAATTGATCACCCTACTTTACAATGGATATTCCCTCTTTTGCAGTAATTTTCTTACATATATCTACCTGCCTTTGTATTTCCGGTCCAGCTCATCAGCTTACCCTGGAAAGCTTATGCTCTAATAAATCTCTAAAATGCTACAAGACTCCTCATTGTTTCTATCGTCAGAGTAGTTAGCTTGGGAGATAAGTCTTAGCCATATCATTTTGAAAGGAGTAGAGGGGAGTAAGATGGGCAAGTGGAGTGGGGGGAGTTTGTGGAAGCTGTTATGGGAAGCAACCATGTAATGGCCAACCATATTAACCAGAGTCGCTAATAGGACATGTTGAACTTTTAGAGAGGGAGAGTCAGTAACCCCCTGAAATGCCAGAGGGAGAAATAACTCCCCTCCAAAAGTTAGTACATAAATAAATAACACAGAAGTCATAAGTCTGTGTGATGGGGAGGGCCAGGGTAGTTTCAATACAATGAAGCAGCAAAGAGGTTTGGAGAGGAAAGATAACGTTCATTTTCACCATATGTAGCTTGAACTACAAGCGGGACATTCAATGTGATATGCCCAGATGATACTTAGTGCTTGATGTCTTCTCAGGACTGATGCCTCTTGTTGCATGACTCTATCTAGTGCTAACCTGATGCCTTCTAGTGCCTGAAACTCTTCATGGCTCCCTAGTACCTATTGCCTTCTAGGTCCACATTCTGCTTCTGCAAGAGGCAGATTTGAGACCAACCAAAGAGCAGAAAGACCAATGAGTACGTCAGTCATCTGCAACGGAAGCTGTTTTAGGACTCAATCCTGTGAGAGTCTGAGCACCTTCAGTCCTCACAGGATCAAGCCTATAGTGATTTAGTAGCATTTTTTTTGAAGAATAGGGGGGAAGTGGGTGTGCATTTCAGTCTGCTGAGCACCTGCACTTTATACCATAATAAAAAAACAAGTTTTCTGAAAAACTGTCCACAATTCCAACAAAATAATCTTTTGTGACTATATTTTTAGGAGTCTGGGCTGTTCAAGAATTACCTCAATAAATCTGCCAGGGGCTAGGTGCATTTTTATCACAAACATAATAGGGATCCAAATAACAGAGCAAGCCAGCATCAGCCACCCCAGGACCATCGACCAGCCTGGATAGTGGTAAGCTCCATAAGTCAACGGCGCCCATTGGTAAAAACTGAAGCAAAGAATAAACTGAAAACAGAGAAAATATAATTTCATAAGCAACACACATATACACACTGTGCTTTACATACACACTTTCTGTAAACATGAGTATAATTACAGATGTACACAATGGCGAAAGAGAGAGAAGGGAGGGGTAGCTAACTATGTAATAATCAATAATGCCCCTGAAAGTTTAGGGCCACATTCTGATCTCAGTTTCACCAGTGTAAAACCCCATAACCGCATTTAAATCAATGGATTTTCTCTAGATTTACACCATCAGAATCAAAACTGGAATCCTCTCCCTAGGGTAACAGGCTTTATTACATGGTCTATTGGCAGTGTTTCCTAATATAATTATGTTAAGTTACTCCATTTCACTTACTGTATAAATAGTAATACATCTGCATACATTTGTACATAATTCAGTAACTTTTGTGAACTGCTTATATGTACAGTAATTACACACAGTAGATTTATAGCTACGTGGATGCACATGTAAAAATGATCAGTTTTATCTTCTGACACATGAAATAATTTAAACTCTAATCTTAAGACATTCAAATACATCAGATATGTGTATTACAGAAAACCACAGTAGAAAGAGATACTACTTTGTTTTCTGTGCTCTTTTCCTTCTGCATAATGATTGCATCATGATGGATCAATATAAATCATTTACCATTATAATCTCCAAACATAATATTTTGCCATTCTTTCAGCTTGGTCAAAACATGTGGGCATGAGAGGCCATAGGGAGGCTAAGATTCAGTTTCTGATCCTCGTCCTTGACTGCTGTCAATTCTTAAGCCTTTGTTTTGCCCAGCAGTAAACCAGAAGTTTTAGAATCACAGACAGGTTCTCCCATTCCAGTGCCAATGCTTAGTAGATGTAAAGAAAATACAACACAATGGCCAGATTCAAAAGAAAATGAAGTATGCTAGGGATTCAGATCCTAGGCTATCCAAACACACATATTTACTTCAGACTGATTCTGCTTTGAGCAGGAGGTTGGACTAGCTCACCTCCTGAGGGCTCTTCCAATCCTAATCTTCTATGATTCTTCTATAAATTCCCCTATTTTGACTCTAGCAAATGTAAAACTTTGCTTTACTGATTTTAAAATTCAGAGCCTGTGTGTAATGTTTTTCATCAAATGCAAATCTAAAATTACAGTAAAGAATAAAAGTGAATTAGTAATATTCTTCACATTTTTGGCATGGAGTTATAAAATTAAAATATATATTTTATATATTAATATTAAAAATTAAAATTTGTACATAATAATTCAGTTTCCACATCAAACTTGACAGCAGCAGAAAAATTGCCTCCCAAAATAACTTGTTTCATTAGTGATATCACAACCAAACAACTAGCATACAGTGCCACTTAGTGGCAGTGAGAAGCATTGCTTTCAACAAAGTAGCTAGTCTCTTGCTCCATTCTTAGAAAGAAAAAGGTGTATGCTAGTCTTTATGGCAGCTGTTCCCAAACTTTTTCTGGTCCTGGAACACTTGGATGTCACAGTGCTCTCTGTGGAACACTTCATCTTTTTTCCATCATACTAACTATGAGGGATTAAGCCGGCGCTGTGCGGGCCCAGGAGGTTTCAGCTGGGGCTGCGGGGAGCTGGGAGGTTTCAGCTGGGGTGATGGGGGTAGGGCAGGAGCTGAGCTGAGGTGGGGGCAGTTGAGCTGCAGCCACATAGGGCTGAGTAGGGTTTTGAGTTGGGGCTGGGGTGGGGAGGGTGTTGAGCCACGGTCACGCAGGGCCGGGGGGCTTGAGCCACGGTTGCTCAGGGCCAGGGGGTTTGAGACACAGCCATGTGGGGCGGGGGGGGGTTGACCTGGAGGATGGGAGTTGAGCCGCGGCCACACAGGGCTGAGGGGTTTGAGCTGGGGCTGATGGGTTGAGCTGCAGCTGCACAGGGCCTGGAGGGTGTTGAGCTGGGGCTGTGGGGGGTTGATCTGCAGCCGCACAGGGTGGGGGGATTTGAGCCAGGCTGGTGGGGGTTGAGCTGCAGCTATGCAGGGCAAGGGTGCTTGAGCTGCAGCCACATGGGGCCGGGAGGTTTCATCTGGGGCAGCATGGGGCCAGGAGGTTTGAGCCATGGGTAGGTTGGGGCTGGGGGGCGGGCGGGGTTGAGCCACAGTTTACTGTACATCTAAGCCAACAGTGAGCAAAACTGTACAACTGAGCAAACCGTATCCCAAAATTTATTTTGTCACTGGCAGAACACTTTGCAATAGCTCATGGAACACCAGT
Source organism: Carettochelys insculpta (assembly GCF_033958435.1). NCBI lineage: Eukaryota > Metazoa > Chordata > Testudines > Carettochelyidae > Carettochelys > Carettochelys insculpta. The sequence continues at coordinate 100,363,952 of NC_134142.1, forward strand.
GTTCCATGGGAACATAGTGTGGAAACTGCTGCTTTATGGTGTTTGTGCAACTGAAAATCAGCATACAGAAGAGCAAACTGTTCACTAGAAATGAGTTTGTTTGGCACACTGACATAGCTTCCAGTAGAACAGAGCATTTGTTATTCGTCTTGCTAAGTGCCAAAAGAAACCGTTCCTAAGGCTATGTAAGAAATATTTATGACACCACTATCACTCATGGAGAAAAATATGTGTACTCCCACTCCCACCATAGCAGCAGCACTGGATCATATACTGAGACCTCAATTAAGTAATTCACATAACAGAGTGCTCAACTTAAACCGCATGCCTAAGTCCATCCCTATTCCGCATAGCTTGGATGTGTGCCTATGGAGGCATTTTAAAAATTAAAATAAATAAAGCACATACATCACTTTTACACCTTCCATATTTATTCCTGTGGATACTGTGCATGTGTTTATGTGCTTTGCTCAATCCGGATTTACAGGATAAACTCTTGAGTCCTAAAACGCACCTCCAATTCCTCTAGAAAGAAGTTCATTTGTATTTTGCATGTGAGGACATACAGTCTTAAAAGAGGAGCCGCATCAGTCTGTACCTTCACAAATAAGCACTACTGTGGCACCTTCAGGACTAACAAACGTATTAGGTCATAAGCTTTCATGGGTAACCTGAGGAAGTGGATCTTGCCCGCAAAAGCTCATGACCTAATATGTTTGTTAGTCTTTAAGGTACTACAGGACTGCTTGCAATTATCATATCGTTATCCCGTGTGTGTATATAGGCATATGTTTATGTGTATATGTATGTGTGTGTACACAAGCACACACAGCATTGGTAGATATATGCTTTTGAGCTAGAATTATTGTCTTTGGAAATCAGCAGGTTTGTTCATAAAACAAAATAAAACAAAAAAATCTAAGAAAACCGCACACATGCAGAAAATTCTTTGCCTTACAGTTAAAATAGTCGGAGTCACAAATGCCCAACAGACTCTCCAGAATTTACTTGGCTGGAATCCAATCATCATCTCTATGTCTTCACAGAATCTTTGCAAGCCTGTAAATAAATGCAAACCCAGTTAGAGATGGGGATACTAGCTGCAAAACAACTACAGTGATCTCCCTTGTGCCTAATTATGTTAACAAACTCTGACCTGCCAGTTCAAAATTTCAACAGATGTTCTAACCATACATTATAATTGGAGAACACTGTATAGAACACAATTCTAGGAAGTTATTTATTCCCTAAAAATTACAACAAATTGAAATTGTACACACCAATTCATTATATAGTATTTTTCAAAAAAAATCATTTTAATGTAATGACACAAAATCTGTTTTGTTGGCTAGCTACTGGTCTGTGATGTTGTGTGAAATTTCTATATTTATTTGTCCTTTTTTCTCCCTTTGAGGATAACCTTTGTCAACAGAATCACCCACCACCTAGCACATGTAAAAAGTAGTAAGTTTAACATACATCATGGTCTCAAACACACTGTATACCACTGGCCTGGTTCAGATCTAATTTTGCTTATATAAAGATTAAAAACCAAAATTGTGACTCTTGCAAGCAAAGATTTTTGTTCTAACCTTTCACGCAAACATTGTGCATTAAAAAAGGTTGTTCAAAGTTGGGCCACTAAGTATGAAAATATAAAAGAGAAATGTATAAACATCTGACTGAAACCAGGAACTGTTCCTCTGTGGGCACAACTGAGTGAATGAATGATTGATGTTTTCCTCTGATTTCAGCTTTGACTTTTTGCCAGTTTTGCATTTTTTAATTGTATCTGACTTGGGATTTCTGTAAGAGGGTTAAATGAGGTCAATGGGTTGCCCTTTTACCTCCTGACTTTTGAAATACTAACACTGACCCACTAATTGTCTGACTAATGTGGTATTAACCCATGACATTTTAGTGTGATTTGTTTAGACTGGAAACCTTCATCATTCACATGTTTCTTCCACAGAAGTCGGGTTTGAGAACTAAGAAATGCTAGGGAAGATACCAGCGATAGTTTTGTGATGCACCTAGCAGTCCACAGAACAAACCATATAGTCCTCCCATAACTAGCACTGAAACACGTATTCTATTCGCTTTTGCAGGCCAGTGGTTCCACAATCTTTAAAGATCAGGGATGGATACCAGCCAGTCAATGTAAAGGTTGACCAAAATCTCCATAAATCTATATTCGCACACTGGTGTTAATATATTGTGCTTAATGTAAGTAGTATTGATTTCCACTGTGGAAATCAAGATCAGAATCAGGCTGACTTTCAAGACATAGGGCATATCCTCAGCTAGTGTAAATTGTCATTACTCCATTGATTTGAAGTCAATGACAATCTGAGGGGGGCTTTGATAGCAGCCTTCAACTTCCTGAAGTGGGGGATGGAGAAAAGCTGTTCTCAGTAGTGACAGATGGCAGAACAAGGAGCAGTGGTCTCAAGTTACAGAGGATGAGGTGTAATTTGGATATTAGGAAAAACTACTTCACCAGGAGAGTGGTGAAGCACTAGAATGCGTTACCTAGAGAGGTGGTGGAATCTCCATTGCTAGAGCTTTTTAAGTCCCGGCTTGACAAAGTGCTGGCTGGGATGATTTAGTTAGGGTTAATCCTGCTTTAGACAGGGGACCGGACTCAATGACCTCCTCAGGTCCCTTCCAGCCCTAGGATTATATGATCTGCAGGCTAAGGCAGTCAGCTCTCCTCCTTTGTTACACCAATTTTCTATGCATGGTAAAGTGTCTTCTGTCTAATTTGCATTGTGCTAAAACCTTAACTAGGATAAATTGGTGTAACTGCCTTTTCCAGGTTTTCACTTGGGGTGCTACTCCAGTTTACACCAGCTGAGGATCCGGCACTCTGTGACCTGTCACCACTGTTCATCACACCTGTTTACCACTGATTACCTGTGCTCAGTAACAAATATTTTCTAATGGACCCCCACATCTTATTAAAATGTTGCTGCATTTATTAATTATTTATCCAGAAAGAACAACAAAAATGCTGCAAAATAGAACTAAATATGCCACTTTTTGTCCTACTGTGGAAGTGATGGAAAGTGAAAAGTTTTGAGCCTAAGGCTGAGTTCTCTGATCTTATACAGATTTTGCATTTAGATTATTTCACTTGGAATAATAAAGGGCCTCTTCCATTCAAATTACATAAACCTATCATTCCTGCTTACTTGTCCTTCTACAGCAGTTAATAAAATTTGCATGATGAGTAGAGGTGGATGGAGTCTAAAATGTTAAAGGAAAGAGAAAGGAGTAAGATTACAAGAAAAAGCATCATTGACTGGTCTCTCCTTTTGCCCTTATATAACCAGCCATGTGGATGTGTTGAATGAATGGGTAGATGATGCCCATACTTCAACAGGCCTAAGCCAATTTCTTCTGACATCAGTGGAAGACGTTTTTATTGACATCTGCTGGAGTTCACTCAAGAAGTCCCCTTCTTAGAGGCATATGCAAATGAATAATCTAGCTGTTAAGTTTTTGACAGTCCATATTTGTTGTACAGCGCCATCTGATTTTCCCTGCAAAAATAGGTACTCGGCCAGAGGTCACTGGGAAGTTCCTCACAAAGCAATGCAGAGGAGTATAATCACTGCTGGACACAGACAGAGGTGGCAGAAGTACGTGCACAGAGTGTGGTGACTTGATGAAAAAATACCACAGGACACCATGACTTATGTCATGACACCATGCACCAGAATCCCCATCCACTGCTTTCAGGAGGCAGAAGTGTGAGGGTGGAAACATCTGTTACCTGAGGTTCTCACATACATTATAGTAACATTGGTGTTTTCTCTTACTACTTCTTTTGGTACAAGTGTAATGCCAACAGACCCAGGTCACTGGCACCAGGGATAGAACCTACAAGCATAGGGTCTAAAGCCCTGCACTCTACCACATGAGCTAAAGGCCAGCTGGCTCTTAGCCAAGGCTGTACAGCAGAGACTTCACTCACCCCAGATGAGGGCTCAGTGCCTCTGGGTACTATATAAGCATTAAATCTGAAAAGAGAAAATCCCACTCATGGTAACATAGAAGGTGGTGGAATGAAGCAGAGGGAAAATGGTGTTGAAGAAAAGATCTCTTTAGAGGAGAAACACAAATTTACAAAAGAATGAAAGTACAGAAAGTTAGTTTAGGGGAAATTATACAATGAAAGCTAGAAAAATGAGCTCTTTCCTTCCCATAGCTCCCTTTATCACTTCTGGGCTACATTTACACGTGCACGCTACATCGAAATAGCTTATTTCGATGTAGCGACATCGAAATAGGCTATTTCGATGAATAACGTCTACACGTCCTCCAGGGCTGGCAACGTCGACGTTGGGCAGCACCACATCGAAATAGGCGCTGCGAGGGAACGTCTACACGCCAAAGTAGCACACATCGAAATAAGGGTGCCAGGAACAGCTGCAGACAGGGTCACAGGGCGGACTCAACAGCAAGCCGCTCCCTTAAAGGGCCCCTCCCAGACACAGTTGCACTAAACAACACAAGATCCACAGAGCTGACAACTGGTTGCAGACCCTGTGCATGCAGCATGGATCCCCAGCTGCCTCAGCAGCAGCCAGAAGCCCTGGGCTAAGGGCTGCTGCACACGATGACCATAGAGCCCCGCAGGGGCTGGAGAGAGAGCGTCTCTCAACCCCTCAGCTGATGGCTGCCATGGCGGACCCCGCTATTTCAATGTTGCGGGATGCAGATCGTCTACACGAGCCCTACTTCGATGTTCAACTTCAAAGTAGGGCGCTATTCCCATCCCCTCATGGGGTTAGCAACTTCGATGTCTCGCCACCTAACGTCGATTTCAACTTCGAAATAGCGCCCAACACGTGTAGCCGTGACGGGCGCTATTTCGAAGTTGATGCCGCTACTTCGAAGTAGCGTGCACGTGTAGACGCAGCCCTGTTCTTCATTTCACTTTAAAACACATATAGTTTTGTACAGTTAAAAGCAATTTTTAGTTCACCATTTCAGTGTGACCTGTCCAGTACTTCTCTTACAATACTGCAGAACCCCAAAGTAGGTATATAATCTTGCTTCCATAGTAATCAGCAAAGCTTTTCACTTGCTTACACTTTGCTGAATGGGGGCCTTACATGGGAGCTGTACTTATGCGGCAGTGTATTTGGCTCTCATTGTTTTCTATTAATAGCTTGGTGCCAGTCTAGTAGAGCTGAATGAGGCATTTGCTGCAAGCTATTCAGACATTCGTTTTAACTCCTTTCTCTTTTCAGAAGGGTCTGTGACCCCAGCCTTAACAAATGTATTTGAAGCCCTCCCATAAATCTTACTTCAGCTTCTTGATTGCTCATACACAGGCTGCTGCAAATATTGCTTTGAGTATTTGATACTGGCAATTCAGAAGTCAAACAGTGCACTCGACACAGGTCACAATGTTTCTCTTTCTTGATTGGATGATTATATATATTACTGTCAAGTTTCCCATAAAAAGGAGGAAAGATATTTTAAGGAACTAGGCACTGGACTGGGACTCAGGAGACAAGGAACTAATACTCAGCTGAACCACACACTTTTTTGTGTGTCCTTAGGCAAGTCACAGCCTACTCCAGGCCACAGATCCCTATCCCTAAAATGTGGCTATTTCCTTACACATCGGAGTGTTGTAAGGATAAAGTTCATTAATGGGCATGAGATGCTCATACGCTGTGATGAGGAAGGCCATGTAAATATCTAGATGCAGCTAGAAATGTTCACAATTACAAATAAAAATTTACTTTCTACAAATATGCTGAGGCTGTTGTGTTGATGAACATTTTCAACAATACATTTCTTTGCCAGGCTCTCCCCAAGAAAAAAAATCAAAGAGTACCAAAAGAATTCATTTAAAATTTCTAGCACATCATTTTTTGCAGTATTTCATCCAGCTCTGGCATTTTTATATTTGGCTGCATACTCCAAAATACACTGATGGAGATTATGCAGATGATTCAATTAGAGAGTGAGGCCCTAAACTGCTCTTTACAAATCATGCATCCATCATCTAAACAATTGGAAAATGTCTGTGCAGGGCATGTGGATTACAAAGGTTTGATTGGATTATATAACATAAGTACTAATGAAGAACAAGTGATTGCAAGGAAGCAACCAAGCATAGCTTTCTTTCTCTAATTTAAAAAAGTGAGAGAGTTCAGCCAGCAGAACATATAACAAGAGCTGAAGACAGATTTATTTCACCTTGAAAAGCTCCTGCCTGGTGCAATGCCAACGTGTTTCGTACGAAGAGTACGAGTACGTGGAGAAAAGTATCACTGGAGTGTAAAACAGGCAATTATTTGAGTTCAAAAATACATCATTTTAAAACATTATTTGAATAAATATGCAAATAAAGATTAGTTCCTGCCAACGCAACTCATGGACAAAACACCTACTCCTGTATGGAGTCCTTACAAAACCAAGCTTACTGAAGTTAAGGAAACAGCTGAGAGAGTAAATGTGTAGATGTATAGATGACAGAGAACTAGGATTTTAAATAAGGTTGGGATAGTAGTATGAGCAATAAGCCTAAACATATGACCAAAAAGACTAAGATCATGAGAAAAAAGAATTGTTGTAGCAATCCTTCAAAATACCAGTGTGATCTCATTTAAGGTTTGAACTAAAATAAGAGAAATAAAACATGATTGAGTACCAGGTGCTACACAATTGGCTACATAAAAATCTCTTTTTTCTGGAGTCCCCTTATTCCCGAAAATTTTTGGGAAGAAGGGCCTCCGGAAGGAGGACTTCCTTCTGGAAGCCTGACCCCCACCCCCGGGGCCATACTTCTACATCTGCACCTCATTGGCATCTTTCACTCCCTGTATTAGCATGCCACTTCTGAAGGAAGTGGACTGTGTGAAAACAGGCTTCATGTGTCCCGGCCACCCACACTGCTAGCAAACCTCACCGCTAGCATACCTCTGTTACCGGGAGGAATTCTCCTCAGATCTTCCTTTTCAGTTGTCCTGGGAGTGGCCAGATTACCACTTCCCTGCCTTTCTTCCTGAATTCAGTCCCTGAAATCTCTGTAATCTTTTCCTGGGAAAGTCTGTGTCCACGAGCTCTTCTCCAAGCTCTCTGCTTTCTCCAAGGGTTGTCAGCTGTTACTTCTGAACCCAAACGCGTGCACTGTGAGAGCAGCGCTGAGGAAAGTGTTCCAATATCATGCCTTATTTCCTCCTGCCCTTCAGCTGTGTGGCCTTAGCTGATATGTCACTCAGTCTGATCACTTTTGCATTAAGATATTAGGGCACACACCTACAGTACATCTGGTGACCTAAAATTTCTGAGGTGTTTTTCAGCCATAGACATCTGGTCTGGAAGGCTATTTTTATGATATGATAGCCCTAGACCTCTTCCTCACTCAGGGCCATATTAGCTTGCCTCGGGTTCCCCAAGCCATTTGGATGCCACACAGATTGCCCAAAGTCCCTTATCCCATCAAGTTTTCATCATTATACTCTCAAAACTTAGTAAAAGCATGCTGAGGCATTCTGCTGGGCCCATCTTACACAGGTTTACCACAGGTCCAACAGCTGTTCCCTGCCACAGGACCCTTGCTCCTCACACCAACTTTCCCTGTGTGGTCCTCTGTCACCATCAATGGGGACATCATAATCCTAGACATGTGTAAGGGTGTGGCTCTGCTCCTGTCTTCCTCCATGCAAAAATTGCACCAACTTCATTAGCTGTTCACTCTGGCTACGTCTACACGCGAAGCCTACATCGAAATAGACTATTTCGATGAGTAATGTCTACACGTCCTCCAGGGCTGGCAACGTCGATGTTCAACTTCGACGTTGCGCAGCACCACATTGAAATAGGCGCTGCGAGGGAACGTCTACATGCCAAAGTAGCACACATCGAAATAAGGGTGCCAGGCACAGCTGCAGACAGGGTCACAGGGCGGACTCAACAGCAAGCCGCTCCCTTAAAGGGCCCCTCCCAGACACAGTTGCACTAAACAACACAAGATGCACAGAGCTGACAACTGGTTGCAGACCCTGTGCCTGCAGCATGGATCCCCAGCTGCCGCAGCAGCAGCCAGAAGCCCTGGGCTAAGGGCTGCTGCCCATGGTGACCATAGAGCCCCGCAGGGGCTGGAGAGAGAGCGTCTCTCAACCCCTCAGCTGATGGTCGCCATGGCGGACCCCGCTATTTCGAAGTTGCGGGACACGCAACGACTACACGGTCCCTACTTCGACTTTGAACGTCGAAGTAGGGTGCTATTCCCATCCCCTCATGGGGTTAGCGACTTCGACGTCTCGCCGCCTAATGTCGAAGTTAACTTCGAAATAGCGCCTGGCGCGTGTAGCCGTGACGGGCGCTATTTCGAAGTTAGTGCCGCTACTTCGAAGTAGACACGGCTTCTGTGACCTTCTATCTCAACTTCTCTCCACTAGTGCTACTACAGTACCACCACGACAGTCTATTTACATCACCTACAGTGATTTGCCTCTCTCAGGCCTTGGGGTCTGCATGTGACTGAGCTCAGTTAGCTCTGTTCCCCACTTGTCCCTCCAGTGACATTTCCTTCCTTTGATTTGACTCTCTATCAGACTTAGGCTGATGGCCAAATTGAATCTTTATCCCACCTAGTTGACAGCCTGATTATTTAATCCCCCCAAACAGCTACCTCTGGGGAATTAATTAGCATCTAAAATGCTCACGTGTTCATTCCTTGCACTATGTCACAGTACCCCACATCTGTTGGCCCATTGCCTTCTTCAGACATCGACATCAGCCTTGCTCCTGCAATCTGAGAGCCAACTTAGGGAGGTGTGAGAGCACACAAAGGCCCCTTCATGGAACCAGATTCAAGACTGGAGCCATGAACAAGAGGTGAGGAAAATGCTAAAAACCATGCAAACCCAACATTTTTATTAGCCTAGCGGGTGCCATGTATGCTGCTCCCAGTAACATTCTGAGAAGTTTAAAGTTTTAGGAGCTTAAAGTTGGGCATCCCAAAATTAAAGATCTCGATTGAAAGTGTCAGCCTAAGTGTCTTGCCCATGGGTCATAGTGGAGCCTTAGAGCTAAACAAGCCTTTGCCTCCCACCCACTACTGCTAGCACTGGCACAGTGACCATGGGAGCACTAGTGTAGACAAGGCATCAGCCCCCTTTCCCCACCCCCCAGAAATTTTACCACAGTATTGTTGCAGACCTGCTATGATGAAGTATACCCAATAACTAGCTAAGCCCAGAGCCACCTGTAACCCAGCTTGGGCCAGCACTCCACCTCTGTTGTTACAACTGCTAAAACTTGTGCTAGGCATAAGCAGACTCAGCAATTGCTTAGGGCCCTGAGCAAGCTCAAGGCAGGCCCTTATTTACTTTATCAAAATGTGTTGTGTGCAGGGGACCCAATAATATTCCTACTTAGAGCCCCCAATGGCTAGCATCACCTCTGACAGCTGCTGCAGCTATACTACTATTAAAAATGGTGGAAAACTGTTCAGAAAAAAACAGCCAGACACTGCCAGGAAGTCTGTAATAGAGCCAGCAATAACACCCCAATCCTGACCCTCAGTGCTGTGTTTTGCCCACACAGTCCTTTCATAGCCCATGAGGCTGCTGCTTTACTAGAATTTGTTCTGTCTGTTAGATTCCTTTTATGCGTTTCCATTAAAATAAAATTCCTCACAAAGTGGCAATACAAATCTTATAAACAGGCCTCACCACCGTGAGCTTCTCAAGAGAAATCATGCAGGAATTCAATTCATCTTCAATAAGTCCAAGAGAGGAATGGAAAGTAATTTTCATGCTTTCTTTTAACACCGGGCAATGTGCCATCACTCCACTTCATAAACAACATCTGGCCCTGTGTTTTGGGCTGTCCTAGCACCTATTGCCAATGGGCTCAGTCAGATAAAGTGTTCGGCTTTAACTCCACATTCCACTATTTGCACTGTTGTTCACTACTGGAGAAAGTTAAAGGTAAAAGCTGTTCACCTCTTCTGCCTCAAATGTCAAATTTGCAAATCATAACAATCTCTTTATAATGCTCACTCTCTTTGACCCAGAGTTATTTAGGACTCAGCTCTTCCCATGGACCTCAGACGGATGCATCAGTGGTTTCTATTGAGCTGATTTCAGTGGGAACTGCTCATGAGAGGCACAGGACGAAAACTTCTCTAAAATATTTGGCCCCTTTCAAAACTGGGAGCTAAGTATGGTGAAGAGAGAAAAGCAGATATGCTGTAACACGTCTGAAGAAGAGTGCAGGGTATGGTGTGAGTGAAAATGTTTAATAGTTTGCACACCTAGTACATTGATATTTTATCTGAGAACAGCATATGCTTTACAAATGTTAGCTCAGTCTTACCACATCCCAAAGAGACAGGTAAGAATTACCTTTGTCTTCCCTCACGTAAAGTGAGGCAGTTTGTTTAGGAGCTAATAGCAGAAACCAGGCTTCCCTCTGCCACCACTGCCATCACCCATCTCTCCCTTCCCCAGCCTCCTTCATCCCAAATATGTTCTTTCAATTTTCTCAGGAACCCTTGCCAAGCTTCACATCTGAGTACCTTTGGGATGTTTTTCAGATGCCAAGCCAGTAACACTTGCCAATATTATCTGAAGACTAACAAATGTATTAGGGAATGAGCTATCATGGGTAAGACCCTCTTTCTCAGATACCTCGCCCATGAAAGCTCATTACCTAATAAATAAATTTGTTAGCCTTTAAGGTGCAACAGGGCTGCTTGGTTTTTGTGAAGCCACAGACTACCATAGCTACACCTCTGACTACCCTCTGATTGGGAGTCATCTTGAACTAAAATATATAAATGTTGTGGCCACAGAAGCAAAGAGCTTTTTGATCAAACAAAAGCCAAGGAGTCTTAAGCCGTCCTTTAACATTATGCAACTGGGAAACATTTTCCATTCATAAGGCTGACTTCTGCCCTCACTCTACGCAAACTCACTCAACCCAGGTCCAGGAATCCAGAGCAGTGATGGACAACCTGCAGTCTGAGGGCTTGAGGTTCTATGTGTGACCCATAAGACATTTTGTTGATCATTTCCCATGCACAGAGTTTGCCAGATTCTACTGGGTTTCATCTACATTATTTGTTTCCTACCCAAATGTGACATGCCCTTAAAGTAAGGGCATGAGAAGTGAGGTTCTTGTTGATTGCACACAACACTGTGAGATCCATGTGATCCCTCTGCATCCAATCAGCACACCCCAAAAATTCTAGGTACACAAGCATGACTAGCAAAACTACCCTATCTGGGAGATCATCTTGCTTATGACAATCTTGCGGCCCACTAAGATGGAGGCTCATTCATGCAGCCCACGCATGAGCCTAGATTGTCCCTCAGTGACCTAGAGAATTCAGCTCTGCACATTTTAATGAGGTAATAAGATTTATATAAATCAGAGCACAGACTGATGGCAAAGGTTAACTTTAATCACTGCCATGCTCATCCCTCAACTACACGACCACCAGTTTAACTACCACACTTTTGTAGAAGATAATATGGCAAAACTGTCTCAATAGCCCGAGTTATATCACTTCTGCTCCAGTCTCTCCTTTTTACATTCTTTACGTAACTTTCATTCCTCAGCAAGAAGTGGTGAGTCTACAATAACCACAAGGTTAATGTGCTTTGAAATGAGATCAGCATTGAACAATTTGTTTACAGATGGACCTACGTACTCATGCACATCACATTGCAGGAGAAGGGCCAAAGACAAAAACTGTGTGTGCCCCAGAGTTTCACTTCCCTAGAAAATTAGAGGATTACCTACTCCAAACTGATACAGTTCATTCTTGTGTGCAATGATTGTAGAACTGTCCTTCTTGTCATGACCCTGCAAGTCATGTTCTAACTCAACCTAATTTGCTAATGAAGACACGCCTCTAAGTGTCTCCAGGAGAATGTTAAAGATCAAAGGAAGGGATCATCTTTTGAGAAGGGAGAGCTTCATATTGCCCATAGCCATTGTCCAATAGTGCCTCTTTCCAAGCGTGGCTCTCCTGACAGGGCCAATCCTAAACATTTTTTAGGGTCCAGATCCTCAGCTAATACAAACAGATGTAGCTGAGAGCACTACACTGATTTACACCAGCTGGAGATCTTACTCACTGTTTAATTTTTGACATATTTTAAACATCATCTCATCCATCGTCATAAAAATAATCATAATTAACCACTTGCTGAAATGGCCAGCACACTGCTGGGGTTAGAAAAATTATTATCACCAGAATATATAATTTTTGAGGACTGCTCTGGTAAGGAAGTATTACTGAATTCATAATTTAAAAGGTTTCTGAAGCCCTTTGCATTTATAGTTTGTTAATATAGCATTGCACTGCTGAGGAGATTGACAGCTAAAGTTTCATGCTCTGCCACTTCCTTTATTTCTTATTTTGTCATGTACTGTAAACATCCCTTTCATCAGACACATCTCCAATAACAACACCGATTTCTTACCATAGACATATGAAACCCCAACAAGCTCAAAGATGGCAATGATGACAAGAGAGTAAGAAGCTGCATAAGTGTCCACAAGCTGTAACATATATAGTCCACCCTAAAGTTAAAAACAAAGGCAGTTACAATACATAGCCTATGTGTCCCATAAATATCTTTCTTTAAAATTTACTATTCTCACCCCCTGCATAGCATAAAGTGTGGACCAATGAAATATAGGTATTTTTACCTCTAATTTGCTGGTTTCAATCCATCTCAAGGTCAGTAATGCCAGAAGTTCACAACTTTTCAGTAGCTTATATGAAATGAGTGGGGGTGTTTTCAGTTCAGTACCCAGCAGACAAGGATCTATATTGCAAAATATCACCACTGGCAAACCCCACCCCCTTTTTGGCAATCACACGCACTAACATTTATGAAGATCAAGTTCGGGCTGAGGCATATTGGGGTGTCAGGATAAGGAAGCTCCCCCAAGGGTTGTCCATTCTTTGCTACTCCTGTCTCCACTGCTACCTTACAACCGCTTAGTCCAGCAGGAAATTCATTTTATTGTACGATATTCATTTCCATGTTATACACATGGAGAATATCTATGAGCTACTACAGAAGCCCAGCATGTACTGCGTGTATGCTATATACACTACAAAATGGAGATTTCATTCCAAAATCTGGTGTTTTCAGCTATGTCTACACTATAGATTTCTGCCAGCGTAACATGCCATTTTAAAAAGATGTGTTAACCCTGAGTAACATAGCTCCACCTAGAGTAGATTCAGCTATACCAGCAAAACTATGTTTTTACCAATAAAGCTTGATTCATTTGTGGGGGTTGGGGGTTTTTTTTGTTTTGTTTTTCTATACCAGTGCTTTGTAGATGTAGCTGTGTCCACATTAGGAGCACTTTGCTGGCATAGTATACTAGTATCTTATACTGGTAAAGTGCTCCCAGAGTAGACATGGCCTTAAAACCCATGTGTCCCAGTTTACAGGGTATAGAAGGAGCCATAATCTCTGAAAAGAATCTTAAAACAAATGAACAGTTCTTAAATCCAATATCTTTAGCTGTTCCAGAGTCAGAAGTGCTGGGCTCCACTGAGAAACTGGGATAATGGTTATCAAAGAACAAGTCATGGAGGTGCTCAAAAATAATATTTTACCTGAGTAATCATAGGGAATCCCATGATGAAAAAGGAAACGCAGCAAACGAGAGTGAACAGTGGTTTGTGGGTACGCAAGTACTTGGGAAACTCATCTGAAACAGAGGTCACTATCGTCTCAATAGTGGCAAACTGGGATCACAAAACAACAAAAACAAAGGCCATTATTATTATTAATGTTTTATGCAAAATATATTCTGATCGAGAAATAGACGACTGTTAAATTTATTGTGTACACATGATTGTATTCAGCACCTACCATTTTACACGCTGTGTATGAAACGTCAAAACTTCCCTATGAATTAAGTTTTGTTGTCTTGATTTTATTTCTCTCTTATCAAAGAGGTTTAGGAACAGTAGCAATTGATGGGGCAAGAGGAAAGGTTAAAAAAGCTGTTTACCATAGTGTCCAATCCAAGAGTTAGAAGCATCAAAAAGAATATTATTGCCCAGAATGGAGAGAGAGGAAGCCTGGTTAAGGCTTCAGGATAAACCACAAAAGCAATGCCAGGACCTAAAAATGACAAGAAAAAAAAATAAAGGAAATGGTTTTAGTATCATGAGCCATATAAAGATTATTTTTAGAAAGGAACTCATCAGAGAACTAAAAAGACCTAAATTTCAAGAAACAATACAATGCTTAGTTGTTTGTTTGCAGTTAATTCCCAGACTCTGCCTTCCTTAGTCCATGGAGTGAAGTCCTAGCTGTTACATGTTATTGTAGCAGGATTTGTCTCTGATTGGCTACTACTTTCATGTCCTTTTCTTAGATATTGGATTTCGGCATATGTTACATATAATAATCTTCATGTTGCAGGATGTTTAACCTAGATATTACAGCACTTCGGACAAAGCTAGTTTCACATCAGACAAATAGACCAACCAGGGAAATTCAGTTTCAACTTTATTTCATAATATGGAATCAATTTCTCACCATCGTTCTTTAGCAACAGAAGTCTGAACCTTGGAGCAGAATTAACAAGCATCCATATGTTAATTCCATATAGATCACTAGGAAGAAAGTGTCCACAGGTATGGCTGTATGCAGCTCCCATTGGCCAGAAACAGTGAACCACAGCCAATGGGAGCTGCAGGTGGCCATACCTGTAGATACAAGGTAAACAATCAGGCAGCATGCCAGTGGCTTACCCTGATGAGCAGTGTGTGACTGACTGGCCACAGGCTGCCTACCATTGCCTGCAAGGGTAAGGGTTCTGTTACACAAGTGCTCTGTCTTTACATAGATAAACAGTTAAGGGAAAAGGTGCCAGCAGATGTTGCGCAGCAATACTTAGATTAGGACCATTAAAATTGTGTGTTGCAAATGGCTTCCTCTGGCTGCTTGTTTGTTGCTTAAATTCCACATAAGGAAATGAGTAATTATGTCAAGATCCCTATTGGTGTAAATTCAGCAGTTTCTTGAAGTATGAAAGGATAATATGCAAATGATTTCAACTAAGAAACAACCATCATAGGAAACACTTAGAGCAGCAAACAGTAATTCATTTTTTTCCATCAGGATCCAGGGTCTTTTCTCCCGGGCAAGTGAATGAAAGACAAGGCCCCAATACATTTCCCTTGGTGAGTTAAGGTCCCATGCCTTTGCTTTCTATCAGGCCACCTTGCATTTTAAACACACTTCAGTTCAACTAAAGGACTCTCTTTGAGTTCTCATCAGATAAGTTTCCCTGTTGTGCTGTGGAAGCTGGGTGTATTTGCTCTGAATTAATGAACCATCAAAAGCTGCTCAAAAACAATAATCAGCAACTATTGAGACTAAACTATGCAACTTTGCTCTCTAATAAAGCAGATGGGAAAGCATGTTCCCTAGGATGGAGCTATATTCCTATGCACATGTTTTCACCTGTTCCTCTTGAAGACACTTGTCACCTGTAACCTTCAAAACCTTCAAGCACAAAATGAGTTATTTTAATAGGCTCAATCGTTTAACTGATTTACAGTTCACTGCTTTTGCAGACTCTGAGGAACACTCTTGCACCATCGCTCACCCGAGCATAACCCATAACAAATCCTGTTGTTGCCAATGTTTCTTTCCTAAGGAAATAAAAAAGTTGCTCTCAAGCTATCATAACGTGAGGACTGCCAGAAGCAGATGTACAGTATAGCCAACATGTAAGACTGCATATAATAAAACTGTTATTACCATCCTGTCACAGACAGGCGACATGACGTAGTTGAAACACGCTCAGTACAGCTTCCACTTGCTTGGCCAAAGGAAGACATTCATTGGCTCATTCAGTAGAGCCTCTGTCTATGGAGTATAAGAGTCCACACTTGGATCTCATATTTGCAGGATGAGCATACAATGGCTCCAGTTATGAGAGGAGGACTGGACTAAAGGTTGTCTGGTTTAATAACTGACAGTGACAGATATAAAAGCTGAAGCACTGAAGGATGAATTAATGTAAGATTACTTCCCAAACAGCATGACACTTATCTTTCGGTAGGGGGGAAGAGGTAAAGTGGACCAAGTAATGTGCTGAAAAATCCTCCTTTTACTCACTCAAGTTATTTCTGTAGTGCCATTAGCAATCCATTCCATGACTGGGCCTCTAAGGCTAGCACTTAAACAGATTGTACCAGGCAGAACTCTGTGTCAGGCAAGCTAGTTTTTCAAAGTATGGACAAGCACAGCATCTAAAACTAATTCTCTGTATGCTTACTACATCTTAACTGCACCTCTTATGTCTCAAGTAAGAGTCCAGCTGTTATTTTTCCAACACTGCATACTACCACTTCTAGTCTAGGGAACAGCAGTATACAGAATGAACCAATGAGATTGTCCTTTTTTTTTTTATCAGTTTGCCTGCATTGCAAACTTTTTGACTGTAACAGTAATTATATTAGAAAAATATCACTGCTCTGGGAAACTTACACTTCCATGCCAGACTGGCAAGTGGGACAGAAAATGTGTATATCCACAGCACAGGCAATATTCCCATCAGTATGATAGGATTGTTGAATATTATCAATTTGTGCTACCTGCGTGCTGTTCATCTCCTGCAACTCTACCCAGCGATGCTGAGCACTGAATGGAAATTAACTCTCATTAACACTTCCTCCAGAAACAGCACTTAGTAACTGCAAAGGTGACCAGACTTCTTGATTTCTGTGTTCCACTATCAACTCACTAATGCAGCCTTTCGATCAAGGTGCTCATCAGTTTCCTCAGATCACGTCCTGAACTTTGAACTACTGGATTTATCCACACAATGAAGGTGCCAGAAAAATAACATTGTATAAGCATTAATGCAGCCAGTGAGACATCTTCATGCCCAGGAGCCATGAGTACGTGATGCTCGCTTTTTGAACTCTTCAGTCCCCCTTCTGTTAGGAGCCTCTTTGTATTCCGTGCTCCCTCCTCTTCTTATGACTCACTGATGCTGTTGCCTCATTTTCCTCCTGTGCTTGGAAAGGATCAGATGTGTGCTGAAGGTTATACTGATGGGATAGACTTTTAGCATTCCTACTTGCAGCATTATTGATGGCTGCATAGTTGCTTTTGATCTGGTGTTTGTGAGCGTACATACACACACACACAAATTGTGGCAAACTCATCTCATCTTTCAAATGGCAATGGTCAAAAGGATGTGAAGTTTTGATTTAGGAGTCACAGTGCCATGCCTGATGTTATTTAAGATCTCTGTGCTGCTATGGACAGCATCCCTTTGTCATTTTCATCAGAGCTTCCTCTGTTGCCAGTAGTTATTAAATAGTACAGCAAATAAGTAGAAAATGCTTCAGTGCAATGTTATATTCAAAGCATGATGGCCAGGCCCAATCAAATGCAGTAAACAAATAATGAGAATATCCATAATCAAAAGTAACCCAGAGACCAGAAGACTCTGGCAGTAGGAAATACAGAAATTAATGAACGTTGCAAATAGAAGAGTAATATTCCCTAACTGGAAGAGGATTCAGGGGGAGTGGGGGAAACAGATCATTAACACACCAGTGACAGAACACACAACAGTACCTTCCATTCAAATGAAATTGGAAAAAAACAAAAGACTATTAAGTTTCACAGCATGAGAAGGATGTCACACGTACTTCAGCATCTATCTAGAGGAACATCATAAAAGAATTATACTAGTTTTCTGATGTGAAAAGAACTGCATTCAGGGCTCATGAGATTATAACTAAAGATAGTCGCCAGCTAAAATCCCACTGCCTTCATGAAACAAAGTACAAAGCTCTCATACGTTATCATTCTTTATTTTTTGTATTGTGGTGTTGCTTACAGGTTCTAATCAGACACTGGGTCCCATTATCCTAGGCATACATATAATGGAAAGATTGTTGGTTTTCTACTGGTCCATCTTCCATTTTATTGGTATATATGTTAGTATTTGAATGAAGCTGTAATCTGTGAATTCCAAAGCTGAATATCATTCAGACTGTGGGACATACAAAACCTTATGACAATAGTGCTTTTATTCTTTTTTTTCATAACTTCTGCAGTATGCACAGGAGCTCCACAGGTAAAGTCCTCTTTCCTCTCTAGACCTTAATACATTCTGTGTGTTCCTCTTGTTACAGGTATGCGAGATGCTAATAAATTGTAAGGTTCCTCAAAGATGCTAGGGAAAGGAAAGGGACCCATTCCTGGAATGTATGTCCTCCCATGGAATCTCTAGGGCCTCTGCAATCCTTTTCATGAGAGCCTGAAATGTCTTGAAATCACCCTTGTAGAATGAGGGGAGGGAGAGGATAACAGCCTTGTCTTATGAAGAGAACTTGTGAGAAGGTGGAGTCACTTCCTCTGCACCGAGCTTTCACTCTTTGTGAGTTCTTCCAATGGAAAGGGACCAGTTATTGTTGGCTGATTGTTCTTCTGCATTATAGCATGTAAAACTGGTTACCACATGGCTTACTGTGATGGGACACAAGGGAAAAGAGGCATTTTTGGTTTTGCCAGAGTTGCTGGGTCATTTGTTTGACAAGAAGTGGCTCTTCCTGAGAAAGGGAGGCTGAAAGAACGAGGTGTTGAAATCCTGTATGGACATACCTGTGTCAGAGGAAGTGACCTTATGTGTGGGCAGTGGAACAAGAGGTGTCAGCGCAGGGGTTCTTGTCAATCCTGGAAGCTGATTAGGGACCAGTAAACATATCAGTACCTATGGTAAAACCTTCTGAGAAGTCTGTGCTAAGACCTCTGGGTTAGCCAGTACTTGGAAATCCTTTTTGATATCCCTTACAGACAGGGTTCAGTAGACTGATGGCAAGCCACTGAGCACACCCTGGTAGGGGTCATCCTTCAAAGTAGTATATGGAAGAACTGGAGGCTGTCAGCTTTGAAGTGTAAGAAAGTACCAGTGGGAAATCCCTCTCAGTACCCGTAAACAGGGGGGATTCATATTCTTCCAGGATGCAGAGGCCTTTCTAAGAAAGGACCCTGGAAAATGCTGGTGAATCTGGATGCTATTTCTCAGGAGTCAGGACATCAGACAGCATCAGAGTTGGTATCAAAGGGCATTCCATGCACACTCTACTGTGACCTGAAGAAGATACTACTAACAATGGCTTTGAGGTCTTGGTCCTGGAGAAGTTTTTGAGTTTAGAAGGCTCTGATTCTGATGCCATATCAGTTACCACCTGAAATTACTCACTGGAAATTTGTTGGTGTTCAGTATATTCTTCTTAGTTGGAACCAAGATCTTGGTACTAGAGGAGGGAGAAGCCTCAGGTTACCCATGCCAGGATGCAAGGTTTCCTTTTTCTCAGGCTCAGAGGATGACTTCCCAAATCTCTCTGTCTCCCATTTTGGAAAGGGAGATCTCATCCTTTTAAATATCTGGAAAATTCTGAAGGGGCCCCAAGCTGCTTAACATAGCTGGACTAGAGGCAGTCACCGGACCATTCTGAACAACTGAAACCAAAGTACTGAGGGAGTGAGGGACTACAGCCTTGGAACCACGTAAACCACAGATAGCCAGGGCCAAGATGAAACCGAGGTTCAATAAAGGCAACAAGAAAAAGACATAAATAAAAAAAGAATGGGGGCGGGAGTTCCCATCAAAAGCACAAAAGTTGTGCTAAGTAAGAAAAAGGAAAACAGTAAGTGAAATAACCCTAACAAATGAAATGAGGAAAAGAGAAAGCTGCATAGCCAGCAAATGGAGATTGACCCACCCACTATTAAGTTACAGGCAACTGAGAAGAAACTAGAGCAGCAACAGGTCCCTCTCCCTGTATATCCTTGTTCTGGAGCAAGGGATACATAGGGTACAGGTGCAGAGGACACCCATAGACACTATTGATAAAAAATATCTGATAAGAAGTGTGAAGGCACGTGGTACAACCTGACATGGAGCAGCTGTGGAGACAGTAAGTCAAAGGAGAGATGTGTTTTCCACTCTGTGATACTGTTATAACCTCCCCACAACTTCTTACCTCTGTCTTTGCCAATAAAGTTCTTGCCCTCCTACCTTCCCAGCCCATACACAGTCACACACCTAGTACCAATTCACCTGTCAGTGCTGTACACACTACACACACATACTTCTATTAATCCAGTCCCCACCCATTTATACCACCCCTCTCTATTAGCCACATCTGTTCAGAAACACTTTCCCAGGCTCCACATTTCCCAACCTTCCCACATTCCAAACTTACTCCTCATTTAGATCTCCCCTTCTTCACTCCTGACCTCTAAAACAGCAACTCCTGTTACCTGTTACTGGACCTGTGCAGTGAATAACACGCACCATGTCAACTTGAACTCTAGCCTGTGGAAATAAATGTCTCTCAAAAGCAAGCCAAAGGGCTGAAGGATGCATATTTCTAATACCACTAGGAGAAAAACCTACTTGGCAACTTTCCCACCTCTTGGGTTGCAAGCAGTCAATCAGAGCTGCTGCAGGTGTAACCACCCACAGTCAGACTTGAACCTGAGACTCTAGCACATGAACCTCCACACTTTGAGATAAATGTCTGCTGTATCTCAGGTAAGGCTGTAGAAGAGATCATTCTTTCTCTATTTAAGTGGTCTAGGTGCCACTACATGGGGCAGCAAACCACACCTAGGTGTGTGGGTTGGACAGGAAATAGACATAGCTCTCTTCACTTCCCTCCAGAGCCCATGCCAAATGTCACAGAAAAAAGGAGGGCAATAGGGAGAGGGAAAAGCCCAGCAGCTGTACTCCTTTCTCCACCCTCCCTTCCTGTAAGCAATAGGTTGGCTGCTTGGGGCCTCCCTCTCTGCAACATCCAGCCAGGGAAATGGGTGAAGAGCACCATGTTGCCGGACCTCCATGATCAAGGGTGGTGGTGAGGAACCCCAGCTGCTGCAAGAGAAGCAGAGGAGAAATTTCATGGAAAGGGTAGAGAGCTGATGCGGGGGAGATGTGCAAATGATGCTAAACACGTTGTCCACACACTCCCTTGCACATACTTTCTCCAATCTACATTAAGTGCTGGGCTGGAACCAGTGGGGGAGAGAGGGGTTCAAACTGTAGATGCCTGGAGTATGAACAGAGGAGTTCTTACGCTGCCTCTGTAGGTTAATCAGAACTAGTCCAGCAGAGGCCTGAAACTAGCAGTCTTAGCTTGTTTTGTTCTCCTGCCTATGCATGTCATGAGGTCCTGGGGTGGCAACTGGACTTTCCCAGTGGCCATAAGTAGTACTGCACTGCTTCACGGCAACCATATTATATTACTGCTCTATATACAGGGGCTTAGTACTCCCCACATTCCAACTGATGCATGTTTGCAGTGAGGCAACAATACAGTTAAATACAGATAATTGAATACATTCACACATTTTGGAAGTCAACCTAAGTAAGGAAAAAATACTGTACCTTGGTCTGCCACATCCTCAATATCTACTTTGAGTTCATTTGCCATGAAGCCAATAACTGAAAAGATGACAAAGCCTGCAAAGATACTTGTGGCACTGTTGGTGCATGTGACTATCAGAGTATCCCTGAGGAGAAACAGATACATGCCTACTGGTTTTAATATGTAAAAGAGTTTGGTATACAGTATATGTGCTTCAAGTTACACACATGCACAAGCAATAAGAATATTAATAAAAGTACTTCCCACACAACTATCCCTTTTCCAAGAGAACGTAGCGCTGCCAAAAATGTCAGGTTGACCTGGAGACAGAAGTCTTTGGATTAACAGTAGCAGCAAGAACAGCACTTCAAGATTCCTTACCCTGACTCACCCCGCCCAGTGTTCGGGAGAGAGCTTCTCAAGGGCTAAGCAGGATGTTCTGTTCTCCTGCCCTTTCAATTTTTGGCTCCTCTGAGGGAACTGCCAGATAAAGCGCTGAGGAATTGTGAGGGCAGGGATTTTATTGTTTGTGACATGGATACTTGTCCAGTGGATTTTGTGTGGTTTGCCAAATAACCACCAGACATGATTACTTTGTTCGTCTTTGCTGCTTCAGCAAAAAGTGAAGCTTTCCGTATGCTGCATCATCCTCCCAAGTCCCCACATCAAGTCTCTTACAGGTGTTTCCTGATATGGTGTTTATTATCTTTTCATTGATGCAAAGAGAAGCCTAGGAGATGTGTCTGCCTAAGTAGCGACCTTTTTTCTTTCAATGTATGTAACTTTATAAAGAAGGAACCCATAATTCTGCCCCTTCAGAGCTCTCATATCCTGTTTTAAAATAGCTATTCTGCCATGAACACAGGCATGTTTCAGACTCCCACTTCAAATTTTATGAATAACGAAGACACTTATCAAAAATTCAAACCCTGGAAAAAATAAGTTTTTCCAAGTTGTGTGAATTGGTCACAGTCACACTGCCATCTAATCTTTAGGTCCAAGACAAAAAGCTAGGCAGAAAGCTGTCAAGAATCACACTGAGCTGACAGAATCCTGAAGTCCCTAATGGTGCATCCGGTAAACAAGATAATATAATATGGATGCATCCACACTAGCCGGCTACTTCGAAGTAGCTGGCACAACGTCAAAATAGCACACATTGCATCTACACACGCTGTGTGCTATTTCAACATTGAAATTGACGTTAGGCAGCAAGACGTCGAAATCGCTATTCCTATCTGCAGACCTCATGCTGTGCAGGATGAGTGAGTCTGGGAGGGGCCCTTTAAGGGAGCAGCTTGCTGTTGCCCCAGAAGGGCTAGTCCAGCCTATGACCCCATCTGAAGGCTTTGCTGACCCCTTATTTTGACAGGGAGCGCTTGGGTGTGGATGCTCCACATTTCCTTCTGGGGCGGCTCCTTTCGACATTCCCCAACACTACTTCGACGTTGAACGTCGATGGCACCAACCCCGGAGGATGTGTAGACGATATGCATCGAAGTAGCCTATTTCAATGTTCTTACTTCGAAATAGGCTACTTTCACATAAGCTGTGTCTACACGTGCACGCTACTTCGAAGTAGCGGCACTAACTTCGAAATAGCGCCTGGCGCGGCTACACGCACCAGGCGCTATTTCGAAGTTAACTTCGACATTAGGCGGCGAGACGTCGAAGTCGCTAACCCCATGAGGGGATGGGAATAGCACCCTACTTCGACGTTCAAAGTCGAAGTAGGGACCGTGTAGTCGTTGCGTGTCCCGCAACTTCGAAATAGCAGGGTCCGCCATGGCGACCATCAGCTGAGGGGTTGAGAGACGCTCTCTCTCCAGCCCCTGCGGGGCTCTATGGTCACCATGGGCAGCAGCCCTTAGCCCAGGGCTTCTGGCTGCTGCTGCGGCAGCTGGGGATCCATGCTGCAGGCACAGGGTCTGCAACCAGTTGTCAGCTCTGTGTATCTTGTGTTGTTTAGTGCAACTGTGTCTGGGAGGGGCCCTTTAAGGGAGCGGCTTGCTGTTGAGTCCGCCCTGTGACCCTGTCTGCAGCTGTGCCTGGCACCCTTATTTCGATGTGTGCTACTTTGGCGTGTAGACGTTCCCTCGCAGCGCCTATTTCGATGTGGTGCCGTGCAATGTCGAAGTTGAACATCGACGTTGCCAGCCCTGGAGGACGTGTAGACGTTATTTCGATGTTGCTACATCGAAATAAGCTATTTTGATGTTGGCTTCACGTGTAGACGTAGCCATAGTGTGCTAGTGTAGATGTAGCCTATATGGTCATTCTTCAGTCCTGTTGAAGGTAGATGTTTGGAAAGAGATCACCACGTGCTAATCTTGCTCCAGAGGAAGGATTTTGGTGAGGATAAGCCTCAAAAGGAGCAAGAGATCAAAAATAGAAAACATTATCCATTGTTTCATTAAAGGGACATGAGCAAAGAGTTTTTCGCCTAAAATTTAGTGGGTGTTACCAAGAGTACTTAAGCATGATTGGTACAGTTATAAATGGTTTCATGAAGTTTAGTAAAGAAATTAAACTATTTTATAAAAGAAATTTGTCTTTGCAATGTTAGAATGAACCAATTGGAAAACAAAGCTGGCTGTATAGAGAAACTGACATGCCTTATTTTATCCTCCAAGCTGTGTGAAATATAAAATTAAACCAATAGGTAAAAAAGCACTTAGCTCCTTAAATTTCTTTCATATTTAATACTAAAGGTTACAATAATCCCATGAATGGGACACTCTGGGTCTGGCAACATTCATGGTCCTGTGAAAAAAACAGGCCACATATTTAAGTGCCTGATTATGGATTTAAGAGAGTAATTTTCAGATTTTTTTTTAAATCTTGGTCCAGGGACTTAAAATATGCAGAAACATATTTCCCATGTAATTACTGCTAAAAATATACTAGGTGCTTCACAGGCACATTTATGATAAGCATTGCAGGTATCTTAATAGTGAAACTTTTTTTAAATTACCATTTGTTGGATAGGTTTTCTGAAGAAAAAAAACAAGCCTGGGTGAAGACAATTTTTCTAAATTTGTGACCCTAGAGATTTTTTTTTAAATGTAACATTGGTGTAAATGAAACTGTAGAAGTAATAAGCAGCCTTACTATAGATAGGAATTACCTAAGTAGAAACTAGTCTCAGAGGGGTGTCTGTGTTAGTCCGTACCTTCACCAACAAAAACAGCAGTCCTGTAGCACATCAAAAACTAATAAAAGTTATTTATTAGGTAATAAAACTGAGTGCTAGCCACTCACACAGCTCTCAATCAGGCCTGCCGATGGTGGAGTGAGAGGCTTAGCATTTCAAAGGGGCCCAGAGCTCCAGCCACCGCTGCTGCCAAATCTTGAAATGCCATGGCAGTGCTGTGCTGCCGAGCTGCATGTGGCTCTGATGGAGCATAAGCAGGGACAGAGCTATCTGCCTTAAGCCCCGCCCTTTCCACCTTTGTCCCCACGCCCAGAAGCTGACTGTTGGCCCCGCTGCTCTCAGTACAGCTTGAACCACACCTAATTCTAGACGTGAGTTTCTCATGAACACATATTACCAGTTTTGCTGGATTTCATGATGCTGCCTAGGCTTCTTGACAGCTTGCTGAATTACTTTTCATCCTAGAACTATCTGCTTGTAATAAGAACAAACCTCACACAGGGACTGTGGTGACCTCTATATACATTTTTGGGTGGTGGATGTTCAAATCAAAAACTACAGCAAAAGGAGACCCTGTCTAACCAGATTTCAAACAAAAAAAAATCAGAATTGGATCATATTTTGGATTTAAGCTACTTGATAGTGTGTCTTGAATAATATTGATTGTTCAGCTTCTACATACCTGTAGCAATTATTATGAAATTTGTTGTATGAAGAGAGAGTAATTAGACCTCCCCATGCAGCTGATAATGAGAAGAAAATCTGAGTGGCAGCATCTTTCCATACCTAAGAAAGCATGGGAGAGAAAAGAATGTCAGTTTCAATAAAGGGCTATGAAAAGGCTAATGAAATCAATGGTATAATTAAATGTTACTGAGTGTTAACACAAATGGTTTGAATTAACTCAAACAATTGATGTTAATAAAACAGTAACTTATAGCCAAATTCTGCCCTCAAATGAGTAGGGCCTATCTGATAATTGGCCATTAAATTGAGCATGAATGGGGACAGAATATAACCTTTGGCAAACATATTTCAGTGAATTACTTCTGTATAAAACAGAATGAATTTATCAGCGTTCAACAAAGAAAATGCAGATTGAGAGAAAAAGATCTCCAGTCTATACCAATAGGTTATATATCAGATCCCCAAATCCAGTCAGAATGACATTTTCTCTTCTTGATCCAAGGAACTAATGCTATTTTACATTAACTAAATTACACACTATGAACCACGTTCAGCTCTGGTTTCAATAGGCATTGTGGGTACTGACTGGCCAGAATTTCATCATCTGAGAGGAAAATGTATGTGGGCAATCGTCCTGACAGTCACCACAGTCCTAGGCAAGATGCGAGGGATGCAGTCTGTCCTCAGAGCCACCCAGACCGCAGTGCTGTCCACCACCACCACCCCCCCCATCTGCAGGCAGCCAGAGTAGGACTGCCAGAGCATTAGAAAAGGGCCCATTGGTGGGCCTGTACATGGGATCAAGGCTTTTAAAAATAAACATATCAGACACTGTCCAAGCAATAGGTCGTTAGTGATTATTTTCCACACATTGTGAGCACAGGCCTCAGATGCATTTATAGGCCTGATATTCAAGTGCTCAGCACTTGCAGTTAGGAGCAGATTTTCAAGAGAGATCAATATCTTACTTGGTATAGCAGGTCTACATTTTTCAAAATCTTAACACTTTATTTTTAAAACAAATAAATTAACCAAAATCTGTTGGGTTTTATGATTAGCAGGAAAGATGACTCTTAGTTATGACAAAAATGACAAATTCCATTAAGAGTTTTTCCTTTTTAAAACTAGCTCAGCTATTTAGGCACCTAAATAAGGGGCATATTTTCAAAAGTGCTTCATTTCCAGCAGCCCTCGATGTGACACGTCTGAACAGATTTCAGATTTTTTAAAAAAAAATCTGATGCTTATTTCAACATATATCTTGGAGTTGTACAGTTTTGAAAATCTGGCCATGGAAGTTTAGATTAGAAGTAGAAATATTGCCATATTTAATACTTGTGCCAATTGGTCTGGGACAGAGCATCAAGTCACACAGTTATCTAATGAGAGATACCACATTTTCCTTTAGTACAGTAAACTCTTTCATATCTGGCAGCCCCAGGACTGGGAGGTGGCTGAATATTCAAATATTCTGGATAATAGAGAGGTATGCCTATCAATGCATAACACTTTAAAAAAAAAAGATTAGATATTAAGATAAAAAAGTATGCAGAGTACTTTATTTACAAACAGTAGCAGTATTGTACACTGTAAATTTATACTGTATTTGCTGTATTTATATTGTATTTGCTATATTTATATTTACTTTCATTATACTGTACTTGTGGAAAACATAACTAAAATGCCAGTTATTTGAGCATTCTAGATAATAGAATGCAGGATATGAATGAGATTACTGTATTGGTAATGTACAGCTCAACAAGTATATGGAGCAGAGAAGGCCTTTTTCTCTATGAAATGCAACCTAGCAGCCTCCCTTCCAGTGATATCCATACATCTTTCCATTTCTCAAGTGAAGAATTTTACTTCTTCCATCAAAGCTACAGCAAAGAAAGGAAATCTGAGATAGGTCTGGACCAAAAGGTCAGATCCAAGCAACTCTCAGCCTTTGAGTGGTACAAAAAACAGTGATCTGAGCTTTCCACCTTGGGCCCAGTCCTTAGGTAAAGAGATGTTACTATACAATATATATCATGACAAGTCACAGACCCTACTATCTGGATGGTTAGGCACTGGTGTTATCTGTCATTTTATAAAGATATGTATCTGATCCCAGAACACTGGATTGGTAGAGATATAATAGATAGACAGATATAAATAAATCAGTATTATTATTTGCCATTATGCTGTTCAAATACTGCTGAGGCATCTATTTTAATTGGTGATGTTAGGCCATATATGCAGTGCCACTGCACTGGCATGCAGCAGTTAACTTTGGATCGTTTCATCTGACAGTGCAAAATATCATTTTAATAAACAGAAGCATGACAGGATTAGGGAGACATTTCTCTTAAAGAGCAAGTAGAAGAAAAATTCATATGACAATACTGGTTGTATCCAAGGGTGAGTGGGTGTGCTTAAACACATATCCCTTTCTGCATGGTTAGAGATCTCCAGTTTGCCATTAAACAACAGCTCTCATTTCCTTTACTGCCCAATGTGGGGTCCAATGAGGATGTTAGTACTCATAATACAAAATGAGTTTGTGCAGAACAGAATTACTGTTTGCAACGAGGGTTAAAAACAACCCAATATAAGCAAAGTAGCTAAAAAAAAGCCACCCCTAAAATATAACCAGAAGGGAATGTTTATCCAGCTGTGTTTCAGGTACAGCCAGTGTCCCAACATCATGGAGGGAAGATGATTTAAATCCTGGAATACCAGCAGATTTCTGAGATATCACCAATTTGAAGCTAACATCTTGCTAAAACACCTGACCTAATTTCAATGTTAAATTTCTGGACTTGAACTCCAACCCTATCTTAGACTTGAATGTGATCACTAAAAGCTAACCTAAATGTAATGTACCTCCGCAGCCCAGCTGCGAGTCAGTATCTGAGTAAGCAAACGCGTGGTACATATACATCTTTGAGGTTCTAAGTTGGCTGCTCTAATTGCTTACCTTTAAACAGCACTTTACATTACTTGCGAGCGAGCCAGGTTAAAAGATGAGAAATAATATCCTTCCGATCTATTCCAATTCACGATGTAATATTTTTTACAATTACACTGAGGTACCAAAATTCTTCAACCTTAGCTGTATAGTTAGTAGTTTTCGTTACCTATGATTTTGGTTCTAACAGGTGTTCTATAACCACACATAAATTGTATATAATGTAAAATTACTACTGGAACAGTTACATATAACCTGATCTGATAATAATCAAAATATGATTTGCTTTTCAGAGCAATCTTAATTTTTTTCAGTGTGTATTAAATTATCCACCCTGAACCCTAAGGTCATTTACAAAAAACAACAAACCAAAAATCATGCAGATGTGTTGTGTTAATCATGGGATAAACTGAACCAAGAACAATTTCAACACCAGCTCAGTAAATCCATACGTTCTAAATGTGTATTCATGGATTCCAAGGCCAGAGGACCTTTGGAATCAGCTACTCTAACCTTCTGTATAACACAAGCGATAGAACTTCCAACTCCTACAGCAAGTCTTTTAGGGAAAAAATTAAATCTTGATTTTAAAATGGTCAGTGATGAAGAATCCAACAAAATACTGTTCCAAGGTATTAATCTTCCTCATTGTCAAAAGTTATTAATTTATTTCCAGTCTGAATTTGTCTAGCTTCAGCTTCCAGCCACTGGATCATGTTATACTCATCCCTGGTGAACTGAAGAGCACATTACTACATAGGTGTTCTCCATGCAGGCATTTACAGGCAGTAATAGGTCAACACTTAGCCTAACAAAGCAAAGGTTAAATAGAATGAGCTCTTTTAGCCGCTATAAGGCTATATCTATACTGCAATGTTTTTTTGATGTTACTTATTTTGACCTTCTAATGCCTAAATAAATAATGTTGGAAAATTGCATTCACAAAGCCATGGCACTGCGAAACGGCGCATTGCCAATTACAGCCACAGTTTACAACCACAACATTGCCAAAGGCGCCTTCACATGAGCCAATAATAGCTGTGCTTTTTTCACACACATACCTTTTTGATCTTGAAAGGGAGGGGGCCAGCAAAAGTCATTCGCAGGGCTGGAGTAATAATTTTGAGGGGAAAGCCCTCTTAACTCAAATTACCTGCTTGCCTGTGTGAATACTTTGGGGGGGCTTTGGAAAAAAGGGTATTTTAATTAAAAAATAGCATAGACAAGCCCTCAATCATATTTTCTTGTCCTTTTATCATTCTCATGGCTCTTCTCTGAACCATCTCTAATTTATCAACATCCTTCCTGAATTGTGGGCACCAGTACTAGACATGGTATTCCAAACTTGATGGCTCTTCTGTCACATAGGCCATGTCTACACTAGCCCCAAACTTCGAAATGGCCACGCAAATGGCCATTTCGAAGTTTACTAATGAAGTGCTGAAATGCATATTCAACGCTTCATTAGCATGCGGGTGGCTGCGGCACTTCGAAATTGACGCGCCTCGCCGCCACGTGGCTCGTCCTGATGGGGCTCCTTTAATTTCCCATGAGCTGATGGGAATAAGGGGACTTCGAAGTAGGCGGGGTCCTTTTGAAAAGGAGCCCTGTCAGGACGAGCCGCGCTGTGGCGAGGCGTGTCAATTTCGAAGTGCCGCGGCCGCCCGCATGCTAATGAAGAGTTGAATATGCATTTCAGCGCTTCATTAGTAAACTTCGAAATGGCCATTTGCATGGCCATTTCAAAGTTTGGGGCTAGTGTAGATGTAGCCCGTTTACCAAGCAACCCAGATCACTCTGTCTCAGAGATATTTCATTTTCATTATTTACCACTCCCTTCCAGTTTGTAACATCTATCACACTTCTATTCTGAAATGCCCCCCTTGGGGGGCTCTAATATATTCCAACAGAACATGAAACAATGCATTACCTATCTATGCAAATATCAGTGACTGTAGCACATCAGTGTAATGCAATAAAATGTGTGATTGAGAGTGGGGCTGGTAGCCTCACTGGGCCTTTGGCAAGGCAAGGAGGGGAGGTCCTGCACCATGCCCTCAGAAGGAGCAGGGCAAGGGCAGCCAACTCTCAGTGCCACGGAGGTGTGGCACACCCTCTCTCCCAACCTTCAGGGTGGCCCAGAGTGTGCCACACAGCACACCTGCAGAAACGTAAAGGGCCCAGAGCTCTGGATCCCTTTTTATCATTGGGGTAAATACTTAATTTGCCCCCCATCTAACCCACCCACCCACCCCTCAGTGGGTCTGGTCATAGATCAGGGGTTTGAGAACAAACTTTCACTGCTGACACTTTCGAACACCAATTCTCCACATCTCCACTATGTTTGTAGTCACCAATAACATATCTGTATGAGTATTTTCCCTATCAAAGTGTTATAAGCAGAATAACAAGCCCACCATAGCATCAATTAGTTTCTCCCACTTGGGTGTGATGAAATACCAGATTCCAGCCCCAGCTCCTGGCAAGGTAACTCCTCTGATAAGCAGGATGATGAGCACTACATAAGGGAATGTTGCAGTAAAATACACAACCTAGGAAAATAGATCAGAAATTATTATTCAATAGGAGCTATAAGAGGAGATAAATATAAAAGTCCTTCATTGCCTAGAAACAGCAATTTCCCAGTCGTATACTCAGACTCATTAGCCCACTGGAGGAGGAGCAGAGCGAGAAGGCAAAATTATTTCCCAGGACTCCTGACAATGTGGCCACTTTTACACCACTTCTTGCTACTGAGAATAGCAAAGGCACTAAAGATTAGACATGGAGAGCTGGAGTACTAGAAAGGAGTAGAGACTTCCTGAAATAAAAAAGTTGGAGTTTAGAACAAAATCCAAACAGCCTCAGCTGATGTAAATCAACATAGCTCTATGGCAATTAAGTGAGCAATGCTAATTTGTGCTAGCTTGTCATTTTCAAATATTGGCTAAATATGAAGTGCTTCTCCTTGCATTTTGCGAACTATATGGAACTAAAAATTATGGGCCTGATCCAAATAATTCCACTGACTTCAGTGAGCTTTGGATCAAGTCCTGAGTATCTAACAGACTGAATGTGTTTGATCATTTAAGTATGACTTAGTCAACATGCATAGTTTGACAGGTAGAGTTGTTCCAGTTGGTCATACACAAAAAGCTGAGTGAATCAGGATCTGCTAGAGGCTATGGTGTAGGATTTACAAACAGAAACCTTTTATAGCTTGCAGCTCCTGAGTCTCTTATTGGGAGTGAGCTCCCTACCCTCAGCCTCCTTAACTGATGACTTTTGAACACACTTTCCCAGTTTCCATTGCAGTTGGACTCATTCTGAGATCATCAGTTGCCCTTGCCCTCACTCTTACTCCATTTGCAGCCTTCTTCTCTCTGTCTCATAAACTTTTCTGCTAGGAACCCCTGCTGGAGACTTTCACTGAACTATTTGGAACACCCACAGCCCATATCTTTGGTGTATTTTCCCTCACTGCACTTTCAGCAATAATACAAAATTATGATTCTACCAAAGCATAATAATTTATATAATTCATAACCCTACCAAAAACAATATGATAAAAATTAATTACCAGATAAACTCTAGGGAAGAACAGAGAAATTAATGAAATAGTTTACTCAACAAATTTCATCCCTTTTTTTTTTTCAGTGTACAAACAGATCATAATTTTCTGTATTTGCTCATTCAAAATTGTATGTGAACTTCATCAGCAAGTAGTTCCTGTCTCATTTGGTTGTAAATATTCAAAATTTATGCTATGATTATTATAGGTCACAAATACGAGATAAGCTTTTAAATCACATAAATGTGAAAATGTTTATAATCACAGAATATCTGTGATCATGAGATATGTTGCAGAAATATTTTACAAAGAACAATTTAAAAATCTGTATTGACTTTTACAAGGGAAGCATTTTTAATGGAACTTCAGTCAATAAACATTCAGCACATTATTAATACAGTTATAGATAATATTCACATTAATATATCATAATTAACACATATAAATGCATGGCAGACGAATAAGACATGACTGACTGCCTGTTTGGAGATGTTTCTGGTGATAAATCTTGATATCAATTGATTCCAAAATAAATAAATAAATAAATTCAAAAACACTTAGATTTTAAGGTGACAGAGAAGCACTGAGTTACTCCCAAAATATATGCACATCTGACTGGAAAGTGGAAACACTAATATTGTTTTCACTGAGTAATAATTAGTCATCAAAAAGGAGTATGCAGATGCAAAGTTTATGATGGTGGCCAGTGGAAAATTGGAGTTAAATGGAAAGTAAGATGCTGCCGTTCTCAGATTCCCACACGATGTTATTCTTCTAATGAACTAAGATGAAAATTCCTGATGTTCACAGCTCCACAATTACTGCAGATAATGGACCATTTCCATCCTGACTGACTAGACCTTGTCAGCTCTGGCTCTCCCCTTTACTGAGACCCCCTCTTTAAATCCTCCTCTGAAACCCCCATCCCCCACTCATGCATCTGACAAAGAAGGTCTTTGCCCACAAAAGCTTATGCTCCAAAATATCTGGTAGTCTATAAGGTGCCACAGGACTTCTTGTTGTTTTTGAAGATGCAGACTAACTCGGCTACCTCACTAAAACTAACAAAACAAAAAGCATCCCAGTGGCACTTTAAAGACTAATTTATTAGGTGGTGAGCTTTCATGGGAAGAAGTGGGTCTATCCCACCAAAGCTCACCACCTAATAAATTATTTTGTTAGTCTTTAAAGTGCCACTGGACTGCTTTTTTGTTTTGATAGTATATAGACTAACATGGCTATCTCTCTATTACTTCTCTAAACCTAAGACTGCCACTCTGTGGCTGCCAAATTCAGTGCACTGCTTCCCCTAGCACATTGGGCACCCTTTGCAGAAGAACACCTCCAATTTAA
This sequence comes from Carettochelys insculpta, assembly GCF_033958435.1. Lineage (NCBI taxonomy): Eukaryota > Metazoa > Chordata > Testudines > Carettochelyidae > Carettochelys > Carettochelys insculpta. Next base: position 100,397,097 of record NC_134142.1, read on the forward strand.
AAAGAAAAAGGGAAAAATTCTACACCCCTGCTTTTATGTCATCCAAATTGCTTTTGGTGTGTACTATTTGAAAGGTAGCCTGATTAAAAAGTGTGGTCTAACAAATGCAGTACTATTATGAAAACTCTGGGCACCATTCATACGTAGTTCAATTCCTTTGATGTGAGAGGAATAACACTAGATAAACTGTGACCGCTGTCTAAAAAAACACTTGGTGGCTCAGCCTTTCATCTTCTGCTTCTTTAACCAAACTAAGAGTTCCCACATTGGAATTTCTAGCAGTTTAATTTAAATCAGCTTTAACACTTATACAGGTTGTACCACCCTTATCCAGCAACTTTGGGAACCAAACGAGGGGAGGTCAGGCCACCAGTCTGTCTGGAGGCAGGGCGGGGCTCCTGCAGGGCTCCCTGTCTCCATGCTGCAGCACTGCCAGGCTCCCCCACCCTGACTGGAGTCCCCTTGGCTTCAGGGCTACCAGAGGGACTCTATACTTGAGCCACCCCATGCCCTTCCCCGGGGGCTGCTGGGTGGGATTCCCACTGCAGAGTTCTTGAGCAGGTCTGGGTTCCCCACTGTGGGGCTCCCCAACCCCAGCCTGGCTCCCCATAGTGGGGCTCTTTGCCCTGGGGCTGCCCCTGGGGCTCCCCAGAGCAAGCTGCCACAAGGCCTCCCAACACCAGCAGACCTCTGCTCCAGCCCCACACAGCTGGAGCTCTCTGATCCAGGTACCCTCTGTTCCAGAAACATCTGGACAAGGAATATTGCCAGACGAGAGAGTGCTGGACAGAGAGTTTCAACCTGTATAATTCAAACTGCTGCAACTTTCTCACATAGACAAAGTTTGAATGATTGATTCACATCAAGATGTCAGTAGTCCCTGAATGATGCTACAATATGTTGACTACTCAGCACTCTGAGATTAGACAATAGCCTTAATCTAGTTCCTAGTGAGCAGACTACCCAAATGACTGAAATTTATTATGACCACTCACATTAAATGCAACATTCCTGACAGTTTGCGCAGGTGTTGTAGACTCCACTCCACTGTCAAGGGCCTCCTCTCGGCCACTCTGGGAATTAGCTCCTTGCAGGTGCTGTGCCCTCCTCTGGTTGTCTCTCCACCCATTGACCTCTTGCCTTGTAGCCCCTGTCACTTCAGGAACTGCAGCTTCTACTTTGTGATTTGGCTTTCCAGACAGACCATGGCAAACTGTTCCAGGCAGTCCACTCTCCGCTGCCTGGTCTGTGCCACTTCCTCAGTGGCTGGCAGGAGAGCACAGACCTGCCCTCTACTCTGGGTTCCAGCTCAGGGGTCCCATGATCAGCAGCCAAAGTCTGTACTGCTCTCTTCCTTGGTGCTTTAATCTGAGCACTTCCTATTGTTTTGGCTCTTCCCCATCTTGGGATCTGCCAGCTGCACAACTTCCTGGGAGTAACTGTAGGCAACATGCCTCTGTACTCACAAACCCTCCTCCCTTCTCTCAGAAAGTGACTGCAGACTACTTCCCATGCAGCCCCTTTCTGTTCTCAGCTCCTGAACTGTATCCAGTCCCCACCTGCTCCTGTCTGGTTGAGGCTTGTCCAATTAATGCCGGCTCCCTGGATCCTCCTCCAGGTGCAGCCTGGGCAGTTACTTGACCTACCTAGCCACTTTAACCCCTTCGGGTCCTATGTGGCAAGGACACCGTATTGAAGCAGGGGAATTAAGTGGGTTGGAGTCTCCATGACCTTTTCCTGCAGTAGGTGAACCCAACTGGAGAGATTTTGTGGCTCAGGAGTTTCATTACCTCTGCCTAGACAGAACCTGCTCTGTGGCTAGATGGAGAATTCCTATCGTCAGTGCTGACAAGGCAGAATTTTTCCAAGATCTCTAGGTTCATGAACAGAAGCAATTGTTCTGTTGCATGCGAATCTCAGTTTATTCACTTCCGGACCGTCTCTTTCTTTGCCCACACCCTTCACAATGCAATTTTTCCTAGCACACCTAAAGTGACAAGGCCTGTTCCCACGCCTAGAAATTCCAGTATTGCCAATTTCAAGAGATGAAAAAAACATGAGTTGGATGCTTCAGAATCATGAGACGGGCCCAAAAATCACTGCAGTTTTATAAAAGAAAGATTATACCGTGTTTTTAGGCCAGTCTTGATTTTTGAATGTCCCCTGTCCATCATCACCAGGGTGTGTGGATGTGCTAGTTACTGTTGCCCGTTCTCCAACATGTGTTGGATTTTTGGCCTCTGCTACAGGAGCTGTCACCCTCCCTACATCTGACCATCTACTGCCTCGCAATTAATCCTGTCTCTTCATCCACTATCAGTTCTCTCGCCTCCAAGTCCTTCTCCGTTCAGCCTCTCAGCCCCCATTATCATCACCTCATCAGTTCACACACCCCTGCACCATTGACACCCACAAAGGTCCTCAGTTTGCCTTCCAAGCACTCACCAGTCTGCTCAGAGCCCACCATCAATATAGACCCACACTTACCAAATCAGCCCACATCCTCCTCACTTTGGCCACCATGCAGTCTCAGTCTCACCTCTGCTCCTTCGAGCTCTTCACCTTCCCCATGCAGGGGGAGAGGTCTGAAGTGAGGACCCTCTCCCACTTCTCAGGCTGGAAGGAGAACAGATGCCTGGCTTTGAAAGCTAGAGCCTTGGCCATACCTGGGATGACTGACAGCATTTCTAAATGAAATTAAGCCTCATTTTTAGACCTCTGTATGTCAGACTTTCTTTCCCCCCAGTTGCTGTTTATTTGAGAGCTGGCCCTACCTCACTTCTATCTCAGATGAAATGTATCTTCCCTGCTGGGGTGCAACCAGCTGTCTCTTGTTATCTTGACAGCTTTGTTTATCTGACATATAAATGAATTCTCACTGTCATTCAAAGTACTTTGGAATTCACTGTCCAGTGGAGAAATCCTCCTTTGTTTAAGGAGGGGTAAATTGTGTTTGGCAAGAAACACATTTGTGCAGTGGCTGAAAAATATTCCTGACATTCAAGAGTTCTCTCATGAGAGCATGAATGAGGCTTAATTTTAGTTAGAAATCATGATACTCATGATCCCTTAGCAACAGTTGGCAGCAGAAATTCCATAGCTACACTGTAACTGTAATGATTGGTTCTTGAGAAACAGGTGTCTCTCAACTCAGATTTGAACTAAATTCCCCCCAATTTATAAAGTGAAGTTGCTCAATTTCCATGACTGCAGGAAGGATTGCTGTCACGTAGATATTTCCCATGACTGTACAAGTGTCTCTGGAATGGGTAAGGGGCTTTAATTATGAAAAACAGACAGAAATATAAAAGGTTTTCAAATTCTTCTGGAAACAAAATTGTCAAATGTATTTATAAAGAAGTGGATCACTTTTAAAGCCTCTGCAGTTTTGGGAGTGAACATTCTTGCCAAAATTATCTGTCAATTTCCACTGGCTTGCTAGTTAATCAGAACTGCAGAAACAAATGCTAACAGAACATACAATTACAGAGTTAGAATGAACCTCAAGAGGTCATCAAAGTCAGTCTCCTGCACTCATTACAGGTATACATGCCATCTATACCATCTGTCACAGGTGTTTATCTAATCTGCTTTTAATCATCTCCAATGATAGCGATTCCACAACCTCCCTTGGCAATTTATTCCAGTGGTTAACCACCCTGACAGTTAGTTTTCTAATGTTAATCTAAACCTTTCTTGAAGCAATTTAAGCCCGTTTCTTCTTGTCCTATCGTCAGAGGTTAAAAAGAATGTTTTTTTTTCTCCTGCCTCTTTGTAACAACCTTTTAGACCATTGAAAGCTGTTAAGTCCCCTCTCAATCTTTTTCTTTTTTTTTTTTTCAGACTAAATAATCCCTATGTTTTCAATCTTCCCTCATTGGTCATCTTCTGTAGACCTTTAAGCATTTTTGTTGCTCTTCTCTGGACCTTTTTCTCTTTCCTGAAACACGGTGCCCAAAACCGAACACGCTCCTTCAGGTGAGGCCTAATTAGTGCAGAGTGAAGCAGAATTACCACCTCTCATGTCTTGCCCACAACACTCCTGTTAATGCATCCCAGAATCATGTTTGCTTTTTTTGTAGTATCACATTATTGACTCATGCTCAGCTTATGGTCCACTATGAACCCTGGTTCCATTTCTGCAGTACTCCATCCTAGGAAGTCACTTCCCATTTTGAATGTGTGAAACTGATTGTTCCTTCCTCAGTGGAATATTTTGCATTTATCCTTACTGAATTTCATCCTGTTTACCTCACACCATTTCTCCAATGTGTCTGGATCATTTTGAATTCAAATCATATCCTCCAAAACATTTGCAATTGTTCCCAGCTTGAAATCATCCACAAATTTCATAAGTGTACTTTCTAAATCGTTGAGGAAGATATTGAATAGAACCAGTCCCAGAAATGATCCCTGTAGAACCCCACTTGCTATGCTGTTTCAGCCTGACTGTGAATCACTAATAACTGCTCTTTGGGAATGCTTATCCAACCAGTTATTCACCGCCCCCCTTACAGTAGTTCTAACTAGGTTGTATTTCCCTAGTTTGTTAATGAGAAGGTCACGTAAGACTGTATCCAATATAAGAAATCATTCCTTTAGCACCTTAAAGAATAACAATATGATTCATTAGGTGATGAGCTTCCACGGGAATATAAGCCCCTTATCATGTGACTGACAGGGTCACTAAAGACACCATAATTGGACTTATCAAAGTCAGTCACATGATCGGGGCTCATATTCCTGCACTTCCACTAATGCGATCTATGCCATTATGTGCAAGCAACGCCCCTCTGCCATGTACCTTGGACAACTGGAAAATCCCTTCTCTAAAGAATGGACGCAAATCAGACATTAGGAATCCAAATATGCACAAACCAGTAACTGAGCATTTTAGCTTGGCAGAACACACTATTAATGGTCTGCGTGTCACACCAAAAAGATTTTAACACCAGATTACAAAGGGACATATCTGAATTGGAATTCACTTTCAAGTTTGATACTTACCACCCTGAACTCAACAAAGATCTTAATTATCCTATGCATTGATATACACAGTAATGGCAGACATCCCACATAACTGACACTTCACAGAGTTTTTTTCTCTGTCACTCTCCTTCCTTCCCCCTTTAGTTGATTCCTCAATTTTCTCAGTTATTTTTTTCAGTATACTCCAGATCTGAAGAAGTGGATCTTTTCTAGGAAAGTTCATCACCTAATAAATAATATAGTTAATTTTTAAGGTGGTACAGACCGCTTTCTTTGCTTTGTGAAGATACAGTCTAACATAGCTACCCATCTGAGACTGTATCAAATGTATTGCTAAAGTCGAGACATACCACATCTACTGCTTCCTCCTTATCCACTAGCCTTGTTATCCCATCAAAGAAAAATAGCAGGTTAGTTAGTATGGATTAGTAAAGAAGAGATAATGTCATACTGTTACCACCTTCTCTTCTAGATGTTTGAAAATAGATTCCTAGATTATTTGCTCCATTCTCTTTCCTGGTACAGAAGTTAAACTCACTGTTTGGTAACTACCTGGGGTGCCCTTATTTCTCTCTTTGTATATGGATGCTATGTTTGCCCTCTTTCCCGTCTTAAGGAATCTTTCCTGTAATCCTTACTTTTCCAAGACAATAGCTAATAGCTCAAATATCTTCTCAGTCAACTCCTTGAGTATTCTAGAATGCATTTCGTTACATCCTGGTGATGTGAAGACATCTTACAATTTTTACCTTCTTCTTTTCCCATTTTAGTTTCTGAACCTAGCCCATTTTCACTGGCACTTACTATGTTGAGCATCCAATCACCGCTGACCTTCTTGCTAAAACTGAAACGAAAAAGTCATTAAGCAACTCTGCCATTTCCAAATAGTCTGTTTTTCCCTCTCAGTAATGAGCCTGCCCTGTAGTTGGCCTTCCTCCTGCTTCTAATATATTTGTGGAATGTTTTCTTACTACCCTTTATGTCTCTATGTAGTTTGAGCTCATCTTGAGTCTTGTCCTTTCCAATTTTGTCCCTACATACTTGTGTTTATAGACATTCTTTGTAATTTGACCTAGTTTCCATTTTTGTAGGAGTACTTTTGATGTTTAGATCATTAGAGGTCTCTTAGGTAAGCTACAGTGGTCACCTGCCATACTTCATATCTTCCCTAGGAGGTCACTGACATTTTGTTATGTTAACCATCTGGGACTGAATCCCACATATATAACTTCCACTGAAGTGAACAGAAATCTCCGGAATATAACTGGGCAAACAACAGAAGTTTTGGTTCACTGGAAATTACAAAAAATAATTTGCAGTAGAACCAAAAAAAAAAAAAATCACACTTTTCAAAATTGTTGGCAAATCAAAAAGAAAAAAAGGTTTCTGTTCAAGCACAATGTTTTATTTTGCTTAAGAATTAACAGGTTTTTTTTTCTTTTTAAATAAAGTTAAAGGAAATTTTGCAATGAAAAACTATTTTGAAATAAAAATAAAAATGTTTTATTTTTAAATATCAAAATGAAATGTTTCAGCTTATTCATAATTTTGGCCAAAACAATTTAGTGAAATCACACAAATTTTCCAAATGTTTCAGAGTTACCAAATCTGCATTTTTGCTCAAAATAAAAAAACTTCTTGTCAAAACACTTTGTCCAGTTTCTATTCTGAGTGTACAAGGAAAATAGGCCTGGATCCAAAATAAAATCATTCCACAAAGCTCCCATAACATTGATTACCTCCCCCCGCCCCCCCACCAAAATGTTCTGTAGAGTAACACCAGCATCTCTTCCTGATGTTTTCCACTAGCCCTACTGAGGGTATTTAGTAAGTTCAACTTCCAGTCAGGTCCCATAAAGTTTTTGCTTTTAGTAGCTTCCAAATGATTCTCTGTCTTAAGCTGTAAGGACTATGGATTTAAAGAACATAGTGTATGGTTACTGGTTTATTATGTTAAAGAAATAGTCTTACTTTTCCTGATGTCTTGATTCCTTTAGCAAGGGATGCATAAACAATCACCCATGCCAGAAATAGAGCAAGTACCAAGGGCCACCTGATTTCACCAGGATATTCAATCCCCGCAGAAATCTTCAGTACAAAGTACCTGAGAGTCAAGAATGTCATGACAATGATTGCAAGCTGCATTCCCCCAGCATAAGGGTCTATATTAAACACTGCTTATAAAGATGAGAAGTTTCTCTGAACTACCTCAAAGGTTCCAGTATTACTATGCCTTTTATTATTAATTATATATGTGCATTATGGCAGTGCCTAAGAGAGACAGTCATAGACCTGCCCTACCCCCTCGTGCTACGTGTTGTACAAACAAAGCAAAAAGATGGTTCTTTTTCTCTTGAAACTTAGCTTTTTATCCTTCATGCCTGAAGGTCAGTTCTCACATGCTGTGGTTCAGGTCTTTGGGAACCGGTCACAATTAATCCAGTCAATTTAACCCCCAGACTTTATTAACAGAAAAGTAATTCAACATTTTCTAATCCAACAGGGGGGTCTTACTTGAAGTATTCTTCACTTCCACTGACAAAAGTCTTGTTTCCGTGGCTGGTGAAATTAACCATAGTCAAATTTGGATAGGCACTCATACAGAAAGTAGAGTTCTTGATCTGTATTTTTGGGTGATCACCAATGATGCACGAATCTGTCAAAAAAGGTACAATAAAAGGAGGAAACTGTTCAGGGCTGATGGGAACAACACTGAACAAACACTGTATCATGTAAAGATATGTAATGGTGATATGTTATGTTTCTGTATCATCTTTCAACCAAGGATCTCAAATCATTTTATAGATATAATTGTCTTAACATCCATCCTTTTTAGCACCAACGGGTAATCTAAGGCACAGAGAGATTCAGTTACTTGATGGATTGGAAGGTATGGGTGATAAAATAATCCAGAACTGGTCCCCGTTCATTCATCTAAGGGCAAGATTAATCCGTGGCAACACTGAGAACAGAATCCAGGAGGTCCCATATGCTAAAAAGGTGTAAATACACAAAAAGAAAGACAGGGAGATCGCCAACAAAATGTATACCTATGAAAAACAATTGATTGAACCTGTACCACATATGGGTCCAAACAAAAACCTTAGATCTATTCGGGGTGAGTTTGGATTTAGATATAGGTCCATCAATGGCTTTTAGTCAGACTGGTGTCCCCAGTCTCTGTTCACAGAAGCTGGTAATGGGTGTCAGGGAATAGACCACTGGATGTTTGCCTGTTCTGTTCATTCTCTCTGGGTCACCCACCATTGGCCACAATTTGAAGACAGGGCACTAGGCTAGGTGGACCTTTGGCATAATCCCAACTGTTCTTACATAATTGTCATGTCAATACTTATCCTTACAACAGACAAAAATTCCAGACTTGAAACCCCACCCCCAGACTTTAAGAATCTTGAAATTGGATCTGGATCCAAATGTGCTCTGGGGCTACTTTAGTCTGAACAGAAACCCTCTGCAATTTTGATATGACTTTCTTTGCCAAGACTCCCAACGATCACAAATTTAAAACAAACTGTTTTGTTAATTCAAGTGTATTTCATTTCAGAAGGAACTAATTGCCAAGAGACAGCTAACAGAGAGAGAGAGAAGCTTCCTAACTCAGAGCTTACAGAATTCTAAAACACTTTGTACTGCTATACTAAACAGAATGATTCTATGATTCTGTATCTCCTTCCTGAGAATAGTTATTACAATTGTCTTTGAGACCATAAAAAGTAACAAGGAAATACAAATATATTCCATAGTTGTTTAAGCCTTGTCAGCAGGACATCACTTCCCATTTGTTTTGCTTCATACAGCCAATCTCAGATCTCTCATAAGAAGAAAATCCAGACTTCTCTGAAATGGATATTGTCACACTGCAAAGCAACCAGCAAGGAGGGAGGAATTTAGCGGTCATCTGCTCTCCCTCCAGACTCTTGACATCACTACTTCGTGATTGACCTGAGCTTTGCCTTCAAGCAGATATGAAGACCACTAAAATTAACCTTGCTCAAAGCCATACCTGCCTGTGAATTAACAAGAGGCCAAGTAATGTGAGCAACCACCACCTAAATGGTAAATCTCTGCCTTTTTGTTTATTTATTAATGAACCTATTGTAAGTAGAACTATTAGTGACTTTTAAAAGTATCACCAGCTCTCCGACTGTACACAGAGGCTAAAACGTCAAATTTTGGCCATCTGCTTCTGAAAGGTTGCTCACCCCAATGTAGTGTGTGTGCATGCATGTGCAAGCAAGTATGAGCAAGGTGTCTGATACAGGTGCACATGATTTTAGTGAGGGTTGGAAGGTTTTCTTTATTATTATTTGTTAATAATAATTAATTATTATTAATTATTAAAATATCTGTGTGTGCAAAGTGCATAAATATACAGACACTATAGTAATTAAATATAAAACCACTTGTTTACTTATACACCTTGCTGTCACTCCCTCTCTTACACACACAATAGATTATACAGAAGTTTTAGAATCATCTCTTATCACTTCCAATTAGGATAAACCTAAATAATAAACAATAATCATGAACAGTAAGTAGCTGTGAAATGGATGCTCCAAGCAGAAAATATTAAGTTAACATCCAACTGCAACCAGCTCACATTAGGTTTCACAGGATGACACCTAAGGTCACTTTTGCTGCACTGCAGCAACTCGGCGCAGCATTAACATTTGATAGCTTGGTTTCCTTGCAATATCCTCTTAAAATCAGCAGAGGGCACAATTGTTCTTTCAAGTACTGTAGAAGCCCCTGCAACCATGTACATATAATTCTTCTCATGCAGTGCTATCGATCAAAACCGAATATACAAGAGAAAAAATGATTACATTATATTGGAAGATGTTAGCTTGAAATTACATTTACATGCGCAAATATTAATACTTTAAATCAGACTTTTTAAAGTCAGGAAAGACAGGAGCAATTTAATTAAGTCCAATGTAGCAAGAAGAAGCTAAAGCCAATCTCTGGTCTTTGAAGACCTAGCAGGGCTAATTTTTAAAGATGGACTGAAACCTTCCAGTTGCTGAGCTGGTTGACTGATAAATGGGTCAGAGAAAATGATCTTATTAAGCCAATGTGGCAACCTGCAGTTGGCTCTTCCCAACTTTATAGGGGGAAACAAAGGCACCTTAAAGTTAGATTTGACCATCCCTGCAGCATAGTTCATAAAATAATGCCCTTGTACTCGAGAACCCATTTAAGACCTTGCTTAACTTTAAGCACCCAAGGAGTCACATTGTCTGTAATTCATTCACGTAAGTAATTCATACTTAAGGATAAGCATATTGCTCAAATGCTTTGCTGAATGGAGCCAGAGTACTGCATTCAAATTGTAGCTTCTTAGGTTTCTTCAACATCAAGGAGGTTAAACATTCCAAGGGAGTTTAGAGCCTTACATTTTCACCTTTAGAAAAGCCATCAAGTTTTTCAGATTTTGAAGCAAATATGTGAAAATCATTCATTGGCTTTACAGAATTTGCACACAGTTCAACAGTGATCTTTGCTAGATGTGTGAAAAGACAAAGGGAGCTGCTTATGTGGAGATCCTAGGCAGATGTGAAAGACAGCCTTCAGAACATGAGACGTGTGAGTCAGATTGTACTATGGATCAAATGCAGTGGTAGCTTAAGCACTCAGTTCCAGCAAAACAATTAGGATTTCATCAGGGTTGAATTTGTCCCTATGATCCCATGAAATTGATCCCTAAAAGCCCTTTGCCATTGACATCAACACTACAGGATCAAACCCTAAGGGTTCAGGATGCCAGTGCATAAGTAATTATTAACATTTCCCTAACTTGTTATTTTAGTTACTATAAACTATGTGTATTATCCTAGTCTTGTGCCTAGGAGCCCTGAATACATACAACATAAGAGTTTAAACCTCAAAATAGTGTTTGTTTCTTATTACACCACTGCGTCCTGTAAAGCCCAGCAAATAAATCATAAGCTATAATATATTCCATTATTTTTTCTTCCCCCGGTCTAATTTGGGCCTCATTCACTAACAGTTCACAGATTTCTTGGATTTAGTTATTTGAAATTATGTATTCAACAATTTCTGCAAATAATTCTGAAACTGTAGCTTGTGTGTATACGGTGCATTTTGATTTCTCAAGATTTGCCATGCAAGCAGTTTGGAGACATAGGCCACTTAATAAGTTTCCTTTCCCTGTCCAAATGAAATGCTGAGAATCGGGTGCTCAGGCTGAAAAGTCCTATTACAAAAATGGGAATCAGCTTTCCTTTAAAGACTGCTTAATATCCACTCTTGAGTAATGAGCAAATGACCCTTCTTGCTAGGGCAAGAATGGTCATTTCCTTTGCTAGAGTATTTTCAGGACTCAAACACAACAGAATTATAAATATAGGTAAAGTAAGTTTGTTTAAAAACATGAATCAATATAAGTATTTCAATGAATATTTAATATATTAAATTTATTAAACCCAGATTGAAAGCTCACTGATGTCAATGGGACTCCAATTATTTAAATAAAATTTGGGAAGGGCCCTACATGTGCCACAGCAGAGTTTTGGTAGATTGTACAGTGGGCAAAGCCCTACAATAAAATGAAACATGTGACTTAGCTCTCTGCTTTTCTCCAGCAGATCAGTAGAGAAAACTGTGCAATGACTGGACATTTGGGGAATATTTATTCCAAAGAGTTAGAAATTTTAAAGCACTGGGAATACATTGTGGGAAAAATTGACTCAACTTTGCTTGTGAGTACGGACTCAACCTCTACATTTTTCTTCTACACACACCCTACTCTTCCCAAACAAGATTTTAAAAACATTTGTCATGTTAAGAGATTTTATAAGCATCACTTAATATTAATGATTCATTGACATGCCCTGCAGGTCAAAGAGGTGACTATCATAGCATTTCCAGTCTAAGTGTGTTAAAATTCATCTGATATTGGAAGAACAGATTAACCTAAAAGGAAAGTGCAAGTATCATATTTATGTTACAAACAGCTGGTAAAAAACACTTTATCTTTGAGGGAAATGTAAAACTTTCCCCCACACTCATGCACCCCATCCGTAATTATCCGTTTTTTAGATTGTTTCTGTTTTCTAAACTTTTTTTAGTATAATTCAAAGACTTTTCTTAAAACTTGTAGTTTTTTTATATAAAAATCCCAGATTTTTTTTACTGAAACACAGAACTTTTCACCATCTTTTTTTTTTTTCCATTGAAGATCTGGAAAATTTTGACAAAAGTACATCTTGGCCAATCCACCATTTTGGACATTTTTATTACCCTTTCTTCCCAAAAAAAAACCAAAAAAAACAAAATGAAAAAATTCAACCAGCAGATCTGAGAGAAGAGTGCCTAGTTATATGGGTCACTTTAACTCACCCACGTCAATTGCTACCATCAGTGACATTCAGAATCTGACGTCAAATAGATGTACTGTCAAAAGAAGGGCTGCAGTGTTAATCCCTAATAAAGTGTCATCGTTATAATATATCCTCCAATCCAACAGGTGAAGAATGACTTTTGAAATAAATAAAAAATTAAAAGCATGTCACTGCTTACCTAACGAAAGTTTGTTTTTATCTCTGCAGTCTGGTGTGTTCCAAGAATTCGTGCAGGAAGCCCAGGGTAACGTAGGTACAAAGGATGCAAAAAGGTAGAAAAGTGTGTAGCACATAATAACGTTATAATATATGGCTATTAGAACCGAGATGATCAGCATGGCAATGCCACAGCCTGGAAAAAGGAGGAGACGGAAGGCTGGTATCACCACAGTGTTACAAACATATACCATGAATGGACTGTAAAATAGCCAGACCTGACTATATTACACACAGAAAGACATTTTTTCATCTGTTACCCATACAAAAATCATTTCCCAGAAGGCACAGCAAAAACACCCAGCATTGGCTATGCAAGTCACTTATTGAATACAACTCAAGAGTTTAAAAAAAAACTGTAATATAAAGAAACAATGTGATTATGAAATTACTAACACACCATATTACTTGGGTTTCCTAAGAAAAGAGGGCAAGCTATGTGAAGTCCCTTTTGCAATTGTAAAAAACAGTCCTAGGGCAAATTAAGACTGCAATGCACAAACCATCATTCTACTACCAATGTCATGGCAAATAAAGCCCTTTACAAGTTACCGTTGAAGCTTCCAGCAATTAACACTTCCCTAAGGGAGATCTCTCCGACGTGAAGGGTAGGACTGAGGTGTGGCTGGCTCACCTTGTAAGGCCGGGATAGCTTTCCAGACAGACACAGGCCCCTGACTAGCAAACTGCCCCAGTGACACTTCCAGGAAGAAAATGGGTATCCCAGCTAGGGCCAGCATCGTCAAGTAGGGGATGAGAAATGCACCTTGAGGGAAAGAGAAGAGAGATCTGAACCGTGGTGGGAAAGGGCTCAAGCTGCAGCAGTTCCCAGCATCAAACAACAGTCAAGTCAGCACAGATCCATGGTGTTTTGGAAGCCTCCAGAGAACTTTCTCCTCTGGAGAAACAAGGCTGCTGCACTGTGTGCTGTGTGGAAGGACACAAAGGGGCGTTTGGGCTCCCTGAAGACATCTTAAACACGCCGCTCAGGGCTAGTCTTATGTCTAAAGAACAGTCCCGTCCTCTCTATTTCAGTCGCTCCTGATTCTTTCTCCGGGGCTGTTAGGAATCTACTTCTGCGCTTTGCCACCTCCCGGGTGTCCTATTTTGGCTAGACCTGAATGGCAGCCACGCTGCAGGGGGTGACGCTAATTAATTAACTCGGGGTTAATTCCCCTTCTCGTCAACCACAACTGTGCCTTGCTACCTCGGCTGCGGTTGAAGGGACCCAGGCTCAGGTGAGCGTCAGGGCAAGGGTCGCTGGTGCCCCCCGCTGGAGTGATCAGCGAGGGGTGCGAGACAACTTTCTACCCATCGTGCGGGAGGTACCGCATAACGGCAGCTTTAGGTCGAAGCTCTTCTCTAGCAGCTGGGCTCACTTCGAAGGGCGAGCACGGAGGGTGCCCGCCGCTGCCCCCTGCATTGTTGTTTCCCTCCCCACGCCCCTCCCACGTGAATCTTTCTCCGACCCTATTGTTTTCAACAGGGAATTGTTTCACGCCAGGAAAACCTCACGCGACCCGTGGGAAAGCCGTTACACCCCCGGCAGCCCCGCGCAGGTACGAGCTCCTGCCAGAGCAGGCGAGCCAGCTTTCGAGGCAACCCCAGGGCTTCTTTGGGAAAGTCACTCGAGTCTGGCCACCCCGTTGCTGGCGACAAAGGTTTATCACAGCTCAAACGTGGATTCGTTGCATTCCCGCGGTCTCTTTCCAGATCAAAGGTGTAAGTAAGCGCGCGGCGACCCCGGCAGAGGGTTGAGGCTGAGTACTGCAGGCAAATGGATGGGGGTGGGAAATTAGGGAATGCCCCATTGGGGGTCTGCGGCTCATCTCTCCCTCTTGCAAAAAGCCCTAGCGCCTTGAGCGCAGCCGGGAAAAGGGAGACCGGGCGGTTCGGATTGGCATGAAATAATCTGGAAGAAAAAGCCAAACTCGGGACTCTTTTGGTTCCTCGCGGTTTCAGTAAACGCTGATATTTGCCCCAAAGCGGATATTTCACCCAGGGGAGAATAAACCAACGCCGGGCTGCCTGAACGCCGATCCACAGAGGAGAATTAAGGCCCGGAGGCACCTGCCCTTTTCTAAAACGAATAAAGGGATTTCGCTGCAAATTTTGTCTGCGCCGCGATTCAGGAGCTCCTGCTTTGGCAGAAACGCGCGTGGGACCCCTGCTCACAAACCGAACGGGGTTTCGCCTCGCTGGCGCGTAAGCAAATCTAACGAGCGGCCGCTGCCTCTTTCGGCGGGCAGCGCCACGGTTCTGCGCGTCTTTTAGGCTCTCCAGCTGTCTTTAAGGCGTTTGTGGGAATCCGCAGGAAGAGGCTGTTTTAGGCTCGCTGGATGTTTTCAAGGCAACTGCTGTGTTCTATCATGCACAGAACCGCGACTGTTTGAGCCACCTTTGGTATATTACTTTGCGGAACGTTATTCAGCCTTAAAAATACTATTCCTCTGGTAGGGAAATGGGTTTCAAATACATTCACAGTTCAGGCCAGCATGTTGATTGACGTTTCCCGATTTCACAGAGTACCCCCCGCCCCTGTTGTTTTATACTTTCTTTGGGGTCTCCTGTTTTACCTAATGCGGGTGGGTTTAAATTCACCTCTTTTATTTTATTTTTGCACTATTATTTTTGTTTAATTTTTATATTAGTTATTCCGTGGCTGGAATGTTGTTAGTCGAGTGAAATCCGTTGCGCCTGTTGTATCTGTGCATTGGTAGGAAACCATCTCATTTGAAAACGCAACGAACATGCTGTTTTCTGAGGGCCATTGATGTCAGGGAGGATTTTAGTGGGTTTTTAAGAGGGTCTGATTTCTCCCTAAACCTTTGGGTGACGCTGTATATTCGCAGCTGGGTTTTGAAGGGCAGGTGGGGGGAGGTCTTTTCCCAGGCACTTTCCTCTCGCCCCCCCCTTCCAACCTGCCCCCCCCCCCGAGTTATTTGCTAGCTCAGTGGCGCTTGAAGAGCAGCAGGGTGTATAAAAGACAGGAAAAGCCATACCTCCCCCATTCTTAAAGGCCAGGTACGGGAACCTCCAGACATTGCCCAGCCCCACTGCATAACCCACCATGGAGAGGATGAAGTCCAGCTTGCTAGACCAGTTCCCTCGAGCTTTATTTTCATCCCCTTTATCGTCATCCTGGGTGGAGGGAAAAGCACATCGTCAACGTGGCTGTTTCCAGCTCAGACAGAAATCTCCGTTCTGCTAATTTAAGAGGCTAGTTTAGCCCCCCGCCCCGCCCCACCCCGCCCCGCCCCGCCCGGCCCCAGAGACGTTATTGCGGGGCCGCTGCTGTGGGGGAATGAGAGAAACAGCCCGGCTAGAGGGCCCTCACTCTCCAGACCCTGCAGACTCCTCGTCTTCACCTTGCCCCCCGCTGCCCCCCATCTGCGCCAAAGATTCTCTGCGCGTCCGGTTTCATTGGCTACAGCCATCGAACTCTGGACCCGGCTCCGCCTGATTTCTGTCCTTGACTTCAGTGGAAGCAAGAACAAACCTTGGCCTGGGCATCATTCCACATCTGGGAGGGGCCGGGGCCGGGGCCGGGGCCGGGGCAGCCAGACCCCCTGCTTGGCCCAAAGCTTCGTAACGTGACTCTCAGGAGCAGGGGTGAATGTTCTCCTGGGGTGTCCCGCATCTACATTCTAGGGCCTTGAATTTTTCTTCAGCTCCTGCCTGATGGGCATCGACCTGATTCCTGTTGCAATTCTTTCTGGGAATCGGAGCCATGGTACATAGACATGGCTTGTGCCTGGGCTGCTCTGCTCTTCTGCGGCCGTGAAGACTCCCCCGTGATACAGACCTGAGAGGTCCCTGGAGTCAGGGCCCCCCCCCCCAGTGACATAGACCTGAGAGGTCCCTGGAGTCACATCCTGCTCCCCAGCAGAGTGAGTCGACCCCCTCCCGAACGCACAGAGTTTGGCAACAAGGAAACATCTTTCAGATTAGTATAGGACGAGGCCGCCCCCCCCGCCCCCGCCCAGCCCAGCCCAGCCCAGCCCAGCCCAGCCCCCCGCCCAGACCTTTGCTCAGTGATCCGGAACCGCCTCTTTCCCCTAACTACAAACGGCCCCCGCCGCCGTGGCAGAGCGAGCAGAGCCACTCCCGTGGCTTTCCTAGCCCCGCGCCGCGCCGCGCCGCGCCAGCTCCCGGATTAGACGTCCCGGGGAGAGGCCCCTGCTAGGGGCGGGTCAGTTCCATTTTCGCACGCTGCAGCGCGCGTGGGAGTCGCTCCCGGCCCCCAGGGGTGGAGCAGTGGGAGGGAGGGAGAGATGTCCCGGCCCGCAGCGGTGTGAACTGGGCCGCTAGCCGCAGGACCAGCCCCCGGGCTCCGGAGCCCGCAAGGCGAAGGGAACCCAGACAAAACTAGGCAACCAGCTTCCCCTCCTCGCGAGCAGGCGCCGCAGCGCGACTCCGCGCTGCCACCGCATGCAGCTTCCCGGGGTCGTGGGGGGCAAAGCCCGAGCAATGAGCCCCCGTTGTAGGAGATCCACCCCCTGCGGCTCAGCTCCGGGGACAGGCGACGCGGAGTTTGCTGGGCCGGCCGGTCCTGCATTTTCCCACCCTCACCCCGCAGCTTTCCAGCCCGGCCGGGCTCTGTCTGCAAGGGTCCCCTCTGGAGCGGCAGACACGATCGGTCCCCCCCGCCGCCCCAATCAGGCCTTTCCGGGTGGGCCGTCAGAGCTGGGAGCCCACAGACATGATGGGTATTTGAACAAGCTCCGCTCCAGGGGTCAAACCACGCGCGGGGGGGGGAGTTGTTCCCCTGGGGGAGGGGAAAGCACTTACCCCGTTCCCGCTGCCCGGCAGAACAGAAGTGTTCCCGTCTGTGCCCAACACCACGGTGCTCTGGCTTATGGCCACCCAGCCGGGGCTGGCGCTGTTTTGCTCCAGCGTGCTCTTCCCAAGGCTTGCGTTAGCTCCCCCGGCTGCGCTCTGCAAGGGGGGGATTTTGCAGTGAAGAATACTGCCCTGCCCCTGGCTCCCCGCACTGGGGATGCTCTTAAGCGGAAAGGTCTCCACCGACTCCTTTCGAGGGGTGGTGGAGTTCGCCTGGACGGCGGTGCTGCTGAGCCTGCAGATCCCGACTTTGGTCCTCTCGAAATCATTGCCTTTGGCCTCGTCACACAGCGAGATTTTGTTGTCGCTGGAAAGAGATCTGGAGAGCTTGGCCAAGGGGGCTTTGGAAGGCAGGTGCTGCTGCTCAGCGTCGGGGCTGGTGCCTGTAGCTCCCCCATCTTCAAGTTGTCCGACGGCCTTAGTTTCAGGGCTGTTGGCAACCTGCTTGCTCATGTCCCTTTGACTGGCGTGATCCTACAATGACAACATAACATAGTTTACACCCAGAGAAGCCTTGGGACTTTCACATCTGTATTTCACAGCTAAGCCCTGTGCATTACAACTGCGGTGCAGTGTTGCGGCTAGCGGTCGTTGGAAGGGTTTGCAGGAAGTCCGGTCTACACGGCTCTCTCTTCAGTAGCCTGAGCACACTACGCGCTAATCTTCTGAAAAAGATAACCGGGCGACTACAATAATCAAGCCTGCAAACACACACACAAATCTCTAGCCTACTTCTATCGCTCCGCGCCTCCAGACCTCGTTGGATTTCACATCACGACCGTCGGATGCTCTCTTTCCCTATCGCCGTTGCAGAAAGATTCTTTAATTTTACGCCCCATTTCCTTTCTGTCATTCAACAATGCACACTGGCTTTTTTATGGGCAATAAACAAGCTGCCCTGTAGGCAGCTAGAGATGCTGGAGCCAAACGGAACAGTATTGCTTAGCAGGCTCGATATTCCCAGTGAAGTTAGGAGGTACAGTGAAAAGACTGAAAAAGGCAACACGAGAAAGTGATATTTCATATCACAACAACTGCTAGGCAGTTATTCTACAAGCGGTTAATTTTCTAAGCTAAGGAAATCACACTGGTCAGAAAGAGCGACATTTTTCGAAACCGGCAAACAGTCTGACCGGTGAAATGTGCCTAGTTACAAAGAGACAGGCTGCGAAATCTTACTGCTTTTAAAATGTCCTGTTTAAAACCCAGGCGTGCTCCTTTTTGTCTTAATTCCAAAGGGAGCCCGATTGCCCGATTGCAGTTTCCTTTGTCCGTACTGTTCTTATCTCTACCAAATCTCCAAGCCTACACAGAGCCAGCGAATGAAACAACAGCACAGAACTGGAGAGCGAATTTACCAAACTCTGAAGTACGTGCGGTTCGGGATATCATCCCTTGCTTCTCTCCAGACTGATAGGTGGGAAAAGGCGTTTTCCAGAGGGGAAAGTTGCCTTTCAGCACCTTGGACAGTTCCCGTTTGAAATCAACCCCTTCACATCCGCAACATCGAATACTTCTGATATTTTGCGTGGTTGTTACTCCCCATGAAATACTAAGTGAAAATAACAAAGAGAAACTACACAAGGTATAGCCAAAGTTCCAAAGAGACTCCCGCACCCTCCGCGCCTTCAACACATCTCAAAGACGGAAAAACAAGCACTTACCATGGCTTAGAAAGCAACTTGTGGAGGTAAAAACGGCCGTATAGACGATTGATAGACTGAATTTTGCTCAGCCAAGAACAAAGCTTTCTATACCTCCTTGGGAAAGATCGGCTTTGCGTCAGTGCAGAGCAAGGTGCCCTTCCTTTGACATTTTCTTGATAATAAGAGTTTGATAAATCATTACCCTTGGATCCAGATTTTAAAGGCACACGAAGAAGCCAGAGCGCCGGTTAGCTGTCACTCAGGTAGGAGTGGGATTGCGTGTTAGCTGTGATTCATCTGGGGCTGACTCTACTAAAGCAACCCCGCCAAGAGCACTGGGGAAAGCAAAACTTTCTTGCTGGTAATTAGGAGGAACATGTGAGAAACACGTCCTACTGCACCCAAAGCAGAAGAGCCCAGAGGAGCAGCTTTTCACCACCCTCCCTTTCAGGCTGCGATTGCTTTTGATCCAGCATTCACTATTTCTAGTCCCTGGCTCCCTGCCTGGACCATAAATCCTGTACTAAAACCTTGTTAGACATACACTGTTTAGAGTGACTTTTTCCTCCCCGTCTCTACCCACAATTAGGCCAAAAAATTAATGTGTTTATTATTACAGCACCTGAGGGGCGAGAGGCCCTACCTAACAGATGGAGGGAGAAACGCCACACAAAGTTAATCATCTAAGAAATATTTCTTTCCACCAAGACAGTCGTCACTGCAGTTGGTTGGGTTGGAAGGGGTGGACTACAACGTTCCTGCCAATTTCAGATGATGGCCTGCAAAAAGCAAGCCAAGGAGAACTAAAAGTCAGGATACTCAGCTGGGGATAGAATTGATTTGCCAGTGAAGGAATCCGTCCATGCCCACATTAATCACTCCCCGGGGGGGGGGGGGGGGGGGGGGGCTCTGGGAGGCGGCTGAATACAGTTGAGCAAAATGTGTCATTGATTTGAAACTAAGTCATCGTAACATCTACTTTTGACAACGCTCAGTGTTCCTCAACCAGCTCTTACCCTGGCCTTCCATTTGAAAGGATATGAGCTCTGTGACTACGCACCGTTTCCTCTCCGGAGGTTGTTACAGCCACGCGTAGTCCATCCCACTTTAAAATAACATTTAAAAAGCTCTACTGCCCCATCCCTTCTGGCGCAGGCCACAACCCCGGCTTTCACCACCACAACTAACCCTTCTAACACGCCTTACTTCCACACTACCGACTGCCTTTTACAAGAATCCTTCTTGGTGCCTGGTCGGGAGATTTAAGAGTTCTGCTCCCTTGCAGCCAGCTCTGGCCAGGAGTCTCAGGCAGCCCCCCAGCACTAGCTGTGTAGCTGCAGGGACTGCCCATCGCGGCCTTAAAGCACCAGGAGCTTTGAATTACAGCTCTGACTGCAGCCGCAGGCGGAGACTCATCTGCAGGGCTAACTCACACCAAGCACCACGAGGTGGGGGCTGGCGCCACGGAAAGGCGGGTTTGGGAAAAGTTTTTACACCTTCCAACATTTAAAATAGCAGAGCTTTAGCCGGCCTTCCTCTTCGGCTCAAACACAACCTCAGAAGCCCGACCTCGTCTTAACTTGCTGTGTTTAAAGTTGCCTCCAGGTACAGTTAGCTGAAAATAGTGGGAAGGGCGGGTGCAGCCTAGTTTTGGTTTGTTTTAACGTTTTATCTGCACCTCTCTGTAAGATGCTCAGTATTTTTTTTAACCAGGATAGATATATTTGACTCCAGAACCACCTGGCCAGAGGCGAGGAACGGGTGGGTTGGCTCAGTTACTCCCCCGCTCAGATACAGTAATACTTCTACCTTCAAAGCCTCAGGGAAAAGCGACAGGCCAGCTTGCCAATGGGTGCCTGGTTCGAACTGACTGCCGCTTCAGCTCGCCCCGGCTAGCCAGAACCAGGGCTGATTTGGTTTGGTTTTCTGGTTCTGAAATGCTCCTTTTTCTCTAGGACCTCGGCAGTGAGGCAAGAACCACACGCTTGATCCTCGGAAGGAAAAACGTGGCTGTGTTTTGCTACCACGAAGCAGAAGAAAACTAGCTCGGCTTAGTTAGGTAGGTAGTTTTTTTTCTTTCTTTTTGGTCCTCTGTACTTACACGTGTCAGTCTGTATTGGCAAGGAAATTGGTCTGCAGAAGTGGGGCTCTCCCAGGAAAGCTCATCACCGGCTAAATCATTTTGTTAGTCTTTAAAGTGCGACTTGTCTGCGGCTTTGTTTTGTTGGAGTACAGACTAACCTGGCTCTCTCTCTGGCACTAGTTAGTGGAGAACTAGTTAGTTAGTGAGTTGATAATTAGTTAGTTGATTAGAGAGATAAATAGATAGATAGATGGGACACACACACACAAAACAAGAAGTCTTGTGGCACCTTATACACTAACACTTCTCACACACACACACACACTTTGGAGCCCCGGCAGCGCAGCCAGTGCCCTCAGCCAGCTGGGGTCTCCCAGAGGTCTACCAGCCTGCCCGTGTGACAGTTCCAGAAGGAAAAGCAAAGGGAGAGGAGCACCTCCACCAGCTGTACAGCGCTCAGCTTTTCCCACCGCTTTCCCCAGCACCACCCCCCGACTTGCCTAGAGTTCGCCCGCACGGCAATTTGCCCGGCGTTGGTAAAGCGACAACGCGCCCAGTCCCCTGCTTAACTCGGCGTGTCCGCCAGGAGCACTCTGACGTCAGCGCTGCGGGGCTGGAGTAAATACGTGTTGGCGGGGGGGGGGGGGATGCAGCGCTCCTGCGCTAAAGGCTGTTTGCTTTATATACAAGACTTACGGTTTGGTTCAGTGGCTCCCGGCACCCCCCGCCCTACTACTACACTAACAGAGCCGATAGCATAAGGCGCCCCGGACTCCTCCTTGCCTTTGCGGCTGCCGACTAGCAGGACCACCCCGCTGCACCTACACCGAGCAAAGCGCCCCCTCCAGCCCAGAGCAGCAGCAGCGCCGGGGCCCGGGCTGTGTCGTGTCCCAGGTTCTCCCTCCGTGCCCGCTTCCGCGCCCCACGCGCGGGCGCGATCTCCCTCCCCGCGCCGGGGCGGGAAGAGTTAAGGTCGCCGGGGGGCCTCCAGGGCCGGCGTGGGGAAATGGTGCCCAGTGGGCGCCAAGCGCCAGCAAGTGAGTCTTAGCCCAGGAGCCTGATCGCTCCCTCCGCGCCCCTGACCCCTTCCTGGCCCTCCTCCGGCGGGGGCAGCTGGCAGGGTAACTGCATGGACCGCCCCCTCCAAGGGTCCTTCCTCCGAGGCGGGGAGAGCGGGTGTAATACCAGCAGGAGCCCTGCAGCCTGTCCCGGCCCCGCGGGAGATGAAGGGCCTGGCGAGCCAGCGACGCAGAATAATGAGCTTCACTCGGGCCGTGTCAATTTCAAGCGTAATTCCTCCCTGGTTTAAGCCCTGCGCCGACTCCCTCCGAGTACAGCCAAAGAAGCAGGGGACCCCCTCCCCTGCGCCAGCCTGCTGGACATGGCGCCCACCGCCAGCACAGCACAGAATCATAAATCACAGGGCTGGAAGGGACCACAAGAGGTCATCCAGTCCAGCCCCTACTCCAAGCAGGGCCAACCCCAACTATGTCATCCCAGCCAGGACTATGTCAAGCCAGGACTTAAAAACCTTTAGGGATGGAGATCGCACCACCTCTCTGGGTAACGCATTTCAGTGCTTCCCCACCCTCCTGGTGAAATAGTTTTTCCTAATTTCCCACCTACAACTCCTCCTCTGTAACTTCAGACCATTGTCCCTTCTTCTGCCATCCGTTACCGCTGAAAACAGTTTCTCTCCATCCTTTTTGAGACCCGTTTCAGGAAGTTGAAGGCTGCTATTAAATCAACCCTTGGTCTTCTCCTCTGTAAACTAAACAAGCCCATATCCCTCAGCCTCTCCTCATAGGTCTTGTGCTCCAGCCACTTAATCATTTTCATTGCCCTCAGCTGAACCTGCTCCAGCACATCCACATCCTTTCCATACTTGGGGGCCCCCAAACTGGACACAATACTCCAGCTGTGGCCTCATGCACGGTGCCACCCGATAGCTGCCCTGTGTGCTGAGCTGTGCCATAGGCGGGGCAGCAGACACCCCTTTGGGGACAGATGAGTGCTTAAAACACCCTCTGCGCCTTAGAGAGGTGCATGTGAGGCTTGGCCTTGCCTCTGCACTGGTCCCCTGCTCTCTCGGGCTGTGCCAGTCAGAAAGCTGCAGTCTTTTTAAAAAAGAAAACACGTCCTCTTGGAGCTCTTCCCCGCTCAGGTCTCCTGTTCAGAGTGATAATCGCTTCCCTACGCTGGAGCAGAACTGCCTGTGAATCCACATCCATCAATGCAGCAGGCCCTCGCATTGAATTAACCAGTCACTACAGTCTTAATTACTTTGTCAAAGATGAAAAATAGTAATTGATTTTGGCCTCGATCCCTTCTCTCCCCCTACCCCCCCTTCCTCCTTACAGATAAGCAAATAAACCCAGAAACACCAGGAATCCTGGCTTGGACCCTCAGATAATAAAAAGGCAGGAGGAGGTTGGGAAACAGATACACCTGGAGGTTTACTCATGGGGCAGAGAATCTGTCCCCTTGCTTGAGAGAAAAGCAAAAGGGAAGGGATTTTGAATGTGTGTGAGACATATCATATATATAACATTAAAACATCACTAGATAACCCACCCTTAAAAAAGAGATGCAAGTGTAGACTTAGATGGATATTGGCATGTCCTGTAGATGTAAGAAGATTTTAAAATACAACTAAATCAGAAGAAACACATCTAAAAACCCACAGGAACCTTTTAAGTAAGTTCCAGTTTCCAAGCCAAATATCTCTGTTTCCTAGCCATCTGATTTTGGCTGAACTTTTCCATTATTGGTCTTAGCTTAAAAGATGGTGTTGGTGAGTGGGAAGAGGTGCCTGAAAGCACAAATGTTCAGCAAGATACATAATTTCCTAAGGCAACCCCTTTTCCCCACTTTTCATACAACTAGCAGCTGACATTTTTGCAACCCCTATAAACACAAAGCTGATTTCAGAAACTTAAAAACTCAGCTTTGTTTTGTAGCTCTCACTGAAGCAGAAAAACAGCTGAAGCCTGAAGAAAATCAAAGGAAGATTCTGCCCCCCCCCCCTCTTTTTTTTGGAGGGGGTAGCACACTTACTGCAGAAGGGAGAGATATTCAGCATGTTCAGAAAAAAGCATCTTGGAGATTCTCCAACCATTTACATTGCTTTCTCTGCCCCACCTTTAAACAAAAGGCAAAAAATATATTTTTCATATAATATACAGGATCAGAAATCATTTCTAACATCACAGTAAATTCCAACAGTGAAGTATTTTTAAGTTACTATTAAGTGCGTATTTTACCATTTCCTTCATTAAAACCAGAGCTAATATAATTGTTTTTTATTAAATTGATGAAACACAATCTATAAGAGGTGCAACCTGAAAAGAGAAAACTACACTTTGGAGTTTATTGTCTTGGAGGTGCTTGATTGCTCACTCTTCATGTTTCATTTAATGTTGGTTTCGTAGGGATGATTTATATGTTTATTTTAAAATTTAATTTTTCATTGTATAAGAATGTTCATTTTTCCCATGGTGAAGGGCACAGGGTCACAAGCATATACATACATTTGCTTCATTAGAGTAAACATGTATACATATGCATAGATCTGTGGTAGTAAGAGGAGTACGGGAGGTTATATTACCCACACTACCTAAGCAAGTTATGTGGGTCAGCTCAAATGAATATCAACAGAAAACCTGGGAAATGTCTCTCTCTAATATAAAAAAGCTCTTATTTCTCTCTCTTGAAGGGTGCAAGATGTCAGACCTGAAACCTGTCATTGGTCTAAAAACAAATAGTGCCCATCGTGGGCCTTCAGCTAATAATAATTTGCAGAAAAGCCTCCATATCTGGGAAAAACTGCAAGTAAACACATGGACTCATTTTTATATAAAAGAGAATGAATACAAGTGAGAACATGTCTTTAAAGCCACAAATATAAGACATTCAGCAGCTTAATTTTCTTTATCACCCACTGGTTATAGATTTGTATATTTCTGGATTCCACAAGATTTAAAACCCTGTTTATGGGTTAGATCCTGAAAGCTGCTTGACACATTCTCTCCCTCACAATCCAGTCCCACTTCTCCTCTCTTTTCAGGAACAAGCCTTACATTAATTTTGTAATGCCAAGGTACTCGAACTGTGCAATTGTCCACAAAAAGTCTGGATTTTTTAATGTAGAAGCCTCACCTTACCAGGTTAGGGGATATTTTACTCCTCTCAGGCCTAATAATTGCACCCTGATAATGAAGAGTCTGGCAAATCTTTAAAGCATTAATTTCTGTTGCCACTGTGAAATCCCTCATGCTCATTGTGCCGTTGATTTGCTTTAACCTGCGTAACTCAGTCGCAAGCACTTGCACATTCAGAGAACTAGGAAATCCAGCAGTCTGTACTGCAAAATGAAAGACTCCCTTTCAGGGAAATGTAACTCATCCAGGAGCAATAATGACATTCAGCAGAGGGGGGATCAGGTGGGAGCATCTGAAAGAGATTTCTGCACCATTGGTCAGGCATTCATGCTCCTAACAGCTATTTAACCCATACTTACATGTTTCTTCATTTGTCCAGACATTTCCCTTGACCACAGGGGAATTTCCACATCAAATAGAATATAAAATGGAATCAGAGTCTCTGACTTACTATGGGAAAATGTTACAGAGTAAGAAATCCAACAGATAAGAAGCACTTAGCACAAGACAACATTTATTTATAAATAGTATATCCAGTGCTTCAAGTACATTCCATTCATACATCCATTGTTATTAGGAGCCAGCCCCCGCACACTGAAGTCAATGAACACTTTTCCTTAGCTTCAGCGGGCACCTGACCTGGCCTCAGTGCATTCCCAAACACCACAAAAAACCTTTCCCATCGTTCCACATAACTATGTTCAACCATGAAGAGTCTAGTGGCCAGAAGTTCAGAAGGAAGACAGTAAAGTGTCTGTATCTGAACCTACAAGGAAGTGAGTTTTCCCAGTCAGCTGAGCTGTGAGAAAATCACATGTACAGTTTGGAAACATTGCATTATCCCTCACAAAGGTTTCAGTGAGTAACCAGCATGTTTTAATACCTTTACTTGGTTTTGACCCTGCAGACTGTCATCTGTAGCCATGTAAAATGAAGGCATATAGCTTCACCAAAGCACTAAAGGGATAAGCCAGCTTCAGCTGAAAATAATGGCAACTAATCCCTGCTTTTAAATTTCAACAAGACCAGAATCAGGACACGAAACATAACTACAGTAAACCCTCAATTCAACGGACCCCAATTTAAGGCACTTCTGAAATAAAGGACACTATCTGCGAGCCCAGTCCCCTTAATTAAATGCCAGTGACTCACCAGAGCCTCCAAGAGCCACCTCCAGGGCTACAGAAGCCACTGGAGTGGCTGGGACCACTGGGGCTGGAGGAGCTGCAGAGCTGAGCATGCTGAGGGCTGCGGGAGGTGGAAGGAGCCAGGCCTGCAGGAAGCTCCTCTCCCAGTAATTGGAAGAGGAAGATGGAGGTGTGAGGGGAAGAATGGGGAAGGAGGGGGATAGGGAAGATGGGGCGCAGAGGACAGGAGTGAGTGATGGGCTGGGAAGGTCAGTGCATTATCATAGGGTAGAACCGTTCGGATTTAACAGACTTTCAGCATTAATGGACACCCCTTTCCCCATTAGTCCAGTAAATTGAGGTTTTACTGTAGTTATGTTTGTTAATGCAGCTCCCTGATGGAATTTGGGCTCTTTAAATTCAGCTGCACACAACAAAAGCACCTTTTCTTTCTTTCCTCGTTTACTTTCGCAAGAGCATTCTCAGTTTAAATCAAAGCAGGGTTCACTTGCAACTTTCAGCCTTTACTTATTTATCATGTCCAAGGTATGTTAGTGTATTGGGCCAGTACAATACCATATAGTGATTGTGACCATGTGATACTAGTTTATGAACACAGATCACATGAGCAGGGAACAACCAGTGTGTAAAAGCAGCCTCACCTCTTTTCCTGAGGCCAAAGGGTGGTAGAGATCCAGCTACACCAGTAGGGGACTATCCCATGGTTAGGAATCTAGATGGGGCACTCAGCTGGTTTAGGGATCTGTTGTGCAGTCAAATCTAGCCCATGTCTTCCACTCATGCAAGCCGTAGCACTGAAGGGGCAAAATATAGGAGGAAAAGTTCAGACTGATCAATCTTTACGCACATTGAAAAAGTGAAACCAGATTATTTATATCAGACTCTGAGAATCTCCATGCTGGTCCAGGGAGGTGTTCTGTTTAAGACTTGACTGACAATTATACAGAGAAAGGAAGAGTGTGTCAGGAGCCTGCCAAGATCATATTTTAGATGGGCTTCCCCCAAAAAAGTTTGAATTTGATCTTTAACCTGCACTAATCAAAGATAATATCACCTAGAACTGGCAAAGTATCTTTAATCGCAGATTACCTGCACAACCTTAGGCAAAACAAAAAAGCAGTCCTGTAGCACTTTATAGCCTAACAAAAAGACTTATTAGATGATGAGCTGTCTGGACTAGGTCTGGCCTATGAAAGCTCATCACCTAATAAATCATTTTGTTGCCAGCCGTACCCCACATCCCAGCAGGTAAAATGCTGGTTGACAGAGATCTGTCAACAAAAGGTGGGTCTGGACACTCTCAGGGCAGGGGCTTCTGGTGTCAGAAAAGGCCTCCAGGGTACTGTGCAGGTGTCCCAGGGGACACTATATCCACAGCAGTCCATGCTCTTTGGTTCCTGCTGATGGCCCCTGTTAAAGCTGCAGGGAGCCCAGGAAACTGTAGCAGGAAGCTGAGAGCGTGGAAGCAGCAGGGTGGCAGGCTGCTATCCCCCAGGCCCTCACAGCCACACCACAGCTGAGAGCATCAGACATGGCTGAGCAGCAGGCACCCCATGACCCCTCCTCGGCCCTCAGAGGGAGCAGACTGAGGGGTCCCAGGATCCACCCTGGGGCACCAAGAGGTGGGCCCGCTCCTGGACAGGGGCCGAAGTCCAGGCCCTGTTGGTGATGGGGTGGAAGGAGGAGACTCTGCAGGACCCCAAAACCAAGGGCCAGAATGCAGCTGTATACAGCCAAATGGGCCACAGCCTTGGTCAAAGGGCCATACCCATCCCCTGCTCCACAGAGCAAGGACAGGCCAAATCAAGGTGCTCAGGTAGGGTTATGTGAAGGCCCGGGATGCTGCCCAATGCTGCAGGGCGGGACCCACCACCCACCTTTCTTACATAAGCTCCATGATATCCTGGGGTGGATGACACATCACTTCCAACTTGCACCATCGACATGGTACTGGAGGCCCCTCCACTGCAGTCAGAGCACCAGGAGGAAGAGGAGCAGGCCTCCAAGTCCCCAACTCCTACTGGAGCTGGAGGCAGACACAATTGCAGAGGCCAGCTACGCACTGGTCATCACTCTGGACACAGTCTTCACCACCCAGACCACATCCCGGGCATCACTGGAGCTGGATGGGAGTCAGGTGCAAATTGGGTGTGCTGAGAACATCACGCAGCTGGCTCAGGCAGGACCTTGCACTGTCATCCCTGCACATGGAACCATGTGCAAGGTAATGTGTGCAACCCAGGCCCAGCAGACAGCCCCTAGGCACAGGCACCAGCATCACAAGAGGCCAGATGAAGCCCATGCCCTGGGGCAAGGACAGGGGTGGCCCTGCAAGCACCTGCCATGGCTGGAAGCAGGCTAGCCACAAGGGCAATGGCCTGACGCCAGACACACCCAGGAGTTTGGCACCCAGTATGCAGACATGCCAGCAGGCAAGAGGCAGCACCTGCTCCCATGGACAGCTCTGTGAGCTGCAGGTGTGTGGGCACCTGGGAAGGCCAGGCTACTCCAGGTTCACCTACCACCGATGAGGGCCCATCTATGGCTGGTCACCCCCTCTAGGCCACTAGCCCATCCAGCAGATGTGAGAAAGGGGCACGCTGTGGTCAGCCCAGTTTCAGAGGCACCACAAACTCCATGTGCAGCGGGGCCTATTGTGCAGGCCACACATGGCTCTGCTCCTAGGACATTCCCATCCCTTGGCCCGTGCTGGAGGGGTTTGCGGCTCACAGTTGGAGGCAGGACCTCAAGGGATGCATTGCACAAATGATTCACTTTCTCTCCTCTTTGTCTTCCTTACAGCTAAACCTACACCATCCCAGGGCTTGGTGAGACCCACCTCACCACCAGGGTAAGCCAGCCCCACCCCACCACCAGGCCGAGCCCGCAGCTGGAGAGGCTGTCACCACATCCTAGAGGGCCTCTGGAGGGACCACAATGCTGCTCTCTGGAGGATGTCCAATCTCATGGAGCAGCGGGTGTGGGACAACAGGGAGTGGTGGTTGCAGGCCTGGGACCAACCCCAAGTCCTGCTTTGATGTCATCACCAGCATGTGGCAGAACATGAGGGCCCAGCTGCCCACAGCTGCTGTCCCCACCCCTGCCCACCAGCCAACTTACAGGCTTTTCTGGACTTTCTGCAGTGGCCAAGGGTCAAGCCCACCTTCCATGCTTCCCCACCCAGACCCCACTGCAGCCACTTCTACCTCCATATCACCCCCTGGTCTCAGCTCCATGGGCGCCCCAAACCCATGGCGGGTGGGGAATCCCAAGGTCAATGCCACTCAGGGTTCCACACCCCCTTGGGTACTCAGACCTCCACTCCCCCACATTTTGAGGCCCCCGAGTCCTGTCTCAAGACCCCCCCATCCAAGTTCTGATGACCCCCGACCCATCTCAAGTCCCCC
Source organism: Carettochelys insculpta (assembly GCF_033958435.1). NCBI lineage: Eukaryota > Metazoa > Chordata > Testudines > Carettochelyidae > Carettochelys > Carettochelys insculpta. The sequence continues at coordinate 100,426,973 of NC_134142.1, forward strand.
CCCCACAGTAAATAGTTCACTGCACTGTTTGTAAATAATTGTTTATTACACCATTTCTTTTGCACGATTGTTTCTTTGGTTCAAAAGAACAGTTATTTCAGCACCACATCGACTTGGAAGGGGTTGGAGAGAGGGTAAAAGGGCAAAAGGAGGGGTTGTGGTGGGGACAGGGTAGGGCTGCTGAGGCGAGTATTGAAAAGTGTCTGGCTGGGGTCCAACAGGCTGTTGTGAGGCTTCGTAAGCCAGGCCATAAGGGGGTAGACCACATCCCCCAGGGTGCACAGTGCAATCTGAACATCCCTGACCACCAGCTCCCATGGGGAGACAAGTGTGCTCACTTCATCCTCCAGCACAGGCCAGAGTTGCGGAACACATGGGCATTGTGTGCCTGGCCCAACCACCTGACATAAATGGTTTTGAACTGGCCACAGTGGTTGATCAGCGCCTGCAGCACCAGTGAGAAGTATCCCTTTCAGTTTATATACCTGGCTGTGCTATGCTCTGGGGCACAGAGTGGGAAGTAGGTCTCATCGGTTGCTCCGATGCAGTTCATGAACTCCAGGGTGGTGAATCCAGCCAAAACTGCATCCATATCTCCCATACGGATGATGCTCCACAGAAGGGTGGTGTTGCTGACCGTCACAACCTGCAGTGGGAGAAGACTGAATATACCCATCAGGGACCGAGGGACGGAGTCCCGGGGTTCCAGGGGTCCTCAGCTCCTTTCCACCCTCCCCTCAACTTGCTGGGAACCCCCTGTGAGGCCTCACCCCAGCAGCAGGGCTGTGCAAGGATGGGAAGGCCTGGTCCCCTGCAGATGGGGCTTCCCTCACCGGCCCCCCCTTCAATTGGCACACCTCCGACCCTGCTTGCTGAGGATCCCCCTTTGGCGGGACACCTCCCCACCCCTGTACAGGGACTGCAGCCCAAGAGTGCCTTACCTCCATGAGGAGGGTCCAGACAGTGGACTTCTCCACACCAAACTGATTTTCCAACATGCAGTAGCTGTCGGCAGTGGCAAGCTCCCAGAGGGTGACTGTGACTCGCTTCCCCACAGGGATGGCAGGCTGCCACCAGATGCCCTGTGTCTGGAGGGCAGGGGGGTGAGCCAGGCACAGAGCTCCAGGAATGTGACCTTCCACATACAGGAGTGTTGGAGGCACTGCTCGTCATCCCACTGCCTCATGACCAGATGGTCCCACCAGTCTGAACTGGTGCGATGACTCCAGATCCTCCTGTGCACCTGGGTGGTGGTGGTGCAGGTGTGACCATCCGGCTTTCAGAGTTTTGAAGGGTGTCCTGTCTCAGTGTCCATGCTCCCATTTAGAAGGCAGATGGGACACGCCAGGTGCCAGGTTTCACAAATCTTTTAATCTCCAGTAGTGTGTATGCTGTAACAATAGCTTTGGCTCGGCCTGGAAGGTGACTTCTCCAAACAACATCAACCCCCACTTTTAAAAAAAATTATATATAAAAATTAATTTTTTTTTCTTACAAAGGGCTGCATGACATTTACTTTTCCTGAGGCAGTGTTTGCTTTGGGGCCCAAGCAAAGCTGAGGCCTTTTAACTCTTTTGAGAAATACAGAGTTGTGAAAGAGCTCGAAAAATAGTTTACAAGGGAACGGGTGATGCAAGGAGGAATTTCTGTTGGCTTTTCCCAGACACTGTCTCTTCTCAGCTTAAAGCTTTGTGTGAATTTACTCAGGCAAGCAAGTGCAGTTCACCTATAACAACTGAGTCCTGCTCCTCTCTCACATCCCATCCAATTTTCCAGCTGAATGGATTTTGGCTCCAGGATGTCCCATGTTGTGACAGAGGTCAATGTTATTAGGAGAGTCCATCCCTGCTCACTCCCGCCTTCTTTGCATAACTCATTAAAGGGCTTAATCAAAATTCAATTCTTTTTCACTGGTCGAGATTGATTGCTCTGTTTTGGGTAACTGAGTTTTGACTAGTGACCCCCCCCCATAGTTATTGCCATCATGAATACTTACAGGACCCAGAGCCCCACTCCTAGGGTAGCACACTCTCCACCAGGCTATCTTTCCTCTGTTAACCAGAAATTCCACCCACCCATGACAAGTTGTTCTGTCTCCTAAAGCTGGGGGCTTCATCTGATGCGAAATTCTAGGCAATTGCTGGCAAAAATGGACTGCAATGTACCTTGTTGTCAACAACTGGGCAAACAATTGCATGCTAGTTGATCAAGTGTGTTATATTTACACTCAGAACAGAGCATTGCTCAAACCTCGGATAGGCACCTCGCTTCTTACTGTATCATATAATACTGCACAGATGGTTAGTTAAAGCACCTGTCTGCAGTAGGGGAATTTTGCAGCATAAAATCCCTAATGGTATGACACAGTACAAAGAGAAGCATGCACCAGTGTGGTTTAGCTGGTGATGTCAGTTTGTAGCAAGTTCACATTAGGAGCTTGCAGTGATATAGACTTCGTTAATATAGACCATCCCCAAGGGCTTGATCCTTCCTTACCTTGTATTGTCATTTTCGTACCCACTTGGAGCCACCATATCAACACACTTCTCTAAGTGAACACTTGACAACCATTTTGTATAAGGGATCACCACAAGGTGTGAGGCAGTAGAGAAACAAGCCTAGGAAACCAGGCAAGTATTTTGGGCACCAAACTTCCTTAGGAACCTTTTGTGATTTTCAGAGCTGTCTAAATCTCACATGCAATGTGGGCATTTTAACAGCAATTCTGCCCATCAAATTAGAGGAAAGCAATTTGTGATGGAGGGGTGCGGCAGAGCTGGTTTATCGATTCATTGTGAAGAGGCAAATATATTCAGTAGAACACATTTGCTATCACTCCACACACATTTTCCACAGTAACTTATGAACAGTACCCAAGTGGAAAATAGAATTAACGTGTTGAGTAAGTTTTATTCCCCTTTAATTTGCTATAGCTCTCATTACGAGGCTTTTGTTTGGCTTTGGTTAATCTTTGCAAGAGCAGCAATGAAGTGTTGTAAAGCTGTACTTGATTGTTACATGGTATTATTGTTTTGATGGGTACGGCTGAAACCCACTTTTCATCAGCCAGGGCAGGCCCCAGAGCTGTGTAGAACACTGGAAGTATAAGCAGGAATCCAAAGCAACTAAGTCAAGCTCTTACTTCACAGGAAGAGTTCCCACATTGCTGTGGAACAAGGTCTAATTTCTGTTCTGAAAGGTGAGGGAACAGCTGAGTAAATCAGAGTTTAGTAGCCGTGAAACTGCAGTCTTCTCAATCATAGACTAGTGATTTACTGACAATATAGGCAGACTTTCAAATATCCTATTAAGAAGCCTTCCATCAGATCCAGGTAGACCACCGTAAGCAGTAAGATGACAGATCAGATTTTTTATTCCTGCACTGCAGATGCTGTCATGAGAGACTAATTACTGACAACTGTAAAAATGACAGAATGCTGTATCTAGTGAGTTCGTATTAGGCCAAACAGTCACAGAGCAGTTACAGTCTTAGTCACTTGGGCTTGCACTGATCTAGTGGGTGATGAGGTGAAAGGTTGTACTTCTCCAGTAGTCTCCTGGGAAATCCAGGTTCTCTAAACTTTGGTCATTTATTTTATATACTTTAGCTCCTTTATGCTGAGCCTTCCTCATATTGCCTGCTATATGTTCCTCACAACAAAGGCAAAACATATTTTTGACATGTTTAACCTCTCAGGGTCATTCTTTACTCTGCTCCTGATTTGCTCTGGCTGCCTTCCATACAGAAGAAATAAAGTATCATCCATTACACATTGTTTTGGGCAACTGGATGTCATGGTTTTAACCAGTGTCAGCGTTTGCTGATAGCTTTTCAGTGTTTTGTAATTTATACCATATAAGAAATCTTCAGTATATCTTTCAAGATTCTTTCATGGACCACAAACCCACACCGTGTTATGGCTAAAGCCCAGTGAATTACTCATGGTGAAGTGCTCTTTGGGAGGTAATTGAACTCTTAAAGTTGCCAACTCTCTAGTGGCAGAAAACCACACCCCCTCGCACTGACCATTGGCTAAGATCCTGCCCCCCCACTTACTCCATTCCCCCCATTGCTTACTCCCCTCCCTCACTCATTTCCACACAAATGTTAGTGCAGTTATCCTCATTACTCCAGTGAAAGGCGGAAGTATTCTCATGGTTACAGGGCTGGGACTGAGGTACTGATGCAGACTTCAGTACAGTTGAATTCAATTGCAGACAAGTACATATGTGCTCAGCTTTTAGCACATGCATAAATCTCTTGGTGTCATCTCCACACACAGAGTTTTCCAAGATTAGTCAGTGAATGACACAGATCATCTTTGGTGGAGCCAGGACTTGAATTCTGACCTCCTGCAGAGCAGCCCAGTGACTTAACCCCAGTGAACGTACGCACCGTGAAGTGCTGATATTTCCTCTTTGGGAGGTTAAACTGCCACTTTCAGTTGGCAACCCTAACTGCAGAAAACCAAATATCCTGGCACTGACCATTGGCTAGGATCCTGCCCCCCCTCCCCCGACACTTACTCCATTGCTGCCCCAACTCCCCATCACTCACTCTCCCCCTTACTCAGGGTTGGGAGGTGTGGGCTCTCGGATGAGGCCAGAAATTAGGGATTGGGGGCACAGGAGGGGAATCCAGCTGAGGGCTTGGTGTGGGAGGAGGTACAGGGTCCAGAAATGAGAGGTTCAAGGTGCAAGAGAGGGTTCTAGGCTGGGCATGCAAGTGGGTTCAGAGTTTGGGCTCCTGAACCTACCCACTACCACACCTACTGGCCTTTTAAGGGCCCAGCCAGCAATGCTGACTGAGCTCCTGGGGTCCCTGTTCTACTGGACACTCTACGGTCACCAATTTTCTACTCACACAAAACTCAACCCCCTTGCTCCATCCCTTCTCTAAGTACCCAGCTTTGCTCCCTCCACCTTCAACCTCTCCTCAGCACACAGTGGGGGATGGATGGGAAGGAAAGGTTCTGAGTGCAGGAGGAGGTTCCAGGCAGAAGCAGCGAGTTGGAATAGGAGAAGGGATGAGGTCTCCTGGTTTTGGGATGGGGCCAGGGATGAGGAGCTTAGGGCACAGGAGGCTCCAAGATGGAGCTGAGGGGTTTGGGGTGTGGGAGGAGTCTCTGGGCTGGGACAGGAGCTTGGGGTGCAGGGAGGTGAGCACAGGGCTAAGGATGAGGGGTGCAGGAAGGTACTTTGAGCTGGGGCCAAGGAGTTAGGAGTGTAGGAAGGGATCAGGGCTGGGGCAGGGGAGTTGAGGATGGAGGCTCCAGCTGATGGTTTTCTCAAGCAGCTCCCAGAAGCACCTGGTATGTCCCCCCTCCAGCTCCTATACAAAGGCATGTCCACACAGCTTTGCCTCATCTGTAGATGTTAGCTTTGCAGCTCCCATTGGCCAGTTTCCAGCAAATGGAAGCAGTGGAGTGGGGCCAGGGTGTGGAGTCTCCTGGCTGCCCCTGTGCACAGGAGTCATAGCAGAGACAAGTCAGTTGCTTCCAGAGAGCCACTTGGTGTGGAGACCATCAGAGAGCCTACCAGCCCTGCTATGCATTGCCACCAACCGGTAAATCAATAGACCCATCAGCTGTGCTTACTGGAGCTCCCAGGATCCCTTTTCAACCAGATGTTCCTGTTGAAAACTAGACACCTAGTAACTCTACTAATGGTTAGATTTATTGAGAGCAATGCTGACATTCTGCCTGGAATGCACAGTTGCCATCCAAAGTATTCAAGAAAAGCAAAGGAACTCCACCTCAGAATATCTCATAGCTCAATAGTGACAGAGAGATAGCTGTGTTAGTCTGTATTCAATCAAAACAAAAAAGCAGTCAAGTAGCACTTTAAAGACTAACAAAATAATTTATTAGGTGATGAGCTTTTGTGGGTCTGTCCCATGAAGGTTCATCACCTAATGCATTATTTTGTTAGTCTCTAAAGTGCTACTTGACTGCTTTATTTTCATAGCTCAATGGTTAGGATATTCATACAAGAAACAGCATATCCCAGTACAAAGTCTCTCTCATCGGAAAAGGGGGCAGAACTTGAACCAAGAATCCCTACATCACAGACAAATACCCTAAGGACTAGTTTGGAGAGAGGTTCTCCCATGACACTTTTGGATATGCTCTGTCCCAAATATTTTTATCTGAAGTGTCAATAGCTTTATAAGTTTAAACTTTAAGGCTATGTCTACACGACAGCCTAAATGTGAAATAAGCTACACAACTGGTGCTATGCAAACTGCATAGCTTATTTTGAGCCAATTTCCAAAAAAAGCTATTTCGGCGTGTAGCACTGTCTAAATACTGCGATGAAGTGCACAGGGATGTTGAAATAGCATGCCCGTTATTTCAAAAAATATTTTGAAATGACGGGCGTGTTGCATAGATGTTGGACAGTTATTTCAAGATACCACAATATCCCAAATAGCTTCCAATGTGTAGACATAGCCTAAGAGCCCCAATCAACAATAGAAACACCAGTCCCCACTGGTTGCCAAATCATCCTTTATTTGTGGAGAGACGTGCACTGTCAACCACTAACGCCTGTGCAGAAAGGCATAACAAGAGTTACACACCTACATTGTATCATCTGTGCATAAAGGGGCTTGGTTCTGTCACCTGGACACTTGCTGGTGTGCAAATAGACGTCACCGAATATTTGACCTCACATGTAGACAAATATAGGAAAGAGTATAGAAAAGAAAATGCAGCTATACTTACATGTTAAACCCTTACTACAAGAGTTATATTTACCCTGAGGCAACTACTGACCCTGAACAGTTTTAAGTGAATTTAATGTCAACAGAATTCAGGTTTTAGCTGGTAATTGGATATGTGACTTCTCAAATGGTTACAGTCCTGTCTCTTACATTAGGTGTGCAGTCATTTTCTACAATTTTTAAACTTTTACGAACAAAATCTCACTGGAATAATTTAGTCCATCTTGCTAATAAAGTGGTTAAAGCCCTGCAGACAACACTTTTACACAGAATTTTTTATTACATATATTCCTAGTGCTATTTGAAGAGTGATTCTGGGACAAAGGATTTTGATGAATGACTGTGACCTTACTTAGCTGGTGTTACTAATGGTGTTACAAAGCTGCTTCAGATGGGATCCTGAAATTTATTTCTAGAAATCAAATTTTACCACCAAATGGGTTTTCCATAATCTGGAAACTATTCACAGCTAGTGGGTATATTGGCCATTTCTTTCCCAAAGCTTTGGCTCTCATTGCTTGTAGATGAATTGGCTGCCCTGTGCATCCTTGTTTGGTCAAAGTGCCTCTGCTCTGCCCATCATTGTCCCCTATCAAGGTCCTTTAACAGAGATTTCACACACTTCTTGTCCAATCACCATCCTCATTCGAAAGTAAACCTCACAGTCCCAAGTGTCTGTTCCGAAGCATGCCTTACCTCAGGGTCCGGGTGACCAACAGGGTTGCTTCATCTAGTCTGTTTCTTTAGTGAGTTCTTGGAGGGTTCACCTGCAGTTATCCAGTTGACATCTCACTCACTTTACAGGCACCCAGATTAACATCTCAAAACAACTGCTTTGTCTGTCTTATAAGGCACCAGCTGCTTGTAGTTCCCTCCCTGCACCAGGTGCCTCCGGTTAGGTCAAGCTTGCTTCAGGCTTCAAGTGTCTTGCAGGCAGCTCCCCCACTCCCTTTGTTCTCACTCTTCCTCTCTATCTTTGCCTTATTACATTAATGGTCAGGGCTTTGGGCTCCCTCTACAACCTCCAACAGAAAGATAGTGAAACTGTTGTGTGGGACACTACCAACAATCTTTTCTTCAAGTGGAATTCAACCAGAGACATAAAACGTTGGCAGGGTGTTAAGAATCAAAACTGCAGGGAGCTTCAGGAACTATGAAACAGGTATGTTCATATGTGACAATTGGTAGATGATGTGCACGCTTTAAAATTCGGCTGATGAATAAAAAAATGACTTGCAATCTTGCTAGCAGCCTACCGGTGTGTTTGTAACTATATGCATGATCTTTCTGAATTACCCTTAGAGCTCAAGCTGAAGATCAAAAGCATTATTCTGTATCATAGGGACTGTCTCTCATTAAAGCAAACACCAGGCAATAAAATGAAAAGCAAGGGCACAGTAAGGTACGCATGGAGAAATCCTATTAGGGCCCCCAGCAGGGAGATCATTCAAAGACAGTTGCTAATGAAGGACCTGGAGCTGTATCCATGTTAATATCTGACTTCCCCTCTCCTTCCCCGGTAAACTAAGAGATCACTTTTGCAGTTTGGCTAAATAAGAGATCAAAAGCCATTCATGAGAACCACACACCAAAAACTTTAGCTTACCAGAAAAAGAGGAAAGGTCAGTTTGAAAATTGGGTTTCCTGTAGTTCATCATCCAAATGCAAGTCAGTAGTTGCAGGGGTTCAGCATCCTTGCAGCTCACTTATGGGTATGGCTTTAGGCACACAGTCTGATTGTGCTTTACAAAGCACACTGAGTCCTCATGTTCATCTGACGGGCTATGGCTAGTCATTAACCACTAAACAAGTGCAACAGACTGGCCTTGGTCTATATACCTTTTATAATAAATTACACCTGTGGGAAACTTGACGGCTGATGTAAATAACTCACTATCACTGGAAGCAGATGCAGTTTTTAGACTAGCTCTCCCTCAATAAAGGTAACCATTCTTGCACTCTGAAAGTGCTGCATACTCTCAGGAAAAGAGAAGTTACTCACCTGTAGTAACAATGGTTCTTCAAGATGTGTCCCCATGGGTGCTCCACAATAGGTGTAGGGCTCGCCCAGCGCCGCAGATCGGAAATCTTCCAGCAGTTTCTCCTGGATCGCGCATGTGCCGGTGCGCGCCGCCACCCTGCGTGCCCCCTGCCGCGTGCACGATCCGGTCCCCGCCAGTTCCTTGACCAACCGCCTCGGATGCTCCTGAAAAACACTAGACAGAGATCCGAAGCGGGGAGGATGGGTGGGTGGTGGAGCACCCACAGGGACACATCTCAAAGAACCATCGTTACTACAGGTGAGTAACTTCTCTTTCTTCTTCGAGTGGTCCCCGTGGGTGCTCCACAATAGGTGACTACCCAGCAGTAACCCAAGTAAGGAGGTGGGTAATCGGTTTATGTGCAGCTTGTCCCCGAGAGGACTGCTGTTGACAGATGGGTATCCTCTTGGAATACCCGAGGCAGGGCATAATGCTCGGCGAAGGTGTCATATGATAACCAGGTCGCCGCTCTACAGATGTCTGTTAATGCGATGCCCGTGAATAAGGCTGTTGACGCCGCCACCGCCCTGGTGGAGTGAGCCCTGGGCGGGGCCAGCAAAGGAGTCTTTCGAAGTTCGAAGCACATTGTTATACAGGGCACAATGTGCTTTGAGATTCTCCAGGAAGAGAGACCTTCTCCTTTTGACCCAGGAGCGAGAGAGACTAGAAGCCTGTCCGTTTTCCAGAAGGACTTAGTTCTGTCTGTGTAGAAAGCCAACGCCCTCCTCACATTTAGGAGAGGCAGGCGTGCCTCCTTGCCGGAGCTGTGAGGCTTCAGGTAAAACAAGGGTAAAACTATTGGCTCGTTAAGATTGGACTCCTGAGAGACTTTTTGGAACAAAGGCTGGGTGCAGCCTTAAGGTTACCGCCTCCTTTGAGAATACTGTGCAGTGCGGCGTTGCCATCACTGCCGCAAGCTCACTCACCCTGCGGGCTGACATAGTTGCAAGGAGGAAGGTTGTTTTTATCGTAAGGAGACGTATGGGAACTGTGGCTAATGGTTCAAAAGGTGGACCTGATAGCGTGCTGAGCACCAAGCCCAAATTCCACGATGGTGGAAGCGGTTTCCGAGGGGGTACAGGTTTACCAGCCCCTTCAAGAACCTGGTAATGATAGGATGGGCGAATACCATGGGCCCTTCCTCTGTATGCCGAAAAGGCTGATATAGCGGTGAGGTGGACCTTTAGCGAGGATAGAGAAAGCCCGCCTCTCTTGAGCTCCAATAAGTGTTCTAATATTACAGGTATAGGAATGTCAAGGGGAGCTAACTGCTTGGTGGAACACCAGGCTGTGAAACGAGTCCATTTGTGCTTGTAAGTCCTCCTGGTGGAGGTCCTTCGGCTACATTCCAGGACTTGTTGTGCTCCCTCCGTACGTGTGCTCTTTAAGGAGCTGAGCCATGAATTAGCCATGCTTGTAGGTGCAGACCTTATGGGTACGGGTGCACTATGGACCCTTGAGCACGCGTGAGTAAATCCGGCGCCACCGGTAGAGGGAGCGGTGGGCGGTCCGACATGCGCAGAAGCAAGGGAAACCATTGCTGCTGATCCCAAGCGGGACTATGAGTATCGTGCGAGCTCTCTCCCTTCTGGCTTTGTGCAAGACCTTGCGGATAAGCACTGCGGGGGAAACACGTAAAGTAGGGAGCCCTTCCATGAAAAACATGAATGCGTCCCGCAGGGACCCCCGCCCCACTCCTGCTCTGGATCAGTGCTGGGGACACTTTTTTTTTTTTTTTGTACTGGGTGGCAAACAGATCGATCTGGGGAAACCCCCATGTACGAAAAATGCGCTGTAGCAGATCAGAGTGGATCTGCCATTCGTGCGTGATTGCGAAGCGCCTGCTCAGCTGGTCTGCATTCACGTTGTGCGCGCCCGGCAAATATGAGGCTTTCAACGTTATGTTGTTGGCGATGCACCGATTCCACAACCGGAGTGCTTCCGCACATAGGGCACGGGATCGTGCTCCTCCTTATCGATTGACGTAGACCATAGTGGAGGTATTGTCGGTATTGAATCCCGACTGCTTTGCCATGCAGGTAATCTCGAAAATGTTTGCAGGCGTTGAACGCTGCTCTGAGCTCCAGTATGGATATGTGCAGTGTCTGTTCCGCAGGAGACCATAGCCCTTGCGTTACCTTGTCGCCGATGTGTGCTCCCCATCCCACGTGAGAGGCATCGGTAGTAAGAAAAATAGAAATTTGTGGTTGGTGAAAAGGCACCCCCACTAGCAGATTCTCGGGGTTTTCCCACCACACCAGGGATCTGCACACCTCTGTTGTGGGCGACACCACCCTGTGGACAGTGTGGGATGCCGGTTTCTAAACGCTCGCCAGCCAATGCTACAGGCTTGGCATGTGCAACCTGGCATTCTGCACCACAAACGTCGCTGCCGCCATATGGCCCAGCAGCTGTAGGCACGGTAAGATCGGCACCGTGGGGCTGTATGTAATGACTTGCACCAGCGAACTGATTGCGCGGAAGTGGGCATCGGGTAGGTACACCCTTGCTGTTTATGCATGCCCCTATGAACTCTATATGTTGTGTGGGTTCGGACTTTTGACTTTGCGAGGTTGATGACTAGGCCCAGCGAAGAAACGTGTCCGCTGTGACACGTATCATGCGTGAGACCTCTGCCTTCGAGGTCCCTTTTAGCAGGCAGTCTCCCAGATATGGGAAAAATAAACACCCCCTGTCTGTGCAGGTAGGCTGACACCACTGCCAGGGTTTTGGTAAGACTCTGGGGGCCGAGGAGAGGCCAAACGGAAGAACCCTGTGTTGGAAGCGCTCCTGGCCGACCGTGAAGCAGAGGAAGCGTCTGTGTGCCGGGTGGATTGTTATATGAAAGTAAGCATCTAGTAAGTCGAGTGCTGCAACCCAGTCTCCATCGTCCAGTGCCATGAGTATCAAGGCAACTGTGATCATCCGAAACTGTTGCTTGCGCAAGTAACGGTTGAGGCCCCGAAGATCTAAGATGGGCCTCTGGTGTCCTGTTTTCCTCTCCGATAGGAAGTAGCGTGAATAAAAACCTTCCCCTGGAATTATTCCAGCACTCTTTCCACCGCACTTGTGAACATAAGATGGGTCACCTGCTTGAGCCTCGCCTCGTGGCAGCGCCCCTCAGGTGAGGCCTGGTGGGAGGCTTCGTCGGTGGAAGCGACTGGGAGGGGATCGCGTAACCGTGGCTATGATCTCCAGCACCCATATGTCTGTGGTGATCTTTTGCCATTGGGAGTGGAACAGTCTGAGGCGATGATGGAACATGAGATGAGAGTGGCATTGAGCGAGGGTATTGATAGTGCAGCCCCCGACATACCCATCAAACTTGTTGCCTTTGAGGCCTGACCCGAGGGCGTATGGCTTTGTTGAGAATGTCGCCTAGGGGTTCTGTACTGTTGCCGCTATTGATAGTGCCCGTGGCCGTAGCCCCGTTGATATTGAGCACGCTGTGGTTGTAAGCGTAGCGTCTTTGCTGAGGATAACATTTTTTCCCTCCTGTATGGGGGAGTATAAATGCCCGAGCTTCTAAGTGTAGCTCTCGAGTCCTTACTGGAGTGAGGGACCGAGTCGGTTGTCTGCAAAACAGCTTTTGTGTATCAAAGGGAAGGTCCAAGATCTTCGCCTGTAGGTCCCTCAAGATACCCGATGTCTAGGGCCAGGATTCTCTATGCATGACCACTGCTGTAGCCGTTGATCGTGCTGCCGTGTCCGCCACGTCCAGGGCAATCTGTACTCCCGTCTGCGATGCTGCATAGCCCTCTTGAACAATCGCCTTTAACACCGGCTTTTTGTCTTCCGGGAGTGAATCCTTGAGGGGAGTAAGCCCGGAGTAATTATCAAAATTATGGTTTGCTAGGAGTGCCCATAATTTGCCACTCTCAATAGCAGGATAGGAGAGGAATACACCTTCCTGCCAAACAGCTCTAGCTTCTTAGCATCTTTGTCTGATCCCCCGATTTGTACTGAGAAGCCTTTGACCTCTGCTGGGACGACCTGACCACCAAAGAACTTGGTTGTGGGTGACTGAAGAGGAACTTCATGCCCTCTGCCGGGACGAAGTATTTCTTATCCGCTCTCCCATTCGTAGGCGGAACAGAGGCCGGAGTCTGCCATATAGTAATGGCTGACTCCAGAATGGCTTCGTCCAATGGAATAGCAATTTTGGATGAAGCCGGGGGTCTCAGATTTTTCAGGAGTTTCTGATGTTTCTCCTGCACCTCTGCCATTTAAATGTCATGCATGAAAGCCACCCTTTAAAACAGCTCCTGAAACTGTTTAAGGTCATCCCGGGGAGAGACATCCCCGGGGGCCATGGCCTCGTCTGGGGAGGATGAGGAGAAACCCCTAAGGTAAACCTCCCTTGAACCCTCAGGTTCCCGCGGGCGATGACACACTTGTGAAGGAAAGTCTCGGGGTTCTAAATTTAACTCCCCTTGAGACAACTGTGTTTCCGTCCCCGATCGGGAGCACCCACAGGGGTATTGAGCAGCCAGGGGTGGGGACCTGCCCCTGGGTGCAGGCCTGTGGTTTGTCTGTGTCCAGCCTGATAGGGACGACCATGGCAGCATGGCAAGGGTCCGGAGATGGAGACCTGGACCACTCATGGGGTGTGTACCCCCAATGTCTGGGAGAGCGAGACCTCCGTGGCGACACCGATAGAGGTGAAACTGGCTTGTGACAGTACTCCAGGGGGATCCAATCCCAGAAAATGGTGAAGGTGGCCCAAGCCGTAGTGACATCGGTTGGAGGAACGGAGAAGGTGGTTTTTTTTTGTTTCTTTTTCCCCTGATGGGCCGGTGGAGACACAGGCCTTTGGTGCAGCGTGTATATCACAGGGGGAGGGCTTGGTGCTAACAGCAGCGCAGCCCTGCCCAGAGATGGACTGCGGTGCCGGGTTTTTGATGTTGCCTTGCCCCTGCGCTGCGGGGCCGGCACCGCCCCCTCCCCTGCCGGGAATCTCGGCCCCGCTGTTAGCACCGCGCTTGGCACCGTCAGCTGCGGTGCTGCGCGGGTATCCCCCTCCGGTGCCTGCAGGCTCCATGCCTGGCACCCCTGCACTGCTGGTGCTGCGGGGGTCTGTGCCGCCTGTGATGGTGCCACAGCCAGAGTATGCGGCGGGTAGCTGTGTGCTCCGCTTGTCCTGCTCGCTGCAGATGCACGGCAAGGATCGAGCCAGGGAGAGTTCCCTCCGTTTCTGCACTGAGTGGGGGGGTCAGAGCACAGTGAGAACGCGGCCGCGTAGCCTGCAATTCCCGCAGGCGTCGGATGCCTTCGCTATGCCCCACGGAGGCCGGCATAGCTTCACAGCATGACTCACGCTGTGTAAAACCTGAAGAGGCCATTGTGGTGAGTCCTTTATTGTTAAGAGGGTACTTAGCACTTAATCCATGCCTTTCCTCCTCAAAGAGTGATCACCGGCCTGCGGCAGCGGGAGGCCTAATGGCCTTTCACATCCGCTCTGTTCTTCTCCGCTCCTCTCTTTTTCCTTTTTCTTTTTTTTGCTGGTATTCTCTATGTCTTTGCTTTCTCTCTCTTTTTTTTTTTGTTTAATAACCAAAAAACAACAAATTACACGTGGAAAAAAACCACTAAGTAATCTGACTCTGGCCTTAGCCTGAGTGGATTCCGTCTGCAGCCGATGGTGGCTGAGAAGGAACTGGCGGGGACCAGATCGTGCACGCGGCTGGGGGCGTGCAGGGGAGTGGTGCGTGCCGGCGCACGCGCGATCCAGGAGAAACTGCTGGAAGATTTCCGATCTGCGGCGCCGGGCGAGCCCAACACCTATTGTGGAGCACCCACGGGGACCACTCGAAGAAGAACAAACACTTAAGGACAGTAAATTGCGGATATTCTTTTCAGAGAATATTAACCAGTAATGAATGATATTTTCCCAATTATTTCCTTTAAAGTGTGTGTCTGGGGCGGGGGCGAAGGGGGATGCAGTGGCATGGGAGGGTAGAGACCAAAAATAATTATGGGTTACTAGAAGAGATAATTGAATATAGTAGCTCTCTCCATGATTTCTGTAGTTACTGCAGCTAATGACCAATCTGTTAGCTTTAATAGCCTGGAGTCTAAGCCATTAACTAGCAAACTGATCATTAACCACCACTAATGATCACTTTCTTAGAGATCTTCTTTTAAGGATTGAGCTGTTCGCACAAAATATTATTAAAACTCATCTGTGGTCTTAATAATTACAGAAATGCCTATTTCCCTATTCCCAGATATAGCTCTGAAGTTCTTGGCTGGAATAGTTAACTGGAATCTACTTCAACACTTCTCAACATCCTTTTCTAAATACTGCTTTTATAAGCCACAGAATATTTAATAATTTTTTTCTGAAAGAGTGAAAAAATGCTAAAACTGTTCTTAAATCTCAAACTACAAGTTAATTTGAAATCCTATACACACATGCCTTTGATATCTTTACACTGAACAGACTGTGCATGTTATCAACATTCAAAAAAGTTTCCATTAAATTACACTTGGTTACAATGGATATGGTCAAATCATGTTAACAGTAGCAGCACGGGAGACTGTAGAAACTGAAAATGAAAAAAACAAAACAAAACAAAACAAACCCCGCTATTCGCTTACACTATTCACTCACTATACTTAGACTGAACAATTTAAATAAATGAGTTAATGTCAATGAAATAATGGAATTTTGTTGTTTGTTATCATAGTGTGGATGCAGCTGGGCTCACACCCTCCCCCCTCTTCCCCGTTTGCTGGGAAAGTTGGATTCAAAGTCTGCAATCACCACAAAGTACATAACACAGCTGAGCTGCTGTTAGCGCAGGAATCTCGAGTCATTTTTTTCAAGGCATGAAGCCTCCCATTTAGACTCAGACAAGTAACCAGACTTTCAGAAGGGCTCGGCCTACAACCGTTCCAAGTTGGAGGCTGTCCAGTTGGGAGCTAAGCTCTTGAAAATCCGGTGTCCATTGTTCAGTATTAATGTCAGCTTTTACTGAGATGGGGTAAAATTCCTATCACGTGGGCAAAGTTCAAGCCACAACTTTTTCAACTGTGGATAAATCAATTCCCACAGAGTCAACTCAAGAAGGGGTAGCTGGAAAAAAGGAAACACTACACTTGAAGGGCTCTTCTATTTGCAATTCAGCTCAGACTGGTCGCAGTTTTATTCGCCCATTCGGTGGTGTATTGCAAACTGGTGGATTTCAGAGATGCATCTGCTTCCCTCCATGTTCCTATAGTTTGGACCTCCAGACCTTTTGCCTTCTATTTTTCAGTAAGTGGCATGTCATTGATCACTCCATGAGATTGTTTTGTTGGATGGAAGAAGATAGGCATATGATGGCAACTGTCTGCATTTGTGTGCAACTATGCTCTGAAGAAGAAATGAGCAGATGAAGGATACTGGTATTACCCAAAATACAGGTGCAAGTTTGCAAAAGGCAGTTCAAAAGATTATGGCAGGAAAAACCTCAGTAATCACTAGGCGTAGATCTAAGTAGATGTTATTTTGAAAGAACTAACCTAGCATTTACATGATGCAACCACTATTTTGAAATAAATTCAAGATAGTGTCTGTCTTATTTCCAAACAGGTAAAGCTTGTTTCACAAGGAATAGTGCCTATTCTGAAATATCTGTTTCAAAATAGGTGCTGTTAAGACAGGGAAATAGCATCTATTTCAAAATAAGCCATAGTGCATCCAATGGCTCTATTTTGAAATAAGATCTATGTGCTTAGACAATGTATTTCAAAATAGCTAAGTGCTATTTTTAAATGCATTTTTGTGGGTAGGGTGTTATTTCAAAATACGCTGTTTCAAAATAAGCTATTTTGTAATAGCTTATTTCTAAAGACAGCTTCTTTGTAGACATACTCTACGAGACCCATTGTAGATAGTCAAGTTTTTAATTTCCCAAAAAATGAACAATGAAAATTAAGGAAACTGAGTAACAAAAGGTACTTTGATAGTTTATTTTGAGAAGTGCAATTTACACAATTGACAATACAACATACAGTAACAGAACGTTTATAAAAACAAATGTACTCTTCATCGTTAGAGCATGAGCAGCCAAATACAGAAGCATTTACTTCTATTAAATTGTGGCAAATAAACTAATTAAGGTCTGAACAGGATTTGACTCTCTTTTAATTTTAGCTAAGAAATTATAGAAAATTGTCCTTTTTAGCAATATTGATAATAAGAATCAGGTTTGCTCACAAGCACATTAAAATAACATATGCTGTATTGTGCAAAAGTTTTACAGACAGCTTGTTATTGTTACAGTAAATATCAGAACCATATTTAACTTTTCTGGCAGAGTCACCTACATTAAAACCATTTTCATTCCTTCTCTCCACGTTATATGAAATACAGTCGGATTTGGTTAACTCATCTAGCATTTCTGCAACATTACACAAACAAGCCAATCAGTTCCAACTCCTGCTGGATTCTTAAACCAAACACCATTTTTGTTTAGAGAAACTGTTTAATATTTAAGTCAGATACATATAAAATTTGTATTTCTTCAAGTCTGTTTAGTATTTTCACTGAAGGCTGTATGTCTGTTTTGTATTGTTCAATGCAAGTGTTATGATGAGAGATCGTGGATCCTTCCTGTTCTTGAGGACAGTTATCTTTCCTTTCAAGCCCTCACCTACAAGAACAAAAACAATTATTGCAGTAAATGGCTTGTACTGAAATTTGTTTCTGTATATTAGTGAAGTCAATGACCAAAAATCTAGACAAGCTGACAACGTGACATAGGTTATGTTTCATCATACCTATTGACTTCTCACTTGACCCATCCAGTGAGCTATTAATGCTAAGCAAAATTACTACACAATTTATCTGATTATAGCAAAGGACTCAATATGTCCTGCAGACACAAGAGGTCCCCTCCCACTCAGCCTCTCTTAAATTGTTTCTAGTTAAGAGGATTTGCACACCAACTGCTTAGCAGGCCATTTGCAAGAGCTTCTGGAAGCATGTCTCGATACTTCATTAATATAGCAGATAATAAAATGATGAGTTTTAAAAATTACTTCTGCCCTCAAGTTTAAGAAGGAGCTCTTATTTCCCGAGGGAAAAAAATAAAATTAAGTCTTTAACAGCTTTCTTCATGAAGTAAACATCTATGTTAGGGACAGCAAACTACTAAGGGGAAAGCATTACTCCCTGAAGTGTACACCTGCTATTTCTTCATTGTGTTCAGTAGGTAAACATGGAACATTACGACACCCGTCATGAGTAAAACTGAGGGAACCATGTAAGGCTAGTTCATTTCTCAACACATATGCTAAGTATTTCCTATTTGTATTACAGTAACCTGGTTTTGTGTTTAGCCAGAACCTGCAAAGGAATGTTTACTACATTAAAAACTGCATCAACAGTACCAAAGTATCATGTTAGTCTGCATTTGCACAAACAACAAGAAGTCCTGTGGCACCTTATAGACTAAGAGATATACTGGAGTACAAGCTTTCGTGCTGACAAAAGCTTATGCTCCCATTTATCTGTTAGTCTACAAAGTGTGACAGGACTTCTCATTGTTTTTGCACAAACAGTGTCACAATTCAGGACAACTTCACCTGTATTTTCCCCCACAGTTGTTCACTGAGCACACCCACTCTCAGGTTTCTGGATCTATCCAAGGAAGATAATAACTGGGAGGCACACACATCCCTCTCCCTCCTGGTCACATTATTTCCAGGATCAGTAGTTTCCTGCCATCACTATGTTGTCATTCCCACAAGGAGAATTTATCTGGACAGGTCTGTTTCACATCTCTCCTTCAACAGTAAGCAGTGTAAATTACCAAAGGGTTTTCTAAGCAAGAACCAATTTATCCCTAAAGTAAAAGCAATACAATTATTATTGTTAATATGCATTTTTAAAAAAAAATCTACAACATGATAATAAACTTCACAGATTAATAAACTTCATCTGCAGCATGGACTCCATGAAGTGAGGCCTTCAATCCACACCCAGCCACTCTCCTGTGATTTCAAGTTCATTACACATTTTGCTCTGAACACCTGTAATGAGCAAAGGTGTCTCTCATTTATCCAGCCTGGCTCTTTGACTTGATAATCAAACAGACTGTACGTCTGTGCTCAAAACCCAAACCCAAACCGAAAAGTCTCATTTACCAACAGGTTGTTTTTCGCCAGTGTGGGGGTGGGGTAGGAGAGAGAGTGGTGAAGGGATGGAGGTGCTACATTGGGTTTCTGGCCATATCTGAACTGAGGAAACATTTATCTACCTAAATTCCACCCTCTAATATTTCAATGTAACATTCTGTTCATCTTACTCTGTTGTGGCACACTGATTTTGAAATCAAACAGGTGCTATTAGATAACTGTTTTCACCCCAGAGATTTGCATGCTTCAGTAGTGGATAAAAACTTTCCTATGTATTCTTCATCTGTCTTGGAGGTTTCTGAAGCTAATTGTTTATAAAACACTTACAGGCCCTGTAATGAGAGGTGGCATAATAAGGGCCAATTAATAGTATTAAAAATTTGGTACTTGTGTATAAATGGCTGTGTATATTTTTAAGAAAAGTGTGGTATAGGAAAATATATACCATTGGTGGAAACAAAAGCATCTTCCCAAGCATGATTTAAAGCGTGTATCCAAATGTACACATTTCTGCAAGTTTTTACAACAGACATAGTAAGTGGACAATAGCTGTTTCTACAGAACTACAATTGTCGTTCTCGGAAAAAAAAATTCTTGACGTAAGATTCTGAGAGAGAACACACTGATGTGAAGATCACTAACATCTGATTCAAGCTTTATGGATTTGAACAAACAGAAGGCATGAAGATCTATAAATAAATGGACATACTTGCATAGAACAAAGAGGTCATATAAATGCTGAGGTATTCTGAATAACTGCAACTAGTCACAGCTGTTTATAATTTAAATGTCTTCTTGTATTCAGACTGAAATGTTATTTAAAAAGCAAAACAGCAAATAATGCAGTAAATCTTCATACCCTGATTAAAGAACCAGAACTTGCAAATGACTCAAAACAGCTCTTGCTACTGGCCAAAATACTTGGAAAAAAGCATACTAATTCAGATAAGGTATCAATGAACACATCTGAGAGGCCAGATTTTCTAAAGGGGACTCAAACGCTATCTGGGCAAGCACGTACACAAAAATCAATCACAACAGTATTACTATTGCTAATATGGCTTTCTTAACAAATGACACTGCATTATTATTAATTAATATTGCTAATATGGCCAACCACAAATTATGGCACTCTTGTATAGTATTTCTCATCCATCAGTATCAAAGTACTATATAAAGGGAGGTAAATAATATCACCACCACCCCCATTGTAAAGGTGGGAAAATGGGATAAACAGCCAGGTGAACCGACTTCCTCAAGGTCACATGGCAAGTTAGCATGCACCCAAGTATCCTTACCCACAATCCAGTGTACTCTGCACTGGAACATGCTGCACAAAATCTACTTACGTACAAGCACATGAGCACACAGGACTGCATGTATAAAGCAAGTCACCTGAACACATGCACAACCGCATACAAACCTGTATGCTGCAAATCTACAAGCACTAAAGGGCATACCTTAAAGCTAACCAATTCAGAAGCATTCCTGCAAATTTCGTTTATTTAGCTGTTTATCTTGCATCACATTCCCTATCTGATTATAAAAAAAAAACACACCTCGGTCTTAACTGTTACAGAATGTTCAAAAAGTGTAATGCTGCTATACAAAATGCCATCTACCACAATAAGTAGATGCTTCATGCTTGTCTTTTAGCACCTGGTTCAGTTTGCTTTAATTTTCCTTACAACTATCTGAAGACATGACTGCAGCACAAATTGTGTTCCTTGGTCCATTAGTTGAGAACTCATTTTAAGCTCATGTGTAACAAATGGACTATTAAGCAAGTACAGAAATACCTATTCCATAATTTCATGAAGAACTGATGATCCAAAAGCTAAAAGACAATGCTACATAAATTCAGACTAGAACTCAGGCACATATTTTAATCAGAAATTACAGTTGTGCTACATGAATTATTTGGTGAATTTGCGTTATGCATGTGTCTGATTAAGGCTATGTCTGTACTGCATGCCTTACTACAACAGTGCAACCAGGATGCCATAGCCACTCTTGGTCGCCAGGGGAGAACCCTCACGGCAAAATAAAGCCATCCCCAACACAAGGCAGTAGCTTTATCAGTGGGAGATACCCTCCCTTCCCTCAAAAGTGCAGCATAAGCCTAGATCTTTCTAACGGTTCGAGGGCATTGGAGGCGTGGGAGGGGGGAACCTATAAACCCATAACCATGTTCAAGACTTTTAAATTGCAACAGAACTTTAACACACGTAAAAATCACAAGTTTCACCCACATCAGCCAAACTTTTCAGATACGACTGTCTAAAATTAAGCCTCCTTATAACAGCCTGATTTTTGGAGGCAGTAAGCACCTGCATTTCCTAAGAAAGTTAACAGAAGTTGTGGGTATGTAACATCTTTGGAAGTTAAATACACATTAATATGGCATCCAAAATTTTAGTCACAACTCAGAAGAGAGTGCTAGTGGAATATGTACTATCAATGCATTAAACTTAGATGCACTCCAACAACCTAATTGTGGTTTATGGGCACATACACTTCACACCTTCCATTCTGATGCTCATAAGAATTAAGAGTCAGAGACATCATACTGCATATGAATACCCTGCCAACTCTACAACAGCAATCATATATTCAATATGGACATTCCTCCACAATGTGGGCAAATCGGATCTCTATGCTTATAACACTTGTGTCTAGCACAGGGATCTCAATGATGTGACTACCTTTGTTTTGAGAAAGCTTTTCAAGACAAGATACGCAACAGAATTATCCCTACAGTTTTAGTCTCTTAACTGCTCATACGTAGCAACTCTTCTCTTCAAAGTTTTCCAAAATGTTTAGCAAAAAGATAACAGAAAAAGCTTTAAAAAGGAAATATTATTCTTTCAGCCTTTCAGAATGAAACTCTTCAGAGGGTTTCAGAAAGGAATTGTGCTTTTTAGTTGTAAATAGTTACTTTTTGGCAAAGCCACAGCCTGGACCATATACTGTCAATTTAAGTAGAAATATAGGAGCTCTGCTTAAAAATGGATGATAATGTACCAGTTGGTAATAAAGTAGAAGGCTACCCATGTAAAACATTAATTACTCTGCTGCTTCCCCAGCAAACCTTACTCCTTTACTGATCTTTGTCCCACTTTTCTCTCTCACACCAGCCACTACCACCTTAAAATGCCTCTTCTGCCTCTCTGGCATATTCTCCCACCCTCCTTAGTCTCCAAATAGCTAGTAGCTTGCTATTTTGTTTGATTTCTAGAGAGACTGTAGACATGTTCAGCATTTTTGTTTTTGCTTCTGAAAAACCCAAAATGTGCAGTAATGTCTTGGGTAAATAAAATCTATAACCCAACATAAGGCAGCAATCTGCCTGGTTTCAAACCAATGGGGACTGGCCTGTTTCAAATTTAAACAGGTTAAAACAATCTATTTGTGCAGTTATCAGATATCATACTGAACATAAATTTAACACCAGACTGCTGTTTAAAAAGGACTGACAGCAGTTTGTCACAGGATGCAGCATATGTTCACATTCAAGAATGATTTTCAACGAAGGAGTGTAGTCATGGCAGAGTGGTAGCCTCGTAGGAACAACAAACCTTATTCTCAAACTCCGGAGTTATTTAGCCATTTCTCTGAAATTCCACTTTGCTCACCAAGACTGCTTCACTGTGGTAATTGTTGTTCTATACAAAAACACACTGCTAAAATGGAATGACCAGTTATTTAAATGCAACAATCCTAGCAAGCAAAAGCGTAAGATTTGATACCAGTTAGCTATTCCATTTGCTGGTAATCAAGGACATTTAGCCTCAAAGCAAGCTCGGAGAAAAGAACCCATCTCTAATAACTTACCAAGGATTTCATGACAGAGAGCCCTGGCTTATTTATAAAAAGTTAATTGCATTAAGCGATCCAGAGAACCAATGTGTAATTCATTGTCAAGTGGCACAGCAACGGCTCCCCCCACATTTCTGTCTTTCTGAATAGCTTTTTGTAGCTGAACTGAGCAATGGCTGTGTAACCATGTAACAGGGAGGCAGAACAGAACAATTAATCTATGTCACAGAGATATAAGATGACTGATGCATTTTAACAGCTCTACTGTCTTGTAAGCTGCATAGGAAGCTCTCTCTGGGACTGAGCTGCATCACCTTGCTCTTGTTATGCTCAGTAGGATGCAAATAAACCACATTGCAGTTTGATTAGGACAAAACTGAATTTCTTATAGTCTTGCTCCAGCGATTTTATTCATCCCTTGGAAAACCTTGCATTTTGTCTCCCAACAAATAAGTACTACCATAAATGCTTATAGCAAGGAACTTGCTATCTCAGCAGATTAAAAAATGCCTGTCTTTATTTCCATACCATACCAACTTAAAAAAGGTAAATTACATATTTGCAATTGCCCAGTGTGTGGTAGCAGGCTATAATACAACACTGATGTATTAATATGATTCTGCTTTGTGTTATCAATGAGTATGACGGGTTCTCAAGAGAGGTATCTTAACTCCCATTTATTATAGTACATTGCCAACAGTAACAGAGAGGGAGCCGTGCTAGTCTATACACCATCAAAACAAAAAGCAGTCAAGTAGCACTTTAAAGACTAGCAAAATAGTTTATTAGGTGAGCTTTTGTGGGACAGACCCGCTTCTTCAGACCAAATATTGAGTCTGTTCTGGTCTGGCTATGGTCTGAAGAAGCGGGTCTGTCCCACAAAATCTCACCTAATAAACTATTTGGCTAGTCTGTAAAGTGCTACTTGACTGCTTTTTGTTTTGATTGCCAACAGTGAGAGTTATATATTGTGTTAGAGCAGTGATCCACCTACTCCAGTACCCTATCTCTGAAAGGAGGGAGGACCAGGTGCTTTAGAGAAAGAAATGGCGAATTCTATAAACAGGGCAAATCTTTCCACCTCCCCCTACCAGCAATGAATTTTACATTTATGTCCTGAAGCATAAGAATTTATATACGTTCCAATCACAATTTATTTTAAATTCTGGGTTACAGTAGCAAAGACTTTGAAAATGACTGGACATGTTTAAGGATAACAATAAAAACCATTAAGATCCAATCACATACTGTGGCAAGGAGTTCCACAAATTAATGACCCATTATGTGAAAAAGTATTTCTTTGGATCAGTTTTAAATTTTCTGCTTTTCAGTTTGATTGAATACCCCTGTGTTCTTGTAAAATGAGAAAATACAAATAGCCCATTAACATGTCCCTTTTTTCCATTTCCTCTCTAAAACATTAACTACACGCTACAGAGTTAGGTCAATGCAAGGTAGATTACAGCAACTTAACTCTATAAGTGTCTCCACTAGAAGGTTGCTCCTGCCAATCTACATTGCCCACTCCACACCAAAATAGTAATTCGCCCTCTGTGAGAAGCTTAGTGCTAAGATGATGTGATTAGGGCAATGCAGTGTCTATGTACTTACATTTCCTGTTGGCTGTCAGCTTCCCCACTCCTACAGCTCACAGATGGAGCCTAGAGGTCCCAAGGAAGTCAGCCCCAGCTGTTAGCCTTGGGGCAGTGCAGAAGAACTCCAGGGCCGTGTCTACACTTGCCCCAAACTTTGAAATGGCCACGCAAATGGCCATTTTGAAGTTTACTAATGAAGCGCTGAAATGCATATTCAGCGCTTCATTAACATGCGGGCGGCCGTGGCACTTTGAAATTGACGCGTCTTGCTGCCGCGCATCTCATCCAGATGGGACTCCTTTTCGAAACGACCCCGCCTACTTCGAAGTCGCCTTATTCCCATGAGCTGATGGGAATAAGGGGACTTCGAAGTAGCCGGGGTCCTTTCGAAAAGGAGCCCCGTCTGGACGAGACGCGCGGCGGCGAGGCGCGTCAATTTCGAAGTGCCGCGGCTGCCCACATGCTAATGAAGCGCTGAATATACATTTCAGCGCTTCATTAGTAAACTTCGAAATGGCCATTTGCGTGGCCATTTCGAAGTTTGGGGCACGTGTAGACGTAGCCCAGCTGTCACTGCCTCACAATGCTCTACACAGCTAAGTTGGGGGAAGTGTTTCTGGTGAGGACGTGCACCGACGACAGCTAAGACATAGCCTGGTCACGAAGCACTGCAGTAAGTACTGTGGTGGGTGGTTGCTGACCTAACTTAGACTGACCTAATTTTGTAGCATAGACAAGGTCTAAATCCTTTTACTCCTTCCTCATATGGAAATTTTTCCATGTTTCATTCTTGTTAATTATACCTGAACTTCCCCGTTACTGACAGTGGCTTTTCAAGAGTAGGGTAATGCAGACAGAACTCAGTATTCCAAATGAGGGCAGAAGATTCCTATAAAAACTGTAGCAAAATGGGGACCTTTTTTTTTTTAAATGAGTCTGGTTCAGATCTGTACTAATGAGTGGTTACTTGCTATGCTTTTAGATCTAAAGAGGCTGTTAAAAGAACCAATAGGAAAATTAAAACAAGGACACAGATAAAGGTCCTTCAGGAAACAGTGAAGCTCATGATTCCATTGGGGCTAAGAGTAGTTTACTCTTCCTAAGACTAAAGCCACTGCTAAATGGAGGATACCAGATGAGAGGACCTAATGCTTACAAAAGGGTGGGGCTACTGAATAAGTGGGCAGAGACTGCCCAGGAAGAGTCAGAATTGTCTGCATGGAAACAGAGTTGGAGTCTCACAACCCAGAGATGGTGATAACAGGGCTGCCTGAAATGTACTGAGGCTGTCAAGGAAATGCTTAGGGTCACAACAAGGGACAAGTGCAAGTTTTTACCCTTCTTTCTGTATGCTTTTACCCTTCACTCTGTATGGGCAGATTTCCTCTTAACACCGCAGCTGCACTGAAGCACTTCAGCAAAGATGCTACTACACCGGCAAAAAGCTTTTTTGTCAGCACTGTTAATCCACTTCCACCAGAGACACCAGCCATGGCAACAGAAGAATCCTTCCTGTTGACACAGCCCTGGTCTGAACTTGGAGGCTAGAGTGGTATACCTGTGTTGCACAGAAATGCAGATTTTTCACACCCAAACCACTGTTAAGACCAAGAATCCCTGTCCCCTCTAAATATGCGCTGTGTATCTGAATCCATCAACTTCTGTCATTTCCTTCCTGAAACATTTAAGGCATTGTCTTTAGGGGGCATTTAATTGGAAGCACTTCTAGTAGGGGTCCTACAAATAGCAGTGGATGAATGCCTCAGTAGTAAAATAATTTATGGTGAAATGTGAATGCTGACAAGCAGGAGGTCGTGAGTGTTCATTCCTGGTCTCATCCTAAAAATGTGTATAAAATAGTTTCCCAAGCAGCAGTTACATGCACTCACATTCACAGGTGTGCTAAATGCCTTAACAACATGTGACCATGGGGCTGACACCAGCATAAAAATCACATTCCAAGTCACAGGAGATATATCTATGTCAGTTTATTTTTAGTAACTGGGTTATATTTTCCCAGGCAAAAAACCTAGAGCATGTATCCAGTTTCTGAATATCAATATGGAACACACACACACTCTCTCTCTCTCTTTAGTAACAAACTTCTTGGCTCCTCAGTATCTGGGAAAGGTGTTTTCACACCCTTTTGGTTTTAGGAAGTACTCCGAGGAAAGCCTTCTCTTAGTCCCTTCCATTGACTGTGGGGCTTAGTGAGCTGGAGATGGAAATTCAAAAAGCAGCCCACTCTCCCATTTGGTCTCAATGCAAACTGCACCCCTGCTCCAATCCTCATGACTCACTAACAGTGACTCATGACTTGTGAAAAGGCATTGAATGTAATCTGCTTCAACAGGAAAATCATCAGGGACAGAGAAGAATAGTTGCATAATTTAGATTTTATCAAGGTCTATAAGAGAATTTATTTCTCTTGGAAATGGGCTCTGTACTAAAGGTCTTACATCATATGGAGGTATATACCCAGTTAAATAGAGCGCTATTGCTTAAAAAAGTTGGCTTGAAAATTGTTCTTTAAACCAGTGGTTCTCAACTTTTTGGGGCTCAAGATCCATTTGCAAATATTTGTGGGACATTGCCACATAGTAAACAGTCTGGTGATTGAGGTAGCTTCTGTTGGATCCTGTCTCCCAGGAATGGGGCACTGAGTCCTGCGGGCTACACACTCCACAGTGGCAGCTCCTGCAACTCCTGTGCTGCTGGGCATGGCTACTTCCCTACTGGACCAAATCTGAGTGGGCTGTGACCTGGCTCATAGGTTTGTAGCAACAACCATTCAAATTTGGCCAACCCAGATTCCCCATCATTTTGACAGCTGGGCTAAACCCAAGTAGCACTGTGACCCAAAGATTTCCCCCAACCCAGGGACCGAGACACCCTATCTTAAACCCTCCATCTCACCTGATAACAAAAAAACTCGCTGTACCTCATGCCAAAATAAAAAATCTTCCAGAAGATTCTTTGCCTTAACACTTAGGAATATCTACTTATTTTTTCCATACTGCTAAGCCTCCCATTTTTCTTTTCTTGGCTGCAAATGTCTACAATCTATACACACTCACCCCCTTATCTCTTCCTGGCTTGGTAACTTCATGCAGTCACTACTAGCTTACGAATGCCAAAGAGCAACTTTGCATCAGTAATCATTAGTAACGATATAAAGCTGAACTCATGAGACCCTGTGTTTCAAGGGATTTGTTAGTGCTGTACATTTCTACTTTCATGTCCTGAGGCTCGTGACTTCCTGAAGACTTCACAGATGCAGCTATTACAGATTTCCTCAAGTCAGACCACAGACTGCTGCACCTCTGCATCAGAAAGATTTTGCAGTTGCATTGCGGGGATAGAAAGCAAACATCAGCTATTGAGATGCTTTATGTTCAGAAAGCATGGTGGTGTAGTGAGATTTTGTAAACTGACAAGACCAGGGAAGAGGTAAGAGGCTAGGCTGGTTCTATAACAACTCTATGCTCTGCCATTTCTGAGCAGTTACAGGAATCACTGCAACCATACAGCTCTGGACTGCTGCCTAAATTTGAATACATTGTCCCCACTTGCCCTGGCCCACGTGCATATGCTACTCAGTGCTGCTTGGTACATCCCGGTAGCCCCAACCCCTCTACGCCAACATGCCCTCTCTGTTGGAGTCTGCCACAGTGAAGCATACGCAGTTGTACACAAAGCCCACGACAAGGTCAATTCTTCACTGCCGACACTCAGGGCTCTAATATCCAGGGTTTTTACACTGCAGCAGCAGCTTTAAAAAAAAAAAAAAAAAAAAAAAGCAATAGCAAGGAGAAAACTGTTTTAGTGCATGAAGAAATAGGTTACAAAGGCTTCTGAAAATCTTCAAAGCAGTTTTTAATGATACTGAAAGACGTCATAACATAATATGCACGATATTGACATTCTTCCTCAGTGTGGGAAGCTTCTTATTTTAATCTCAAGGAAATGAAAACCAACATAAAAAGGCTGGGTATGGACATTGGTCCTTCTGACATTAAAATTCAGACACCAAGGTAAACTAGATTGTAAAAGGGTGAGATATGTCCACAACTTATCAGTAAACAACAGCTATAGTGACAAGGTTACAACAGAGAATTTAATTGCAATTCTAGAAAGGCAGAATAGGAAATAGATCTTGATGCTTCAGTTTTAAACTGAAATACTTGTACATTCCACATTCAGTTATTGGAGAGCTTAAGTTCTGAAATGAGATTCTATCAATTTTCCCAGAGCCAATTTCCTAACATTTAATAAACCTGAGTATATATAGAAAATTAACAGTTTAAAGTTAGCTAGCTTGCAAATGGCTATTTAATTATGGTGGAAACCAAAGAGTAAAAAGATAATCAAGAATTTTACAGGGTATATTTGTCTGAGTCCTATTTCAATTTTGCTGTGCTCAACCTTTTTGGAATTGTGGAAAAACAGTAACATCAAGGTTTTATTTCCACCGCCAGGCAATATCAAGAACATAAAATAACAGCGATGTGCTGTTTTATTGCTAATGGAGTTTGTTTGCATGCAGATTTTCTGTTTCAGCTTAATGCTGTGTTATAAGGAAGAAAAAAGTCAACACAGAGATTCTTTACGTTATTTTTGGAAGCACAAAATTTATTTACCATATGCCCGGACCTAAAATGAACTCATGAACCCACAATCTTCTCTTTATAATGCTTTGTTTGGAGAAATTTGGAAAAAAATTGTTAAACAGAGTGGAAAGCAGGCAGATGGAAAATCTGGAAAACAAGCAGTTTTTCCTAACAGATATAATGTATTTTTTAAAAAAAACAAAAACAAAAACAAAAAAACCCCAGATTTTTAAGCTTTCAAAGGGTGCCTATTGGAAGCCAGACTGGCACCAACAGTTTGCTTCGACCCAAAAAAAAAAAAAAAAAAATTAGATGGCTTCTTCCTCCAGTTTCTTTCCTTTCTCTGAACTGTTAATTATTAAATTCAAATCCAACATGCTAACAACATTCTTTTACTTCACTGTTCATTGCCTTCAAATATTGCACTATGCCCAGTAGGAAAAAATACAGATGTTACCTTTCAGATTAGAACAGTAGCAAGAGCCTCCCTCCACAAGGTTAAAAGAGCACATTGTACTTCTTGGATTACAACGTAATTTTTGCTTAAATTGATGATAAGAGACAACTCTTTCCATGATTATCATTGTAACCAATTTCTACTGACTTGGTCTCAGGTTCATTATGGGTCAGAATCCTTTCCTCCTCTCTCATTATCCCACAAATGTAATTCGTTCCAGCCTTTCCCAAAGCAATCTGGTTTGGTTTGGGAATTATTAGCATTAATGCCAAAGAGTATACATATGCATTTGTTCACTCTAAAAGAAAAATACATGGATTTATAATTTGAGTATACAAACTGGCATGATACAAAACAGAAATAGCTTATGCTGCAGAGCTGAGTAGTCCTGCTTTGGCATAATGCAGTCCTTTTCCTGTTAAAGTAATACACAATAGATTCAAACAGCTGTAAGCGTTGAAAACAGTCAAGTCTAATATAATCACCAATGCCTTACACTGACTTCACGCAACTCAAAACAAAAAGGTGCTTTTGTATATTTGACAATTAAAAATGAAAAAAACCCCCCCAATTTTAACAATGCTTTACTTACAGTAAAAAAGGTGGTCAAGAATCATAAAAAGTCATAAAACCTGCTTTTAGAGGCACCATAAAACAGACGTCTACAAACTGAGGCACGCCCTCAAGAAGGATGAACCTGGAGCTTAGGCCACCCTCCACAGGACTCTGCTCCCAGCCTCACCCCTATCCCACCTTGTGGCCACAGCCTCAACCCATTTACTTCTGTCCACATGAACTGCCCTCCCCTCAAGGCACATCCCCACTCTGGTTCCTAGGGCAAGTGTGGGCAGGGGAGGAGTGAGAGGGGAGACGGGCCCTGTAAGGTTTGGAGACCATTGCTAAAAAAAAGTAACAAGATTTCTTTTGTCTATCATTATCACAACACATTCTTATGATCCCTTACCAAATATAATACGGAAAGCAAATGTCACCAAAGGTACATAATTTACCTTTTAGATCAGCATGCCTATATTTCCACTTTCTGCAGAATTTTCAGCTACTCATGGAACCAAAATGAAAGAACAGATTTCAACACTAATATTAAAGTATCTAAGCATCTTCCTAGATTTAAGCATCTCACTGAAATCCTCTGACGGATCTTATTTGGAAGCAGGGAGATGCCGACTCTCACATGGAACTGATAAAACTATGCCTGACAGGGTCCAGGCAGTTGCCTTGGAAAAGCATACAGCAACTGGGAGATTCTTCAATCTATTCAATGCTAACATCAAAAAAGCTGGGAAAAGGAAAAAAGTATTATTTAATGCTCGTATTTGGTCTCCATTATGCCAGATCAATGTGAGGTTTAGACTGGTTAACACCTATTCACCAAGTATTTCCAAAGCTTATTAGGCACAATTATAATTCTGCCATTACCAATGTTTTTGCTGAGCACTGAAATGTTTGAAAGAAGGAATACAATTGTTCAAGGAATTCAGACATTTTAGGCATTTGTTAGCTCACTAGATGACCAGGACAGGATAAAATCTCCAAATATAACACATTTGCATGCTTTTTATACTTCTTTCTTCAGTGCATTAGCACTGAGAGCATCCCTATGGGAAAAAAATGATCTAAACACTAAGGGTATGTCTACACTAGTGAGGTTTTTTTTTTTGAAAAAGCTAGGGCTCTTTTGAAAAATCCTGCCGTGCAGCTATACACAAAATGTGTTCTTTTGATATTAAAGCAGAAGAATGCAGTATGTTTTCCGGTGTCCCTCTTCCTCTCCCAGATGAGGAGGAGTGCCTTTTTTCTGAAAGACTGTTCTGGAAAAAAAATGTGTAGACACCCTGGGGGCCCTTTGTTCTATAGGGCAGTTCTCATAACACCAGATTTTTCAATCCCTGGCCCATTCTTTCAAAAGAGCTGGGGGCTGTGTGCACACACTCTTTGGGAAAAGCGGATTGATTTCAAAGGACAGCTGTAGTGTAGCCATTGCCTGAGAGTGAGCTCACCTATCACTACATCTGAAAACAATGTATGGAAAAGGGCACCAAACTGATATTAGAGATATTGGTCTGTGAGGAGTGTAAGCATTGGGAGATGTAGACATAAAGGGGAAAAATAGGCTGCGGTGTGGCTGTGTAGAAACAAGCATGGGAAACTGGAGTCTGACCAACAGGGAGAGTGAAAGCTACTGAAGGGCTTTAGGGAGGAATGGATTAGTGAAAATGGCAAGAGGAAGAGCTGACCATCAGCACAGGGAAAGGACTGAAAGAAAAGAGGTGAAAACGAAGTTGTGGTAGGTTAGCTGAGAGGACCAGAACTGATTTTCAGAAGAACCCAGATAGTTGCACTAGTAACAATATGCAGATGAAAATTAGGACAAGGAACATGTAGAGCCCAACTGTTGCAGCATCACATATTCTTGGGTAACCAGCGAACACATGGGCAATGGCATAGTGAGTTTTGCCTGCAAATCACTGCACACACATGAAGTAGCAGATTGAATCCTTGCACTTGAACAATAGTATTAATAGTCTTTATTCCTGTGGCAAGTATGATTGACAATTACTGCAAAGCATGTGTTTACCTGAAGCAGATACTACCGCACTGAGGGATTCAGGTGGGACAATGGTGCTTAGATAGGAAAGCCTTCCTATCTGTGCTGTGGATACCTTGCTCAGTGACACTAGGACTTATATGGCCTTTGGGGAAGAAACTGGAGGGATAAGCAGATAAAGGCAACCCATGCTAACATCAAGACATCTTCTACACTTTAGCCTGGGGCTGGCATTCTCACCTGGAACTATTGGCAGTTTGCTACGACCCTTCGTTGTCATCCCCCACCACCCCACCCCAAAATTCTTCACATCAGCCTCACCTTACACTTACTGCATGCCCTACACTGCTTTCTCTCCATGCTCTCCTTTCTGACATGTACCTTTCCTTGTTTGTTTTTGTTTGTTTGTTTTTCCAGAGCTTAACTAACTGTCTACACTAGGCAAAGTAAATCGACTGCAGATACATAATTCTAGGATGGCAACTGCATAGTTAGAATCAATGCATCTGTGCTCAACTTACTTGGCTGTCCCTACTGAAGACGGTTGACGGGAGAAACCCTCCCATCGACCTCCCTTACCTTCACATCTCACAAGGAGTAAAGGGGTTGACTGCAACTGCTGAGAGGTCAATTTCATGCACCCCTACCAAATATGCAAAATTGAGCCTCAGAAGATCAACTCCAAATGGATTGATCTTCCCAGTTAGTGTAGATATAGCCTTAAATCTCATTCCCAAAGTCATGGAACAAAATGTCTGCAGCCATAGCATATTCACTCCTCTTGGAATGTTTTATCTAGTTTTCTCCCCCAAGCTACATTTGTCTGACGTGAAGCAGGAAACATCTGTTGCTTCTGCTTTTACATAATGTCTAGCACAATGAGGCCCCATTCTTGGTTGATCCCCAGGCACTACTAGCATACAAATAATGTCTTCATGATGATGGGGTGTGAGGGCGTAAGCATTCTTAATTCACAAGGTGATGACATCAAATTTACTCACAGACTTATAGCTCACTAAAAATTATTGTTGTCTGTTTTGGCTGTAAAACTAAAGCTCGGTAACACCAATATCAAGAGGGACAAGTTTGATCCAGTGGACTGTGCATACGAAGAGGAGCCAAGAGTTCCTGAATCCTAATACTAGACCTGCCACTGGATTAACACTTTGTGCCTTAGGCAAACTACTCGTGCCTCACTTCCCCACTTCTGTAAAACAGGGAGTACTATTAACCTACCTAGCCACAGATTTTTTTCCAAGACTTATTAATATATGTACAATGCTTTTAGATATGAAGCAACATTTTAGCAATATTTTCATTAGTACTATTTAATTTCTATGCTCTCAGATGAAATCTGGTACAAAATTCTGCCATCGTGACAGACAGCAACAGATGCCAGACTAGAGCCACAAAGAAATTGGGTAATGTAAAACTCACTATTTCAACTCCATCGTATTAACTTAAGAGCAAGAGCAAAACATGTAGTCATTGACCTAAACATATTAATTTAAGCATACTTTTGCAGTGGCATTCAATAAAACTATACCTAATTTGACAAATACGGAATTTAAACAAATGGGTATAGCTCTCACATTTTAAAAAAGCAGGCAAGATTGATAATTATGCAACAAAAATACTGCAACAAACTAGTTTTATATTACTTGGCTATAGAATAGAAAAACAATCTATATTGGTTGAAATATGGGCAATTTGTTTTTAAACAAAGGCAGACTGCAGTTATGGAAGCAGAATAAAAAACATGAATAAATGCATTTCCCTGCTTATTTTAAAAGGAACAACCAAATAATCATTTTCATAAATTGGTATAATCATTAAGAGCATTTTCAAATATAGTTTAACAGTGAAGTGTAATTTATAGCACTGTCACAGATGCTTCAAAAGCATCTACATTGAAAAAAAAAGGAAAAAAAAGCCTACCTGTTCTTACAGAAATAGGGTTCTCTAGAAGAAACACTGTTTGTTTCCAGTGTGTTTTGGGACACTGGGGACCCGTCGAGAACATGACCTGAAAAGACAGAGTTCAAAAATCTGATGAAGTACAACATTTTTAATATCATGCTACATTAATCTATTGCATAAAATACACTTCAAATGCTTGCAGCAGCAAAACGGGCTTGCTCTCAAACACCTTGAGGCGACAAACTGAAAAAGTACATACATTTGACATAATTAATTTTGAACATACAACCCCCAGTACTCACACTGTTGTGGCAGTTCTTTTCAAAAAATATATCAAAGTAGCCGACAACTGCCTATAATGAAAAGGAAAACACAAATTTGAACAGGGCATATTAATTACAGTAACAACAATATCCCTTACTGAATAGTAACAGAGAGAGGAAGCCGTGCTAGTCTATACACTATCAAAACAAAAAGCAGTCAAGTAGCACTTTAAAGACGAGCAAAATAGTTTATTAGGTGAGCTTTTGTGGGACAGACCCACTTCTTCAGACCATAGCCAGACCAGAACAGACTCAATATTTAAGACACAGAGAACCAAAAACAGTAAGCAAGGAGGACAAATCAGAAAAAGATAATCAAGGTGAGCAAATCAGAGAGTGGAGGGGTGGGGGGGAAGGTCAAGAATTAGATTGAGCCAAGTATGCAGACAAGCCCCTATAGTGACTCAGAAAGTTCCCATCACTATTTAAACCATGTGTTAATGTGCCGAATTTGATGCATACTTGGCTCAATCTAATTCTTGATCTCCCCCCCCCCACCCCTCCACTCTCTGATTTGCTCACCTTGATTATCTTTTTCTGATTTGTCGCCCTTGCTTACTGTTTTTGGTTCTCTGCGTCTTAAATAGAGTCTGTTCTGGTCTGGCTATGGTCTGAAGAAGTGGGTCTGTCCCACGAAAGCTCACCTAATAAACTATTTTGCTCGTCTTTAAAGTGCTACTTGACTGCTTTTTGTTTTGATAATATCCCTTACTGTGTACATTTTCTATGAGTAAAATGTACTTCTTCAAAACCACAGAGACAACTTATCCCACAACATGGATCACTTCTATTTTTCTTCAGGGGTTATTCAAGAAATTCAAAGTATTTGAACTTTGCTGGAAAGCCCATAATGCAGAAAAGATGGAGATAAACCTTGAATTATTTCCTATATTTATATTTCTATTACTTCCAAACATGCCGTAAACTTTGTTTCACAACTGAAGTGATGGGTCATTTCAATCTACACAAGAAGTCTGTAGTTTCAGGGGAGGGGAAAAAATACAGACACTCTTAAGCTTTGAAAATCAAAAGATGGAAATTTTCATTTCCAACATGTTACAGCTTTTAATTACAGCTTTTCACTTAAATTATGGACACACGGCTGCTATCATAGCTATTGAACATGATAGCACAATTTCCTTTAGGTACATGCACGTAAATGGGTAAATCCAGCTCTCTTTTCTTTGGCTGATAGAGCATGCACCCATGGTGCACTTATACACAAAAAGAGGGAGAGTACATGAGGTGCTTTCCCTTCCCTTTCCCCTTCACTCTGATTAACAAAAAGCCCTGTTCTACACAAACTCCCTGTGCATGGAGGGTTGCCCAGAGCTAATGGGGGGTTTCACATGTTCTCTATCACACAAAGAGGTAAGGAAAAGAAATCTCTGAAGTGCCCTACAAGGACTACTTCAGCAGCTAGTGTCTATGCAGTGGCTCCTCAGCTGCTCTATCCCAATGGGAAGGATACCATGAAACTTCCCTCTTTTCTCTCAAGCTTCCAGAGAGTCAAATGACTCCCCATTGCACAGCTCAGCACTTGGATTTATACCTGTGCGGGGTATACCAGAGTCTCTGAGATACTCTACTGGAAGGCCCTGTGACCCTGCTCACTCCTCCCCAAAAAAGGGCAGTAGAGAGGGTCCTCCAAGGTGCTGTGGCTGTGTGAGGACACTGTCAATTAGGGCCCAGTAACCTAATATAAGAAATGCTAAAGGGCCAGGACCTTGAATTCCTTTCTGGAGCTGTAGAATTGTATCTGGTACATAGCTGGCTGACAGTGACAGAACACCAGACTGGGCAGTACTGGCAGGAGTAAGGAAGGGCAAGGAGGAGTGCTAAGCTCATTCCTGGGACTCCACTAGGACAAGACCCTATGGTAAAAGGCAAAGATGGCATGGGGCCAGCAGGAAGTAGCCCAGGCATTAGAGAAGCCATGTGACACAGTTAAAGGGACACAGCAGATGACTGCTATCTACAGAGTCCCTCGTCTAGACCCTGGCATAATGGGAGACCCACACTCCTTTCATGCCCCATTAAGCACTGGAAGACGTGACCTGTGAGCTGTAGCCTGGAAGTCCCAGAGGGCAAGGACAGAATCTCCAGGGAGGAAGCCTTGGGGCACTGCTCTATCCCCGAGCAGGAACAGAGTGTACGCAGGCATACACTCACTTCTCATAAGCATCCCAACAAAAGGGAAGCTGCCAAAACATAGACAATGCAATACATCTCCCACCTCCATCTCCCCTTCATCCCAAACTTGTTTCCCATCATCTTCTACTGGGGAAGTAATTTACAACTGCTTCACAAATGCAGCCTCAAGGCAGATTATGGATATATGGTCCAAAAGGTAGCCTCAAAAACAAGATGCTGAGACCCATAAAGAGTCTGTGCTCTACTACAGAAGACTATCAGGCTGGCAGCTGGGGAATTCCCATGCACTGGCATATCAAAAAGGGATTTCCCTCATGGCTCTTCCAAAGTTCCCTCTAATCTTTTCTATCCATGTGTGGATTTTTAAAATCCACATGCGGAATGAATTTTTTACATGCACTGAGGCACATGCAAATATGCACCACCAGTAAAAACAAAAAGCCTAGCTGAGGACACTCTGCTAATCAACTGGGCAGCATCTGAACTCTCCTGAGTGGTTGCACAAGTGTACAGCTTACTGGGAACCCTGGTCTCTTCAGGTATATTCAGGCAGGACTACACATAAAAGTAAGCTGACTGAGTCAATCACAATCTTCCCTTGTGCAACAAACTAGCTTTTGTTACAGATATCTAATTAGACTACCAGCCTCTTGTTATGGAAGTGAATGCCGTGTTCAGTACTGACTCAGAAAAATGGGCTGTGTGAAGAAAACATATATGTGAAATCTTTCATCACTGTGCAACATCTTATTGCCCTTCTTTAGTCTAAAAACTTGAACAGGTCAGAAAATAAATGGATATGAATAATATGGCATGTCTTAAAATGGATCCATCTACGTCCAGCCATCTTATTTAATCTTCAACTAATGAGTCTGAAAATCCTTGGCGAGCTTTGAACTCCAACCTAGACCAACATTTTTCTTGGCAAGGGAACCACACCAAGGAGACACGCTGTCAATGACTCACTTCAGAAGCCTCTGAAAGCAGTGACTGTTCAGTTCCTCGAGGGCCATCACTCCATATTGAGAATCCCAGTTAAATGACAGTCTGCTCTCCATGTGTGTCTTGGAAGAGCCACAGTATTTTGTCAAGGTCTGAAATCCTCGGATTATCCTTGCCCCACGTGAAGCTGCTATTGTTAAGCCACAATCTCTTGAGAATGGACAAAGGTCTCCTGAGTCATGCACATTCTTTCTGGCTGCTAGCAGGCCAAGTCAAAAGAGTTTGCAGGGCCCAAATGGCATGCTGACAGCAGGCCCAGCCACTGGGCTGATCCCAAAGCAGTACACCGACAGCAGGGCCCAACACAGGGTACAAGATAACCACTTTGCTTACTTTGCTCTAAAGCCAGGCCTGGCTACTAGACTGATGTTACTGAGCAGGTACTGTAGACATGCCTGCAAAAAGGGACAAGGATATGGCACCATCCTTGAGATATTATTCATTTCTCCTGAAGCCTCACAAAGCACAACATAAGAAGCTTTATTTTATTAAGCTTGTTCAGCATCCCTTTAAATACTGTGAACAAATTATATTTGCAATCTGAAAGTGACT
Organism: Carettochelys insculpta; assembly: GCF_033958435.1. Classification (NCBI taxonomy): domain Eukaryota; kingdom Metazoa; phylum Chordata; order Testudines; family Carettochelyidae; genus Carettochelys; species Carettochelys insculpta. The sequence goes on from NC_134142.1 coordinate 100,464,862, forward strand.
ATAAAGTTGTTTTAACATAACAAAACTGACATAGGAAAAACACCAGGAAAAAAGTTGAAGTTAATTCTTTCAGTCCTTTTTCCTAAGCAAAAACCTGAGACTGAGTTGTACAAAGGATTGAGGTGCCTCTGAAATCCCCAGCTCAAGTGAACTGAAAGGTCTTGTAGAATTCCCTAAAGTTCCTCAAACTCAGGTTCTGATGGATTAACCAAGAAAGCAATTTCCTTCATAGAAGATCGCACTGCTAGAAATAATTTGCCTCCAGGCAATTTGGATTTAACTCTGGAAACCACTGGCAAAACCTGCTTGGCTGCTGGGACTCAGGAGACATAGGAGAAAGGCTCTCTGCCCACATATAAGTAATACAACCTCTTAAAACGTATAAAGTTAAGCACATGCCTATGAGCTTCCAGAATATGTTTCAACAAGATATCTGCTAGAGCAGATGAGGTTTACTGGTTCCATTTAACTGGTAGGTGCTAGAGCCTGGGAACCAGGGCTGCTCTGGCAGGGCTGGCAGAACCCCACCCATGTTGTGATGGGGACTACAGCTGTTTCACCCATGCTGCAGTGTGCCTCACCCGCAACAGCCACCGCTCCCTTCAATTGGCTAACCAGTTAAATGGTAGGTAAACTGAGATTTTACATCCTTAAACAGCTATAGGCAACAAACCAACATTGCCATAATTTTATGTACGTAAATTTCACCCAAAATTTCATCAGCCACTTGTAGGAGCTGCAGATTCTGTAACCCAGGGGAGCAATGTCATTTAACATTATGTGCCAGACAATGTTTGGAAAAAACTAGAGGAGAGAGGCATAGGTTAAGATTCTCATCTGCAATAAAGTGTGGTTATAGATCAGACTGGACCACGTAAAACAGGCATCTTCTAATTCAACTGCCTACTTGCAAATAACAAGCAGTCCTCTGGCACCTTCAAGATTAACAACTTTATTAGGTCATTGGCAAAATGTTTCCCCCCCCCCATTTGATGAAGGGGGTTTTACCCACAAAAACTAATAAATATATTATCTCTGAGGTGCCACAGGACTGCTTATAATTTGTGACACTACATAACAATACGGCTACCCCTCTGAGAATTATCAATATACAGTTATTCAAATCAAACCTGCTCCATTCTTCTGTAAGAGCACCAAATTGTGCACCATTCCCAGTGACTTTGAAGGAGAGCTACGTGAATGACAGACATAAAAGTTTCTTATTGCAGGCTGAGTCTATGAGGTCAATATCTGCCAGCACTACTTGCCACTGAACAAATTTTATATGACTACTACTAAAGCCCCAATTTGCTGCTCAATGCGAAGCATGAAGTAGCTGAATATGGGACAGATGGGGAGAGAAAATAAGCGTGATGGACACAGTATCTTCGGAAGCCAACACAGCCACTTTGGAGGTTCAGTCCAGTATCTGAAACAGCAACTGCTGGACACCAGATAAGCAGCTCATACTCAACCACCCCATTCAGGTTCCACTTGGTTAGTCTTCAGTAGAGCTGCTGCCAGGTAAGGGCAACGCTATGGCAACAGAAACAAAATTTGTCTCAAAGAAGATAAATAGAGTAATATGCAAATCACTGTTTACTCTTCACTTAGCTCTTACTTTTTAAATGGTGTTCACCTGTCTCCGAACTAACTACAGAACAGGGTTGCAAAAAGATACAGTAATCAAACAGTTCCCCCCACTTTTGTCAAATATTTCTAGCTAATTTATCCTTAACATTGTCAAGTAACTGAATTGTTGTTAGTGCTGAAAACACTCCATACTCTCTGCCTTCACTCAATGATTGTGTTTGAAGTCCTTGTCTCCAATACATGGTGGATTGTCATGGCAACGACTGATCCACCAGCTAATGATTTGCCTCATCTACCGTAGACTTAATTAACTGATCTCTGATCCTCCTCCTATCAATGCTGGGTCTTCCACCCAAATGAGAAGAGTAGCCAGCCTCGACAGAAGAGCAGCCCCACTAACCTTACTGAATGCAAGACGCTGTGGTAGGAATGTTGACATCAGCTACGCTGTTTACATAGTTGTAGTAGATAGACAATGAATGTAAGTATAGACAAGGACTTGGAGTTACACTTAGGACTCAGTCAAAACTTAAACATGCTAGGTAGCGGGGAATCATGTCAGATGTTACTTTGCTCTAGGTTCATCGCTTCAGCTATTCTACAAGCCAGTCACAGTTGTATATCTCAACACAAAAAAGAAATACATAAATGCTGGGCAATGAAAGTCATCTTTGGACCAGTATTTGAACTTCAAATATCAGGGGGCAAATTTTCAGATATATTTCTTAAGACTGACCATTCCAAAAATATAACTGTATTGTATTCTTTCCAAGTCACATCACTCAGTCTGAGTTCTTTTTTTCCCCTATATTACTAAACAGAAGTTTTTTAATATGGGGAGAATAAATAGAGAAATTAAATAATTTTGCTGCTAAGTTGTGCACTGCCCATTTCCTAAATAGATCCTTTTCCTTTACACTGAGATTGACAGCCTGCTCTTCCAGTTAAAACAATCAATCATTCCCTACAAGAAGTGATATGCCTCTCTAGTACATTTAGACCCTGAACCCCCAAAGTACTTGGACATGTGTTTAAAATCAACAGGACTACTAAGGTACTTAAATGGTACTACTCACATGCATAAATGTTTTGCTGGTTCATGGCCCTAGTGGGACTTTCTGCTTCTGAATGATTCAGAACATATCTGGCCATGCCCCATTTAATAAACCAGCCCACCTGTTTTCAAATAAGGTGCACAGAAAGTCACAGATCCAGGGAAGAGCCAGTCAAACCACCGGCGCTTACTTCCAAAGCCTCTAAAATTGATTTACACCAGTACAGCAGGGAAGCTGTCACTAGAAATTGCTATGAGGAGATGTGAGGCCAAGCCAAGTCCCAGTCCTGGATGCTTCTTTGTCTGTTAGCTGTAAACATAAGCACAATACTTATTTCTTTTGTTGCAGTTTCACTACCTCGTTACTTCACCTTTGGCAGCCCATCTATATAGCTCCCTTGAGGACTAATCAACTCCAGCATTTCTCTGGAAGAGGCATTCAGGTACTAGCCTCTGAAAAACAAGCTCTAGGAACTGAAAACAATGACTTCTAGAATAGTAATAAATAACTGAGGCTGCAGTCTGTCATGAGCTCTGAATGGATTCTGTATTTTAAGAAAGGCACCAGCAAAATTATTCTGCTTCTTATTCTCCATAAATATCTTGCCAAGAGAAACAAATGCTAAGAAAAAAGATTAAAGACACCTCAAAGCTAAAGCAATTAGGTTAATTAAGAAGCAAAGTAATATTCATAACTGACTTCTATTGCTTAGACACCAAGGCAGGATTCCATAACAGTCAGCAACATTTCAATCAGCGATAGGGGAGTATAAGTGAAACACGTCCTCAAACAGCAAATGGGATCGCTAATCTACAAACAAAACAATCTATATACAGAATATGATCATTTTAACACAACATAGCCAGGGTAGTTTGCTTACTGTGTAAATTACACTAAATAACCTCTACTTATAAACCAAATATTCACATCCTAAACACTACTACATTTGGAGATTGCAAATGCAATCAGAAAAAAAATGATAATCTGAAACAAATATTTGTCACAAACTAGATACTTTACTGAATTGCCAAAGGGGGCAACTAAGAAATGTTCACTCATGTAATGCATGTAAAATATAAAGTCACCACAAATATTAAGAAAGAAAAAAGCTATCATGCAGCATATATTTCAACAATTAAATATCCTATGCACAGTTCTTACATTTACACTTAGTCTTGTATTATGACTAGGGAGTGAGCTGAAACAAAAAAAATGCTTGAACCAAGATCCGATTGTCTTTTTTTTTTTTTTGAATAAAAAGTCTTTTCTGTGAAGAAAGTGGCTTTGTAAACATACAGTATCTCAACCGTGCTAAGCAAACAAGACTACTTGAGACACCAGGAGAAGTCGTAAAGACAACTTTACCAATTCACTTAAGGAACTAGGAAATTAAAAATTATCATCATCACTATCACCTGCAGGGAGTCATTTATCATTTTTGCTCATCACTCGTATCATGTTCCAACAGCGTGTGGCTACAGCAGATACAATTAGGCAGCTGGCCACAGAAGTAGGCGGATAATGTGCTTTTGATGGAGTTTATCCAAGCATGGAGATGGAATGCCTGTAATCCACACAGTGGGGAAAGTTACGTACTACATTTGTATCACAGAAATACAATGGCTATTTAAACATTGTTATTCCTCTAAAAAACACAGAACCTTGAAATGCCCCGTTGTATTTTCATCTTGGCGGCTGATTATGAAGACACGTCACTTTTAATGGCACACTATAGCAACACATACATTACCATACTAAAAACAGCATATTCAGAATGTGTTTGACATCGGTACACACAGCTTGAGTCTGAAGATACTCAACACTACATGATTATGGGTTCAGAGTCATACGCTGGTATTCAAATACCTGTGGTTTGGCTCTTATTGTGTCCAGCAAATGAGTTCTTAAGTGTAGAAACCAAAAAATTGTTCAAAATTCTAAATTTCTTATAAATACAAACGCTTTTCAAATAAAATTACATTAATCAAAATTAACTGAATTTGTATTCTAACCATGGAGATTTTAGTTCATCGGTACTATTATTCTCATTCATTTTACCTTTGTTCACCCTCTTTCAATATAAATGCATACCCTGCTTTTTGACAAGTTCTCTCGGGAGTAATGAACAGAAACTGCCATTGCCCTCCCACGGGATATTGCCATTCAGTCAGGAAAGAACCAACCAACCTTGATAGGCTCATGAGGGAAACACACTAACAAAAGAGGAAGTTCATCAATTGATCTGAAGATAATAAACCATTGTATTTTAATCTCAAAACTCTCATACAATTAATTGAAAACATTCAACTTTTAAATACAGTTCAAGGTATATTTCCCCAACAACAGAATCTATTGACTGTTTTCAGATAGATGTCTCATTAAAATCTGCACTGACAAACTTAATTCTTTAACAGTAAAGATGCTCATTTCAAGCTAATTAGATTTTAGCAGCAGATTAATTTTGTGAGGTTCCAATTAGGTCAATTTGCACCAGAAGTGTTTAGAACTCAATCATTATGATCAGCTGAGACAGTTGTGTGTTCTCAGAGAATCTTCAGAGGCTTTGACAATAGAATTGAAAAATCAAAGTGATGCCGAGAAAGGAGCCACACTTAACCCTGTAAGATATTTAATTGGGGGAAAGGCAGAAAAACAATGGAAAGAGATAAAACTCTGCACCCCAGAGGCTTGAAAAATTACTCTTTCCAAGAGCTCTGATGATGGATATTCACATACATCAAATCTTAAATATAAAGTTTGTAGTCAATTTTAAACATTTCATTTCACTTACCCTTCACAAACTTCTCTAATCAAATGAAAAATATCCCAGAAACTGCAAAATTGCACTTGTTTGAACACTTTGAAAAATTACATTACAAAAAATGACAAATTTAAAGATGCTGGTCTTTTTCACAGATAAAAATTAGCCAACCAACCAACCCAACCCAAACCAAACCAAACCACAAAGTCACAGGATCAGTTGGAATAGTGCCAATCCAGGAACACTGGAGAGGCACATTAGACAGAGTGACAAAGCACAGGTCTAAATTGCAATGTAAGTCTGGAGGTTCAGACTCAAGCTCCAATCTACATACGCTTACATGCCACATAAATAAACCCAAAGCACAGACCGAGCATCCACGACTCTATAGGGAAAGGCAGTCCAAGCCTGAATCAAGCTGGAACCCAGCATTACAGCCCTATTGCTTTGCAGTGTAGATGCAGTCCCACTGAGCCCTTGGAGACTGCATCTACACTTGCATCCCTCTTTCAAAAGAGGCACGCAAATGAGGGAAATAAAAAATGCAAATAAGGTGCAGATTTACCTATCTGGCACTCATTTACATATTCTTTTGAAAGAGCTTCTTTCAAAAGAAGAAAAGCCTTGTAAACGCATCTCTTTTGAAAGTAAACCCCCATCTTCGAAAGAATCCTTCTTCCCCCTTTTTTTTAATGGGAAGAAGGGCTCTTTCAAAGATGGGATTTACTTTTGAAAGAGCAGCATCTACAAGGCTTTTTTTCTTTACAAATTATATGCAAATGAGGTGCCAGATATGTGAACCCACACCTCATTTGCATTTTCAGTTTCCCTCATTTGCATGCCTCTTTCGAAAGAGGAATGCAAATGTAGACGCAGCCGGAGTCTGTCAAAGGTATTCCACAATGCCATGGCTGACTTTCTTTGCTGTATGGAAAATAATTCCCCCACCCCCACACACACACATTGCATCATGAACTAAAGACTGAAGAGGCCATATTTTTGGGGAGGATACTAGGAACTATGGAATACGTGCACTTCAACTCAGGCCTGCACAACTCAGCCTTGAAGCTGGGTTCAACGATCCCTAACCTGGGTATATAAATGAGCGAAGACTCTCAAGCCCTAAAATAACAAACTCGAGGTCTGCTCATTTAATTTCTACTAACCCTAGGCTTTGGCACAGGAGGGTCTCCGAACCTCGGGCTCAGCCCAACCTCAACATCTACACTGCAGTTTTATAGCTCTTCATCCTATGTACAAAGAGACCAAGTCAGCTGACATGGGTATTTAATTGCAGGTTAAAAAGTCCCTAAATCAAAACTATTCACCTCCATCACTTATCTGAAATATCTTACTAAAAAGTTATAAGATGGAAATAAAAAGTTTACTGAAATCTTCTCTCCCTATGTAATAGTTTAAGTGCCCCTCCCACAACTCCCAAATAAATGAGGTCAATCACAGTTGTAACAATGTAACATTTAATACTGTTACTTTTCTGGCCTCTCTCTCAGCAGTCACTCAATGAGTAAGACATCTTCACGTGACCCTCCTATTTGAGAGTCCTTTGATGGCTGATCAGCGTGATTCCAAAGCTGCAGTTCTTCTCACAGAAAAGGCAGCAATTGGTAGCTGTTGGAGGGACGAGGGGCAGTTTCTGATGCTGTTTTTTCTTCTCTGCCTCTCTTCGTCTGCACTGTGGCGGGACCTCTCATATTATGCCCACCTCATCATGGATTACAGTTCTCCACTGGGGAAGGTCTTGGGCAAGGTTCTCCCAGGTGTCAACACCAATGATAACACTTCTTCATGTGTGCCTTCAGCATGTCCTTATATTGCTTCTGCTGGCCCCCAATGCTCCTCTGTCCTTCCTCCAACTCAGAAAACAATGTGTTTTGGGAGGTGCTGATCAGACATCTGAACCACGTGATCCATCCAACGAAGTTGTTGATGAATGATAAGGGCTCCAATGCTGGTCATGTTCGACTCTTCTAGGATGCTAGTGTTCGTAAGCCTACCCTCCCCAAGAGATATTTAGGATTCTCCTGAGGCAGCCTTGATGATATTGTTCAAGTGCCTTCAAATGACACCAGGTTTCACAGGTGTACAGTAGCAGTGGAACAACCACTGTACAGTATACAAGGAGCTTTGTCTTGGGATAGATGTCCTGGTTCTTGAAGAATTTTTGTCTCATGCTCAGGCTTGCACAGCTCAGATGATGCTGGATTCCCACAACAATATCGGATTTGAGCAGAAAGATTACTTCCAAGGTATGGGAAGTGCTCCACATTTTCCAGCAGATCTCCACTGACTTCAACAGAAGATACATGAGATTGTCCCGTTGGCGAGGATTGGTGGGGCACCTTGGTCTTTTTGATGTTCAGTGTGAGGCCGAGATTCTCATATGCTTCAGTGAAGACACTCAAGATGGTCTGGAGGGCTGCGACAGAAAGAGCAGCAACCATGTTGTCATCTGTGTACTGGAGCTCCATGATCAAGGTCATGTAGGTCTTGCTTTTAGCCTTCAGTCTCCTGAGATTGAAAAGCTTCCCATTCATTCTACAAGCCATTTTCACACCACCTGGGAGCTCACCATCAATGAGGCGAAGGGTCAGAGCAATGAAGATACAGAACAGTGATGGGGCAATGGTGCAGCTTTGCTTGACTCCCATTTTGACCTCAAAGAGGTCACTTTGGGATCCATTGTTGATCAATACTCTAGCAGTCATGTTGTTGTGAGGCAGCCTCAAGATGCTAATGAATTTTTGGGGGCAGATGATGTTTGAGAGAATGGTCCACAGGGTGCTATGATTGAATGAGTCAAATGCTTTGGTCAGGTCAATGAAACCTACGTATAAGGCTTGGTTTTGCTCATGACATTTTTCTTGAAGTTGCTAGGCAGCCAAGATCATACCTGATGTCCCTCGGAATGGTTGGAAGCCACACTGGAATTCTGAGGGAATTTCTTCTGAGTGGCAGGAGTCCGTTTGCAAGGATTCCAGCTAAGATTTTTTCTACTGCTGCCAGGAGGGAGATGCCATGATAGCTTTCATAGTTCAATGTGTTGCCCTTCTTAAAGGGACTGATGATCAGTGTCTCTCTGAAATCTCATGGGCATCTACTCCCTATCCCAGATCTTGAGTAGGTGTAATTGTTTGCAGAGCTCTGGCCCACCTTCTATGAAGACTTCAGCAGCGATTTCATCTAGTCTGGTTGCTTTGTTGCACTCCATCGCTTTGATGTCAGCTTGGACCTCACTAAGGGTAGGAAGTGTTGCAAGATTGTCTTAGAGTTGCTGAGGAATTTGGTTAAGGGAGTCTAAGACCATGGTGGAACGGTGGTTCAATAGCTCACTATAGTGCTCCCTCCACCTAGAATCAATGGCTTCATTGTCTTTCAAGAGTTAGGTACCATCCTTTGCTCTCGGGATTGATTCAATGGTTTGTAAGTCTATAAATAGCTTAGGTAGAATTGAAGAAACCTCTTGTATCATTGATGTCTGTGAAATGCTTGAGTTCTCGCACCCTCTCAGTCCACCATTGTTTTTTCCAGAGTCCTTGTTTTAGGTTGGACTTATGCCTTGGCATGTGCTTCCCTCTTTGTTGTACAGTTGATGTCAGTTTGCCAAGCCCTAAAGGCATTTCTTTTTGCCCCCAATCAGGCATTCAATGTCTACATTATACTCAAACTAGTCCTGATGCTTCTTGAACTGGTAGCCAATTGTTTCTCCACAAGCACCAATGATGACATTTTTCAACTGACTCCAGTGTTCTCCCCCATCTTCAAGGTGTACTGTTGGCAGCTTCCTCTGGAACACTATCTGGAAGTCACTTCATCTGATGGGATCCTTCAAGCTTTGTATGTTGATCTTTCATTGCATCTCTTTCCTCTGATTTCTACATTCTGAGACAATCCTAAGCAACCACTGTGGATCTAATCAGTCCAGCCATCATTAGCACTAGTCACTGCATGCATGAGAAGGACATCATGTTGATCCCAAGCATGGACGATGACATACTCTATGAGGTGCAAGGGCTTCAAATGGAGGATCATGAGGTCTTACATTTGTTTTTCTGGCAGAAGAAGGTGTTCGTGATGATGACCTCATATTCCACACATTTCGTAATTAAGAGCACTTCACTGGAGTTGCTGTGGCCAAATCCTTCTTTCAACCATAGTCTGCCAGAGGTCCATGTCTGTTCCAACCCTGGCATTGAAATCCTACAAGAAAATAATCTTCTTTGGGGATGTCTTTCAGAACTGTGTCCAATTCGGTGTAGAACTTCTGCACGTCATCTTTGGCACCTAGAGCTGGTGTATAAGCATTGATGACAGTTACCTGTTGGTTTTTGGCAAGCTTCAAGCGGAGAGTTATGAGACGCTCATTGATGCCAACAGGGACTTTAGATAGGATGTCAGTTCATTTTTCATGACAAATCCTACTCCATGAATTCATTGTCTTTCTTTGGGGTTCCTTTCCAGAAAAATGTGGGCCCTCCACCTTCTTCTCTTAGCTGTCCTTCTTCTGATCTACGCATTTCTGCCAGGGCAGCTATATCAATGTACAATCGTTTCAGCTTGTGGAAGATAACTGACATGCATCTTTCACGTCACCCACTTTCTGGGCTGTCCATTAGAGTCCTGAAAATTCCATGTTCCAAAGTTTACTATTCAAGTTTGACCACACAGAGGTGAACCCACCTGATGTGATTATCCAGCTGGGGGGACTGCAGTGGACTATGCTTAGGTCCACTTTTCTTGCCCCCTCCCCCTGTTGGGAGAGCAGAGCGGATCCTATATAGAGCTGCTCAGTCATGGATGCTGCAGCCAGACTGTTCTACCACTTCAGTACTTGAAAATGAATGACTGATACATGCATCCACATCCATGTGCTGGTCCATGACTAAAAGCTTCTAGATTTCATAATCCTGCTCCCGTCACCATTCGCCAGTCTCTGTAGGGCTTAAGTTTAGGAGAGTAGCATGCAGAGGAAGACACCTGTGTGTGACGTCTTTAAACGCTGGGGGACTGTTGCACTGAAGCCACCTCACAGTTCTTCATGCATGGAAGGCTCAGGTCCAATGACATAGGATCCATGATGATGGCAATCCTCCTTTCCACTGCAGCCTTCATCTGCCTTCACAGCCATTGTTGCATTACCCCTGCTATCCTCTGCCTGTTCTGCCATTGAGGACTTTTAGGATTGTTCATTGCTCAACTTCAGCATTTCTCTTGTGGTCCAGTTTGTTGCATTACATTCAATACATGTAACACCACATATATATGGCATTTAGTTGCTTTTATAAGATTCTCATAAAATAAACAGTGGTGACCCAAATTTGCAGACATAAATTAATGAAGTATTAGGCCCTTGGGCTTCTGGGAGCAAGGGATGGTGGAGCAAAATAGTAACTTCTAGAGCTAAAGATGGACCAATCCTCTGGAATACATCTGAAATCAGACTTCCGAAACACTTGCAGGGGAGGAAGTTCAAAACTAATTATATTTTGACAGTAAACTAAAGACAACAAGGACTGATTTAAATCACCAAGTGGAACACTAAATAAGTTTTAACCAGATTCTGCATTTGTACTTCAGTTACTTTCTAAAGAAAGGTAGGTTCTCACTAGCTGACAGGAGTAAAATACGTTGATTTGCAATTAAATCATGCCTTTACACTAGATTTAATACATATTTAAGGTTTACTTAAGCAACTATAGAGCTTAATATTTTCAGATTCTTATAGGCTGGATATTGTTAGTATGTCAGAGACTGATGAATAATACTTTGATACATTTACTACAGGTTATTCAAAATTTGTTGCTCATATCCATTCCATATTAGGCGTATGTGTTCGCCTCATGCACCAGTACCAGTACTTCTTCCCTTAGCAGTGCCTTTAAAGGAGTGCTCTTAGTGCCCCCTGGAGTGATGCATCAATGGCATTAGAATACGGAGCACTGCATACTCTGTCTCCCTCCCCCGCGCTCAGTTCATTACTGCCAGAACTCCGAAAGTGGGGAAGCCAGGTGGGTGGAAAGGGCGTGAGCAGCACATCTTGAAGAACACCAGCTACAAAAAGGTAACTGTCTTTCCTTCTATGAGTACTTTCTCTTGTCCATTCCACAACAGATAACTCCAAGCAGTACGGACAGAGATGGGATGGGGTTCACAGGCATGTTGACTGAATCACAGCTCTCCCATAACCAGCCTCATCTCTAGCCTCACGAGTGACAGCACAGGGAGACAAATGTGTGGACTGAGTCCAACGTCATGGCTCTGTAGATGTCCTGGGTGAGCACAACTTCCAGGAAAGCTGTTGAGGATGCTTGGGCTCTGGTGGAGTGGACATGGATGACCTGAGGAAGGGGTACCCATGCCAAGTCATAGCAGTGTGTATACATGCAGTAATACAGTTAGAGATATACTGCAAAGACCCTGGCAAGCCCCTCATGCTGTCCATAGAGTGGTGGCAACAAAGAGTGGTGTTAACTTCTGAAAGGATTTTGTAAGCTTTAAGCAGAACAGTCCACTCACCTGAGGCACACGAGGGCAGCCTGACAGCTGCTGCCACCCCACAACAGGCCCTCCAAGGCCTTGTCATTCTCAGCCCCCCGCAAAGGCTGGGGAGGGGATGAAATGGGGGAGTAGGACAGGGAGGTGGCAGGAGGAGGTGTAACTTGGAGAATGGAGAGATCCAACAATACACAAAATTGCAAACCATGATTTTGCAAATTGCAAGGGTCTCCTGGGATGTGGAGTTTGTTGGGGTAGCTCTGCAATATAAGTCAGGCTAGCAAGAGCTTAGCTTAGGAGTATGTCCATACTCCCGGGAAGATCGACCCAGTCAGGTTTGATCTTCCACAGTTCGATTTAGCATGTCTGGTAAAGATGCACAAAACCAATCTCTCTGGGGTCAGCATTCAACCCCTGTACTCCATGCTGCTGTGTGGCACTAGGGAGGTCGACGGGAGAGTAGAGAATCTAGGTCTATACTAGGAAAATAAGTCAATTCCAAGGTGTCAATTCAAGCTACGCTAATGCTGTAGCCAGAACTACATATCTGAAATTGACTTATTTCCCTAGTATAGACTTAGCCTAGCTGTGACTGGCAGGCTACAAATGCACCCAGAAACAACTGGGAGTGACCTACATGCTGTAGGCGATTTGTGGGCGGTCCTGGTGGAGGCAACTGCAGGAAAGCAGTGTAGGGCATGAGAGGTACAGCTACTCACTAGTCTAAACTGTATCATGTCATAGAAACAACTTTGCCAGACATTTAAAAAAAAATCCATGGACCAAGTAGAGCTACTGACTTTATAGCTTATTATAACTATCTGTAGCCTATTAACACCCCACCCCAACCAATTAACCTCTCTTTCATCACTGTGACTAGAGGCTGAATGGTCCTATGAAATGTATTAATTATTTACTCTGAACAATCTCTTCCATCTATCATTTAACTGTGGCACTATGTTAGATTCTCAGTTTCAAGGAATTTTGTTTAAGCTCAAAAGCTTGTTTCTCTCAAACAATAAACAAACATCCAATAAACGATACTACCTCTGCAACCTTGTCTCTCTAATATCCTGGGACAGACAAATGCACCACTGCATACAGTGTCATTTTTACGTTAAAGAATGCCAAATTCAGAGCAGATGCAATACATCATTTTCCTTTATCTAAAAAGCCTTTAGATTTTTGTCTGATGGTGTAAAATATAAATAGGATCTTTAAAAACTAGAAGCTGATGCATTCAGAGAATGTATTGTACTGCTCTTCACAAAGCACGAACTGTCCTTTTAGAAGCACCACCTCAAAAATTCTCAATACAAATAATAGACTTTTACTGTTCATTTACTGCAAGATTAGGCAGCTTGATATGACAGATGGACTGTCAGCCTCTAACCAAACCTCCACACTCCATCATAAAAGGAGTTGAAATTCTACTCAGGAAATGTCAATGGTCTGACACGATTAAGTGCAAAATACATGAGAGAGTTCTACTTTGTTTTTAGGACGGGCGTTAATCAGAAAATTCCAGAACCACAAGGGCGCACAAAGCATCAAAACTTAAATCAATATCTAATCTACATTATCTTAGCACAGTACATGACAGGAGAATGAGATTTTGTAAAGGTCCAGTATTAGAGGGAAGTACAATGGATATCCAGTGCATCTTTTCTCATATTCAGGAACCACAAACTAACTGTGGTAGTTTAACCAATATCCTGTTTTGCTCTAACCCACAATACAGGATGACAAAAACTATTTGGAGTTCCTGAATTCATCATAATTATTCAAAGAAGGCCAAATAAATCAGTGGCACCTTACATCAGCATGTGCTACCAAGATTAAAAGCAGGAGATACATTTTAATTAAACTATAAAGTCCAGAAATCATGAAACACCTTTAATTTTGAAGTTGACTATACTTGACATTTTATAATGAAATACTTATGCATATAACAGAATTGAAACAAGAATTGCATATTTCACATTCAATTGATATATTCAATGAACAAAAGAACAGTGTTAACCACAACATTCTAATTCACAAAAACATGGAGAAACACCCAACAATGTGTATTTTTACCCTTTTTGATACTCACAGCAGTGTACTGGGACATACATGTGGAAGCATTACGAAGTCTTTAGATTTTATAATGTCTTGACTTGTGCAGTTCATTTCTCAAACTTTAACACTGATGTCATTTTTTTTTCCAATTCTGTATTTATATGGCTAAACAGACCCTTTCACCTAATCTGTGACCATTTTTATCAGAGGAAATGTAGGTTATTTTCATGGAATCATAGAACACTAGAACTGGAAGGGACATCAAGAGGTCACCGAGTCCAGTTCCCTACCCTCTCGGCAGGACCAAGCACCATCTTCTAGACCATCCTCAATAGGCATCTGTCTAACCTTCTCTTGAATATCTCCAGCAATGGAGATTCCACAACCTCACTAGGGCCATGTCTACACTAGCCCCAAACTTCGAAATGGCCATGCAAATGGCCATTTCGAAGTTTACTAATGAAGCGCTGAAATGCATATTCAGCGCCTCTTTAGCATGCGGGCGGCCGCGGCGCTTCAAAATTGACGCGGCTCGCCGTCGCGCGGCTCGTCCAGACGGGGCTCCTTTTCGAAAGGACCCCGCCTACTTTGAAGTCCCCTTATTCCCATCAGCTCATGGGAATAAGGGGACTTCGAAGTAGGCGGGGTCCTTTCAAAAAGGAGCCCCGTCTGGACGAGCCGCGCGGCAGCGAGCCGCGTCAATTTCGAAGCGCCGCGGCCGCCCGCATGCTAAAGAGGTGCTGAATATGCATTTCAGCGCTTCATTAGTAAACTCTGAAATGGCCATTTGAATGGCCATTTCGAAGTTTGGGGCTAGTGTAGACATAGACTAGGTAATTTATTCCAGTGTTTAACCACCCTGACAGTTAGGAAGTTTTCCTAATGTCTAAATTACACCTCCCTTGCTGCAGTTTAAGTCCATTGCTCCTTGTCCTGTCCTTGGAGGCCAAGGAGGACAATTTTTCTCCCTCCTCCTCGTAAGTTTTCAAGGTACTTGAAAACTGCTATCATGTCCCCTCTAAGTCTTCTCTTTTCTGAACTAAAGAAGCCCAGTTCTTTCAGTCCCTTATAGCTCATATTCTCTAGAACTTTGAGGATTCTTGTTGGTCTTCTGTGGACCTTCTCCAATTTCTCCACATCCTTCTTGAAATGTGGTGCCCATAACTGGACACAATACTCCAACTGAAGTCTACTCACCGCTGAATAGAGCAGAATGACTTCTCGTATCTTGCTCTCAACACTCCTGTTGATGCATCCCAAAATCATGTTTGCTTTTTTTAAGAACAGTAGCAAGCTGTTGACTCATATTTAGCTTGTAGTTCACTATGACTCCTAAATCCCTTTCCACAGTACTCCTTCCTAGACAGTCGTTTACCATTCTATATCTATGAAGCTGATTATTCCTTCCCAAGTGGAGTACTTTGCATTTGTTGATTAAATTTCATCCTGTTTACCTCAGACCATTTCTCCAGTTTGTCCAGATCATTTTGTATTATCGCCCTATCCTCCAAAGCAGTTGCAACCCCACCCAGCTTGGTGTCATCTGCAAACTTAATAAGCGTACTCTTTATGCCAATATTTAAATCATTGACGAAGATATTGAATAGAACCGGTCCCAAAACAGATCCCTGCGGAACCCCACTTGTTATGTCCTTCCAGCATGACTGAGATCCATTAATAGCTACTCTCTGTGAATGGTTCATCAACTAGTTATGCATCCACCTTATAGTAGCCCATCTAAGTTGTATTTGCCTGGTTTATTGATAAGAAGATCATGTAAGACCATGTCAAACGCCTTATTATAGTCTACATATACCACATCCACTGCCTCTCCCTTATCCACAAGACTTGTTACCTGTCAAAGAAAGCTAACAGATTGGTCTAGCATGACTTGTTCTTTACAAATCCATGCTGGCTGTTACCTATCACCTTATTTTCTCCCAGATATTTGCAGATGAATTCCTTAATTATTTGCTCCATTACCTTTCCCGGCACAGAAGTTAACTGACTGATCTGTAGTTTCCTGGGCTGTTCTTTTTTTCCCTTTTTATAGATGGGCACTATGTTTGCCCTTTTCCAGTCTTCTGGAATCTCTCCAGACTTCCAGGCATTTTCAAAACTGATAGCTAAAGGCTCAGAAACCTCCTCTACCAGCTCCTTAAGTATCCCAGGATGTATTTCTTCAGGCCCTGGTGATTTCCAGACATCTAATTTTTCTAAGTAATTTTTAACTTGTTCTTTTTTCATTTTATCCTCTAAACCCACCCTCCTCCCACTAGCATGCATTATGTTAGGCATTTCTGCATTGGCCTTCTTGGTGAAGGCTGAAACTAAGTAGTCTTTAAGCATCTCTGCCATTTCCAAGTTTCCTGATACTGTTTCTCCCTCCTCACTGAGTAGTGGGCCTACCCCATTCTTGTTCTTCCTCTTGCTTCTAATATATTGACCTCTTGTTACTCTTTATGCCTCTAGCTAGTTTAAGCTCATTTTGTGCCTTGGCCTTTCTAATCGTGCCCTTGCATAAATGTATTGTTTGCTCATGTTCATCTTTGGCAACTTCTCCTGATTTCCACTTTTCATATGACTCCTTTTTGATTTTGAGATCATGCAAGATCTCCTGGCTAAGACAAGGCAGTCTTTACTATACTTTCTAGCTTTCCTATGCAGCAGTACAGCTTGCTTTTGGGCTCCTAATCATGTCCCTTTGAAATACTATCAGCTCTCTTCAGTTGTTTTTTCTCTTAGTCTTGCTTTCCATGGGGCTCCCAGCTCTCTGAGTTTAACAAAATTTGCTTTCCTGAAATCCACTGTCCCTATTTTGTTCTTCTCCCTTTCATTATTTCTTGGAGTCAGGAACTCCGTGATTTCATGGTCACTTTCTCCCAAGCTACCTTCCATTTTCAAATTCTCAGCAAGTTCATCCCTACTTGTTAAAATCAAACGTAGAACTGCTTCACCCCTAGTAGCTTTTTCCAGCTTCTGAAATAAAAAATTGCCATCCATGCAGTCCAAGAACTTTCTGGATAGTCTGTGCCTTGCTATGTTAGGTTTCCCAACATATGTCTGGAGAGTTGAAGTCCCCCATCGCCACCAAATCCTGTGTTTTGGATAATGTTGTTAATTGTTTAGAAAAAGCCTCATCCACCTCTTCTACCTGACTAGGTGATCTGTAGTAGACCCCTAGCATCACCCTTGGTTTTTCACCCCTTTTAAGCTTACCCAGAGACTCCCAACATATCTGCCTCCTGCATGCATCTACACCTCAGTCCAGGTGTGCACATTTTTAATATATAAGGCAACACTTCCTCAATGTTTACCCTGCCTATCCTTCCTGAGTAAGTTGTACCCTTCTATACCAATATTCCAACTGTGTGTATTATCCCACCAAGTTTCCGTGATGCCAATTATGCCATAGTTGTGTTTGTTTATTAGGATTTCAAGTTCTTCCTGCTTACTACCCATACTTCTTGCATTTGTATATAGGCATCTAAGATACTGATTTGCTTTTGCCTTTCAGTTCTGCCTCGTCCTATTTTCTCTGCTACTGTAGCCCAGGATCCCTCGCAATTCCAACCCAACTCCCAGGTCTTCAGGTTTTTTATTTACCTTTGGGCTTTGGTCAACCACCCCCATCAAACCTAGTTTAAAGCCCTCCTCACTAGGTTAGCCAAATACATCCTTCCCGCTCCTCAAAAGGTAAATTCCATCCCTGCTTAGCAGTCCATCATGGAATGGCATCCCAAAATCAGGGATGCCAAAGCACTCCTGGAGACAGCATACTCACAGCCAGGCATTCACCTCCAGGATGCACCTGTCTCTGCCTGGACCTCTACCACAGACAGGAAGGACTGAGGAGAACATCACCTGCACTCCCAACTCCTTTACCCGTACTCCCAGAACCCTGTAGTCATGCTTGATCTGCTCAAGGTTACACCTTGCTGTATCATTCATGCCCACGTGGATGAGTAGCATAGGGTAGCAGGCTGGATAATCCTCAACAATGCCTACATAACGTCTTGGATACGGGCTCCTGGCAGGCAGCATACCTCCCAGGATGACATGCCAGGGCAACAGATGGGCGCCTCTGTACCCCTCAGAAGAGAGTCTCTGACCACCTCCACCCTCCATTATTTCTTCGTAGTAGAAGCAGCAGACCTTCCAGTCTTGGGGCTTCTCTGTTTGTGGCACAGGGGGCGATTCTTATCTCCCATATCCAGAACACCATAATGGTTTCCCAATGCCACAGTGGAAGGATTGGGAGCAGGAGTGGAGCACTGCCTGCTGCCAGAAGTGACCAGCTGCCAGTGTCCCCTTTGAGCCTTCTCCACCTCCACTGATGGTGCACCAGTGCTCTTTTGTGTTCGGCAGTTACCTTAACCTCAGCTGCCTCCACATGAATACTATCCAGGAATTGCTCGTGGAGTCGAATACTCCTAAGCTTAGTTACCTCACCCTGTAGCTCCACCACCAGCTTCCTGAGAGCTTCTACCAGAAGGCACCTTCCATATGGGACGGTCTCTCCACTCTGAACTTCAGTAGGTAGGAACTGCAAGTCACAGTCCCTGCAAAACCACACCAGCGTCTGGGCAGAGGTATCCGGTGTCAGGAGGTCTGTCTGACTACAGGCGCAGGTGGAGGAGACAGGAGCAGTATTGGCACAGGTGTTGCAGGTCTTCCTGACCATAGTGGACCACCTCTGTCAAACTCCCTCTTAAAACTCCCATCTACAACCCCCTCTGCTTCACTCCCCGGTCGCTCTGACTGCGGCTTTATAAAGTCTGCAAACCTCAGTCAGGCCTTCCCCTCATGAGTCACACAGGGGAAGGCTGATCCTGAGGCTGATCAAAGGCAGTCAAGGGAGCAAGGGATCAAAAGAGGTTCCAGCCCTCCCACGCACACAATCCCAACTGCCACAGTCACTGAACCTGAAATCACCTGCAATCAGAATTCAAAATTCATAATTTAAACTGTCAAGCAAACTCATTCTCACCAAATGCTAGTTCACTCACTGGGCAGCCTCTTCAGAGACAGGATCTCTTTCTCTCCCTCTTAAAACTCCCCTGTCTGATGCCCCCTGCCCTATTTTCTTGCATCCATACAGAATAAGCAATGGATTTAAACACATACAGTAGCTTGCTGTCCATTTATGTTACTGTTTGCGTATTCATTTTTGTCTCTCTCTGTGCTCACAAGCCTGTGAGGTACTGAACACCTGCTGCACGATAGCTGGCATCTGCAACTCCCACCAACATCAAATTGAGCGTAAGGAGCACAGCATTCTCCAGGACTGTGCTCTATGCACTTATTACAACTACCCAGTAATACAGATAAAAAAGGATTTGCCTAACAAAAGTTTCAATTATTTAGTTATTTAATTATTCAATTATTTATTTCAATTATTAGTTACTTCAAAATTCTCCATCAAATTTGAAACAAACATTCACAAGGTGATAAAGAGTAGATTATAATGCATACTGATTGGGAAAACGAACATAAATGCAATTTTAATTGAGAAATTAGGTACACAAGACAGGAAACTCAGAATGGAAAATCACTGTAGCAATTCACACACACTTTTGTTTTTGGATACACGTTTGCTTATCAAGGACACTTTACAAAATGGTATGCATCTGCTTTCCCAGGATGAATTCCCCACCCCACTACTGTCTCCATGACCGTCATGGGTAGTCTCATAATTTTGTGCTTCAACTTGTATTGTTTTAGGCTTATTTTGCCAGACTGAATTTGAAATCCACATTTAAGTAAGAAAAATGGGCATTTAAAATAATTCTGCTTGTGTTCACAGGGTCTGTGACAGATGGCCATGCCTGTACATTTGATGCACAGTTTTGCATTTTACTTCTGAACATGGCTTAAAACAAGGGCTTCTCTACCTGGCAAGTTAAATGTGCAGCAAGCCAGCATCTGATGCTACAGCTCATTAGTTTGCTGGGCACTCGTTCACCAAGTTGCATCCTGCTATGGTTGAGGTTCCATAATGTACTTTGATGTACACTGTTCTAACAGTAGAGCACCCAGCCCAAAAGGAAGGGTCCTTCTGGGTGTTACACCTTAAGCAATGATTAAATAACAACTACAGGTTGTACATCCCTTGGGACCTCAGGGATTTTGTCAGTCCACGAGAGGTTAGCTTCTTCCTATTCATCTGACCCCACTTGGCCCTCTGGCCACAGCTCGCTACCACAGCTGGCGCTGGCCCCTGACGCCCAAGGCTGCCAGCCCTCCGGTACAGGAACATCCCTCGTCCTGCCAGATAAGAGATGTTGCCGGACCACAGATTGCTGGATTTAGGAAGTGCAAGCTGTATAATAAAACAGTAAGGTAATCTTGACAAGCCTCAAGAGAGAGGAAATTCAATTTTAACAACCTTAATTCTGAATGTGGAATGTGTACATTACAATATGATTACACGCACATTTTCCACAGCCTTGTAAACTGCCTGTTAAGAGATGCAATACATTAATTAGGAATCTCTTGTGACTTGATTTGGTAGACATTGTAGCTGTTTGTACTATACCCAAGGGCTGTGTCTACACTAGAAGCATCTGTCTACAGTTGTTGTCAGAACAGATGTTCTGACAAAACTTCTGCCAACAGATCATATCTATACATAAAAGCGGATCAATCTTTTGACTCACTCTGGCAACAAAATGCCCCCACCTCCAGAGTCTCTACATGGCTTTCTGCTGACAATTTCTGCTGACAAAACACGTTTTGTGTGTAGGTGCTTCACAAGTTTTGTCGATAAAACCCAAGTTTGATCTACAAAACTCTCTAGTGTAGACATAGCCTAGGAGTTTGGGGGGTGAGGACACTTTATATTCTTTAGCTATTCCAGTTCCTGCATGCAGCCAACAGTTATTTAAAGCTAAAAGCAGATAAAACAGGTGTAATGCAAGTGAAATATGGTAAAGCTTTCCGTGAAGACGCAAACACTTCATCAACTTCCCAACCACAAGATTGTGAAACCTGTATGTTTGGAATCTAGGTACTCCTTTCGGACTCCCCCAGTAATGGATACCTAAAGAATAAAAGCTAAATAAGTAATACACAGTGCTAATCAACACAGGTTTGCCGAAACATAGCTTCTGGCTCTAAATTAATTGCTGGATTGAATTTTAGCTCTTGAGGGCTTGCTTTTGATTTTTACAACTAACAACAGTTAGAGAACAGTTAATTTAAGAGCCTGATTTAGAGTAGGAACTTGATCCTGGCATTTTATGTCTAAAGTGAATGCCCTAACTTTCAGGGCATTTCCTATGACAGGGTGGTTTGGTTTTTTTTTGTTTTTGGGAGGGGGAGGGGCAGCAGAGGAGGGGGTTGGAGGGAGAATGATTTGTCCTGATGTGAATGTAATAAGAGATTTTTCTGATTGGGCTGGAAGGGCAGAGTCAGAGTTCAAGGCAATGAAGAAAGAGATTTCCATGACTATGCCCACTTTTACTTCCCCGCTGAGCCAGATTATTACTGGAGACTCTGCATTAACCTATTTATAAGATTAGTTTCACACCTCTCCAAATGCACAGAGGAGCTGTCAACGGCAATAGTTACATTCATTTATCATCAGTTCGCCAATCAAGGGCAACGTTAGTCAAATGCAGAGAGAATAAGTTGCCTTACCGTACACTCGGTATTTTCAGTAATCATTAGGGTGAAATCTGATGAAAACTCCAGATCTGGAATGGATGTCGTGTGACAGTCTATATGCTAACAAAAAAGTTAATCAGTTTGACAATAAGTTGATTACTTTTGACAACAAGCAGTTTAATCAGAATTAAAATTATATCTCAGATAAGCTTACTTGTCCCCCAATCACACACACACCCTTTTTTTTTTAAAGACAACTTGCAATACACCACTGATTCAACTCCTCATGAGTCAGAGTAAACAAGCCTACATATTGGAATTTTCAAAAAAACTCTAGGACAGTTTTATAATACAATTAAGTAATATAGCCACAAAAGATTTGGCTATAAAAATCAACTCCACATTTAAAAACTTAACATAAAGAAAGACAGACACAAAAAGAAGCTGGGAAAAGGAGCCTTTTACTATTAAGTCTTGTTATGTCTGGGAGAAACCTAGACTATATCCATCTGGATGTGTTGGCCAACAGTAGCCTACACTGAATGAGTTGCTGGTTTCAGTCAAGATCTCTCTGGACATTTGCCCATACCTCAAAGAATTTATAAATATTAACTGGTACCAAAGTTGGCAGGTTCAACAGGAAAAAAAAATGGTTAATGACAGAGACTTTATTCTCTAAACCTTAAAAAGACAGTCCTCCAGGTTACAGTTGAGGAATACTAGCAAGGCCTAATGGGGAACGTGCACTCTAGCTACCTGCTTTGCTTTACGCATTCTGTAGATTGAATACAGCAGGAAAACAGCACCAATAGCAACAGAGCCTCATTACATATTCATTCTTGCCACATTTCCAAAAATACCTATGCAATTGTTGCATTCTTGTGTTTGCTTGCTTGCAGCACATTCAAAATTTGTGCCACATAGCCAGCATGATTTAGTTAAGAAAAAAGGATAACTGAACATTTTACTGAGTTTAGAAATAGTACATTTCTAATGCCTACACTTCTCCATAGTTTATAAAATATTTACAAAATATTTTTTCTGAGTGCAATTCTAAGATGCAATACCCGAAAATAATGAACAGCTACTGTGAGGAAAGTATACCAAACTATTTCCTTTAATATCTTATGATGAATAGCAACATTTTTATAATTTCCCATATATTTAGATACATTTATTATGTGGAACAGTTATTGATTAAAATTGTTTATCTGTAATGTCATTCTTGCTTAACTCATTAATTTTATTACAGATTGTGCAGTGAGCGCTAAGAAACAAAGTAGCTCAAGATTTATGGATTTATTTTAAAAAGATATTACTAAAAATTATGTAAAAAGAATAAATACAAACTAAAATAGTGTAAAAATTATACTAGAGCTGTATGATGACAGGACTATGTTATGAATGCACACCTTGGCTTTTTCGTACGGCTCCAGTGTTTGTTCCTAAAGACACATATTAAAGAGTGCTTACCGCACTATTTGATAGTGTAAATACATGTTTGACTGGCAATCAACTTTAGGATTAGTGTGTTCAGTAACAGGACAGAACTAGTGTTAGGGTAGGCCTAAAAGGCTGCTGAGGCTGAAATTTTCCATATTAGGAGTCTACTTAAGTCTGATTTGTCCATGTTACACATTGAGTCAGTGGTTTCATTAAATAGCACTCTCCACCCTTCGGAACAGGGTCTTCAAATAGTGGGCAGTCTTTGTACCATAGATATGCCTTTTGTTACCCATGTGAAAATTCACTCAAATATGCCAAAATTATACAACCTGGAATAAGTCTCACACAGAGATTTACTGGAGTTAGACAACTAAATTGTCCAAAGATTCCATCTGCATTGAACATGCTGTGTCCTCACACATTCCTAGCACTGACCAAACTGCATCCCCACAGAGTAAGCTCCAAGATGGGTTACAGAACCAAGGCTGGCCTCTCCCACACAGCTCCTCAGCTGTGAGGTGCTGCTAGGCAGGAACTGAGAGTGAAGGGATAGCCTATCCTGCTGTGCTGTCAATATCCCTGCCCCGCTCCTCAGTGCATGGTGGAAGAGGTGAAGGAGCAAACCACCATACTGGAATGCAGAATGGTAAAGTAAGGAAGAGCAGGTGACATTGGAGAGATGTCAGAAAAGGTCTGAGAACATTAAAAAAAAAGAGAACATTCCTCAAGCCACGGTATTTCTCTACTAAGAAATAACTGGCATGTGTCCCCATGCCCCTTTTGTGGCAGGTTCAGAAAAGAGATACACATCACATCTCTCACAACTGGAAGTGACCTCGGAAGGTCATCAAGCCCAGTCCCCTTATATCTAGGCAGGACCAAGCACCATACCTGAGATTTTTTTTTTTTAAATCTATTTGCCCCAGGCCCCTCAATGGCCTCCTCAAGAATTGAGCTCACAACCCTGGGTTTAGCAAGTAACAGCATTCAATTGCTACCAGCTATTCCATTAGCTCAAACAACAGATGCTACTGACCATGCTAATGAGATGACCCATGTAGGAATTACCATGATTCTACAAGACATCGTTATAAAAGGTTAGAAAATTACACCCACAAATAAACATTAGAAGAACAAATTGAAGAACTCTAAACTTAGGAAACGGCAGAATTAAGGCAGGAAAAGAAAGCAAGAGTCTAAGTGCTGCCATGGAGAACTGGGGTCTACCCCGCCTCTGACACAGAGATCCTGTGTCGTATTGGCAAATCACATTATCAGGAATCAGAGACTGCAGCAGAACCAGTCTTCGGACAAGCTAACAAGTGCAGCTGGTCTGTAGTATGGTGCCTAACTGGCTTTACTGCCTGAATGGGTGGAAAAGTCAGCAGCCTAGCTCTCAACCTCAGAAGCAGCAGCTGCTTAGCTCCTGCACATGCTTTTACTTGTTCCCAACCTCGCTCCTGCCTTGCCTTGTTACAGATAATTCTGTTCCGACCCTTCATGCTGGTATCTGGCTTCTGACTCCAGCTCTGTTCCTGGGCTCCAATTCTTGTCCCAATTACTAGGCATGGCTACCCACACACAAGCCTCTGTCACACATTAACTAAAATGCTCACAGCTGGCTACTGTGAGTTCCCCATTTTGTTGGTACCTAATGTGACGTTACTGGATTTTTAGGTTAAATATGGAAGACATTTCTGCCGTTATTGTACATAGTGGCACCAATTCTTGTGCTAGGTGGGCCAGGTGAGGTGTCTGCTGACAGCTGGTAATGCCTGAAACCATTTATGCTACTTATGTCTGTGCCACGTTTGTATGTGAAATGACAGTTATTGGCTCTATAGGTGTAATAGAAATGTTTTAGTGATGAGATTCACAACAGGAAGCGTGGTCACCTTCTCCAGTCAGGATAACAGACTAAACAAGGGCTCAAACATCAAATACACATCTCATGAATTTGGGACTTGTCCTCTAGGACACAGTCAATAGTAAAGTACCACAGCAGCACATTCAATCAAGTAGCCTGGGCTGAGCAATGGAGAAAGATCAGATGCCCAGACGTCCATTCCACACGCCATGTAAATAAACTGGGATGTGCTGGCGAGAGCAGCAACCAACGGCAACATGCCACAATAGCCTACCTGCTCAGGTGGTAACCTATGACCTATGGAAGAAAAAAGGAATTTTCCCTCTGCGTACAAAGATTATAAGATGGGCCCTGGCAGGGACCATCATTGCTCTTTCAGTCTTCATGAACTAAGCCTGTCTGAACTGAAGGTTCCCATCCCTCAAAAGGATGCTTACAAAGACTTTAAAAAAAATCAGCATATAACATCACTGCTCTGCATCAATAACTGTAATTGATGTATGTAATGTGTCACTAACAATTTTTCTCTCTCACCCTATTCTTTCTGTGTTAATAAAACTTTACATTTTAAACACTAAAGAATTGGTGTGCTCTTTTGGTCACAAATACAGGCAATCTGTACTGAGTAGCAGTCTTCCAAGCATATATCCAAACATACATTGATCTGAGACTGTGGCTGGACCCTTTGAGGCC
The DNA here is from genome assembly GCF_033958435.1 of Carettochelys insculpta. Taxonomy (NCBI): domain Eukaryota; kingdom Metazoa; phylum Chordata; order Testudines; family Carettochelyidae; genus Carettochelys; species Carettochelys insculpta. The sequence goes on from NC_134142.1 coordinate 100,490,459, forward strand.
CAAAAAAATCTGTGTAGAGTTGATAATGAAGGTTTAATAACCTCTCACCTGAGTGAAAGGGGTCTGTTGGTCTGGTTGTTAAAGCAGCTGAAAAATCTGTGGGTTTGCTTATGTGGCTTCTGGCTAGCCATAGGGCCTGACAGAGGTACTTTTGTGGCTGGTATAATTTGCCTTAGTAAGAAGGAAATCACAGCCTGGGCTGTAAGTAACCCAAATTTACGTAATTTTACCCTGGATTAATTTTCTGTGAGCAGAACCCTCATCATATTACATCTAATTAGAGACACTAAGTTTAATTTGCAGATAAGCTGAGCACCCAACTGCATCAACAGGAGCTTTGCTCTGGACTATAAGCAGCTATCACAAGCTAAGTACCACGAAAAAATTCTACACCTAGGCTTGTCAAGATGGGCTCACAAAGGTAGTGGATAACCTTGACTCTAAACTCTATACCTCAATTTCCCATATTACTGGGACGTACGGCAAATACAAAACTGGCTTCAGCAACATTTTCATAGAATCATAGAAGAGTAGCACTGGAAGGGACCTCAAGAGGCCATCGAGTCCAGCCCCCTGCCCTCATGGCACGACCAAGCACTTTCTAGACCATCCCTGAAAGCCATCTATCTAACCTCTTCTTAAATATCTCCAGTGATGGAGATTCTATCACCTCCCTTGGCAATTCGTTCCAGTGTCTGATCACCCTGACAGTTAGGAATATTTTCCTAATGTCCAACCTGAACCTCCCCTGCTGCAATTTAAGTCCATTGCCTCTTGTTCTATCCTCAGAGGCAAGGAAGAACAAGTTCCCTCCCTCTGCCTTATGACACCCTTTTAGATACCTGAAAACTGCTATCATGTCCCCCCTCAATCTTCTCTTTTCCAAACTAAACAAGCCCAATTCTTTCAGCCTTTCTTCCTAGGTCATGTTCTCTAGACCTTTGATCATTATCATTGCTCTCCTCCGGACCCTCTCCAATTTCTCCACTTCCTTCCTGAACTGCGGTGCCCAGAACTGGACACAATACTCCAGCTGAGCCTAACCAGAGCAGAGTAGAGCGGGAGAATGACTTCTCGTGTCTTGTTCACAACACACCTGTTTATGCATCCTAGAATCCTGTTTGCTTTTTTTGCAACAGCATCACACTGTTGACTCATATTTAGCTTGTGGTCCACTATAACCCCCAGATCCCTTTCTGCTGTACTCATTCCTAGGCAGTCCTTTCCCATTCTGTATGTGTGACACTGATTGTTCCTTCCTAAGTGGAGCACTTTGCATTTGTCCTTATTAAACTTCATCCTGTTTACCTCAGCCCATTTCTCCAGTTTATCCAGATCCTTTTGAATTATGACCCTATCCTCCAAAGAAGTTACAACCCCTCCCAGCTTGGTATCATCTGCAAACTTAATAACTGTACTTTCTATGTCAATATCTAAATCGTTAATGAAGATATTGAACAGAACCGGTCCTAAAACACACCCCTGCAGAACCCCACTAGTTATACTTTTCCAGCAGGATTGAAAGCCATTAATAACTACTCTCTGGGTATGGTTATCCAGCCAGTTGTTCACCCACCTTACAGTAGCCCCATATAAATTGTATTTGCTTAGTTTATTGATAAGTATATTATGTGAGACCGTGTCAAATACTTTACTGAAGTCTCGGCATACCACATCCACCGCTTCTCCCTTATCCACAAGGCTCGTTATTCTATCAAAGAAAGCTATTAGATTGGTTTGACATGATCTGTTTTTAACAAAACCATGCTGGCTGTTCCCCATCACCTTACCACCTTTCAACTGCTTGCAGATGATTTCTTTAATTAAATGCTCCATTATCTTTCCTGGCACAGAAGTTAAGCTGACTGGCCTGTAGTTTCCCGGGTTATTCTTGTTCCCCTTTTTATAAATGGGTACTATATTTGCCCTTTTCCAGTCTTCTGGAATCTCTCCCGTCTCCCACGATTTTCCAAAAATGATTGCTAAAGGCTCAGATACCTCTTCTATCAGCTCCTTGAGGATTCTAGGATGCATTTCATCAGGCCCTGGTGATTTGCAGACATCTAATTTTTCTAAGTAAATTTTAATTTGTTCTTTTCTTATTTCAACTTCTAAACCTACCCCTTTTTCACTAGCATTCTCTGTGTCAGGCATTCCTTCAGATTTCTCAGTGAAGACTGAAACAAAGAAATCATTAAACATCTCTGCCATTTCCAAATTCCCTGTTACTCTTTCTCCCCCCTCACTGACCAATGGCCCTACCCTCTCCTTGGTCTTCCTCTGGTTACCAATGTATTTGTAAAAAGCCTTCTTGTTTCCCTTTATGCTTGTAGCTAGTTTTGGGCAGTTGTGGAACTACCTCCACGTTAATTTTGAATTGGCAGCATACCAACACATTCTGAATTCATTGCTAATTCATCCTGGATATGTCAAAACTCGATAAGTGTAGCATTTGTAATCAAAACAGACAGTCCATGGACCATATGGTAACCTCAGGCATAAAGGTAAACCTTATGCACTAGAAGTGTTTAGACAGACTTGCTTGATAGACATAACCAGGAAATTACGGAAAAAAATAATTTATATAGGTTTAAGAGTTCAAATATTTGAAAGAACGACAGCATGACCTGTCAATGAAAACAGAAAATATGAAGCTAGCCGAGTCATCTGGCCTCTTTACCATCTTACAATTATGTAGACTATTTTCTCCAGGATGGAGGTGAAAAAGAATTGGGTGGTGGTTTCACCAATACCTCCCCTGTTGACCACAGATAACCCTAGTTTAGCTGCACCCAACAGAAACAAAGACTTCCTTTCTGATAACCCTTTGTCCTACGGAAGTGGTAGAAACTATTTGCACAATCATTAAAATTTCAGACAAGTGAATATTCTAGAATTTCACCCTATCCAGTAGGCATGCATTGAAGGAACAGTATGAAATAAGAATCACAATATCTGTTTACACAGAAAGCTATTTGCTTTGTAATCACTCCTCTCCTTTGCCCTGTCACTATGAAAAGGCAGCACAGTCAGGTTCGTACACAAGCCTGAAGATATAAACTGATATCAAAGTCAGAAATTTCTAGCAAGTTGCAGCTGCAAAATTATGTAACCAGTTAATATATTATATTCCTGAGGGGCATGGATGGAACACCTGGAGTAGGGAAAGTGATTCTGAGGAAAAAAAAGTTTAAGATTACTGCTTTTATGTATTAGAAGTGAGAAGTTCCTTATCAGACTTTAAACACTTGATGCAAATTCTGTAGTCAGTCATTTTAATGTTGCAAACATTTTGTTGCTTTGCTTCATATATTTAGATTAAATATAGTTTATTAATCTTTTCCATATTAAGCTTAAATTATGTTTGAGAATGCAAGAATGGAAATAAAATTGGAAGGATGTATTTTTAGTGTGCTTTTATTTTATAGAAGTATTTGGTACAGTACCTTAATAACAGTGGCCTCAGATATAAGTGTCTTTGGATCCACTATCTCCACGACAGCTTCTGGAATTACAGCCGTCTTCATACAGGACATGTTGAAGCCATAAACATCATCCCAGAAAGCAAGTGTATCTGCATGTTTATTCCTATCACCTACAGCCACCAGGCTAATGGTGCAGATATCTGGATACACTGTAACAGACAGAAAGGACTAGAGGTAAAATAAGAATGAGAATTCAGATGCTCGTAATTTGCTAAGATGAGTAACAAATGAAAAAATGAACTGATTGTAATGCTTGCAAAGGGATCCAACCAACATCTTCATAGACTGAAGTCCCTGACTACTGCACCCCTTTCAGAAGTCTGATTTCTCTTGCAAGTGACAGCTGACTTAAAAACCATTTGCTTATAAAGTCAGACAAAAAAAAAAAGTCATAGCACAGCATTACTGAAAAACAGTTTATGTTCTCATGTTTACCATTTAATAAAATAAATCTACTGGAATATATTGTGCTTACATTTCTGTATAGAGCACCATGAACTGTTGTCTGTATGAATTTTAGTTTGTATTGACTTCACAAGGGCTTCTTATGTAACTTATTATAAAAGTAGGTAAGTATCTAGATCAGCGGGGTTCCCAACCTTTTTGAGATGGGGACCCATTTTGACAATTCAGGAAGAGTCTGTGACCCAAGGCAATTCATAATGGGAAGAGTGAGGGGGAGTTGTCCCCTGGGAAAATGTATGCTTTCACCCCCAGCTTATACCCCTCTCAGCCCCCCCCGCCCCCAGCAGAGGTTGCCGGATATTCAAATATTCTGGATAACAGAGAGGTATACTAGCCACACATACACTAAAGAAAAGCAAGATTATATATGAAAAAAAATGCCAAGTACTTTATTTACCAACAACAGTAGTAGTGTACACTATAAACTTACACTGCATTTGCTGTATTTATTTGTATTTACTCTCACTATACTGTACTTAAGAAAAACATGATGAAAATTTACTTATAGTTAAAATGACGGTTATTTGAGAGTCCTGGATAATAGAATACCACATATGGAAGAGTTTACGGTATGTAGCAAAAGCACATTTATGCCAAAGGAGGATCTCATTAGTTTAAAAAAAGAGAAGTTACTCACCGTAGTAACGATGGTTCTTTGAGATGTGTCCCCATGGGTGCTCCACAATAGGTGTCGGGCTCGCCCGGCGCCGCAGATTGGAAACTTTCCAGCAGTTTCTCCTGGATCGCACATGCACCGGCGCGCGCCGCTCCCTTGCGCGTCCCCGGCCACGTGCGCGATCCAGTCCCCACCAGTTCCTTGACCAACCGCCTCGGATGCTCCTGAAAAACACTAAACAGAGATCCGAAGCGGGGAGGATGGGCAGGTGGTGGAGCACCCACGGGGACACATCTCGAAGAACCATCGTTACTACGGTGAGTAACTTCTCTTTCTCCATCGAGTGTCCCCGTGGGTGCTCCACAATAGGTGACTACCCAGCAGTAACCCAAGTAAGGAGGTGGGTAATCGGTTTATGTGCAGCTTGCCCCTGAAAGGACCGCTGTCAAGAGGTGGGTATCCTCTTGGAATACCCGATGTAGGACATAATGCTCAGCGAAGGTGTCATAGGATGACCAGGTTGCCGCTCTACAGATGTCTTTTAACACGATGCCCTTGAAAAAGGCTGTTGATGCGGCCACCACCCTGGTGGAGTGAGCCCTAGGCGGGGCCAGCAAAGGAGTCTTTCGAAGTTCGTAGCACATTTTTATACAGGACACAATGTGCTTCGAGATTCTCTGTGAAGAAAGACCCTCTCCTTTTGACCTGGGAGCAAGAGAGACTAGAAGTCTGTCCGTTTTCCGGAAGGACTTAGTTCTGTCTATGTAGAAGGCCAACGCCCTCCTCACGTCCAGGAGATGTAGGCGTGCCTCCTTGCTGGAGCTGTGAGGCTTCGGGTAAAACAAGGGTAAAACTATGGGTTCGTTAAGGTGGAACTCTGAAGAAACTTTCAGAACAAAGGCTGGGTGCAGCCGTAAAGTTACCGCCTCCTGTGAGAATACTGTGCAGGGCGGCGTTGCCATAACTGCTGCGAGCTCACTCACCCTGCAAGCTGACGTAATTGCAAGGAGGAAGGTTGTTTTTATCGTAAGGAGACGTAGGGGAACCGTGGCTAAGGGTTCAAATGGTGGGCCCGTTAGCACGCTGAGCACCAGGTCCAAGTTCCACAATGGTGGAAGCGGTTTCCGAGGGGGGTACAGGTTTACCAGCCCCTTCAGGAACCTGGTAACAATAGGATGGGCAAATACCGTGGGCCCCTCCTCTTCATGCCGAAAAGCAGATATAGCGGCAAGGTGGACCTTTAGCGGGGATAGGGAAAGCCCACCCCTCTTGAGGTCCAATAAGTATTCTAATATTACAGGTATAGGAATGTCAAGTGGAGCTAGCTGCTTGGCAGAACACCATGTAGTGAATCGAGCCCATTTCTGCTTGTAGGTCTTCCTGGTGGAGGTCCTTCGGCTACTCTCCAGGACTTGTTGTTCTCCCTCCGCACATGTGCTTTCTAGGGAGCTGAGCCATGGATTAGCCATGCTTGTAGGCGCAGGCCTTGAGGGTGTGGGTGCACTATGGACCCCTGGGCCTGCGTGAGTAGGTCCAGCGCCACCGGAAGGGGGAGAAGTGGGCGGTCCGACATGCGCAGAAGCAAAGGGAACCATTGCTGTCGATCCCACGTTGGGACTACTAGAATCATGCAGGCTCTCTCCCTTCTGGCTTTCTGCAAGACGTTGTGGACAAGCACTGTGGGGGGAAATGCGTAAAGTAAGGGGCCCTTCCATGAAATAGCGAATGCGTCCCCCAGGAACCCCCGCCCCAATCCTGCCCTGGAGCAGTACTGGGGGCACTTCTTGTTGTGCTGAGTGGCAAACAGATCTATCAGAGGAAACCCCCAAGTGTGAAAGATCAGTCGTAGCAGATAGGAGCGGATCTGCCATTCGTGCATGAGTGCAAAGTGCCTGCTCAGCTGGTCTGCTTTCACGTTGTGAGCGCCCGGCAAATACGAGGCTTTCAACGTTATATTGTTGGCGATGCACCAGTTCCACAGCCGGACTGCTTCTGCACATAGGGCACGGGATCGAGCTCTTCCTTGTTGATTTATATAAAACATGGTGGAGGTATTGTCTGTATTGATCCCGACTACTTTGCCTTGTATGTGGTCTCGAAAGTGTTTGCAGGCGTTGAACACTGCTCTGAGCTCCAGTATATTTATGTGCAGTGACTGTTCCATAGGGGACCATAGTCCTTGCGTCACCTTGTCGCCGATGTGTGCTCCTCATCCTATGTGGGAAGCGTCGGTAGTAAGAAAAATAGAGATTTGTGGTTGGTGGAAGGGTACCCCTGTTAGCATGTTCTTGGGGTTTACCCACCACTGCAGGGATCTGCACACCTCTGTCGTGGGCGACACCACCCTGCAGACTGTGTGGGATGCCAGCTTATAGACGCTCGCCAGCCAATGTTGCAGGCTGCGCATATGCAATCTGGCGTTCTGCACCACAAACGTTGCCGCCGCCATGTGGCCTAGCAGCTGCAAGCACATTAAGACCGGCACCCTGGGGCTGTATGTAATGACTTGCACCAGCGAACTGATGGCGCGAAAGTGGGCGTTGGGTAGACAGACCCTTGCTGTAATAGAGTTTACACGTGCCCCTATAAACTCTATGTCTTGTGTGGGGTCAGTCTTTGACTTCACGAGGTTGATGACCAGGCCCAGCGAAGAAAACGTGTCTGCTGTTACGCGTATCATGCGTAGTACCTCTGCCTTCAAGGCCCCTTTCAATAGGCAGTCATCCAGGTATGGGAATATAAATACCCCATGTCTGTGCAGGTAGGCTGACACCACTGCCAGGGTTTTGGTAAAGACTCTGGGGGCCGAGGAGAGGCCGAACGGAAGAACCTTGTACTGGAAATGCTCCTTGCCGACCATAAAACGGAGGAAGCGTCTGTGTGCCGGATGGATTGTTATATGAAAATACGCATCTTGTAAGTCGAGGGCTGCGAACCAATCTCCATCGTCCAGTGCCGTGAGTATAGAGGCGACTGTGATCATCCGAAAACGCTGTTTGCGCAAGTACCGGTTGAGGCCCTGAAGATCTAAGATGGGCCTCCAGCCTCCTGTTTTCTTCTCTGTAAGGAAGTAGCGTGAATAAAAACCTTTCCCCTGGAATCGCTCCGGCACTCTTTCCACCTCCCCTATGAACATAAGATGGTCCACCTCCCATTTGAGTCTCGCCTCGTGGGAAGCGTCCCTGAGGTGGGGCCTGGGTGGAGGTTTCGGCGGTGGGAGCGACTGGAAGGGGATCGCGTAACCCGTGGCTATGATCTCCAGTACCCATTTGTCTGCAGTGATCTTTTGCCATTGGGGGTGAAATGGTCGGAGGCGATGATGGAACATTAGCTGCGGATGGCATTGTGCGATGGTAGTGACAGTGCAGCCCTCGACCTGCCCGTCAAACTTATTGCCTTTGGGCCTGCCCCGAGGATGCGCAGCTTTGTAGAGAACGTCGCCTGGGAGTTCTATACTGTTGCTGCTGTTGATGTCGCCCTTGGTCATAGCCCCGTTGGTACTGAGCATGCTGTGGTTGGTATGGGTATTGTCTTTGCTGAGGGTAATACTTTTTCTTCCTATATGGAGGGGTATAAATGCCCAGGGTTCTAAGTGTAGCTCTGGAGTCCTTACTGGAGTGAAGGACCGAATCGCTTGAATCTGCAAACAACTTCTGCGTGTCAAAGGGGAGATCAACAATCTTCGCCTGCAGATCCCTCGGGATACCCAATGTCTGAAGCCAGGATTCTCTGTGCATGACCACTGCTGTAGCCGTTGAGCGTGCCGCCGTGTCCGCCACATCCAGGGCGATCTGGACTCAAGTCCTCGAAGCCGCGTAGCCCTCTTGCACAATTGCCTTCAACACCGGCTTCTTATCTTTCGGAAGCAAATCCATGAGAGAAGTAAGCCTGGAGTAACTGTCAAAATTATGGTTCGCTAGATGTGCTGCATAATTTGCCATTCTCAACAGCAGGGTGGAGGAGGAATATACCTTTCTGTCAAACAGCTCTAGCTTCTTGGCATCTTTGTCTGAACCCCCCAATCTGTACTGAGAAGTCTTTGATCTCTGCTGAGACGATTCTACCACCAATGAATTTGGTTGTGGGTGACTAAAGAGGAACTCCATGCCCTTCACCGGGACAAAGTATTTCCTATCCGCTCTCTTGTTTATAGGTGGAGCGGAAGCCAGGGCCTGCCATATGGTGGTGGCTGACTCCATGATTGCTTTGTCGAGCGGGATAGCGATTTTGGATGAAGCCGGGGGTCTCAGATTTTTCAGCAGTTTGTGATGCTTCTCCTGTACCTCTGCTGTTTGGATGCCTTGTGTGAAAGCCACCCTTTTAAACAGCTCCTGAAACTGTTTGAGGTCGTCCGGGGGAGCAACGTCCCCGAGGGCCATAGCCTTGTCGGGGGAGGACAAGGAAGAACCACTAGGGTAAGCCTCCCTCAAACTCTCAGGTTCCTGCGGTCGATGGTACACCCGCTCACTAGAGGTTTGTGAAGGAAAGTCTCGGGATTCCAAAGTTAACTCCCCTTGAGACAGCTGTGTTTCCGTCCCCAGCTGGGAGTGTCCACGGGGGAATTGGACAGCCGGGGGGGACCTGCCCCTAGGTGTATGCCTGGGGTGTCTGTGTCCAGCATGGTAAGAGCGACCATGGCAGCATGGGCACAGGTCTGGGGACGGAGACCTGGACCACTCTCGGGGTGTGTACCCCCGATGTCTGGGAGAGCGAGATCTCCGCAATGATTCAGACAGTGGTGAAACTGGTTTGTGATAGCACTCCAAGGGATCCAATCCCAGAAAGGGCGAAGGTGGCCCAAACCATGGTGACGCTGGTTGGAGGAACGGAGGAGGTGGCTCTGGATAGGCTGGAAGAGACCCAGATCTTCTGGGTGGCGTGTGCAGCATAAGGGGAGGGCTTGTTGACAGTAGCATTGCAGCCCTGTCCGGAGAGGGGCTGCAGTGCCGGGTTTTTACTCTCGCTTTTCCCCTCCCCTGCGGGGCTGGCACCGCCCCCTCCCGTGCCAGGGATCTCGGCCCCGCTGTCGGCGCCGCGCTTGGCACGCTCAGCTGCGGTGCCGCACGGATAACGTCCTCCGGTGCCTGCAGGCTGCGTGCCTGTTGGCCCTGCACCGCTGGCACCGCAGGGGTTGGTGCCGCCTGTGGCGGTGCCGCCGGTTCCGGCGCTTGCCTGGCTGCCACTCTGAGTGCTGCACGTGCCGGCTGTTTAGTAATCAGAGGCTCAGCCTCTGCCACGTGCGCTGCCGCGCTGCCGTTTGTTTGGGTATGCGGCTGGGGGCTGTGTGCTACGCCCGTCCCGCTCGCTGTGACCGCCGGCAGGGATTGGGCTGGAGAGAGCTTCCTCCGTTTCTGCACCGAGGAGGTGAGGGAAGCCGCCTTCCTTTTATGGAGCCCAGGGGGTCCCTCCGGTTGAGGCCTCTCCGGCACGTCAGGCTGGAGAGCCTTATCAAACAACAGCATTTTCAGCCGCATTTCTCTGTCTTTCCTGGCCCTGGCTGTGAGCTTAGCACAATGGGAACACTTCTGGGTAACGTGTGATTCCCCCAGGCACCTAATGCATTGACTATGCCCATCGGAGGCCGGCATAGCTTCGCGGCAGGACTCACACTTTTTGAATCCTGAAGAGGACATCGCGGTGAGTCTTTTGAGCTGTTAATAGGGTACTTAGCACTAGATTCGTGCCTGTTCCCCTTTCGCGGACCCCAGCCCGCCGCGGCAGGAGGCCTACTGGCCTTCACGTCCCCACGTCTTCTCCGCTCCTCTCTCTCTTTTTACTAAATATTTATATATTTTTTGTCCTTTCTTCTTTTTTTTTTTTTCCCCAAGGAAAAAACCAACAATTTACACGAAAAAACTCTAACTAAGCTGACTCTGGCCGTAGCCTGAGCGGATTCCGTCTGCAGCTGATGGCAGTTGAGAAGGAACTGGTGGGGACCGGATCGTGCACGTAGCCAGGGATGTGCAAAGGAGCGGCACGCGCCAGCGCATGCACGATCCAGGAGAAACTGCTGGAAAGTTTCCAATCTGCGGCGCCGGGCGAGCCCAACACCTATTGTAGAGCACCCACAGGGACACTCGAAGAAAGGCACCTTTGCTAAAGAAGCTATTCTCTTTCACACAAAATATTCAATAAGAAAGCATCACCTTTGACAGTTGGAATAAATTCTGTACCTATAATGAAGCATCTTGTGATAGTCTTAAGAAATATTATAGCTTCCTGACTAGCTCCTTTTAAATAACCTTAATTATCAGTATTTGTAAAAATGTAAGTATTAATTACTCTCATACTCCACTAATTAAAAGACTATCACCCACACTCTACAGATGAGGAAACGGAAGCAAAATAACTGACTTTTTTCCAAGAGAGAGCAATGATTGGGTCAATAGGAAGAATGCAACATGACAACCAAAAGGGCAGCAGCCCAACATGTATTGTTGGCAGCAAATCAGTTGCTTTTCACACGCTCAAGCCAGATGCTGGTTTTGTGTGACAGCTGTGAGCGGTTTCCTGGAGCAAGTGACAAGGGGCTGCAGTTTCTCAGACCTCCCCCATTGCTGCTCTGTGGCCAAGAGAATTGCAAAGTGCATTTTGTTAATTTTTTCCTCCCTTCATTCCAAGCCTCACCCTGGGTCACAAGGGACACCAGGTGAGAATGCAGACTATGAAATAAATGACTCATGCAGTAAGCAAAATTTCCTGAATATTACTGCTGCTCCATAAATTGGCTAATAAGGGTTGCAGGAAAAGTTCCAAAACAGTTAGAATTTTGCTTCCAGGGCCAAAAAAGGAAATATTTTGATGGTAGCCTCAAATTTGTGTGTTGGTCACCCTGCAGCTCTTAGCAATGGCACGGTACTCCCTGTCTTCCTAGTTGTTTCTAAAAATTAAAACCCTCCCCACTCCACTTTTGTCTGACCCATTCCTAATCTTTTCCCATCCAATCCTGACACGTGTCATTCAGTCTTCTCTGACTAAGGCTATAACTGAATAGTTATTCCTTCTCGCAGGTGAAATTAGTAAAATGCTGATTGGACAAAAGCACTCAGCAGCCAGCTCACAAATTCATAGTTTTGACATCTGTGTCCTTCTCGACTCACTGCCCAGAGATCATTTGTCACTGGTAACAGCTCACATGATGAGCAGAGTAAGATGGGAAATCCTTTATCCCTTAGCAATGCCTCACAAATTTCAGGACATTAAAAGGGTAATACTATTAACTTCAGGGTATATAGAAATGATTCCAAATCAACAATAATGTCATCTGGTCACGAACAAGCAAACATGAACATTTTCTAAACCCAAAAATTAAGCCTAGGTTAGCAAGGTTGCTCACAATCACTGTGTATTTCACCCAAATATATGGGAAAACAAAAGAAAAACAGCTATGCATCATGAATAGATAAGCACTGTGTAACAAGAACACACTCAAAAATACAGGTTTTACATATTTTGGCACTAGTTATTATCGGGAGCTGATACAGTAAGCTGAGGCAGCTAGTATGAAAATCACAAAACTCTTTTGAAGTCAGGAAATCTGACAAAAAAGAGAGACCCTAATACTTATCCCCATAGTGCAGTAGTTAAACATTTCCAAAGTTTCAGGACCTCCAGCTGAAGGCTAGCCAGAAAGCTTTATCTTATAAATGACCTATACTTTTAGTCATCTGGGTTAGAAGCATCTGCAGTTCTACTGACATTTTTCAGAGGGGCAGCCATGTTAGTCTATCTGCAAAATCAATGCATCCCATAAACTGACAAAGTGAATTTTACCCACAAAAGCTTATGCCCAAATAAATCTGTTAGTCTATAAGGTGCTATGGAGATTTGGAGTATTTGGCTGCCTGAACCTCACCTGCTGGCTGATTTATGCAGTGACATCGGCCTGTCTATTCATGATCCCTATCAGCTGGCAGAGGAACAATGAGTATCAGTGCCCAAAGCAAAAAGTATTCAGTTTAAAATCTAGCTAAATGAAGTGGACAGCAGGTGAATAACATGGAATCACAGAAGAAAAAAGGATGAGTGAATTCCTAGGATTGCTGCTGAACCAGCACATTCTGTCCCTTGTGGAAAATAAGGAAAGCTCACATTTTTTACATCCCTTCAAGCAGTGCTGACGGAGAACGACATACCACCTTCATTTTTCAGCAACACGGACAGTGCGCTAGATTAAATGGGAGGACAGCATTTTCCTGATGGTGTAAGATGTACTCAGAGAAACCAGTTATGGGGGAAAAAAGCATTGCTAAAGGAGCCTGTTATGCTATAAAACATCAAAAACCCTGCTAGATGGTAAGTGATTCAGCACAATAAATACCTACTAATAGGCATCCGTGGGAAGCCCAACACACTTGGACTCCAATTTTGATCGGAGCTTCTGTTCACTATTTTAAATCAAAAAAGCATTAAACAGGAGCAATGCTACGTATTTTTTTCTTTCACCCAGGCATACTGATTTCTTGTTCACATGGGTAACCTTCAGCTTTAAACTGAATGCCACACAACTCCACAATAGTGACTTTATTCCTGTCGTGCCTCTCATTGCATGATGGCACATTGCAATCAAAACGGAGCACTGCACTGAGCGCTGTTACTAAGTCATTAATCTAATCATTAAGTCAACGCAATGAAACTGAATATAGGCATGCTTAGTACAATGTTGAAAAACAGTGTGAACAGCTGCAATAGAAACATTCAATATGAAACGTAACAGATGGAAATCTTACACTAAAAATGTACAGTCTGGACAACAGTAATACAAGAATAATATGAAATATATTAAAGGCTCATTCATAGCACCCATTACACAGGTTGAATTTCTCTAATCTGGCGCACTCTGGTCCAGCAACATCCATTGTCCGGCATGATATTAGTTAGCTGGATATCCATTTATTATGGGTGTGGTCAAGTTTCCTGCAGTCCCACAAAGTTTGTTTACAACCACCAGTCCTTGCTCTCAGTGGTCTTGCTGTTATTTAGCGCTAATTTACTCCTAAATGTCTTCTAAGAGCCCAGTTAGTAGTGGTAGCATAGACAGACTATATTTGCCATGGTTTGGCAAATTCCCTTGTTCAGCACTAATCAAGTCCAGAGGATGACAGACTAGAGAGGTTCAACCTGTATTACTATCAACACCATCTAAATTGGGCAAGTTAGTCCATCCAACCCACTGTTGTTTTTGGTTTGTTTTTTTTTTCATTCTAGAAGAGAAAGAGCACGTCTTCCCAGAGATAAACATGATTACGTGGGGGGAAAAAAAAGAAAGAAAGAAAAAAACCCTGAAATAGTGCCACTTTTATAATCACTGGCTTTTTCACAATACTTCCAGGCTGTGGCCACACTTGTCCAAAACTTCAAAATGGCCACGCTAATGGGCAAATCGAAGAATACTAATGAGGATGAAATGAATATTCAGCACCTCCTTAGCATGCTGCCAGTCGTGGCGCTTCAGAAGTGCTGCTTTCGAATGCACACAGCTCGGCTACACGGGGGTCCTTTTCGAAGACTCTGCACATTTCAAAATCCCCTTATTCCTCTCAATTGTTCCTTTAAGAAGTGTTCATTTTTTCAGCAAAAACATATAGATATCTTAGAAGATAAAATATTTTAGTAATACATTCACAGGTTTGTATCTCCCCTGAGGAAGAACACCAAGAAGGGGACTGATTTGTCTCTGAAAGGAGAGACTACATAACAAACACCTGATCTAATAGAATACAACACAAGAGTTCCCTTTCAGGCAAAACATAACTTTGACAAACAATAAACAAGAATGGCTGGTGACACCGCCATTTACCTCTACACCATACGTGACTGATACAAAATAGTAATTTCTTCTTTTTACCTCAGCCAATAACCCAAACCTTCCTCTCTGTCCTGAAATCTAAGAGCCTTGCCCATGCCCCAAGCACTGACCATCTTCATTAACAGGTTCAGTTTAAAAAGGCAAAATTGGGAAAACTATTGTGTATTTATATGATGAAAAATACCCAGATTTACAATAGTTAAGGTTAGCAAATTCGGAAGAGATGAAACCACATACTTAGTTGTTTAAGCCAATATTTAACTACAAGAAAGTAGGAGACCTGACATGCAGATGTACATTACCTCACATCTCTTTAATGTAATTTGTTACACTATCCTCTGAAACACATGATCCTTTACATTATCAGCCATGGTATAGTGGACTAGATTAACCACAAGTCTTATCCATATGACAATTCCTACACTCCTACTACTGTACAACCTGTCTTCAGCTTCCCTGCCACCGCGCACTACCCACCTCCATTTCATTTAAAAAAAAAAAATCCTTCCATACCAATTCCACCTTGTCAGTTCTCTTTTACTTGATTCTACCCTTTGATTTCTCCTTCTCTTCCATGTAAGATTTATACTATTCTTCTTCAAAGGCCCACTCAGTACAACATCCTGGACTATACCTGAGACCAAGCCACTTACAACAGCTCTACCATGTGCACCAGTCTTGATACACAATTTATCTCCTTAACTCCACCCCCTTGCCCCCCGAATCCTTTTCATGCCATTCTCCTTGAATCTCCTCCTTACGTTAGTTGGTCAAGCTATCCTTTTTTTCCCCAAACACATCCCCAAATACTCCCAAGTTTTGCATTGTCCACAGGACGAACAACAGTATTAACAATTGTTTTATTCTGCCGTATCTGTACTGATCAGCTGTCCATGATCATGAACAATGAACACCTTTCTGGCTCTATACTATGTTTGCTCTTGCTTCTCAGTATTGTTATGTTGTCAGACAGGCAATGGATCAACACAATTACAAAATAACCACACCTATAAATCTATCACTGCAGTACTAACAGAGTAGCACATACATAGCTCATTTAACCTAAAATAATATACAGCATAACTCAAACAGATCCAGAGGTCTTCAAATAGGGAAAGCCCTTCTGGTAACAGATCTGTACTTTTCCTGGGCTTAGCACAATTTTTAATTAAGCCACTTCTCTGTGCATATAACTAGTTTGTGAATAAGTGACAACTTACTGGTCCTATTTTCTATGGCTGCGTCTATACTACATTCCCCTTTTGGAGGAGGAGTGCACATGAGGGAGATGGCAAAGGAAGTGCTGATTTACAAATCTCACACTTCATATGCATAATCTCATGCAATCACATTTCAAAGAGAGACTTTTCCAAAAATAAAAACAACAGTACAGCCAGGGTTCCTTTAGGGTATTTTTGCATTACTCCTCCAAAAGGGAAATGTAGTGTAGACACAGCCTATCAGAAGAGCAAAATTTGGATTAAAAATTCCCAAAGTTAATTTTGATAACAGAAAGGTTATTGAAAATAACCAGAAAAACTTTATATATAACTGCAGTGTGAAGAGGGATGCTAAAACAAGTGACAGCAGTTTTAGTAAAACATCTTCCATTAAGAGATTCAACTAAGAAGCTGTGGGCTATGTCTACACTACAGCATAAATTCAATTTTAAGGTACTTAGCTCCATTTTAAATCATGACTGTTCACACAGCAAATACCATTAGGTCAATATTAGGGGTGCTATGGACAATATTCTTACTCCGAATTAGCAGGAATCTTGAATTTAAGCGATCGGATTAATAGTAGTGTGGAAACAGCTTTGGTTTAAACTGGTTTTATTGGCCCCCAGAGGAGTCCAAAATGTTTCACACAATGTCCCACAGGTGCCCATTCTGGCCACTTTCAGCTCCGATGCTCTCCGGGCACACAGGAAGTTGGTAACAGGATGCCCACAAATTTGAATTTGAATAGTATCAGGAAGATATTTTCTGGGGCTGGATGACCCCTGACAGGCAACATGAGCCAAGGAGCTCGCTCCCCCAGTAGCAAATATTTTTGGTAGGGCAGCACATGCTGAGGGGCCTGGCACAAAGCCCCTCAAGGGGCCATGTCAACTCCCACCATCAATGTATGTCGGTGGGGTCAGCCCCCCACATTCAATGATATTCAGTGCTGGCTCCCCTGCCAGAGAAAGCCCCTGAAGGGACCATGCCAACTGGTCCCTTACCTTCCGCACTCACTCTATAGATGGAACCGTATTACCAAAGCAAGCGTCAGGAAATCTGGTTCCCTTTCAAGAAAGTACTTTTGGTTCTCAATAAACTGAATTGTTTCCACTATTATTTGCAGTGCCATCAGTGAATCTACAGCATGTGATTTTAAGTTGGATTTACTGTTAGACAATAGCTTTCTTTCAAACAGTAACTCTTGGAAAACTATGATGTGTTTAAATACGCACCCTTGCTTTTCCTCAAAAGCTTTAATAAATGAAGGAAGAAGGATATCACAAGCTCTAATCTGTTCCCGTAATATTTTCAGAGATAATGTTTCATCTGCTCTTTTGTAAAATCTTTGATAATTCAGTTATGGACATAAGAGTTCAGTTCCATCCCCACTTCTCTGTGATTGTTTTTTACTACTGATTTCCGTTTGTAAGGATGATTGCCTGAGAGATGATTTACATTCCTTTTAGTCACATGGGCTGTAAGATTCTGATGTGTTTTGCTTGGTCAAGCATCTTAAGCTCCAGTAATACTTTGAATACTCGGTTCTGCTATAATTCCAGATTTCAGCTCTGAGTTAATTTGGAGATCTTTGCTGGTACTTTCTTTCCAGCCTTTGTTTCTTTAGGCAAATTCCTTATCAAATGACTTCCTTAAGACAGGTGCACTGAAAGCACTGCTGTCTGAAGGACTCAATGCACTTGTATTCCTTTTTATACCTTAAGTGACCTTCTCTTGGTGTTACTGTGTTTTGTTCCAAAACCACCTTAGCAGAGGTTCTTCTGGGGACATCTTTTACCAGATTAACCACAGGTGATCTCACTTTGCTTTCCACTCACCCTGTTTCCTTTACTTTTGGAAATGTATTCTGTCTACCTTCTTGTGAAATATATTGATTTGAGAAGGGGGCCAGAGCTTTGTATACCAAGGACACAGAAGATACATTCTTTAAATAGTCCTCTTTTTCTATATTATTTTCTTTTACGTAAACATTTTGCCACTGGGCCTAATTTGACAGTCTTAGTAACATGTCTCCTTTTCAGCTACTTCACTGTAATTACACAGACAACGCATTACTGAATTTGAAGGCTTTTCTCTGTCACAGCCTCTCTCTTGCAGCTGTACCATGTAGGTAAGACAGTTTCCTGGAGCGCTAGTTGGCTGATGAGGCAAAAGTCATACCATACTGCCCAGGTGTTGTTTCAATGGGGGGAGGCAGCTGAGGGAAAAGTTGACATGGCATGTGGGTAGGACTGTACCCTGGTGTGCGAGTTGACTAATTAGTCAAAAGTCATACCTAAAGGGAATACTGCCCTTTAGTTCAAATGGAAGGTGTTCTTTCAACAGGGGAAAAGAAGCTGAGAGATCAATTTACATGCTTCAGTCCAGCTGAGCAACCAGTTTACATGCTTCAGTCCAGCTGTGCAAGCAGTTTACATGCTTCAGTGTCACTCTGAAGCCAGCCTACATGGCCTTCTTTCGCCTGGGATTCCTGACTTTTCCTTCTTTCCTTCTGAAACAAATTGTCCGTTTGCTTTCCACAGGAGAGAAATGAGGGCAATGCAATGTGGGAAGATGACATCACACACTCACAACCACTTGCAGGACATTTTTTTTCACATACCATACCAGTGAAAAAACCAAGAATGCTACGAGGATAAGGGATGTGGGATAGGTTCCCATAATGCAATGCTGTAACAGTTGATCATTGGTGATTTAGTGTGTCAGCACTAACTCGACTTTGTGGGGACTTTGTGAGGGGGTGAATATACTCAAAATCGAATTTATAAAGCCCAGCATTACAAAACCAAATTTAATAAATTCACATTTAGCTTGCAAAACAAAAAGCAGTCAAGTAGCACTTTAAAGACTAGCAAAATAGTTTACTAGGTGAGCTTTCATGGGACAGACACGAAAGCTCACCTAATAAACTATTTTGCTAGTCTTTAAAGTGCTACTTGACTGCTTTTTGTTTTGATAGTGTACATACTAGCACGGCTTACTCTCTGTTACATTTACCTTGCAGTGTGGACATACCCTTAATGTAGTTCCTAATTCACTTTCTTACAGATGGGGGCTAATTCAAAATAGCTTGGTGAGCGCATCCACATAAATCAGATGCAAAAACAAGATCTGAGGGGAAAAAGTGTATTTTTCTCAAATATGTTATTTTGAAGCATGGACCTGGGGAGATTTAAATGACTGCATCCTCAGTTCTCCCAGAAAGAAACAAATATAATTCTCCATGTGCAAAGGGCATATAGTCTAATTAAAGTTAATATACTTTAATCTTAAAACAGGTTTTGCAAAAGACCGTGTATAGCACTAATGGATTTACATAGGTGAAAATAAAATGCTATACAGTTTCTGGTTGCACCCTGCTATTTACAAACTTCCATGGTTTTCTTTGAATAAAACGTTCTTAAAAACACCATTAACTTTAAGGGCCTGAGTAATACCCATCTAATACTCTTCTATTACCTCTATGGTAGCTGAATGCCTTGAAGGTTCCTCTAATGAAAACATTTTTCCTTTAGACTGAGAACTCATTCAGCTACGTATAGCATACTGTAAGCCTTTGGGTTCATTTGGTTTTCCCCTGGAGTTAGATTACTTATCAAAAAGAATTCTGAACCAACCTGAGCCTCCCTCTGCCAGGTACATGTCCTTTGCGTAAATGACAGAATCCAGCATAGATTCAAAAAGAAGGAAATAACCCTGTACGTGGAAGGGGGAAAAAAAAAAGAAAGTTTAGAAATGAATGTTTTCTATGCCTACAGGAAAACAGACACATGTTATTATACCAGTACATCATATTATCCAATTGATTTACTAGAGAACTTTCAGGCCCCAAAAGTGGTATGATAAAGTTATTTGCAACAAAAAGAAAGCTCTTTTCTTCTAAACCTATCTAGATTCTTAAATGGCCCCAGTACAATACATTAGCACCTGAGAAGAATTAATGTTTTTCCTCGATATTGATTTTGCTACAGTATTGCTACTGCAATGCTCTAATTACATACAGGAGTGTCGCAGGCCTCTCTAATGGCTAATGCACCTGCTAAATTAGAAGTTCTATACATTAATTATTCCATACACACTAACTCTAATATATACTTAATGTATAACTAAAAAAAGTGTTCCAAAATTAATATTTTGATTATGTCTCGGGCAACACTGATATACTTGTGTATTAAAGATTTGTTTTGGAATCTGATGTAGAAACACAGACAGCACCCCACAATGAAATTAGATATGGATTACAAATCAGATTTGTTGAACTTCAACAGTGATTAAATGTATGTTTTCATCTGACCGTTCAAGATTTCACACTTAAAACCAGACTGGAAAATTCAGAGGTGAAAGTGGGCTGGTATGGCATGCCATTCAGAAGTGGCCACCAACTGCGGCCCATATACAGCTTAACGTTAAAGCAGTGCTGTGGCATATACTGTGACAGTTCAGAGTTCTACTGAAAATTACACAAGTTAATCAAATACTAAGTAACTTTAATTCTGATGGACTCTTATTCCAGAGCACTCTGAACTAAAATAAGATGAAACGACCACTGACTAATTAAATCCAGGTTTCCTTACTACGTGCTACACAATCAATCCTACCTGATGTGACATGTAGTTACTCAGAGTACGCCTACAGACGGGGAGGGGAGAAGTAGGGCTTGAACCCTGACTGAAAAATTGCAGTGTAGATGACATTTCAGTTCTGGGATCCTGTGTGGAATCTGCCCAAGTCTGAAGGTTTATATAGCACTTTTTCAGCCCAGCAGGACAAGCCAGAGTGAGCTGATTTGGGCCAGCCATAGCTGTGCAGTGATTCTTATTTCCCTGTAAGATATACTATCAAGGAGCAAGGTCTCAGACTTTCCAAGGCTTTTAAACAGGACAACCACATTAAACTACACAAACAAAAGCCCATACAGATACTACTAGAATAATGGAGGCACATCTACACCAGCCTGCATCGCTCAGGAGTTGGATAGCTTCATTTTGCATTAATAGGAGCTCCAGAAGTAGTCAAAGGTAAAACACACTAAAGCTCACCAGAAGGGAAAGGAATGGTCGCAAGAACGTCAGTAGATGCGGCCAACCTAGAAATTCATGAGCAGTGACTGAATTGGCTCTTGGTTATTCCAAAACTGTAGTGGAGTATTTACCTATACCGAGAGGGAGCTGGACTGTGAGATACACAGACAGTAACTTATTAACATCCTATCACTGCCCAGCAACCGAGCTGATAATACTCATTTACTTTTAGCCATTAACTGGTGTTCAACCATAAGATGATCAGCATTTCCTGTGCTACAAAAAGACATTAAGTCAAGGCCAAGATGGTTTTTGTCTATAATTGCAAAGTAGGGAATTACTATTTTAAAGCTTTGAAATGAACACTGAGATTACCTGGAGCTTCCAATAAATGACCCCACAAAAGTGTGGTATTATTGATCCATGTTAGTCAAAAGGTTAAAGATATTCAATGACACAGCATCACTAGATACCTGGCTTGTTTTTAATACTGTCACAACATTGGTGAAGTAATATGCATTTCCTTCTGTAGTGCTGCTTCCACCACTAATTTGTTGTGTGCCAATAGGAAACTATCGCTTTTACAACATTACACCAGCAACAGGGTGTAAACAGCCTTCCCCGCATGTCCAAGGGTGAATGCAATTCTCAGTGATGGAACCAGCCAAAAGTTAGTTAATATAACTCTTACTTTGTTAAGGAATGCAAAACTAATGCCTAAACATTTAGTATAGGAACTAGAGTAAGTGAAGCCACGTGTACAGGTCTTCTTAAAGACCGCACTACTTTTTATAAAAGTTATAAAACAGATTTCAGCAGCTGTCTAAGTTTCAATGCTATGGATTAAGTTTTTATGAAATTACTTCTAAAAATGCCTGACACCTGCAGTGACAGATGAGAGGGACAGAAGAAGAGACAATCTCTCTTTACTGGACCAACTTCTGCTGGTGATAGGGACCAAATGAAGTTTGTCCAATGAAAAGGTATTGCTTCACCTACTTTGTCTCTCCAATACCCTGAGGCCAACATGGCTACACCACCACTCCATACATTTCATCTACAATGTTTACCAATCCAGTCTAAATGATAAGACTGGACAATAAATATCGCCTACCTGCAATACACTCAGATCTCAGTAACACCACTGTCCTTTCTCTGACCTTTCCACTGTGGCTCTGTTGGCTTTATCTGAGCCCTATGTACTCCCCAATGTAATATAACAACCTGGTAAGTTACTGGAAACTGTCCTTGGTACTGAATCAAGTCATTTATTACCAATATCAGAACTCTTTGCTCTATGTGCTGTGCTCATCTGCAGCGTAATTTAGAATGCAATTTCACAGACTACTGCCTTACCTGTAGGGGTGCCATCTGGAAAGAGAATTATACCTGACATTTTCTCCCAGGATGCTCTGGGGCATTCTTGCCTCTAAATTCATTACGTTCAAATTTTTTTTAAATGAACTTGCATTTGCACCTTCAAAAATAATTACTACAAAGGGATCTGTACTGCTCAAATCTGTGAACAGAATATTAATGAGTCAGTCTTGCTACTGGCTGAACTAAGAGACATAGAAGATGGCATATTCTCCATAAACAACTAAACACTGAACATTTCAAATCCTGTACTGTGGAATGAAGCATTTCCCTCTTACAAAGCTTACTGTTCTTCCACTAACAATCAATAGTTAAAATAAATTACCAAGGTTCTTTTCCTTTCTTTATGGTTTACAATCATAAATGATGAGACCGCTCTCCAGCTGCCAAAAGGTAATAAAAATAAACATTAAATTTGAGGACAGTTAAATCAGCAGACTGCCCTGAGTGATGAACAAAAATGTTGCTAAAAATTGGGCACATTCCTTTAGAGTGAAGTTGAAAAGGTCAGTTCTATGCAAAAAAACCCTGTTACAGAAATTGTCTATATATATATTGATTAAGACACTATTAGTTATGGACATAACAATGGATTTGTCAAAACTGAAACACAGTATCGTGGACAGATTTATTTCAACAGTCTCACAAAACTCTTGACAGTTGACTAGTGTACTGTGTATTAGTGTTTCCCTTTATTTGTCCATGAAATGCGATATCCTCTACAATGTTATAGTCACTGAAACATACAGGAGTTTTCCTTAAACTATTCAGTTCTGAAGACTTGGACTAAAGTATAGAAAATACCACGTATGTACCTTCATAACACCACCTATCTACAGAGCAATACTATGCTAGCAGTTACATAAACAGGACAGTCTCTCAACTAACTAGTTAGAAAAAAAGAATTGTTCTTTATTTTAAAATTCCACAGGGAGTAAATAAATGCAAAATAAAGCCATGGCACATTTAAATAAGAATAAGCTATAAAACAACTTCATCACATGCTTAGCAGCATCCCCCATTGGCCTTATCTTTATTAAGGTGGGCTTCACACTACTTTCAATCAATCAATTATATCAAATAAGTTAATTTTTAAAACAATTAATCAGGGTAACAATATTTACTTCACAAGCAACTCAAAACCAATGATTTTATTAGTATACCTTGTTGCAGCCTTCAGAAACTGTAATGTTGAATATATAGAAAGCAAGCCAAACAAAGTATAAAAGCATAAATCTAATATGTACTAATGGATATGTGCAGAAATCATATTTTCACACAGCTTCAAAGGAATCAATGTGTTCAGCATTTAAATAACTTCTCTTCACAATGTAATACGCTGAAAAGAATTCAAGTCTAGAGCAAAATATAGTTTATAATTTCTCAAAGGGAATATTTAAAGCTTGTGTTATTTCCAGCAAAATTATAAGCTCTTACTTCCAAAAGTTAATAAAGTCATCATAAAAATACATGAGTACAATATATGAAAACACCACATATTTAATCTAATAATTTTTAAATTGTGTACAACTGTAAAAACTGTTTTTTCTCACCTTCCACAACTAATAAAGAGTAATTGTTAGTTTAAGTCTCATTCCAGTCACCCCATCTCAAAATTATGAACTTCAGAATTGACTACAGTACATAGATACCAATTAATGTAAGGCAGTATGCTAAGATTTTCCTTCAAACATCAGCTACTCTAGCAAATGAAAGATTGAGACAAATTTTGGGGTCTATACCTGGATCTGTTGAGGATCCATTGTTCTATATTGGAAAAGTCACAATTCCTCCACACCTCCATCTACCTCACATATAAATTGGGTGTAAAAATCTCAGAAGTATTGGAGTCTTCACTTAACTGTTAATTATTTTTTTCCAGAGAAAGAACTGCAAGTGTTTTTCAACTGATAATAAAATCCCAGGCTGCTTTTCAGATCCTAAAACAATTTAAAATTCATTTCAGGCTCAAAGGAGGAAGGGAAATCATTAAAAAATAAAAGCCACCGTAACCAAGATAAAGAGGTTTACATGTGAGAAACATTTTGGGAAAGGAATACTCTGCCATTAGCACAACATGGTATTTTCTTTGGATTACCTGCACTATATTTGCAAACATACCAAAAAGTAGTTCACGTATGCAATAGAATACACTCCAAGCTAATTTTGTGTGTAGGGAATGTTTGATTCAATTGAACTGTAGAACTGCTCTTGTTTCACAGTTAAATACTGTATGTAGAGTTACTCTAAGTGCTGTAAAACATCACTGCTTCTTAAAAGCATTTATCTCCAGGGAAGAGGCATAAACAAGATTCTGCCTGTGAACAAGCTTTTTCGTATACAATAAAGTGCTCAGAGGAAGACTCTAAACTTCCATATAAACTTGGTATAATAAACAACACTTGACACAACGATTTATATCTTAGCACTATTGTAAAAATATTAGTGTTACATACAAAAAAAGCACAAAGAAAATCCTATATTTTGCAGCCATTTGCAGACTGTCAGTGGGCAATATATACACATAAGCATTATTTGTTTTATTTGCATCTTGATTACAGAATACAATGTCGGGGGGAATTAAATAGTTTAAGAGGGACATTTGAATAAAAAGATCTGATTGGTCTGCCTGTAGATAACTCATCATAAAGGGAAAAAAAACCCAAACTTTTTTTTTAAATTACTAGTATATTTAAGGACTGGATAATTTTGCATCCAGTAATAATTACACAGTTCTGTAAATTAAGGTTTTCTGTAGTTCAGAGCACAAAGTAACGTGCACTGTGGCAAGTTCATCATTCGCTAAACAACGTAAGTACTATGTGCATAGGATCAGTGCTCTGATCTGGGACAGAAAGTCTTATGTTCCTAAAGACACTCAAGGCCTGGAAGTCTTGCAATAATATTTGTTTATTTCGAATTGCCAACAATTACTGATATTCTAAAGTAGCTTATTCTTATTGAACTACTTCGAAGTACTTAACATTGCCAACTCTGTGTTCCTGGAAACTGCAATTTAAATCATGGTCCTGCTTTAAGTGGAAAGGCAGATAAGCCCTTTAATTCCAGTAAGCATTCATCTGTCTGAGGACACTGCAACTAGTCAAGAGAAGATACATTTTTGCTGCAGAATTTTTTCCACACTAGGACTCCCCTAGGACTGCTGCAAAAGAAATGACCAAAAGAACAGTTTCCTCCAATCCTTTATCAATTTGGGTGGAACATGTTGATTTTTGTGGCAGAGTAGTTGTCTTGCCCAAAAGCCCAGACAATAAATTGCTGACTTGGTCAGGGAACTCCAATCTGTTTCTCCAATGAATGCATATCTGGAGAGAAATCCTGACAGGGAGCTGCCTCTTGGTTAGCTCCAGTCTTTGGCATTATGCCTTTCAATATACATGATACAAATGGGAAGCTCTCAACTGGCCATGCTTCTTCATATCTTCAAAGTAATTTACAAGCTAGTTTTAATGGAGAACACAAACTAATGTCTTTGTTACATTTTGGACTTAAGGAGTAAGATGTACATTTTAGTCCTTCAGCTTCACAAACAGTACATTCAGCCTCTGGAAAAGAGGAGGGCTGGCATGGCTATTTATCAACATCGCCCGCCTGCTAGCCAGCCAAGAAATACAACTAAAATTCATGCAAGAGACAAACTGCGAACTCATTCTACCTCTAAGCTTGATAAGGATGATAAGCAGAGCAGAAAGCATAAAACCTTTGTTTTCATGTCTTAAAACCCACAAAAATATTCTGTGCAATGCACCAGCAACTCTACCTTCCTCCATTGTTTTGTTAAGGGAAATTTAATCCAACTAATCTGTAACCATAACTGCTAAATGAGAGCAGTGATATCTTTGCCTGTGAATGCACTCAAAAATGAATCACTGACATATTAAAAACTAGCATGGTCTAAACGCCAACCATCTGTTTTCTTCATATCTTCGTTAGTCTCAATTTTTCATGTTTATAGCTACCTATGATTTCCATTCCCACTACAATAGTTCCACTGGAGTAAGGAACTTGAACAGCTGAGTGAAAAAAAAAAATGTTACAGGAGGCAGCCAGCTTGGAGACTATATAGCATGGCACTACAGGTTGAACCTCTCTAATCATGGACTCTCTTGTCCAGCAAACTCCAGAATCTTGCATGATTTTAGTTAGCTGGACAACCACTTATGATGGGTGTGGCCAAGTTTTCTATGGCCCCATGAAGTTTGCTTACAGCCACCAGTCCTGGCTCTCAATGTTCTGTGATGTTAGTTAGCTGTAATTTACCCCTAAATGTCTTCTAAGAGACCAGTAAGCAGTAGAACTATTGGTAACGTGCTAGAAAATACTGACCTCCCACCCTCCAGTAAATTCTCTCGTCCAGCACTAGTCAGGTCCCAAGGGTGCCAGATGAGAGGGATTCAACCTGTACTACATAAATCTGCAGTTTCTTAACAAAAATGAAAATTCTTAGATAGAGAATGTTACTAAGTCACAGTAAAATATGAAAGATGTTGCAGAGTGCAACACATCACTATGCAGGATCAACCAGCAATGCTGTATATATAATTACCAGTACACCTAAAAAAAAGTGCTCAGCCCCTCCCCTAATTTTTAAAGAAAATCCACGATACAGCACCTACCACCTAGTCAGGCTAGTTCACCCTTGCAGTCCCTCAAAAAGACCATCACTTACCTATCACGTAGGGCTGAAGTGTGAATATATGGAGCAATAATCTATATGATAAATTCAGTTTGCCCTCTCTCTCTCTCTCTCTCTCTCTCTGAACAGCTCACTTGCACCACTGAACGCAAAACCATCTCCACAGCGGTTCCCTTATAGCTTTGTACTCTCTGAATCTCCTAGATCTACTTCTATTTCCAAACCTCTAAACCATTTTAAGCAGTCATGTTTTAAAACATATGGGGAGGCTATACCTTTCTCATCTGCCCCTGATAAATTCACATCCCCATGCAAAAATACATTAGAAAAATTTGAGAATAGACAATAATTTCAGATATCATAATTGGAATGTATGATCCAGTATTTTATGACCCACAAGACTTAGAAAACAGGAAATATGAAGAGTTCCAGCTTCTCATTAGAATACATATAATTTGCTGCTAATTCTAGAAGGTTAAAGCCCACCTCCACCCCAAAAACAGAAGTCAATTTTCAAGAGATTTCCCCATTTTATTAGCTGCAATTTCATCTCCCTCAGATACCTGGACAGATTGACGTATTTAACCTTACCAAGGAGAAATATGATGAAATATCTACAAATACATATTTTTGAACTGTAAAATAACATTTTGTAAACCAAGGGACATATGCTTGCGGCTTAAAATCTTGCAATGAAACACTAAAAGCTTTAAAACAAATTTTAGTTTGTGTACACCAAATCTCTTGCAAAAACACTCAGAAGCATAAGTAGGAATTCATTTTATACTGTTCTTCATCCACACCGTCCCCCCACTACCACTCTCTGCTAATCTTTTGGAATAAATTAGACTAAGCTTTATGAAACGAAGTCTGAGTTCCTAATGCCTGTATAGTGCATTATAGAACAGTGCCATAATCCTAACAGAGGCCTTGGGAGCCACTACAGTATAAATGACATTTTAAAATTTGTACAGATATTTTTCAACTCTGAACTACTTATGATATGGAGAGACAATGCAGTTAGAGTCAGGAGTACATTTCCAAATGAAATAAGAAAGTAGCTAGTTTTTATTAAGTGCTGCCTATATGAGAAGACAGGTGTGATACCTGTCCCAAAGAGACTAGAATGAAAAGCAGAGAAGTATATGGAAAGACCCAGACAACAAATGCACTGCAACCCTACAGATACCTGCCGCCATGGACCACAGATGGATGCAGATCCAAATTTTCCTATCTAGAGCCCTGCAAAATTTGCAGATATCTGTTTTAGAGCCACAGACCAAGTTTGCGGATCATGGATCGGATGTAGATACAAATGTTGTAATTCAACAATTAAAATTTATGCCATGGGAGGCAGTGGGTTGGCGGGGGGCGGGGGGGGAGCATTATTTTGATTTGTTAAATACATACTATTATAGGTTTATATGTCTGCAGATGCTGAAAAAGACTTGCCATAGCAAGATGATTTTTAAGGATGCATGGCAAAATTCAGTATTGTTTAATGGGCTTCTTACATGAAGCCATGTTTTACAACCCTGTCAGTGAGTTTTTGAAGCATCATGCCACACAGTCACAATCAACTGCACAAGCCTCAAACTGAAAAATATTCAGTGTAGATGGTGGCCGTATCAGACACCATACATTACAAAAAGGCAATAAAACCGCGCTTTAAAAATTCTGAATTGAAAAAACCCTGAATAAGGTGATAAGGACTGACAGGTATTTCTGGTGCCAGGTAGTGAGGGCCATGTTCTCCACGTTCCCTGGTGACAAAAGGTCATCTTCAGGCAAGGCCAATTTCAAAATATAATGATTTATTTCAAAATCATTTAGATTACATTCCATAGTTATTTGTGCACCTTACCATCCATTCAGATATAATAACATCCACCTTCTTTACAGGCAAATCAACTTCTTCAATTCTTCCTTTGACTAGGGTAATGGTATCTTCAAGGTTATTCAGCCTGCAAGTTACAATTTCACAATATCAGTGACAGAGAACCCCAAATGATACCCCCCCATGGTGAGGTTCAATAAAGTAGAACATTTATCCTAAATATTTATATTTTCCATGTTCTCCTTTCTAAGGGGTAAAACATTCTTCTCTTCTATGCAGTAAAGAATCAGTGGTTGAATAAGATTTCAGACAACTTAGGGCTTACTCCTTGGAAACTTGGGCTCTAATCTTCCTCTTTTGAGTCATCTTTCAAAACAGCAAAGAGTATATTAAAACTTCCAGAAACTCTCAAGCAAGTAACAAGTAAAACACAGCAGTCAGTAGATCAATAGGGAGATCCCCAGAAGCACGGCACAAAGTTGTTGGCTTAAAAACACAGAAAAAAAAAAATACAATGACATACAACTTCCCCTTTTTTTCCAGTTATGGGTTTGCCGTTCTCTCTCTCTAGGCTGCTTCAATAAGCCTGAAGTGTTGTGATGAATGCACGCTAATGAGTGACGAGCTTCTCACAACAGCAATTTTAGCAAAAACAAATTGCGTGCAAACAAAACCAACTGCAAAGTCACTGAGAACAACTGCGCTCCATAGATCAATAATATTATTCTACAACAAAAGCATTTTCCTCATTGTGCTTTCCACAACAGTGTTATCCGCAATGTTTAATAACTGCGGTATTCCTATATTAACTTACACACAATTCATAGTAGAAACACGTTCAGTACAAAAGCACGCTTCGCCATCTCACTGCAGTTTTTTTTATAAAAAGAAATCACCATTTAAAGGCTAAACAACTTGAGTTATAATATTTGCATTCCCTGTAGTGCCCCATATCAATCCTTCTTGTATGTGCATTATCATGACAGCTAATGTTAGAGAGGACAGAATAATTACTTGCACCAGAAAAATTTATTTCTCCACAATTCTTATCTCTGCCCCTCTTCTGGCTGTATTACTCCTACAATCTCTCCACACCTCACTTTCAGCATAAGCCAGTATTCTCATTAAAAAAATTAAGCTAGGGAACAATAGCAAGAGACAATATGAGAGAGAAACTGAAAGGGTGATGGGCTACAGGGAACAGTTTAATGAGGGGGCAATTAAGTATTGACTAAAGCTCTAAATTTTCTTTTAACATATTTTGAGAATCTACAACACTAATAGCAATAAAGGTGAAAAACAGAATTGTTTCAGCAACTAAACATGAACTAAAATAAGTTAATATTTGATGAATGAGAAATTGTAAACAGACTAACAACTCCAAGAAGCAGTTCAAGCTAGCCAAGGCAAAGGACAAAATATATGTGCAGGAGAGACATTAAATTGGAAAATGGAAAATCCATTATAGCTATTACTTGTGCAAAGTGCAATATATTAGTACACAGTAATTTATTTACTGCGTTTCTCAAAAACACAGGGATCTCATCTGAGAGGTCTACTTTTGTTTTCAACTCTATAGTGACAACTTCAAAACACACATCACAAATAGAAACTCAATGGACAGCAATTCGATATTCAAGATTAGGAGCACAGTTCGTTATCTAACGAGTCTAAGGGGCCATGGGGATAATTTTCAGACTCAGAATCCTAATTTACACCATGATTAAAATCACTAAACTTTTACACTAATTTTCACCATGACTTTGAACTATGCATCAGTTAAACCAGATTCATTGACCTCGTCCACATACTACTAATTAGCAGAGTAGCTGTACTACTTAGAGGCCAACTGCACTGAAGTCATGACTCTGTCACAGGTGAGGTGAGCACACTTGCCTCCAATATAGCAGTCATGCCAGCAAAACCTCCTGCATTACTCCTAACCTTGTTGTTTTATGATACTACAATAAACATTCATCACATGATGAACCTGACAGTTATGCCCTTTTCAACAAAGTTACAGCTATGGTATTATAAGTGGACTGAATGCAGAAGTAGGAGAAATAAAACCATTTTACAGCAGAAGTAACCAAACATGTAGCCTCACACCAAGGGATCATTCATCACTGTCACAGAATCAGTTCTGGTTTAAGTTCCCTCTTGCTTCAAGTAGAAGAAGTGATATGTAGACAGGTATTTTCATCATTCCCTAAGCTGAAAATGGGGTATATATGTAGTACTTTCTATACCCTTAGGCTAGTGCTACACTCGCCCCAAGTGCCAGCAACTTGATGCAAATGAGCAGTCTCAAAAATGCAAAATAGCCACCATTTGCTTATTCAATTAGTTCATTTGCATATTCACAGCAGAAAACAAGCAATGAAGATGTGGTTCTGCCAGCAGAAACCCTGTCACCAGCCCCTTATGCCTGTAAGAAGATCAGGGATAAGAGGCTGCCGACAAACGGGGTTTTTGCTGGCAGAACCAAGTCTTCACTGTTTTCTGCCATTCATATATGCAAATGAGCATCCACTTTGCATTTTCAGACTGCTCATTTTCATCAAGCTGCCAGCACTAAGGGAGAGTGTAGCACTAGCCTTAGCGTAAAATAATGAACAACCCTAAATGACAAGTCA
Source organism: Carettochelys insculpta (assembly GCF_033958435.1). Classification (NCBI taxonomy): domain Eukaryota; kingdom Metazoa; phylum Chordata; order Testudines; family Carettochelyidae; genus Carettochelys; species Carettochelys insculpta. The sequence goes on from NC_134142.1 coordinate 100,521,605, forward strand.
CCTAAAGTAGCATCAACAGAGCGTATTCCCACTCCCAAAACTCCAGAAACTCTCTGGAAAAGTGCTAGTTCTTCTACAAGAAAAGCAGTTTAGTCAAAGTGCTCTGAAATGCTTAATACTGTAACTGCTCTAGAGTTATTTTTTATAGAGGCAATTGACTTTCAAAGAAAAATGTTATAGTACCACAGCATGTCTTGTCTGTATCACTACATTTTGTGTAAAGAAGAAAAAAAGTGTCTTTCTAGCCAGGACTCTACTTTCGGCAGTCACGCTCTGTCGGCAACTGCTCTTACAATGTGCTTGCCATCTCCCTCATATCCAGGCCAACCATATTCTGAACAGCTACTTTGAAAGAATCACAGGGAACCAGTCACTCTTTCCACCAGCATCTCCCAACACATTACTTCGCACTCCATTAGTCTCATGTTGCTCATGCATCCACTTCCACTCTTCAGATTCCAAAGTCCCCTCCCCCACATCCCCATTCTACTTCTACACAGGGCCACACAGGGACCAGTGAAACTGGGAGCACTTGTTCCTGATGACTTTGAAGTGTTTTTTAAACAAAGGGTTTGCTGACAGTAATGAAAATTAATGTTAGCAACATAGTAATGTTCCCCTCCAGCAAGTGAGAAAACAGATAGAGGACAATTAGTCTTACTTTATATAGGTAAGAGAGTGACAAAATGCAGTAAGAAGTAAGTGGCCATCTTGTAATTTATGCCACAAAAGAGAGAGTCCATGAAAGTCTATATAGCCAACTAACTTGTAGCAAGCACTCTAGTATGGTTTGGATCTCAACAACAGACTCACTTTTGTAAGACATCTTCTTCACAATAAAGTCAACTGATTATTATATATACATACACATATTTTATATACATTCTTAAAGTAAGTCAGTCAGCAAGGTAAGTCACCCTCCTTAAACCAGAAGAAAAGTGTAAAATGAGCTAAAACACTTTAAAAAACAAACAAACAAAAAAAAACCCTCATTGTTAAGGACTAACAAGGATTTCAACCACAGACTAGTACAAAACACACACAAAATTAAATATGACTACACTGAATATTAAAGTGGATCCAAATTGTAACAACTTAGTGCAATGCAACCCTTCAGTAATTCATCTTCTAGTATAGAAGTCAGCAAACCCTGGCATGGGTACCACAACTGGTATGCAAGCCAATTTTCGTCAGCAAACAAGGCGGGAGCTCAGCCCTGCCCCTCCTCCACCCATGCAGCTGGAAGTCTGCTCAAAGCGATGCCGCCTATGGATTAACAAAAGACCAGCTAATGCTACCAACCACCATCTAAATTGGTAAAGCTCTGCATCTTAATTTATTTATTAATGAAGTTGTTGTAAGTAAAACTATTAGTGACCTTACAAAATATCACAGGCACTTGGACCATACATAGAGGTCAAAAGGTCAAATTTCAGCACTGCCTCGGAAAGGTTGCTGACCCTTGCTCTAGGATCTTACTGTACCCTAAAATTGCAGCCCTTGGTGGAACTGCTAATAGAAGCACTAGCACAGGAAAGGCACTAGTGTGTACTTTCTGTTTATCCTTCCCAAAAATACAGGCATTCAGTCTCAGCCAATGCTGATTAAAAGGGAAGATTTTTATAGACATGAATACATTTCATGACTGGTAACTCACAACAGCAGCTTTAATCACTAAAAATCACTTACATTACAGCACAGTAATTTCAGAATATTTCCTACCTAATGATGTCCATTGCCTGATAAACAATTTCAGACTGGTCAACTCCAATCACCTTCTTTGCACCTGCTTTAGCAGCAAACATGGAGAGTATTCCGGTTCCACAGCCAACATCCAAAACCACCTGAAAACAAAGAAGGTAGAATTTACTCTTTTAGCTTATTTTCCTTCCAAACACCACAAACTTTTTCATTATCTTTGTAGGAGCCATATCGTAATAGGAAGAATTACGCTGTACAAAATAACATCAGTCTCAAAACCCAACCATGATCCAATCATCCATTACACCTGATGAGACATTAAAAACAATCATCTTATAAAAGGAGTATCTCCGAAAACCAGGTAAAGGTAACAGATTAGCTCTACCCGAAGATTAACTCATTTAGGAGTCATAACATTTACATGCAATTATTTGGGAATACAATACTCAAACTACTCAAAAAATAGGAAAGTTGCATAACTAGGATAGGCAGGAAATTAGAGATTAGAATCAATATCACAAGAGTGTTCAGGCTGTCAGAATTTAAACTAGCACTGGTATGGAAAAACTTGCATTCCAGCAGTACCATTCATGGCATTGACATTTCTGAACATTATCATTATGACCCTACTCACAGATTTACCTGGCATTGTCCAAGTCCTTAATTCAATTATGGGTACTTGGGGGAGGGAAAATAAGAGGAAAATGTGCATGCTTTATTTAAATGATTTTATTGTTCAGAGTACACAGTGTTATCCTTATGAAGTTAATTTTTATTTTGGATTTCTTAAAAAAGTGGATTGCTGAAATTTGTCCATTTAATTTTTTTTAAATGGGAATTCCATCAAGCAATAGCCCAGTGGTTTGAGCATTGGCCTTGTAAACCCAGGGTTGTGAGCGCAATCCTTGGGAGGCCATTCAGGGGCCTGGGGCAAGAGGGTAGGGGACTGGACTCCATTATTTCTCCAAATCCCTTCCAGCTCTATGAGATGTGTGTGTATTTTGCGCTTCATCCTTATAAACTCTTATCACATTTTAGGGGGAGAAAAAAAGAGGTGGGGTGCCTAATGTCAATTTGGTTTCCAACATTTTCTTCTAGTTTTCAAACCATGAACATTAATTTAACTGTGCTAAAAACAGAGCACTACTCCAAATTTCTCTGTTTTATCTCTTTTACGTAAGGTTTATTGAGAAGCCATCCTATTCCAGGTTCATTCTATTTTTCTAGTTCATTGTGGTTCTTTCAACATTCATTCAGTTATGCCAATTTTGAGGACTATACTTGATTTTGTAATGGTCTATTTTCTGTTTGGTTTTATAAGAAACAAACCCATTCCAAGCACATCCTGTTTTCCTGACATGACCAAACCCTTACATTGCTTTAAGTCGTAATGGCTACATCTACACGTGCACGCTACATCGAAACAGCTTATTTCGATGAATAACATCTACACGTCCTCCAGGGCTGGCAACGTCAACGTTGGGCAGCACCACATAGAAGTAGGCGCTGCGAGGGAACGTCTACACGCCAAAGTAGCACACATCGAAATAAGGGTGCCAGGAACAGCTGCAGACAGGGTCACAGGGCGGACTAGCACTTCCGGGACAACAGCTAGCCGCTCCCTTAAAGGGCCCCTCCCAGACACACTCAGCCTGCACAGCACACGGTCTGCAGAGCCATAGGCACGCACACCTCGAGCGACGCAGTCATGGACCCCCAGCAGCAGCAGCAGCCACCGCCGTCACCAGAGGTCCACAGCTGCTCCATGCCATGCAGGAGGCAGCTGAGCACCTCCTTGCCACAGAGGAGGAGCTGCCCGCAGGGGAGGAGGACACAACCCCCAACCCTGCAGCACCCCGCCTTCCCCTCCCCGCCCCCGCCGCACACGCCGCCGGCTGTGGAGCTACACCACGAGCACCGACTGGTGGGAGCGGCTGGTGCTCGGAGAGTGGGACGACGACCGCTGGCTCCAGAACTTTGGCATGAGCCGGCAGACATTTCTGGAGCTATGCCAGTGGCTCACCCCCGCACTGAGGCACCAGGACACCGCCATGCGGCATGCCCTCAGCGTCGAGAAACGGGTCGGCATCGCTGTCTGGAAGCTGGCCACTCCAGACAGCTACCGATCTGTGGGCCAGCAGTTTGGCGTCGGCAAGGCCACCATCGGGGCTGTCCTCATGGAGGTAAGAGGACCCACGGGGGGAGGGGGAGGCAGCCCTGGCAGGGGAGGGGGACCCTGGCAGGGGAGGGCCACACACACCCTGCACACCCCTCATTGGTGCTGTCCCATGTGCTTCCCCTGCAGGTCGTCCGCGCCATCAACGCCCTGCTCCTCCACAGGCTCGTGAGGCTTGGGGACCCAGATGCTGCCATCGCGGGCTTTGCCACCCTGGGTTTCCCCAATTGCTTCGGGGCTCTGGATGGGACCCACATCCCCATCTGCGCCCCAGAGCACAGTGGAAGACGCTACTTAAACAGGAAGGGCTACCACTCAGCGGTTCTCCAGGCCTTGGTGGACAGCCGAGGCCGTTTCCTGGACATTTATGTGGGCTGGCCTGGCAGCACCCACGACGCCCGGGTATTCTGGAACTCGGGCCTGTACCATTGGCTGGAAGCAGGGACCTACATCCCTCAGAGGAAGATCCCTGTGGGAGACACCACCATGCCCCCCTGCGTCATCGCAGATGCGGCATACCCTCTCCGGCCCTGGCTCATGCACCCGTACACAGGCCATCTGTCTGCCAGCCAGCAGCGCTTCAACCAGCGCCTGAACCACACGCACCAGGTGGTGGAGTGCACATTTGGCCGCCTCACAGGGCGCTGGAGGTGTCTCCTCACCCGCCTTGATGCGGGCCCCACCAACATCCCCCAGATTGTGGGCGTGTGCAGCGCCCTACACAACCTGGTGGAGAGCAAGGGGGAGGCCTTCTTTCAGGGCTGGGCTGTGGAGGCCGGCAGGGCCGATGTGCAGCCACCCGCTGCCCCCAGTCGCCAGGTGGACCCTGAAGGGACCCGGGTCCGGGAGGCCCTGCGGGCCCAGTTCAATGAGGCCGTGGGGTGAACGCTGGCAGGACCCCACTGCCCCCCGATCCTCCACGACATTCCCTGCCCCTACGCCCACACCACAGAGCACCCAAGAGCACACCCCCCCACTTTTCTTGTAAATAAAAGCAGACATTTGTTCGTCAAATCAAATATCTGTAGAACTCTTATTATTATTATCAAGACTAACTATTTACAGGCAAAATCAAACATATATATATGTATTATAAATAAGGATAAGATAAAAGGCGAAGACAAGGAAGGGGAGAACTATGTACATGGGGGGGGCAAGGATCAGCATAGCAACGGGGTCTAATATAAAAACTATTTACAAAATAACATAAAATGGGGGGGAATATATACAAAGGGGGAGGGTGGGGGCCACGTCCTGGGCCCCACACCCCCTAATGTCCAGCGCTGGGGGTGGGCGGCCGCGATCCACGCCTTGGCCTCAGCCCTGGCCGGGGCTGGCTGGGAGCCGGCCGGACCGGTAGATATGGCCAGCGGGTGTCAGCTGGCCCCAGGTCCCTCTCGGCGGCGGGTGGCAGTGCGACGGTGGACGGCGCAGTGGGTGGAGTAGGCAGGGAGGGCGCAGCGGCGGCCGGCGCGGCATGGGGGGGCCAGGTAGTCGGCAATACGGTCAAAGGTCCACATGAATGCCCCCCCATGCCTCCTGGCGCCAGGCCAGTGCCCGCTCCTGCAGCTGGAGGTGGAGCTCCTCCACCTGCAGCCGCTGCTCGGTGACCTCCAGCTGCCGACAGTGGATGGCCAGCAGCTGGGGGTCCGTCGCTGTCGGGTGGTGGTGCTGGGTCCGCCGTCTTCCCCGCCGTGGGGCTGGTCGGTCCTCCACCGAGGGGCTGGCCTGGAGTGATGGCCCCTGAGGGCTGTCCGGGACCACTGACACCTCGCCGGCGCTCTCCGGTCCTTCTGATGGTGCAGCTGTGGAACACAGTAGGGGGGGAAGAAGAGTGGGAGACAGCCGTTAGTGTGGGCCCCGAGCCGTGGCCCTTGTCCCCCCACCCCTCTGCTGCAGGTTCCCCATCCCCGTCCCCGGGAGATGCTGCTGCTGCTGGGTGTCCCACTCCCTCCCCCCGGGGGACCCTAGAGGTTCCGCTCCCCCCAGCCCCGGGGATGGGGCATGGCACTGTCGTGCAGGGGGGCAGGGGCTGATACACTCTTCTGAGGGACATGCCACTGCTGTCCTTGGGGCCATGGTCATCTGGGCATGTGGAGGGCCCTGGTCATATCTATTACCCCCACCCCTCAACCCCGGGGGGGGTACATACCTGATGGTCCACTCCCACGGTCGGGGGACACCCAGTGGGCGGACGCCCGGCTGGAGCTCCTCGAGGGCAGCACGATCCGCAGGCCAGCGTCGCTGGAGGAGGACTCCCCATCCTCCTCCAGTGCCCCGGGTGTGGGCTCCTGGGGGGGCCGGGCCCCCAGGGTGCGGGGCTTGCCTCCGGGGCGGACTCCACCTCCGGGGCCTGTTGGGGCTCGTCGGCCGATGTATGAAGCATGGCCGGAGGGGAGGAGGTGTGCCGGGGGCCCAGGATGTCCCCGAGCTCCCTGTAAAAGGGGCAAGTGACGGGGGCGGCCCCAGATCGGCCGGCCGTATCCCGGGCCCAGGCGTAACCCTGCTGCAGCTCCTTCACTTTACTCCGGACATGATCCGGAGTGCGGGCAGGGTGACCCCGGGCGGCCAGGCCCGCGGCCAGCCGAACGAATGCATCCGCATTCCGCCTCTTCCTCCCCATTACCTGGAGCACCTCCTCCTCACTCCAGAGCCCCAGCAGGTCCCGAAGCTCGGCCTCCGTCCAGGAGGGGCCCTGCTGCTGCTTCCTGGCCTGGCCGCCAGCCTGCGAACCCTGGCTCCCCTTGGGGGGGGGTGCCCTTGGGGCGCTTAGGGGGCTGGGGGGCAGCCATCACAGCTGGGGGGGCGTCTGTGGCTGCGGAGGAGCGTGCAGGGTAGCCGCATGGCAATGCTGCTGCCTGCACGTTCTCTCAGCTTCCTGCACAGGAAGGCAGGGGGTGGGGAGCTTTAAGGGGCCGCTGCATGCGGCCACCATCGAGCTCAGGGGCTGGAGAGAGCATCTCTCAACCCCTCAGCCGATGGCCGCCATGGAGGACCCCGCTATTTCGATGTTGTGGGACGCACAACAACTACACATTCCCTACTTCGACGTTGAACGTCGAAGTATGGCGCTATTCCCATCCCCTCATGGGGTTAGCGACTTCAACGTCTCGCTGCCTAACGTCGATGTTAACTTCGAAATAGCGCCCAACACGTGTAGCTGTGATGGGCGCTATTTCGAAGTTGGCGCTGCTACTTCGAAGTAGCCGGCACGTATAGACGCGGCCAATAAGAGGAAGCTATATACTGAATTTGGTGGTTCTAGATCAGGAGTTATTGAAGTGTTCTTGATCAAACAAATAAACTCTCTAAAATATATAATAGATGTGGTAATTTGTAATTTTGCTCTAAAGATCCATTACAAGCACAAACTTTTCATAGAAAAAGCCTGGATAAGAATTTTTAGAACAGCCTTTGCAAAGCCCTGAGTTATATACAAGAATAAAGAAGTAGATGAAAGAATGACTATTAAAAATGAAAATAAAGTTCTTAAGTGTTGCTTTATGAGCCAACCCTGTTTGTACAAAGGTACTTATACTCTGCAAACACCTTTAAATGTCTACTTTCCAAGCAGAGAATAAGCTTACAGCCACAGTGATTATTCAAAACTCAAGAATTAAATAGCGGTTGGGATTGCCGCGCAAGTACCAGAATTTTTTTTTTTTTAAATATTTGCCCAATACATTGCTCAATTCTTAACCAACAGTACATAAAACTAAAAAAAAAAAAAAAGCATGCCCCCTGACTTGCTTGCCTCTCTGCTTACATAACTGCCATTTTACATTTTCTCCATTAGCCTCATTTGGGTACATACTCCACAAGGGAAATTCAGCGTATTTCCCTCAGGTAGTTCTACAATTCAAATTACAAGTAGAAGGCTAGGAAGAACTTTCACCATTCGTAACACCAGAGAAGGCATTCTGTCTCACACAACCTTCTGTCAGCTGGAAGAGCTGAAGCATTGCTTTGGGAGGCTTGCAAACAAGTGGATTGGGCTGAGTGTTCATCAGTATCCTAATAACCTCAGGGAAACCCTATGGCTTTAAAAAACTTGGGGTTTTTAAAATGAAAGGTCATCATTTGCCAGCATGCAAAAAATAAGGGTATGGCAACAGAACCTCAAAATGAATTTGACATAGAAACATACTCGGTCAGCTGGTGGTTGAATGCCAAGTATAGTTAAGCCTCCCCACGCTTGGAACCTGACTGGTGTCAGATGGGAAAATTTGCTAGTCCATGGGAGGTCAGTATTGGCCGTCAGGATTACCAACACTTCCACTGTTAACTGGGCTCTTAGAAAACATTTAGGGGTCAATTACAGCTAAATAACAGCAGCACAGAACATGGAGAGCCAAGACTGGTGGCTGTAAATAAACTTTATGGGACCACAGGAAACTTGGCCACACTCACGGTAAATGGTCATCCAGCTAACTAAAACCATGCTGGATTATGGATGTTGCCAGATAAGAGAGTTCCAGATTAGAGAGTTTCAACCTTTAGGATACATTTGGTGAAGTGTTCAGAGTCAGCACAGGAGACAGATACTCTGGAGGCCCAAGTTCAATTTCTAACTTCCACTGAATTTCTATACAATTCAGCAAGTCACTTTGAGATTCACCATGTCTAGCGCATATAGAGGGAAGAAAGGGCTTGGATGGAGAATGGGAATCAAAAAGAGCCTCCCCCATCTTCCTCTCCATGCCTGGCTCATGCCAAGGTATCACATCAGTAAATCTAACATTTCGCCCTGCTAACTAGAACCTGGGAAGAGCCTCCTTAAAAGTCGAAGGAGAGAAGATGGGTATAGTTCCCCTCCCCCATTTTGCTCTTGCCAGCAGAGAGAGAGAGGCACAGCAGGGAATGCATCTGCAGCCATTAAAAGACATTCCCCTTTTAGCTAACTTAACCAGGCAGAATTTCTCCAGAGTGCCGCAGTCTGGTTGTTATGTGTCACGCAGATTTTAATTCTCAAGTAACAGCTTAAGAGCCATAATGACTCAATTCCTACCTCACTTTCCCCACCTACAACATGGGACTACAACACTCCACCTTTGAAATATAAATGAAAGTTGCTGTTGTCAGTGCAAAGTAGTGAACCTTAACTGCAGGACTGAATGGAAATGAGAAACCTTGAATAACAGCTGATCAGGTTTTCACAGTGACTTCAACAGTGAAATTAACATGAACCATATTGGCAACTGCCAAGATACCTGACCTAGAACTTCCAGACTCCAGGGCCAGTTGCTTCCCAGTCTGCCCAATTCCCACAGTCTGCAGACAAAGATTTCAGACTCCCTGCTATGATGTTGTGTGCCTAAGACAGAAAGCCACAGATTGAGCCAGGGCTCCCAAGGCCACCAGCTACATTGGCAAGAAGTCAGTAAACCCCAAGGCTCTGGCTACACAGTAATATCAACTTGAGTCTGTAAGACCTAAGCCAGTGGGCTTGTTTGTAAGCCTACATTTGAGCATCCACACCGGACACTGACGGGGTCTCACATCCATGCTCATGGGTCCACACTTAAATTACACTGACCCCTCCTCCTACTGTCAATCAATTTATCCCAGGCTTCCTAGTGTCCTCCCAACAGCTCTCGACATTTATTCATGGTGCGCTTTGCGAAAAATCAACTGTCAATGTTACAACTTGACAACACAGCCAGACAAACCATCTACTTGGTCAGCACACGTCTGGCTGCTAAGTCCAGCAATAGAGTGATCCCTGTTTGAAGAACCTGTTCTGCTTTCATTTTCACTCCTGTGTCAAATGGACAAAGCATCCGTGAGATGCTGGTGGACATTTCAGTGGCATTTTTCCGATCTGCTGTTGGAAAAGGACAGTGACAACAGACTCGAACTGGCTGAATCATTGCTGATGTCCCCTGTATTGGCTAGGGCTTCCAGAGCACCAGCACGGACTGGTGGGATCATCACCATGTGGACACAGGATAATCAGCAGTGGGTCCAGAACTTTCACCTGAAGAAAAAAGGATTCCTGAAGCTTCACAGGCTGCTTGTCCTACTCTCCAGCATGAGGGTACATGCACAAGGAAGGCCATGATGGTCCAGAAACACACTGCTACTAACCAGTTTGGTTCTGGAATGTCAATTGTGGGTAAAGTGGTGGTAGAGGTTTCTGAGGCAAGCAAGCATCTGGAACATTCATCCTAAGTTCACCACAGAAATGCTTCACTGAAAAATACACCCTTTGTTGAAACATGAATACATTTACACATGGACTAGAGACAAACACACATGAAAATACAGAATCCAAGAACTGCACAGCCAGAGCTCCTTTCCACTGCACACGTCTGGACTGCATAAAACCACCCTCATGAATTCATTACCCACCATCATCATTCCTCTTTCCTTCACCCCCTGCCATTTATTGCTTACAGGAGACTCATTTTGCTGTGGTATAGCTGGATTGCTCACTGCATCTCACTAAAGAAGAAGGCAATATGAAGGTTACTTTTAACATCCCAGCACATCTTTAAAAGAGTGCCTAGGAAAAATTTCATGATAAATACTCATTTAACTGTTTGTGCTTCATAGATCACCACTGTTAATTCCACTTGGTATGGGATGACACCATTTTGCAACCTAACATTAGCAAATACAGAAACTGGAACTATGCACTCCAACCTAAGAAGTCAGTTCCACGGCCACTGCCATTCCAGTGCAGTTTCAGCATGTGGCTGCTACAGGAGTCAGGATGAAGTCTTCTGGAGACAGGAACAGAAAATACTAGTGTTTCTCTAAGAGCTGAAATCTCATGTTTTCCCATGCTGTTGTCCTCCTCTTAAACAGCATTTCAGCTACAGGAAAAACCACGAAAGCTGGAAAATGGAGTTCAGAAATAAACCCCTGCAAAACAGTGATCATGCTTCACAACTGCACAGACAGGAGCAATCAACATTCATGGGAAAAATTAAAACAGATGGTATTTTGGACTATTAACCTGGTTAGTTAAAATCCAAATGGAACTCGCTTAGTAGGGGAACATGAGGAATGGAGTAAATAGGTAGAACAGTTGAGCTGGAGCACATCTGAAAACCGAAAGACAAAAAATAATCACCATTTAGCCCAAGGACAAAGGTCCACACTTAATGTATTCTTGCCGTGATCACATATGGCCTCTCACCAGATACCTGGAGCAGCTGAGCTGGTGATAGAACAGCACAGCAGCTACTGAATTCTGATTATCCTCTGCAATCGCATCCTAGGAAGCACGATTTCATACTAACAGAAAAGTAAGTTACAGTAAACTCTTTCATATCCAGCAGCCCTGGTAGGTTAGGGTTGGGGTTACGGTTAGGGTTAGGGTAGGTTGCCGTATATTCAAATATTCTGCATAATAGAGAAGTACACCCTGCACTGCATAACACTAAAGAAAAACAAAATTAGATATTAAGAAGCAAACAAAAATATATACAGATTACTTTATTTACCAACAACAGTCGTATTGTACACTGTAAACATACTTTATTTGCTGTATTTATTTGTATTTACTTTCACTATATTTATGGAAAACATAACTAAAATTTACTCATCATTAAAATGATGGTTATTTGAGAGTTCCAGATGACAGAATGCTGAATATGAAAGAGTGTACCGGGCTTTGTATTCAGGAAAGAAGCACTCAGCCAATCCAACCAATGGAATATATTCCCTGGAGGGATGAAAAATCATAGGAAGAGCTAAGTTATGAACAAATAACCTAAGGCCACGGTGTCCAATAAGTTCACTACTCGCCACATGTGGCGCATAGGACACTGCAGTGTGGTGAATGCATGCATCCCTAACTCATAAGAAAAGAGAAGTTACTCACCTGTGTAGTAACGATGGTTCTTCGAGATGTGTCCCCGTGGGTGCTCCACAGTAGGTGTCAGGCTCGCCCTGGCGCTGCAGATTGGAAATCTTTAGCAGTCTCCGTCGGGTAGTGCATGCGCCGATGCGTGCCAGCCCTTCGCGCACCTTCAGTCACATGCGTGATCCGGTCCCCGCCAGTTCCTTGACCAACCACCCCGGATGCTTCTGAAAAAACACGAAAACAGAGCTCCGAAGCGGGGAGGATGGGGAGCACCCACGGGGACACATCTCGAAGAACCATCGTTACTACACAGGTGAGTAAATTCTCTTTCTTCTTCGACTGGTCCCTGTGGGTGCTCCACAGTAGGTGACTACCCAGCAGTGACCCCAATTGAGGAAGTGGGTGTCCGCTTATGTGCAGCTTGCCCTTGATAGGACTGCTGTTGATAGGCGTGTACCCTCATCGAACACCCAGTGCATGGCATAATGCTTGGCAAAGGTGTCATAAGATGACCAAGTCGCCACTCTGCAGATGTCTTTTAACGCGATGCCTTTGAAGAAGGCCGTCGACGTTGCCATTGCTCTGGTGGAGTGAGCCCTGGGCAGAACTAGCAGAGGGGTCTTACTGAGCTCACAGCACAGTCTTATGCAGGATACAATGTGATTTGAAATTCCTTGTGAGGATATGCCTTCCCCTGTCGACCTGGGTGCGAGGCACACCAGGAGTCTGTCCGTTTTCCGAAAGGGCTTAGTTCTGTCTATGTAAAAGGCCAAAGCCCTCCTTATGTCTAGTAGGTGCAGCCATGCCTCTTTGCTGGAGTTGCGAGGCTTAGGATAAAATGAGGGTAATACTATTGGTTCGTTAATGTGGAACTCTGAGGAAACCTGTGGAAGGAAAGCCGGGTGTAATCGTAAGATCACTGCTTCTTTTGAAAATACTGTGCAGGGTGGCGTTGCCATTATTGCTGCGAGTTCGCTCACCCTGCGGGCTGACGCGATGGTGAGAAGGAAGGTTGTTTTCAGGGTAAGTAGCTGGAGGGGTACCGTGGCCAATGGTTCAAAGGGTGGTCCCGACAGCGTGTGGAGGACCAAGTCCAAATTCCATGACGGCAATAGCGGTTTCCAAGGGGGGTACAGGTCTACCAGCCCCTTTAAGAACCGTGTGACCATAGGATGGGCGAATGTAGTTGGTCCTTCCTCTTTATGCTGAAACGCTGATATAGCTACAAGATGGACCTTTAGAGAAGATAGGGAGAGTCTGTTTTGTTTCAGCTCCAGCAGGTAGTCTAGAATTGCAGTTATAGGGACGCCCTGAGGGGCCAACTGCTTGGAAGAGCACCAGGAGATGAATTGTTTCCACTTTTGTGCGTAAGTTCTTCTGGTGGAAGTCCTTCGACTGGACTCCAAGACGTGTTTCACTCCCTCCGAACATGTGCTCTCTAAGGCACTGAGCCATGGATTAGCCATGTCTGTAGGCAGAGTCTTTGAGGGTGTGGGTGCACTGTGGACCCCTGAGCCTGCGTGAGAAGGTCCGGCATTACCGGTAGGGGGAGTGGCGGGCAGCATGACATGCGCAGAAGTAGAGGAAACCATTGCTGTTGGTCCCAGGTTGGGACTATCAGTATTATGCATGCTCTCTCTCTTTTGGCTTTCTCTAGAACCTTGTGAATGAGTGACGTGGGAGGGAACGCATAAAGTAGAGGGCCCTTCCATGGCACCATGAAGGCGTCCCCCAAGGATCCCTGTCCTATGCCCACTCTGGAACAGTACCGAGGGCATTGTTGGTTGTTGTAAGTGGCAAACAGCTCAATTTGGGGAACCCCCCATTTGTGAAAAACTTGTTGGAGCAGATCGGCGCCGATCTGCCACTCGTGCGTGAGCGCAAATCGCCTGCTTAGCTGGTCCACCTTTACATTGTGGACACCGGGCAGGTATGAGGCTTTCAGCGTTATATTGTTGGCAATGCACCAGTTCCACAACCAGACTGCCTCCGCACATAGCGCACGGGCTCTGGCCCCTCCTTGCCAGTTGATATAAAACATGGTGGTGGTGTTGTTGGTATTTATCCCGACTACTTTGCCGTGCAGGTATTTCCGAAAACATCTGTACGTGTTGAACACTGCTCTGAGTTCTAGTATGTTTATGTGCAATGTCTTTTCCACGGGGGACCATAGCCCCTGAGTTACTTTGTCGCCGACGTGTGCTCCCCATCCCATGTGGGATGCGTCCGTCGTAAGAAAAATCGCGATTTGTGGCTGGTGGAAGGGCACCCCTACCAGTAAGTTCTTGGGATCTGCCCACCATGCCAGAGACCTGCGCACCTCCGCTGTGAGCGATACTGCCCTGTGGATGGTATGGACTATTGGTTTGTAAACGCTCGCCAGCCAATGCTGCAGGCCCCGCATGTGCAGCCTGGCATTCTGTACCACGAACGTAGTGGTCGCCACGTGCCCCAACAGTTGTAGACATGTTAGGATTAGCACTGTGGGGCTGTACATCATCACTTGTACCAGGGATTTGATGGCACGGAAATGGGCCTCGGGCAGGTATACTCTTGATGTAGTAGAGTCTATGCGTGCCCCTATGAACTCTATATTCTGCGTAGGCTCGGTCTTTGATTTCGAGAGGTTGATAACTAGGCCCAACGAGGCGAATGGGTTTGTAGTGACGTGTATCATGCGTAGGACCTCTGCCTTTGAGGCCCCTTTCAGTAGGCAGTCATCCACGTATGGAAAAATGAACACACCCTGTCTGTGTAGGTAAGCTGATACTACCGCCAGTGTTTTGGTGAACACTCTGGGTGCCGAAGAGAGACCGAACGGAAGAACTCTGTATTGGAAGTGCTCCCTGCCTACTGTGAAGCGGAGGAAACGTCTGTGTGCCGGGTGAATAGTTATATGAAAATACGCGTCCTGCAAGTCGAGGGCTGCAAACCAGTCTCCACCGTCCAATGCCGTAAGTATGGAGGCAATTGTAATCATCCTGAAACGCTGTTTGCGCAGATGCTGGTTGAGGGCCCGTAGGTCCAGGATTGGTCTCCAGCCCCCCCCGTCTTCTTCTCTGTTAGGAAGTACCGGGAGTAGAACCCTTTCCCTCGGAATTGTTCCGGAACTCTCTCCACCGCCCCAATGAACATGAGATGGTCCACCTCCTGTTTTAAATCTTGTCTCATGGGAGGGGTCCTTGAAGGAGGACTGGGTGGGCGGTTTTGGTGGAGGTAGTGATTGGAAGGGGATCGTGTATCCCATGGCTATAATCTCCAGTACCCATTTCTCTGTGGTGATGTTTTGCCATTGAGAGTAGAACGGTTTGAGCCGATGGTGGAACATGTGCTGGGATTGGCATTGAGGGATGGTGTTGAGATTGCAGTCCTTGACTTACCCGTCGAACTTGCTGTCTCAAAGCTTGCCCCGAGGGTGAGAGACCCTGTCTGGGGAGTCAGCTGGGGGCCCTATACTGTTGCTGCTCGTGGTGGTGCCCTTGGTCATAACTTCGTTGGTATTGCATACGCTGAGGTTGATAAGCGTAGCACCTTTGCTGGGGGTAAAACTTCTTCCTCCTGTATGAAGGGGTATATATACCCAGGGTCCTAAGTGTGGTTCTTGAGCCCTTGCTGGACTGTAGGACCGAGTCAGTCAAATCTGCGAATAACTTCTGTTTATCAAATGGAAGGTCTACGATTTTTGTTTGCAGATCTCTGGGAATGCCAGACGTCTGGAGCCACGATTCCCTACGCATTACCACTGCTGTGGCTGTGGAGCATGCTGCCATGTCTGCCACGTCCAGGGCAATCTGGACTCCTGTTCATGAGGCCGCGTAGCCCTCTTGGACGATCGCTTTTAGCACCGGTTTCTTATCCTCTGGAAGGAAATCCATGAGGGAAGCAAGTCTGGAATAATTGTCAAAGTCGTGGTTTGACAGGTGTGCTGCATAGTTGGCCATTCTGAGTAGTAAGGTAGAGGAGGAATAGACCTTCCTACCGAACATGTCTAATTTCCTCGCATCTTTTTCTGATCCTCCTGATTTATACTGGGGTGTCTTGGATCTCTGCTGTGATGATTTGACTACCAGGGAATTTGGTTGGGGGTGGCTAAACAGGAATTCCATGCCCTTGGCTGGAACGAAGTATTTCTTATCTGCCCTCTTATTTGTGGGAGGGGTAGTGGCTGGAGTCTGCCATATGTTGGTGCCTGATTCCATAATCACTTCATCAAGTGGGATAGCGATCTTAGATGAAGCCGGGGGTCTTAAATTTTTCAGGAGTTTATGATCTTTCTCCTGCACCTCCGCTATGTGAATGTCCTGTGTTTGTGCTACCCTCTTGAATAGTTCTTGGAATTGCCTAAGGTCATCCAGAGGGGGAAATATCCCCGGGGACAGTCCCCTCATCTGGGGAGGACGAAGCGGCATCGCTATGATATACCTCCCCTAATTCCTCCGATTCCTGGATTTGTTCATATACTTGCCCTTTTGAGGATTCAGAGGGGAGGTCCAGGGCCGGTGGACCAACATCTGCCTGGGGAGGCTGTGTCCTTCTCACGGGGTGAGACTGTGTGAAGGGGTGTTGGCAAGGTGTGGGGTGGGAATCTACCCCAGGATCTGGACCCCCTGTGCCGGTGTTCAGTATGGTAGGGACAGCCATAACAGCAGGAGCAAGGGCCTGGTGATGGGGATCTAGACCATGATCGGAAAACATACGCATGGGGTCTAGACAAGCGTGACCTCCGTGATGACGCTGATAGCGGTGGGGATGCTCTGTGATAGTATTCATAGGGGTCCCTACTGGAGATTGGCAAAGGTTGTCTGAGCCAGGGGGATAGTGGTTGAAGGAACTGGGATGGAGGTCTGAAGTAGGCCATTGGAGTTGCTGCCCAATGTATTTCTGGGGGGTGAGCTAGATGATAACGGCAACGTGGTGGCCTCCGGGGATGGGCTGCGGTGCCGTGTTTTAGCCTTTGCTTTTTCCCGTCCCTGCAAAGCAGGCGCTGCCCCCTCCCGTGCCAGGGACCTCGGTGCCGCTGTGGGTGCCGCGCTCGGTGCCCCTGTGCACGGCGCCACACGGATAGCTTCCTCCAGCACCATTGGGTCCCATGCCAGGCACCCCTGCTCTGACGCCGTCAGTGCCCCAGGGCTTGGTGCCGTGGGAGTTAGTGCCGCCGATGCCGGCGCCTGCGGCACCCCCGGTGCCGAGTGCTTAATGGTCGGAAGCTCCGGCACAGCCGCGTGCACTACGGTCATCCCGCTTTGAGCAGCCCGTGGGTCACAGGCCTGTGTTCCACTCGTCCTGCTCGCAGATGTTACCAGCAAGGATCGAGCTGGAGAAAGTTTCCTTTTCTTTTGAACAGAGGAGGTTTCGGGAAGCTGCCTTCCTCCTGTACAACCCTGAGGGCCCCTCCTTATGGGGCTTCTCCGATGGTTCAGGTTGGAGGGCCTTATCAAATAAAATCATTTTCAGCCTCATCTCCCTGTCCTTTCTGGCTGTGGCCGTGAGATTGGAGCAGTGAGGACACTTTTGTGGAAAGTGGGTCTCCCCGAGGCAACGAATGCACTCGTTATGCCCATCTGAGGCAGGCATGGCCTCACGGCATGAGGCACATTTCTTAAACCCCGGCAAGGACATCTCGACCCGGGCGTTTAGTCTTTGAATGTTAATGGGACACTTAACAGCTTATCAGTCCTGGAAAAAAAAAACAACGTTCACGGCTTTTAGGATAGCAGATCGCTTAAGGAGGCCGCCTCCATTCTTCTCTTTCTCCCTCTTTTTTTTTTTTTTAAAACTATATCCACATTTAACAAAAACAACTTTAACAATGCTAACTAAAACTATCAGAATAATAACTATTAACAAGATAAACAAAATTAAGATATAGTCTTATCTTTCTCAGGCATTGGAGCCAGAGTGGAATCCATCTGCAGCCGTCGGCGGTTGAGAAGGAACTGGCGGGGACCGGATCGCGCATGTGACCAAAGGCGCGCGAAGGGCCGGCGCGCATCGGCGCATGCGTCACCCGATGAAGACTGCTAAAGATTTCCGATCTGCGGCGCCCGGGTGAGCCCAACACCTACTGTGGAGCACCCATGGGGACCACTCGAAGAATAAACATTCTTCCAATTTGTCACATGTGCTTATGATGATTAGCACAGGTGCTCACCCAGGCAAGGCAGCCTGCCAACCAACAGGGAACCCCTGAGGGCACTGATACCACCCACACAGAATGGGTACACTAGCAGGGCATGGCAAGGATGGGGGTTTGGTATCACACCCACTAATACGTGGGGACAGTGCCACAGTCTCCGTGCTACTCCTAGGAAACAGCTGAAATTGCACCACTCCCAGCCATCTCGGGGTGATTGTTACCGGCTACGCAGGATTCAAAGCCTTTCTTTAGTTACCCTTTCTTTGCTGCAGAAAGTCAAGTTGCTGTAATTGTGTCTGTGATTATTAGGTCATCTCCCAGTTTTGTGCAAATTCAAAGGCCAGAAGGAATTTATTTTTCTAATATTATCTGATAAAGTTTTGTATAATGTAAGGTGGTGAATATGAAAAGACACAAACCACAAGCGTGGCAGGCTTTGAACTTCTGTTGGATACCACAGAGACCTAAGGAGCATCATTGATATCTCCTTCAGAAGAGATTCAGTGGACCAGTAAAAAAATCTTACAGATTAAGCAACTTTTTAGTTAGACAATCTCCCGCTTAAAAAAAAAAAAAACGAACAAAACAAGCCCACAAAACAACACAAATGCCTTAAAGCTATAAAATGGATCAAAGTTCCTTTTCTGGGGACAAATCATCCATAAATGATTAATGTATGAAAATTCTATGTTGAGAAGCAGCAAGCAGTAGTTTTTCTGAGCCACATACACCAACAGAACTATCATTTATTCTGGACATTAGAGAACAGGCTGGGTGATTTTCTGAACTGAATGCATCCCCACAGCACTGAACTGCCATCCTATCCTAACCTCTCCATTTTTGATGCCTAGTTTTGGACTAAAAAGCAATTTAAATCTGCTTAGTTTTCTGAAAAAACACAACTGACATTTCAGGCAGACAGGTTCAACCCTAAGCAACACAATTTCCATTCTTCCAATATTCAGATATTTGAATATTCATTCCACTCTGATTATGACAGCCAAAAGACTTGCGACTGAATGAAAAAGAAGTTTAAGAGGATGTCTGGTTAATACAGTTCCCAGCTTGGAAATGTAACAACCCTAATGGTTTAGTAAGATTTTTGCTTCCAGGAAATACGTTACATATTAACGAAGCAAAATATTCAAGCATTTCTTACCTTGCCCTGAACTGTGAGAAAAAGAAAGAAAGAAAATTCAGCATCTTCTCAGCATCAACACTTGAGCTTGGGCCAGAATAAGATGCAAGCAAACACAGCAGTTTTCTGGATTGACTAGTTATACAAAGGATATGTCAGTCACATTAGAGAGTTCTGAAGATATATGAATACAGTTCTCCCTTCCTAATATTACTTTTTCACATGAACAATTCCTGTGATTGCCCTAAGGAAATTATAAGATCAAATGGGAGGACACATGGGTCATGACGCAACCTATTAAGTGGCATAGCGCTCCTTGGGAAGAAGAAAAAAATACCCTCCTACCTGACTGAATTCCAGCTGAGGGACCATTAAGGAAGAAAAACTCTTTATTCTGAGGCCCTGTGGTAGCAGTATCAGTTAAAAAGACAAACACATTTTTAAAAAATTTTGAAAAAAGTAACGAACATCATGGCAGAGAGCCCCTAAATGGATCTTAAAAAAAGAATGGTAAGCCTTGGGAATAGCCAAAATGCCTCTCAGAAGCTCAGAAGTTAAATAGCTTGGTAAGGAAAAAACCAGAGCTGGGTAATAACCAGAGGCAAAATGTTATCTAGCAACATAAACCAATAATAATGAATGATTAACCCTGTGTCCATTTCATTGAGTTCCTAATTTGACCACAAAAACCTAATAACATGAATTAGATATATTAATTAGGTTTGAACTTCTTCCCAACACCAATTGCACTGGGACCTCTATGATGTCAGATGTAGGTTAAAATTTCACTTGAATTGCTCTAAATAGTCTGTCCAAAATAGATTCTGCTTAAAATACTGAACAATAAAGGTTTACCTTAGCTATGTCATCATAATTAATGAACACTCCAAGCCAGTATACAGAACAATGACAACACTGATCAGCAATCCTGTTATCAGCATTCTGCACCCTGCAGCAGTTGAATAACACTCTTCCATGCAATCAAGCCAGAGTACCTTAAATCAAATCCTGTCACAGCAATACTCCATCCCCCAGAGCAAGGCGATATCTAAACCAAAGCGGGTTATATTGCATGAGAGAATTACGAACTGCAGAAATATTACAGCTTCTGAGTAGTCTCGCTTACCTTGCCCTTGAAGATGTGTGAGTTTTTGTATATGAAATCTCGATAGCTTTCAGTACGTATTTTATCCTACAAAGTAAGCATAAACACAGTCCACACAGTTATGGACAAATGACAGCCTCAAGATGATGAAGCAGTCTTTTAAATGGTCATTTTTAAGAACATATTGCCTAGTTAACCCTTCACCACTCTACATGTTAAAAAGTCACAGGGACACATCCAGCCGTGAGATTTCAGGATTTCCCATACAACAGTCTTACAGAATTTCCATTATTTATGAAGCAAAGACAATGTGCAATGCTACAAATTGTAGCACGCAGTAACAAAGCATCCATATTATATATAGTTCTAGTTACACTACCACCTTCTGGGAGTAAGCAGATACTTGTAATTTTTGTTCAGATTGAAAGTGTTTGAATAAGCTGCACATTTTAAAATATCTGTTTTATACTTACTCTCTGCCCTTTCCAGGAACACTGATAAATAAAAGGTAGTATCTGATCTCATACCCAAATCAACATCTTGAGCCCTGACATTTGGGCATGAACACGTGTAGTGCAAATATTATACACAAAAAAAAAAACTGGCGGTATAAACAAGCTGGTGATCAGGTCCTGATACCAGATCACCCTCACTCAGGTCTAGAAGCATATTTAAGTACAAATATATGGCTTGTAGTTTTCTAGAAGACAACAAATTAATCACTGGAGCTGCAGACCACACTGTGAAATAATATGCTCACTGCTAATACTAATGACCAACCACTAATTCAACACCTCCCACAGAACTGGTAGGCTTTCAAGCACACATCTGAATATCTGTGGATTAGTATGGGAGCTGGCAGAGTAGCTCAACTTAACAGTGAGTAACACTGACACTCTTTATCTGTGTAGGCACTCAAATGGAGAGTAAGCCATATGTTTTAGAGTCCCTGCTATAAGAGCCAGACATGTGACAGGATGACAGGAAAATTAAAAACCCATGATTACAACTATGACTCTGGCTTGGACAGTGTAAAACAATATTGTATTAAAGAAGAGAGCTGAACCCTAGTGTATGTACGTAAAGCTAAAGCTCTAGGATTTAATATTATGGAAGATAAAAGAATAATCTCTCTAGCAGCCAAGAGTTTATTTCTTAAGAGCAAATCAAGTTACTTTGCCTTTGGAAGAGTAAAGCATAAGCATTCCAACTTCTGTCTAAGTGAAAGCCTTCATGTAGATTCCAGTGAGCTCCCTTTTGATTTACGGTAAGTCATTTGTTCACAGGTCAATATTTGAAAAATAAATTTATTACAAACCCAGGATATTTTAATCAAATATTTAAAGAATCACAGCTTGCAATGTTTTGATAAAAATGTGAACAATAAAAGCTTTAATTAGGATCACCTAAATTGTATTTGCTTATTATGAGGGCAGATTTTAAGAAGTTAGGTATTTTTGGGCTTCCAGATTTGCTGAAATCACAAAAATGTAAAAGGTTCGCCATCAATCAAGAAAGCAGTCAGGTGGAAAGCTTTCAGCCTCACCTATCACACTGCCTCAGTATAGCCCCAACTTAATCAATAGAATTCCAACAGCTCTCCTTACTACATGTACTGCTGCTTGCACGACCTTCATTTATTTTAGGTCTCTATTCAATTCCTTCTCTCCTCCCACCAACCCTTTCAGTGCAATAAACTTACTTATTTTTCGAGGTATTGTCAGACACTCCTCAAGCAATTTTTAATTAAAGTGACCCATCAGCTGTGCTCATCAATTTCAAGCAGCAATACTCCTGTCCTTTGAAATACTATGAAAGGGGACAGTACCAGGTGTCCTACCCATGGCCCAAGGGCCAGAATCCAGCCAGTACAGCCTGCAGTAGCACCATTCTGAAAGCTGGTTGGGCAGCTCCAAGCCACAGAGAGGTGACTGTGTTAGTCTGTATCTTCACAAAACAAAAGAGCAGTCCTGTAGCACCTTTAAGGCTAGCAAAACAATTTATCAGGTGATGAGCTCTCGTGGGGCAGATCTAAAAAAGTAGGTCTGCCCCACAAAAACTTATCACCTAATAAATTATTTTGTTAGTCTGCGAAGTGTTACATAACTGCTTTTTTGTATAATGATTTAATTTCAACTTAGTGAGGCATTATTTTACTAAATAATAACTTCACCAAAAATTTCTACGTGTTGGGCTTTCACTGGAAGCTAAAAAGATAAGTACACACAAGAATTTACGCATGCCAGAACTTGGGTATTTTCCAAGTCTTTTTAAGCTAAAATCAAATTCAGTAAATATATCTCATCACAAAAATTTCCTGAAGCCCGTGAAACAGAAAGATTTATCACAAAAAAAACCAAAACAATCAGTTTGGGACTTTTCCTATAGCACCAAGCCAAGGTTTGTTATTATCAACAGAACTGCTAATTTTTTTTCTCCACATCTGAAAAAAGTAATTTAGATCTTGTATCACATTTACTCTGCATGCACTTAACTAAAAAATTATCTCTAACATCATATTTAAAAGTTATTCTATTCGTCTGCTAGAAGTGAACCTGATTAATTCCGATATTTTCCACATTTGGCACACTTCTCTTCTCCACTACACTCTTAATTTTGGAAAGTGTGTTACTTTTTATATCCCAGACCCCTATGCCAGGAAGGCATTTCTGTAAGAATGCATCACAGAAATACACCGGCTGCTCCATGCTGAACCATACAACAGATGCAGAGGTTTTTCTGAGGCTAGGACCCCTAAATGTTCCAGAAAGTAGGAAGTCTAAATCTGCTAGCTGTGCTGTACAAAAGCGACTCTAGTTCATGGCTTCATATTTTAAGTGGTTCTATTTAGATGTACATGATCGTTGATCATCATGAAGTTGCACACTTTTTTTTGCTCTGAAATACAAACTCCTATCCTTATACATTATTATTTTTTTCAGACAGGAGATCCTAAAGATCTTGGATCAAAGTAATTTCATTTTATGATTAGCTTTTGACTTTCAAGATAAAAAGGATTTCTGTTCGGTTTTGAAGAGTTCCTAGCCGTTTCCTTGTAAGATATTTTTCCATTTTAAAATTCTGTGCTATTTAGATAATCCTAGCAATGGTTTGTTTAATGTATTGATAAGCATTATACTGGAGTTCAAATAGTTTCTGAAAAACCACATCAATTGGAAATGCTAGCATTTCGCATGGTTTTTGCTTGCTAAATTTTCATCTGAAGAGAATAAAAAAAGAAGGCCATTTACTGTTAATACAATAAAAGAGTGCATGGAACTCAGCCACATTTGTACAGCAAAAGAAACAAAGGCAATAAGAGCACACTAGGTTACAGAGCTTGAGAGATGAATATGGTCTTAATAGCAACCAAGTATGCCTGTAAGATCAATATATTTTTATGACATTTCTAATACTTCTGATAAAGAATGTATACAACAGTGAGCTAGAAACAACAGCAGCTGAAAATAAGGGTTTTCTTTTTAAATTATTCTTTCACTCTAGTTCCAAAAATAAGTTATCAAGCACCAAAAGGGTTAAAAATGCAGCTCCTCTGCAGCGTATATTCATGGGCACGTAGCTTTTTTCATTCCCTCTTTCCTTCCTATGTATGAGTAAGACGCATTTGTACTGACTTTCTAACCTTCAGCATCTCTTTGTGTATCCCATAATGCCCATACGAACTGAAGTAAACGCCATCCTCGTCGTCCTGGAGTTCCGCAATGGCGCTAGATGACGATGAGCTGCTTCTGACATCCACGTTCATCACAAAATCTTGTGCAAATTGTCTGTAATCAATTTGAAACATACCCTTGAGACATGTTTACGGGACCATGAAAAAGGAGGAGGGGTGGAAGGGAGAGGTGAGAGGAGATAGGCCCTCTGCAGTCTGCATTCCTTTTCACAGCACCAAAATTATTATGCCTTAACCATGTTGAAACGCCCCCTGCTGGTTTCTAGAAGAAGCTGCTACACAACGATTTGCTATTCTCTCTGCATTTCAACACCAGCATTTTTTCTGCATTTTAGCAGCGTGAAGTTTGCCGTGGTTTTGTTCAACTGCCTGTTCTACGCTCATCCTTCATCTATTTTGATAATGCATACCAATCACAACCCACCTGATTTAGGATTTCATTAAGATCAGTTTTGTAGAGGGAGATTCCCATTTTGTAAGCTGTTCCTATGATGACAGTACGTCAGAAGTCAAATATTATAAGAGATTATATTAACCAGCGACATGGTTCAGTATTATGGCCCTCTTAAAAACTATGCCTAAAATCATTCACATAGGTACTTTTTATAGCAGGCTGACTATATTAACAGCCAACAACATTTTTTACAATGTCAACATTGATACAAAACTATAAAAAGATTTTAATGCAAGTTGATTTTTATTTGTAAAGAATTTTTCCCCTCTATACTACCACTCAATGGTTGTCTAACTTTGGGAACCTACTTTTAAAATTTGGACTTGTTTGTATAAAATACTTCAGAATAATTTTATTAGTGTACTGAAAATTTAATTATTTTCATTGTAATCATTTTTGTCCTGGAAGTGAAAACATTTTGTGCCACTAAGAGAAAAGTTTCTAATTAAACACAATTTTAGCCTGATGCTGCACTTTACTCTTGAATAGCAGCCCTGCTCATGTGAGCAAAGTTATATGCCTGCTCAGTATGTGCAGGAGCAGGGTCTGATTTGTGTCTTATTTTCTCATATTGCAGTTCTGTACATTTCAAATAAGATAAACTTTCAACAGTAGCATTTAAGAATAGAATGTTGCTTTATTCATTATAAATTTTAGTTTAAAGTTGTTCAACAGCACTTATTTTCTAATTAGCTATATAAAAAGTTAATCTGGCTTAATAAAAAGGGTGTTTTGCTTTTTGATTTTTTTTACTTTGTTAAGTGGAATCATTAGTTCACTCACAACAAAGTGAATCTGAAGACTGTCAAGATAGATCAGGATAAATATAAACAAGGAACAAAAGCACTGCCATTCAAATGGACACTCTTGATAGATTCAAGATAAAATGTGACACGTTTCAATCTGTGGACTGTTTAAGTATTGTATGAGGCAATTTATGTTTAGAAGACACAGTAACTTTTGCCTGCAATTAAGCAAAAAGACTGTTAATATTACTCTGTTGCCACACGCAATTGCACTTTCAATCTGTCAGCTCAAACTGAACATGATTAGAACACAACTATTTGGACTACCAACTTTTAAGAAAAACCCAGGTGTGCCCTAAGAAATATTTGTGATTCATTAAGAGACAGTAATCACACTAACTGCTGGAGACAGCTTCTAATACTAGTTGAACCTGTAGCTTGAAATTCTCTAATCTGAAATATCCATAAACCCAGCATGGTTTTAGTTAGCTGGATGACCACTCATCACCGGTATGGTCAAGTTTCCCATGGCCCCATAAAGTTTGTTTCCGGTCACCAGTTCTGGCTCTGTGTTCTGTACTATTATTTAGTCATAATTTAACCCTAAATGTCTTCTAAGAGCACAGTGAGCAGTGAAAGCATTGGTAATGCTGCTAGACAATGCTGACTTCCCATAGTTTGGCAAATTCTCTCGTCTGGCTCCAGGCAAGTCCTGAGGGTACTGGATTAGAGATGCAGTTTTATAAGCCTCCAGGCTCTGATGAGATGCAGAAGTATGAATGCAGTAATTTAAAGTATTTTTATATCTGTAGAGATGTTAATGCTTACATACCAATTCAGGAAATGTAGCTACAAACCCCTCATTTTTGTTAAGTTTAGGGTACAGTCTCTAAAGTTTTATTTGCACCAGAAGAACATCGTACATAAACTGGGATTTAAAAAAAAAAAAAATCATGGTACAAGAAAAGGCTTCCACTTTCTGAAGATCATGCCAATACTCCATGAAAGTACTAACTTCTTATTAAAGAGCTTCAAATGCAGCATGCTCTTGGTAAGTGCAATTACTAGGCTCTGAATAAGTTTACATTCCACAGGCCTGTGACATACGCCCAGCTGTAGTTCTACAACTTGAAAGGATATGGTGGACTCAAACAGGGCATACTAAGGGATTAGAGAGGTTCAACCTGTACACTAAGATACATTGTTACAGATCAATTCTCACCTAACCCTTACTTCAGTTAAAATTCCTCAAAACAGAGCTGATCTTCTCTCCAGTCTGGGTTTAACAGTTTCCTGTCCTCTGAGTTCTCTGAGGAGGTATTTTCAAATGCAAGCTGAAAATGATGCTAACTGCTTCCTACTCCTTAAACAGAATTGCCCCAGGGCGGGAACACCTTTGATTTACCTTTCCATCCCAATGGAAGAATACCAGAGTCAAAATGGATTTCAGCACCAGGCAGCATGGTCACATAGCTTTGTAGGATCAACCACAGTTTGGGATTACAGGAAAAGCAAATCCATTTACAGATGGTTGCCTTAAGCCCTGGCCACAAAACCCAAAGCACCGTTAATGGCTCTCACAATAAATTGATTATCATCAGGTTTACACTTCATATTTCAGACATCACATACAAGAATGATACATGCACACAGACAACATACATTCAGGGACTCACAGGCTCTTGAACAATAGGTTACTTGATTTGTTTTGCATAAAGCATATTCAAGTTATACAAATTTATATTCAAAAACATATTTCCATAAAAATATGGGGCATAGTGTCACAGACTCCCTGCAGTCCTAGCCTTCTACCTGCATCTGCCAACAGCCAGCAACTTCTTAGATGAAGGCGATTCAAAATACATTATTACTTCACCTTTCCAATGTCTCTGCTTGCTTCAACTGGAATGGCTGCCATTGTCGTCCTGAAC
The DNA here is from genome assembly GCF_033958435.1 of Carettochelys insculpta. Lineage (NCBI taxonomy): Eukaryota > Metazoa > Chordata > Testudines > Carettochelyidae > Carettochelys > Carettochelys insculpta. The sequence continues at coordinate 100,548,499 of NC_134142.1, forward strand.
TAATGTTTTGGCAGGTTTTCATAAATTCCAGGAGACCCAACAAAGTCTGAACTCCTTTTATATTTGTGTAGCTGCACCACCAAAAATGACATATTCCTAAACTTCATGAGCTAAAGTTAACATGCACAACAATGTTAAGATCAGCTGAACTATTCTTGATAGTACTCCCTATATTTGAGTTTGGGGATAACGGATCAGTGAAAGGTGAGAAATTTGCAATGGGGATTCCTCAATGCTAGGAGTTTGAGTCTGCTATAGATGGCTTGGGGCTGGAGGAAGGGGAAGTAATCTGTTTCATTGCTTGGGAGTTTTATCTAGACATTTACTCGACTGTGCTTTAATTTGTAAAAATGTTTTAAAAACACCACAGTCGACACTATTTGCAAAGCGGTAAAACACAGACAGCACCAACAGGAGGTTAGTTTTGACTTACACTTGAATTCTGCAGCGTGCATGTCTGGTGACCACTAGCCTTACCTTCACACACTCCTATCTACTATCCACAGTTCTGCCAAATGTTTCAGAAGAAGCTTCAGTCAAAAACACCTTACCTCATTTTCTGAAGATCTTCCTGCGCTCTGCCTAATGCTGTTTCTGCAAGCTTTGCTCTTTGCTCCGCACATTTCAACTGCGCAAGGACCGCTGTGTTATCACTCAATCCATTGGGGTGTGAGATGTTTGTTGACTCATACAGATCCTCTACGTCTAATGACATAGAACAACAAATGTTACCTTCCTGTGACTAACCAGAAACACTGGAGAAAAAAAAATTAGCTTAGACTTAGGGACCACGTATACCTTTGCTTTGATTTAATGGAACTGTGCCTTCGAGGGAGTGGGGGACATCAGAAGGACACTGCATAAGGCTGGATCTATGACAACAGAATTTCTGGAACCAGTGGCACTGGAACACTCTTTAGAATGAGTGCGCTGACAGCTCTTGGTCCCCAACCTTTTTACTTCACACCATTCCCTACCCCTGCCCGTGCCCCCTCTCCACAGAGCTGGAGGCCAGAACTGGGCTGTGGGTCTGGAAGGAAGGGGAGGAAGGACACAAACAGAGGTAAGGTGGCTGAGGCTAGGACGAAAGCTTCAGGAAGGATCAGAGCCCTGGGCACAGAGGTCAACAGCACTGGCATTCCACCAAAACCTGGGGATTCTGCTGTGCTCCCACAACTATATGTAGAATTGGTCAGGGCCATGGAAGATGAGGAAATAGTACTTCCATGCCATTAAGAACAGGAAAAAAAAATCAGTGTCTCTTCCCTAAAGACAGACCCCAATACGAAGTCAGAAGGACACGCAGTGGAAAGATGCCTAGCAAGAGAAAGAGCACATACACGCATGCAACCTTAGAAACCACCACCCTGGAGATAAACAGTAAAGCACTAACAAAGCCACAGAACAGAATTGGACATCAAGGCCATCACAAGCCATTGGTAAGGGAGTCACAAGCACAGGATATACTGAAGACCTAAGTAAGAAGGCTTTTCCCAGGTTTTGTCCAGCATCTTTGAGGTTACGTCAATATCTCCCACAACTGCAAAATCACAGCTTCCTCTAGATACAGTCTGGATGTTCTAAAACATGAACTTCAGATATAGAGAGAGAATAATCTCTAGTAACAGGAATAATAATTTAGAATTAAAATTAATATCCTGGCTAGTAGTAATACTCTTTCTGCCCAAGAGATAAAAGTGAAAGAGACAGCCAATATAAAATGTGAAATAGTTTTCTGTGACAAGATAACTGCTTCTCATGTATTTATTCACGTGTATTCAGATTAATGGTAAATACCTAAACGGAATACAGGTTGAACTTCTCCAGTCCAGCAATCTTGGGAGTTTGACTGGTGCCGAACAAGAGAATTTGTTCAACCAAGGGACATCAATATTGTCTAGCATTTCCGCTGCTTTCTGGGCTCTTAGAAGACATTTGGGGTAAATTACAGATAAATAAAAGCACAGAATACATACGCCTGGTGACTAAACAAATTTTATAGGATAACTTGACCATGCCCATGAGAAGTGGAAAACCAACTAACTGAAATCATTCCAGACTATGGATGTTGCTGGACAAGAAAGGGTCAGCCTGTATTTAAAGATGTGGAAATTCCATAAACATTTAGAACATAAGGGGTGCATCTGCACTAGAAAGTAACTTGTAAGCTAGGCACTACATTGAAGTAGCCAGCAGAGAGTCTACACACATTTTTCCTTACTTCCAAGTTAACTTCAAAGTCCTTACTGCCTGCATTCTCGGGAATGGAGTACTGCCCTACTTTGAAGTTTAACTTTGAAGTAGGGTGCGTGTAGACATTATACTTCAAAGTAAAAAACTTCAAAGTTATTTTTGTAGTGTAGACACAGCCAAGGACAGTCATACTGGGTCAGGACAAAGGTCCATTTAGCCCAGTATCCAGTCTTCAGACAAGAGGCCAATGCCATATGACCCAGAAGGAGTAAAACAGAACAGGTAAATCAAAGTGTTCCCTATCCTGCCATCCATTTCCAACCTCTGACAAACAGAAGCTAGGGACACCATTCCTACTCATCCTGGCTAATAGTCACTGATGGATCTAACCGCCATGAATTTATCCAGTTCTTTTTTGAGTCTTGCTGAAGTACCGGTCTTCGCAACCTCCTCTGGCAAAGAGTTCCACAGGCCTACTCTTCACCGTATGAAGAAAATCTTTTTGTTAGTTTTAATCTGCTACCCATTAATTTCATTTGGTGACCCCCTAGTTCTTATCTTTTTTAGAGTTACAGGTGACAACCCCTGCCCAATCTGCTCATACAATCTCTTTTTTATGCTACAAAATATTCATAGATCTCTTCACTTGAGCATTTTGGATAGCACATTCTCCTAGGAAAAGTAAACATAGTCTCTACAAATAAGAGTAGTATCTCAGATGGGTTGTGGAAGAGGTGAATGTGCTTTTTTCCTAGCAAGGCTATATGCTGAGAAGTCTTACCAAACTGAAGTAAGAGATCATCTTCTAGCTCTGGTTTCAAGTACTCCTCTTCCTCCCAAGGCAGCGGACTGCTGAGAGAATTCAAGTATTCTGCAGGTGGTTTCTAGAGAAAGTTAAATGAGCATATGAAATAAGGTTCTTCAAATTACTGCAGCTTTTTAAACAAAGTAACCTACAAGACAAATATAACGAGTTTGACTTTTCTCACATCATTAAAAGCACTTGAATTATGAATGTCTAAATGACTTATTAAAATAACCAGGCATCAAAAGCTGAGAGAGAAGCAATACTTGGCAACATGACCAAAAGAGCAAGGGAGAGATTCTCAACCTTTATTTCTTCCTGAGGCTCCAAAACACTATAAGAACTCCAGTGCCCACTTATTCCACAACAAAAAAATTTCTACACATAAAAGCCAGAGCTGGCATCAAGGGAAAGCAAGCAGGCCAACTGGCTGGGGCCCCAGAGAGGCTTGCAAAGCTAAAATGTTCAGGCTTTGGCTTCAGCCCTGAGTGATAGAGCTTGGGGTCCTAGGCTCAGCCCAGCACAGCAGGGTGTAAACTTTCTGCCCTGGACACTCTGCATCTAATGCCAGGCCTTCATGGGGACTCCCCAGAGCTCGTGTTAAGAATTGCTGGAGTACAGAAAGGTACTCCTGGATGCTAAATGAGGCTCTGTTGGCAAATGTGACTTGGAAAAAGTCACTTAGGATCCAGTTTTTACAAAGGCTGAGCCCCACAGTTGTGGTTAGTCGTGTATGTTGCACACATCTTAAGGAGAGGAGAAAACGAAACCAGACTTGAAAGATCCAATTCACCATTTGCAACATAGGAATAATAGTCACATATAACTAATTAAGCTGAATATGAAGATGGAAGATAAAAGCACGCACAGGCATACACAGGTCTCAAAATATGCTTGGTTTTGTAAGACCCCATCAAGGCTAATATTAAACTGAATCAAGAGAAAGAGCTAGACTATGTTAATGAGTTGTAATGTATACAGGGACATGAAGCAGCCCCTGGTGCGTTACAGTTTTGTACCAGATATCCTGATAGCAGTATAAACCTATAACAGAGACAAGCACTGAAAAAAAAATCAAATTAGGAGTGAAGCAAGCTTCATTCTCACTGCCAATACTACTGAGGGTTCACTCCTTTTTCACTACCTACCCACCTTAACACCAGACAAAATGATTCTGCATAGCCAAAGCCAGTGGCTGAGAAAACCCCTCCCTATATCAACAAGAGCAGCTGTTGCTATTCCAGCTCTAGTCAGGCTAATGGATAGATTCCACTAATTTCACCTACCCCAATATTAGAGCACAACCACATGAAAGCCAATTACTTGGACTTTATGGAAGACTGGAAACACTGCCCTGAAATTAATAAATATTGTCTCTCAACTTTAAGATATATTTAAAGTGGATTTTACAAAACAAAGGCCTCTTAAGAGGCTCACAGAATGCACAAATTCAATTATAAATTATTTCAAACATGTTTCCACGATCACTTGAGAAATAATGTGGAATTATACCATAAAAACAAATTCAAAATATTTTTCCCCATGCAAGAAGAAATTAAAATGCACATTTACCTTCCTTCTAATGAAGTTTATTAGCTTAATGTATCCATAAAACTCAAGAGCTGAAAAAGAAAAATGCTCATGTAACAATAAAAATCATATGTTTTAAAACAGAGCAAGTGTTAGTTAATAGTTCAACTACCAGAGTTCTCGGAAGCTTACACTATAGTTTAGGCAGCATTAATACATTAGAACTTAACTTTCAGATCCTTTACTTAAAGCTTCAGATTACATTTGCCACACGTTAAAAACTGAAAACTGTCAACATAGCTTACCAAACAGGGAACTCTGTCACTTACCAAACAGCTTTCCGAGAAAGGCAGCAACATACATAGATACACCCATAATAAGCAACATACATAGATACACCCATAATAAGAGTCTTTGGCTAGAAACTGAAGTATAAATGCTAGTATCTTATCCCAGGACAATGTTGGTACACATTAGCAGCTAATTATTAAACCAACTATCAGATAAGACTAATTTATGATAAATAGTATCATCAAATAACTATGTAGCACAGTAACAAAGTGGTGTAAGCAGTGCTTTTATTGTAAATGAAAGAGGAGCCTGTACAGCTCCTCACCTCCTCCCTTCCTCCTCTCTGCCCCACCACCGGCCTCCTGCAACCGGGGCTGCTGCGGGGCCAGTGGAGGATCCAGCTCCAAACCCCATGTTACCAGGGGGCCGGCAGGGCCTCTGACTTCCCATCCCAAAGCAGCATTCCAGCCCCCAGGTTGCTGCAGAAACTCCAGCTCCCGCCCCGCTCTGAAAAAAGGTGACAGCATGCTATACCGACATGTACTGTCACAGAAAAAGCACTGGGTATAAGCATATCCCGTGCTCACTATAAAGAGCAGAACTGTTCTATTAAACTGCTATATTAATCCATCATTTTCTCTAGTTCAAACCAGAAAGTGATGCTTGCTACAGAGACTGTCAATCTTACCTGGGGAAAAATTCCTTCCCTACCCCATATATAGGAATCTATTAAAGCTTGAGCATGTGGGTGAAACCAGACACCTGGAAAATAATTCTCTGATGTAACTCAAAACCCTCCCCATCTCACCTCCCATCTCTGGTAACTAAGATATTTGTTAATAGCAACCACTGATAGGTAATAAGTCATTGTAGGCAACTGGATCACAACATCCCTTCCACAAATGTATCGAACTCAACGTTAAAGCAAGATAGGATTTTTGCTGCCACAACTCTCATTGGAAGGCTAGTCCAGAACTTTACCCCTCTGATGGTGAGAAACCTTTAACTAATTTCAAACCTAAACTTATTGATGGCCAGTTTATATCCACTTGTTCTTGGGCTAATATTAGCTTTTAACCTAAGTAACGCCTCTCACTCACTGGCATTTATCACTGTGACTCACTTAGAGAAAGCAATCATATCTCAACCTCAACCTTCATTAGGTTAGGCTAAACAAGCAAAGCTCCTTAAGTTTCCTCTCATAGGCTGTGGCTACACTACCACTCCCTTTCAGAAGGGCATGTAAATGACAGGGATCGAAACAGTTTAATGAGGTGCTGATATGAATATTCAACACTTCATTAGCATAATAGCAGCCAGTCGTGCTTCGAAAGTGCTGCTAATTCCCTTATTCCCAATTCATTTTGGGAATAAAGGAATTTTGAAGAGTGTAGTTTATTTTGAAGTGTCCGCGTCTACACAGCCAATTTGGTTTGAAAACAGCACTTTCGAAGAGCAACTGACCACTATTATGCGAAAGAGGCACTTGATATACACAACAGAACCTCATTAAACAGCTCTGATCCCTGTCATTTACATGCCTCTTCTGAAAGGGAGGGGTAGCATAGTCAAGGCCATAGGGTAAGCTCTCCATTCTTCCGTTCATTCTTGTGGCACATCCCTGTACACGTTCAGTTTAAATTAAGTCTTTTTTTAAACTGGGGAGACCAAAACTACACAAAGTATTCCAGATGAGGTTTCACCACTGTATTGTATGATACAAGAACTTCCCTACCTCTACCGGAAATAATTTACCCAATGCAACCTAGGATTGCATCAGCCTTTTTTTTATGGGTGCATCCCATTTTGATCACCTTGTTGCAGATGACGCACGTTTCTCTACTCTGTCACATTCAACAGATATGTCTCCAACTAATAGCTAAAATTCTTGTTGTTACTTCAAGTGCATCTTACACAATGAAATATTAATTTTCATCCAATTTCTAGTATATCAGATTTCAAGGTCATCCAGATCTTGTATGTTATTCCAGTCCTCCTCTATATTGGAGGTATTTCCCAATTTTGCAACAAGTGCAAATTTTATTTGCATGCCCCACTTTTTTGTGCCAAGGTCATTAATGAAAGCATGAAATAAGATTAGTCCCAGGACCTGCCTTTGATGAACCCAGTATCCTTTCTCAAGCCTGGCAATCCACTTTTCAGCATGACTTCTTGTAGTGTCTCCGTTATCCAGTTCTTTACCCACCTTTTCAGTCTTGTATCAATCCCTCATCTTTTCCAATTCAACAATTATTTTCCATGCTGAACTGTAGCAAGTGTTTCACTGAAATCCAGGCAGATTTAGGTGTATTGTATTTTCTTTATCTAAAAATAATTAGTTTCTGTCTCAAAGATAACGTCGGTTTAGTACAAGCTACCCTTTATAAAGGTATGTTAAATATTACCCCGATTATCATTTCCTTCTGCATCCTTAACTATTCTCTACCAAAAATTTGTTCTAAGACCTTGCATAGAATTGAAGTCCAACTAATATACCTGTAGATTCCCAGACCACTCCTTCCCACCCCGCTTCTTAAATATAGGTACTACAGTTGCAATTCTGCCGTCACAGGGAATGATCTTTAAATTCACAGATTCAATAACTATCCTGCCATAGTAAAAATAACCATGGCTGTTTAGCTTTTTTTTTTTAATCTACCTGCTGCACTAAACAGAGAAGATGATTCCTGGGTAGGCACGCTCAGATATAACAACAGACTGTCAGTCAGACACTTTTTACCATAGATGGTTCTATCTATAGAGAAGACACAGCTTTATCAATAGATATCAAGTACAAAAAGTGCCCAATACAGAAAAAGTTGCACAGGAGTTTTTTATGTTTAGTAGGGCATATGTGACCAGACACAACTATGTCTTGTTTGCAGAATCCTCAGAGGATTTTTTTTTTGCTCCTTTTAAACCATTTTCCATTCTTGGGCCACAAAAAATCATTTGAATGAAATGTCACTTCATGGCAAAGAATTGAAAAATATCAGAAACTTACCATGCTTATGGATAATATTACTGATATTAAACTGATGCACCAATTCACAGTGGAAAAATGTATCTTCAGCAGAACTGAAGAGCCTAGAGACAAAAAAGTGAAATTAATATATAGTCAACTGTATTATAACAGTAGCTAGCAGATTTACCCAGCACTGTTCGCACCCTTAACTCCATATTTTTTTAAATAAAAGTACATTGTATTTTTCAAAAATACAGTGTTATTTTTATTTTGGATTTCTTTAAAATGTTGATCGTTAAAATTTGTCCATTTAATTTTACTTAGTAATTCTTTGACATGGGAATCCCGTCAAGTGTATTTTTTTCTCTTTCAGCCCTATACACTTTTCATTCACTAAGTCTTAACAAAATGGGGCTATAATCAATTTAGTTCCCAATTACATTTTCTTCTAGTTTTCAAACCTTAAGCATTGATGTAGCTGTGCCAAGACAGAGCATTACTTGAAATTTCTCCATTTTATCTCTTTTCCATTAGGTTTATTGAGACACAAACCCATTTCAGGTTCAGCCTATTTTTCTGGCTCATCTTGATTCAGTCTCTTTCAACATTCGCTTAGTTATGTTAATTTTGAGGATTGTACTTGATTTGATGATAAGGATGTCCATTCCAGGCATGGCATGTTTTCTTGGCACAACCAAATCCTTATGTTGCTTTAACATTATAAGAGAAATCCGTATACCAAATTTGGTGATCCTAGTTCTTACCATTTAGGGCGATTTCCTCGGCAAACAAATATATTACTGTATACTTTTTAGTAGGTTTATGTAATTTTTAAAGTTTGCTGTAAAGATTCATTACAAGCACAAACTTAGCAAACTGGAAACTCATATAAGGATTTTTAAAGCTTTCTAAAATAGATACTAGATTTAAATTTACACTGTTTAAAGTAAGGGCTTCCTATACTACGCAGAAGTCAACCCAGTCAGGGTTGATCTTCTAGGGCTTGATTTTGCGTACCTAGCACAGACATGCAAAAATCAAACTATGCGTGGTTGGCAATCGACCCCTGCACTCCTCGATACTGCAAAGAATAAGGAAAATTGAAGAGAGATTCCTCTGTGAGGACAGCCAGGTAAGTTGATTGCAGACAGGACGATTCTAGCTGTGTGATTACTGTAGCTAGACTTACATATCTACGGTTGACTTATCTGCCTTGTCTAGATCTGCCCTGATATGTGAAATGTGTGCAAGAGAACACAACTACCCCATAGTGCTGCAACATGTCATTTAAACAACTTTTTGCATTTTAGTACAGGAAGAATTAAGTGGTGCACAGTCTTACTTACCTACCACAATGGAGCTGTGTAACCTAATTGGTTGAGATTTTTTTTGTGAAGTACTTTGAGATATGATATGTAAATATCAATAACTGTGTTTTAAAGTTTCCCAGAAGAGTCTTCTCTTTACCAGTTACATTAACTATTCAGAAATAACACAATAAAATTATAACCTAACATCACAGCCTTTGTCAATAAAATGAAGTTTCTCACATAACAGTTGGTGATGTTGGTTAGCCAAGCAGCAGCTCTGACCAAGGTCGAGGGGACAGCTGAGAAACTGTCAGCTGGAGGCCAGACCAGCTCACTAGTGTTTTAGCATAGTTCAAAAGACGCTACCATATACAAATATACAAGAACGTGTTTACTGTTTAAGCTACATGAAAAACCAGTGGGATGTTCCATGCATTGTTTTCACTTATCTTTACCCTGACATGTAATGTCAAACATTTGCACTGTAATTAAGGAACTCATCAAACAAGAAAGAAATCCATGTAATACAAAAGAAGAGCTTTAAGAGAAAAGTACTAATTCCTACACATGAAAGCAAATGGTCACCGAGTGTGAGATCAAAGATTTTGACGAGTGCACTCCTCCACTCCCACCAGCTATAAATACAGACACAAGGAAAAAAAAATCTTCATATCTGGATTGTTTGGTTATTCTGCCCTGTTAGAATCCAAACAATAAACTGGCAATCCTGAGTTATTCTGGATAGCCCTAAAAGACTGCTGGGAAACTGGCAGAAGATTACTAAATCTTTGATACTTTTCAAAAGCATGGAATGGACTCACGTATACACGTAACCAGCTTTTAACCTCTCAGTAATTATCATTCCTTTTTTTGCTTAGCTATTTAACCTTTACTTAGGTCTACACTACCAACTTACACAACTACATTGCTCAGGGTTGTGAAAAATCCATACCGCTGAACAACATAGTAATACTGACCTAACTCCCTGTGTAAACCACACCGTAGCAGCCAAAGCGCTTCTCCTGCCTACACAGTTACAGCTTCTAGAGGGAGGTGGATTAAATTAGCAAAGGGAAGAGCTCACTCCCATCAAGTCAGAGGGTCTTCATTAAAGCACTTTAGCTGTACTGGTGCAGCACTTTAAGTGTCAATATGCCTTTAATTTCTTACAAAAGTAAGTACCAGCTTTGATTTGTTGTGAAATGACTGGTCTCTTGGGATTGGGTGCAACCTGATTTTTTTTCTGATTTTGGTATAAATAGCAATTTAGATCACAGTCCAGCTTGCCTGAGTGGCAGATGTACTGGAGTCCCAGATAACACTCCAGTTTAAGATACTATAGTACTTTGGGAGTTTGCATTTGGTACTGGATTGATTAAATCTAGTTGTGGAAAATATCACCAGTTTGGGGTGTACACCTACCTCAGGGCAGACTGCCAAAAACAGGGCAATCATATGACACTCCAGACACCATGAGACCCATGTCAAATAAAAATAAAAACCTTCTGTTTGGTGAAGGGAAAAGAGACAGTCCTTTGTCTCCCTCCCAGAAACACAATCTTCATTTTTTTTTTTTAAACACATTTTTCCCCAACTTTAACCTTGTCCCAGTGGACTTTGTATTTTTCAAGCTAAAGAACTGCATAATCCTACCTATGTACCTGTCTCAAAATGTGTCCCTCACAATCTCCCACCTACAAACTAAAAGTTACTATTCATATTATAATCACAAGAAAGTGCTATGTGAAATGATCCAGTGTGTGAAGAAATGTAGAAACATATATCATCAGACTGTAAATTTTGGAATGGTAATTAAACAGACAAAACAGAGAATGGAAATAAAAACCAGGGCACACACAAGAGGCCTGTGTTACCCGCAATCATATTATAAATCAGAAGCAGAGGTGGGGCAGACAAAACAGAGCAGACACAGGAAGTACCCGCCCTAGGATACAGTAGCCCCCCCCCCACCCCCCGACTTACATTATTTCAATTTACACATTACTTGCAGTAACACCAGTCGAAATTGTAAGTGGCAAGGAGCCGGGAACCAGGCGCAGCAGCGCTCATCAGTTTCCTAGCTCCCAGGAGTGATGGGCAGCTAGGAGCAAGGTGTAGCAGCCTTGTTCAGTCTCCCAGCTGCCTGCAACTCCCAGGAAATAGGAAAATGACCAGCACTGCTGCGCCTGGTGCCTGGCTTCTCGCCACTTAGGGAAGTAGGACGCCAGGCGCAGCCAGGACCAGGAGACCCAGAGACGACAGGGCCCCTCCACCACCCAGTCCTGAGTTATGCGAAATTTGACTTACACGAGGCTGCCCAGGAACACAACCCACCTGTAAGTCAGAGATCTACTGTATATGTTTTGTAAAATCAACACCGCAAACACAAATCAGTTGTGTGGAAGCAGCTAAATCAGATCCCCCTAAACAGGCTCCAGATGCCAGAGTCGCTCTGGGAGGCAAGGGGGTGCGAGAAAAGGGAAGGAAGAACAGCACCCCAACGAGCAGGAACCGCACGCTGCTCGCGGGGCATCTCCCAGCACTCACGCGCAAGGGCCCCTCCGCGCACAGCGCCACGTTAACAGCAGCCGCAAAGGGCCAAGACCGCGGCTCCCGAGCAGCGCATACACACCGCTCGCAAAAGAGGCAGGAGATCTGGGGCTCCGCACGATCCTCCTCGTCCTCCCAGGCCTCGTCGCCGCTGCTGTCAGACAGCTCCGGCATCATCGCCGCCTCCTCCTCCTCCGCCGCCGCCGCCGGCTGTCCAGACCCTGGAGCTGCGGGCATAAGGCAGAGGCGTGAGCAGGCTGCCCCTTAAGGGCCGGGGACCGTGACGGGACTGCCCGAGTACCCACCTGAGGGGGTTGCTCTGGAACTCATTACGTCCACGGAGGGCGCCACACACCGATGACTACCCACGTGCGCGCGAGAACACCAACGCCCGCCACTTCCGGGTTGACGCAACAGATATCGCCCAGTAGGGTTCGGTGAGAAGAGGGAGGGTCGGGGCCGAGCTAACGACGCCAGAAGAGCCAAGAGAGGCTCTTCTTCCAAGACCTTCGGGCCGGGGCCACTGCTCGGTGCAGCGCTCTCTACTGGCCGGCGGCGGACTGCGTGCGATCTGGGAGGGGAGGGTGGGATTAGCAGAGGTGTCGGCTGTCTGGACCAGCTATGGGGAGCGGGTAGGGTTGGGCCGTGGGAAGCAGTCCGAGCATGGGCGGTGGGTATAGCTGCCGCTTGGGGAGGTGAGCTTCCTAGCCCATTTATTTTGTTTATGGCCCTGCTCATACTCCTGCTCTGCTCCCATGGCTCTCTCTCATCCCTCCCTCTGCCTGCTCCCCCACTTCCAGCCACATTCTGAGCCCAAATGATAGTTGAAAAAGCTACTCTTCTGCATTTTCTCCACTGCATGGCAAAGACTGAACATGCAGGCCAGTCGGCACCTAATTAAAAGCATTAAACTTGGGAGTAAAAAGTACCAGTTATGCGTTTTCTGATATACCCTGAGATGTAGATTCCAAAACTTTAAGGTAAAAGGCTAATCAGCTGTCCTGCTGAATCCATCATTAAATATTATGGAATACATGAGACAGCATTTCTTCGTTTTCTTAAAAAGTACTTATAAGCTGATTTTTAAAAATTTTATTTTAAAAACACTCTTTGGCACAGGTGGGAACAGTACACCAAAAAGTACTTGAGTAAAAGTATAGCTGCTTTCACTTCTGGATACTTGAGTATAATTTCGGTGTGCGTGTGCATGTGTGTACACTTCTTCTCAAATAGTTTTCCAGAGGGACACCAGTAACTTGTTCTTAAGCACATTCCTCCCACCCCCAAAGCAGTTGCCCTTTTACTCAAGTAACTTTTGTGTACTTTTTCAACCTCTGCTGTTCAGCTTTCCTAATGTAAGCATTCCAGATTACTAGATGGTTAACTCACTGAAACAAGGACATGTTTTTAAGTTAACCAGGGTTTGTCTACACTTCTGAGCAGAGGCCACTGACAACTGGGTTGGAAGGGGGCACCAGGGCAACTCCCTTCCCACCCAGACCTTGCCCCTCCCTGCCATTGCCCTGCTCCAACCCTCCCTAGTCTGCTTCTTTGCCCTGGGCCTCATGCTTGCCATAGGGGTCTGTGAATCTCCTGCAATTCCTGACAGCAGTGGGGCGTGGCTGAAGAACCCCAGGAGATGGATGATTCCTGGAGGAACTGAGACTGTGTGTCTTCTTGTGACCCCTGCATTCAGTGAGAGGGAGAACGTGTCTGGCTGGGTTTCAACTCCCTATTTTCACCAACCTTTCAGCCACTCAAGCACTCGCCTCTGGGCTATGTCAGCCCTCTCTTCACCTTGCAGGTTAACAATAGGTGAACCCCAAGCTTGAGTCCAATAGAAACATCTCCCTATCCAGCCCCTGATACTAGCTACTCACATCAGTCCCAGATACTTTGGCCACATATAGATGTTCAGTGTATCCCAGTTTACTGGAACAAAACAAAGCAGCAGAAATACAGCACTTTAAAGACTAACAAAATGATTTATTCCATGGTGCTTGGGAGTTGCATACCTTAATCCTCACTCCACTGTGAGACACACAGCACTTGCATTTGTAATAAAGCAAAAGGAGGTTTATTTTAAAAGGGATAAAGATTTAACTAGAAGGAGAGAAGCAATGGAAACAAATTGTTCCTATACAGAACAAAGTCATAAACCACAAACTGAATAAACAGGTTTCCACCATCCAGAGATCATTCTGTGGGTTAGCTTGGCTGGCTTCACAGGAACCAGGAATCAATTTTTCATGAGACTATCCCTCCCCAGTGAAAGCATCCAGTGTGCCTTCTCCCACTCTTTTATGCTGAAACCATCAGAGGGATTATCTGTCTGTTGTAACGTTCCATTTTCACCTATAAGTAGTTTTGATTGTTTGCAGTGTGTTCTGGTGGGTTTCCATTAAAAGTTTTAGGATGGAACAAGGCAAGACAACTTAGGCTCAATTACATCACTTGTTTTCTGGCATGGGGTTTCAACTTCCTCCTTTTCAAATGGGCCGTTACTGAGACATAATATTCCACTTTTATTTCAAGTTTATAAGCAATGCTTTCAGTATAAACACATTATTCCTTAACTCTGACCACTACATACTTATTATAAAGATTATGAATCCTGACAAGTTTTTCATAGAAACCCACGTTACTCTTTTTGGATGAATATTCTGCAAGACTTGTGGTATAGTGAGTTTGTCAGGTCTGAAAAGAGACATTCCTAAGAACAGGGGCAGAAACTATCAGTTGATGGTGTACGGGTTCAGCTGCTCCCAGAACAGCTAAAGTCACACACATCCTAAGATTAGGGTTGCCAACTTTCCTGGACTGGGCGCCTTTTGCAACAATGGCATCTGGTCAGAAAAGCTGGCAACCCTGTAGCCCCGCCCCCGCCTCAGCCTCAATTTCTGCTCCTGGAAACCAGAGGCCCCTCCCTGAAGCTCCCAGTTGTTGTTCCTGCCTCTCCCCATGAGGCACAGCTTGAAGCTCTGTGGCTTTGACAGCTGAAAAGCAGGAAGGGGGGCCTGGCTGCACCCTGGTACTGAGGCGAGGTGGCAAACATTTGCAGAAATCTGTGGGGGGAGCATTTGACCCCACACATGCCCCCCAGTCACCTTTGAACAGGGGAACCATTTGCAAAGGAGCCTCAATATCACAAGCTGCCCCACTAGGTTAAAAAACCCTTAGAGCTGCTCCCCAGGCCAGGTGAGGGAGGTGAAGAGCTCACAGAGCTGCAGAGATGCACAGAAGCACAGAAAAGAATTAGTGGGTATGTAGGACTCACTGGCAGCTAAGCTGCCTCCTTCCCCCAAGTCCCTTCTGCTGCTGGTAGCTCAGACTCTACTAATCAGCTCCTCCTTTCCCTCCCAGGGCCTTCCACCTGCTCTGAACAGCAAGCATGCAGGAGGCACAGAGAGAGAACAGGAAGGGCAGAGAGGGGAGTGGCAAGGCCAGGAAGAGGCAGGGCAGAGGCACCAGGGGCAGGGCCTAAGTCTGAACAGGGGTTGAGCACCCCCAGAACAACTGGCAGGTGGTGCCTGTGCTGAAGGGGCAAGAAGCAGATATGGGTCTAGAAGGTAGTATAACTGATGGACGGGAGGCCGGCAGGCACAGAGCTAGAGGGCACATAGTTAAGGTTGCGGTTTCGGGAAAAAGCGAAGCTGCACTACCATGAAAAATTTTATATAGCTCTTTATAATTTGACCTCAGCTGGGTCCTCCAGTGAGAGCTTCTGAAGCTGGAGCCAAAAATTCCCTTAGTTTATACAGCTGGGATGGTTGGCAATACAGTGTTCATACTGAGACATACACACAGCAGGAGTTCAAAACTCAGAAGACAGCTAAAAACCCCACCTCATCTTCTGAATTAAATCTCATTACTGAGGGAGGGGAAGTGATTTACTCGTGATTTTTGAGCTTTTAGAGTTAGCAATAATATTTGCTCTTACAACACAACATGCAATTCATGCCATTACTTAATGTTTTCATCTCTGTTAACCAGGCCCAGAAAACTGATGATACCACCTTGTGGCGAATGAAAGGAAAAACAATTAAGAGCAAAACCTGCAATAAGAAAACTTCTCTAGGAAAAATAACATATACCCTAGCTCAGGACCTGATTCCATTTAAAATAAAAAATATCAAGAAAGGGAGCATGTATGGTACATTTTCTATATTATAATATGCAGCACCTGCTATTTAGCAACCCTTTAAATATATTTTAATAAATATTTAAAAGCAGAAAACACATTTAAGCACAAGACTTTCATACTAATTGTTAAAGAGTACAAATTAATTCATAGTGATTTTATAATATGCAATCTTTATGTTATTAGGTATCAAAACATTACATTGCCTCTTTTTAAGACCTGGAGTAATAAAAATATTAATTATGGAATCCAGTGTATTTGTTAGTCTGTAATATACAGCGATCACATCATTCTTTGCCTTTTTGTTGCTTAAGAGTTACATACCAACACTTTTTACAATACAGTTAGGCAAGCAGTATAAGGGCCGGATATTAATGTCTTGTTTGATATTTTCCATTTTATCTACTCCAAGATGGACTGCTCTGCCTAGATATAATTTTTTCTTTATTGATTCTTCTCTCACTTCTTGATAACTCCTCTGACCTCCTTGACATCTTTAGTGCCCCTCTCACGACCATACAAACTGTATTCAAACACTGATGCATGTTTACATGGTGCTTTGCAAACACCCATTGCCTCAGTTGACTGTGTATGTTGTGCATACATATGGACTGTAACCTGTTTGGGACATGGATTGCATCTTACTGTATGTTTGAAGAGCACTGTGTGCATTTATGGCATCTAATACATAATGTATGGATGTCTGTGACAGAGAAAAGAGATAAAGGACCAGGTACTCAGCTGATGTAAATCAATATAAGCATAATTGACAGCAATTTAACGAACTAGTTTACACAAGCTGAGGATCTACAATTATATTTTGAAGTTACTGTTAGCGCAAACCGGTGGTTTCTCCCCACCCAGTGGCCGAAATAATGTGCGGGTGAGCCAGGCGCTGGGACCCACGGTTCCCGGGGGCAGACCCAACTGCCCCTCCGAGCAGGAGAGAGTGCACCTGTCTACGGGAGCAATGCAAAACGCACATAAAGGTCCTTCCCCCCGACAGGCAGTGGTTGGAGCAGGTAGTGAGGCTCAGGCACAGATTAAAAAGGGTGCAACTAGTAAATCTTTTATTAACAAAAGCAGCAGCAAATAAAACTACAACAACAATAAAACTTATTAACTATTGATTATATTATACTTAACTTACAATCATCAACACACGCTCCATATGAATGACCTGTATATTTATATTTATTTCTCCGGAAAGGAAAAGGTTCGATTAGTGAATTGGGTTAAAGGAAAAGGGGGTAAAAGGGATCTGGGCCAGGGCGCTACTCCTGGCCCAAGTGGCTGGTGATAGTGGCTGCTGGGGATATGACCCGAGTCAGCCCCCTTCGAAACCCCAGCCTTTTCCCGGGGATCTTTTGACCCACACCAGGTTAAATACAAAAAAGAGGGGAGTAGAAGGATTAAAGGGAATGAGGTGGTTTTGTTATATCTTCGTCAATATTTGGCACCAAGTTAAGATTTCACTCTAACAACTATACTCAACTAATATTATTACTATTAAAACTACTACTTATAACGAACTAACAATAAATATTTTAATCAAGTGTGCCCCTAATTTAGGAATGTATGGGCTTTTGGGCCCAGCTCAAAGGAGTCGGGCCCCCAGGCTCTGCCCTCCCCCTGCCGGAAGATGGCACAGTGATGGGTGTGACCCTTCGCCCCCCTTTTAGGGGTCCCGGTGCCCACAACAATAAAAGTGTCTCTAAAATGAGTGTAGAATGTCAAATACGGTGAAAAGAGACTCTGGGCTTAGCCACAGGTCTGGTAAATAAAGTTATGTGTCTCGTTATTTGGAGGATGTCCAATCCGGTATGCTGTCCTGTCAGGTAAGTAGTCTTTGATGGTGAGCGACACAGGCGGTGATATGGCGGGAGCAGCAATGGCAGTGACGTAGCGTTGGCAGGCTCCTGGTTTCCCTGCCGGGTACGCAGTACCCGCGGCCGGAGCCACGGGCCAGTTCGCCACCCAACAGGTAGGCCAAGGAGCCCACTTGCCGCTCCCTTGCCGCTTGTGAGTGCTGAGGCACTGACGCTGGGGAGCACCGCTTCTGGGCCGCTGGGCTGCACAGGTAGATTAGATGCTGCAGTGATTTCAGTCAATGAATTTCAAGCTCAGTGATTAGTGACTCAGCTCTTCGCTCCTAGGAGCCTGACCTCAGGGTCCAGCGGATGCAGCCGGAGCTGCCACGCTCCCCTGTACTGGGTCACAGAATCCTTGCCTGTGTCCCCAAGAGCCGCTGAATGAGCTGCGGCTCCCAGATTTATAGCGCGAACTCATGAATATTAATAACATGATTACCATACTGAGAATTCTGTGCAGGTGCTCTCAAACAGGTCCTCTTCTTGGCCGAAGGTGCTAGAAACTCTTCACCTGGGCCAATCAGAGGACTCCATTTTAAACCTGCTATCATGAATAATTCATGAAGTTCAGGGTACCGGGGAAACCACTGACTCAGAGTGACCGTTGGCGGGGGGCTGCTAAATGGCAGCCTATGAGACTTTAGATTTTCCATGTACCTGCATTGATTTTTACACTGTCAGAGGCTTGTTTCCCCTGACACATGGGGACGATAATGCCCTAGGGATAAAAATCCCTGACAGTTACTACTAATCTTTATTAATGAGAACTTAGAATAATAAAATCAGTCTCTTAACATACTGCTAATTACCACTTTTGGATTTAAATTATTTCTTACATAAACTTAAAACAAAGTAATTCAGCCTTACCAAAGAAGAGTCTGTTGTGACTAGTTACAAAGAAATACTTAAAAAGAAAGAACAATGAACTGTTTCAAAGCCTGGCACAGGATCTCTGCTATTTATTACTATCAACAGGTACGATCGCTTTCAAAATTATTTTAATTTGCAACATTAAATACCAATGGATGGAAAGTGTGAGGGCCATCACCAAGGATGATTGGCCGTTGTGCTGACCAGGTATGACACAGCCTATCAAGTCTACTATTCTGCTTGACTCTGTGCCTGACTGAAACTCAATCCAGCTCCCACTGAAGCCAACTGGAATCTTTCCATTGACATAAATAGGAACTGGATCAAGCTCCAGTTGTGCAATGAAGCACACAGTGGAAAGTCAGACGACCTGATATCTTGCCTGCCTGCCTGCTAAAGTGATCAGTTTATTTCCTCCAGCATCTTCCTTGATTGCTCCATTTAAGTGTGCATAATTAAAAATATTAATATGGGCCATGAAATTATTTGCCCTTCTCTTTAAATCCACATACATTATTTAACTGTGACACCCTCTACTTGCAATAGTAAACACATGCTGAGCTCTCTTCTGGCACTGGTAATGTCAGCAAAGCACTGCAACAAATTAGCACAGCTCCAGAGGAATGTATACTGATTTTTTGGTGTGACATATGTAAACAGGTTCAAGTCCAGCATAAAGTAATGTAGGTTTGGTGGCTTAGGATTTTGTTTAGCAAGATGCTGGCATGTATTTCCCTTCAATGTCTTTTAATTCTTGTATAACTGGGGTAGTACCCTCAGAGAAGGTCCAAGCAAATTCCTTTCTGCTAATTCTGTGCTTTGTTCTGTTGGTATTCCACCGACAACGGCTTCCCTTCTCTGCAACTCCCATCTTACCTTCAAATATGTTTGTTTCAGAAACAATCTGCCATCACCTGACATCTTTGCTATCAGCACCATTATAGAGGTCAAACTCCCTGCAAAGCGTTATGAGTTATTTGCCTCTAGATCACCAGCAGAGGGAACACCAGCATTACTTTTTGTGATTCGAATATTTGGGTAGTTGGCCCAAATTCTAATTATGAGCCTACTGAGACTGAGTCAGATACTGGTCTTAGTTATTATAGCCTTTTATTCTATTTATAGTTAATCTTACTTCCTTGAGTTCTGCTCTGGCAGCTCCAGTCTCCGTTAGTTCTAGATCTAGAGCCTCTAGGAACACAAGAAATGGTAGGAGAATAACACAGTTAACAGAACATCTCTCTTCTAGTGGTTTTATTAAAGTTGCCAATAAAATCATAAAAGTGGCTTCATATTTAATTCCAAAAAATTTATGTGCAACGAACAAGCTACAACCATAGCCATACTCATCTCTTGCTAGGCAGTGATAAAGTCTATTGTCCCTCTCAGAGTCTGTTGGCTCTCTCATGGATTGACTGCTGATACAGGAGAAAATCCTACTGAAATCTCCCAGAGGGAGCTGTTTCTCACTCATGGCATCCCTGTGTTATACTCTGATTTTGTCTACACCTACATTCACCGTGTAGCCCTAAAAGTGCCCACCCTCTTTTCTCTTATTAGTCCGTGTCCCCTGAAACCTCTAAGCTGTGTCTACACGTGCACGCTACTTCGAAGTAGCGGCACCAACTTCGACGTTAGGCAGCGAGACGTCGAAGTCGCTAACCTCATGAGGAGATAGGAATAGCGCCCTACTTCGACGTTCAACGTCGAAGTAGGGACCGTGTAGACGATCCGCGTCCCGCAACGTCGAAATTGCTGGGTCCTCCATGGCGGCCATCAGCTGGGGGTTGAGAGATGCTCTCTCTCCAGCCCCTGCGGGGCTCTATGGTCACCGTGGGCAGCAGCCCTTAGCCCAGGGCTTCTGGCTGCTTCTGCGGCAGCTGGGGATCTATGCTGCAGGCACAGGGTCTGCAACCAGTTGTCAGCTCTGTGGATCTTGTGTTGTTTAGTGCAACTGTGTCTGGGAGGGGCCCTTTAAGGGAGCGGCTTGCTGTTGAGTCCGCCCTGTGACCCTGTCTGCAGCTGTGCCTGGCATCCCTATTTCGATGTGTGCTACTTTGACGTGTAGACGTTCCCTCGCTGCGCCTATTTCGATGTTGGGCTGAGCAACGTCGAAGTTGAACATCGACGTTGCCGGCCCTGGAGGACGTGTAGACGTTATTCATCGAAATAGACTATTTCGATGTTGGCTGCACGTGTAGACGTAGCCCTAGGGATCCCAAATTTCTATATGCTGGGTAGGTTCCCTTTATTCTCATTAGCACTGCAGCACTAACTATATCCTGTGATTGAGACAAAGCAGGAGACAGAGGAGCCTTTACAGTATTTTCATTATCTAGTTTTAATCTTTTGTGTTATTTTGTACAATATTATCACTTGGTACCTCTTCCCCCATAATCCTTGGGCATCAGGTTATTTTCTGCTCATGCATATAATCTTTTCTTGTCTTCAAGGCCTACAACAGCTAAGCTAAACGCTTGCAGAGTTTAACCTACCGGTGCTTGCATTTCACATTGTCTTGTTCATGCCTAGTACCTAGATCAGTAGTTAGAGGAACTATCTCCTACTTTCATAATTCTACAAATTAGCTCTAAGGACATACAATGGATACAAATGATATAATCATGACACCACACAATTAATGAATAATGGACTAAAATCATTGGCTACAGACAAGCCCACCAAGGCAGGCTAGGGGGGACAAAGAGGGCAGCAGTCCTGAGGCCCAGCGATTCAAAAGGACCCAAGGCTCCTGGCCTCTGCTGCTGCTACTGTCTGCCACCACTGCCACAGAGCCCCACGCAGCACACTCCAGGCAGCATGAAGGACTAGTGGAGTGTTGTGCCATGGTCCATGCGGTGCTGAGTGCTGGCTACTCCTAGCCCCGCCCTCCCACCTGAGGTCCTGCCTTTCCAGAAGCACACAACCCCACACATACTTTGCCCAGGGGCCTGGCACTTCTTTCCCTCCCCTTTGCCACCATGGCTACAGTTACAAGACTGTAAATCTGTAGTACATCCACTTTTCTCAGTAGCATGATTCTAGATTTCCAGTGGTGTAACTGAGAACAGAATCTAACCCAGGGAATTTTAGTATCCCTTCCAAAACCTGGCTTTTTTCTTCTCTTTCCTACTCCTGTTTTAAGCAAAGAAGAGGCACAAACACGACAGCCATGAGAACATGGATAGATTACATGAAAAAAAATCTGTGTTTGGATTCAGATTAGAGTCTGAGTAGGCTTTTGTTTCAAATTTGCTCAGCTGTAGAATTGGAGAAGTCAGCCTGCATTTCTACCATCCTGGGTGAAAAATCAACTGTGAAAAAGTCAAAGAATTTTGGTGACACTGAAAACAGAACCAGAAAATTGGCCTCATAATTTTAGAGCAGACACAGTGCCAAAACCACAGGTTTGAATCTGGTCAGTTTAATGTAACACCAAAAACCACAACCCTGGTGAAATCTGAAGGGTGGAGGGCTTGATTAGTTTAGAGTTCTCTTTTGGACTCCTCTCTGATTTTAAAACCTTTGAGGTACATCAAATTTTTAGTCACTCTTCAAACATTGCTAATCAAAATCAATGCTTGTTAATGATAAAATTTTTTTCTATTCTGTTTTCCTATAGAATGTATAAAAATAAATGCCTAAGACTAGAAAGCAGTCTGAACCCCATGCAAACATATATATTTTCCTATTAATCTACACAAGAACCCTTGCAAATGTTTCCTACTTGATGCAGCAGAGCTTGGTTGCCATAAACAAAAATGACTTAAAATCACTGGGTGAATTCTTTTTTCCACTCTATACCTTAGTCAATAACACAATCGCAGGGAAAAATTCGACAGCAACCCTTATCCAAACAGTCCCCTGTCTGACAGCCGCAAAACTAGTAACAGCAACTTCTTTGTGTTATGCTGAACTTCTTTCTCTCCCAGTGAAGGGGCAAAGGGCCACTGATTGCAGAGTCTTTGCTTCATTGCAGACCTTTTGCTAATGTTCAGTTCTGAGAATAACAGAATAATGGGACACACTGAAACCTCTTTTTCTTATTTCATACATTTTCATACTACTTAATAAATGTAGGGCCCCTGTTCATTTGGATTGATGCATGTAATATGCTGGAAGAAAAAAATTATTAAACATTTTGAAGATAAAGTATCGTTTTCATTCAATACATCTGAAAAAGCTGCTTTCATTGTTACAATCTCATAATCCTTATAAAAGGATTTGCATGGTAGAGCATGATTTACAATGTAATGGATTACTATTTCATAATCCTGGTGCAGGAGAAAGAAACCACAAAGGTTTAACAAAATTTTACTGCATTGCAAGCTGCTTTTTCAGATCCTGAAATGAGAACTGGTTGACTCTGTTTCTGAGGTGCAGAAGTGCGTAATATCTAATAGCATCACACCATTTAGCTGGCCTTTTTTCATCTTGATTTCCAGTTGTGTGGATATCCTTGTTCTCCAACACCTACACTTTCTTGTCACTTGGGATTACTGCATTGTTCAGCATAGCTCTTACTAACGTTGACACGGGCAGAGAAAGTGCAATAATAGACATCACCTAAGAGAGGCAACCCACAATTTTTAGTGCACTATTCTAATGGACTTGACGCTTCTGTGTCAGATAAAATCTATCTTTAAAAGGAGAGAACCAGATCAAGAAGAGGTCATACATAGACAAACAAAAACAGTTTCCACTCACACTTAATCTGATCACTTGTGTGAGTATAAATACACTCCAGTGATCAACAGTAACAGAGAGGAAGCTGCGCTAGTCTATACACTATCAAAACAAAAAGCAGTCAAGTAGCACTTTAAAGACTAGCTAAATAGTTTATTAGGTGAGCTTTCGTGGGACAGACCCACTTCTTCAGACCATAGCCAGACCAGAACAGACTCAATATTTAAGGCACAGAGAACCAAAAACAGTAAGCAAGGAGGACAAATCAGAAAAAGCTAATCAAGGTGAGCAAATCAGTGAGTGGAGGGGTGGTGGGGAAGGTCAAGAATTAGATTAAGCCAAGTATGCACACGAGCCCCTATAGTGACTCAGAAAGTTCCCCTCCTGGTTTAAACCATGTGTTAATGTGCCGAATTTGAATATAAAAGCCAGCTCAGCTGCTTCCCCTTGAAGAACGGTGCAAAAATTCTTTTTCAGTAACACACATACCTTTAGGTTATTAATAGAATGCCCCATTCCATTAAAATGTTGACTAACTGGTTTGTGGATCTGGAGTGTTTTGATGTCTGTTTTGTGCCCATTAACCCTTTGTCTAAGGGAGTTAGAAGTCTGTTCAATATACAAAGCATCTGGGCGTTGTTGGCACATGATCGCATATATGATGTTAGTAGAGGAGCATGAGAAAGTGCCCGTGATTCTGTGAGTAACCTGGTTAGGTCCAGTGATGGTATTTCCAGAGAAGATATGTGGACAAAGCTGGCAGCAGGCTTTGTTGCAGGGAAAGGTTCAAGGACTGGTATTCCTGGGGTATAGACTGTGGCTGTTAGTGAGGATCCTCATGAGGTTGGGAGGTTGTCTGTAGGAGAGAACAGGCGTGTCACCCAGGGCCTTCTGGAGTGTGGCATCCTGATTAAGGATAGGTTGTAGGTCTTTAATAATTCGTTGCAGTGGTCTGAGTTGGGGGCTGTAGGTGATGACCAGTGGTGTTCTGTTTTTGGCTTTTTTGGGCCGATCTTGGAGTAGCTGATCTCTGGGTATTCGTCTGGCCCTGTCGATCTGTTTTTTTACTTCTCCTGGTGGGTAATTCAGGTTTATGAATATTTGGTAAAGATCTTGTAGTTTTTGGTCTCTGTCAGTTGGATCACAGCAAATGCGATTGTATCTAAGCGCTTGACTGTAAACAATGGATCTAGTCATGCGTGCAGGATGGAAGCTAGAAGGATGTAGATAAGTATAGCGATCAGTAGGTTTTCGTTACAGTGTGGTACTGATCAGGCCATCCTTGATTAGTACTGTAGTGTCCAGGAAATGTATCTCTTGCATGTTGTAATCGAGGCATAAGTTGATGGTGGGGTGTAGGTTGTTAAAGTCTCTGTGGAATTCTTCTAGAGTGTCTGTACCATGGATCCAAATCATAAAGATGTCATCAATGTATCTTAAGTAGAGGAGGGGTAATAGGAGATGAGAGCTGAGTAATCGTTGTTCCAGGTCAGCCATAAATATATTAGCATATTGTGGGGCCATGCGGGTGCCCATATCAGTTCCACTAATCTGGAGGTATAAATTGTCCCCAAATCGGAAATGAATGTGTGTGAGAACAAAGTTACAGAGGTCAGACACCAGGTTGGCTGTGGTGGCATCAGGGATGGTATTCCTGATTGCTTGTAATCCATCTTTATGTGGAATAATAGTGTAGAAAGCCTCTACATCCATTGTGGCAAGGATGGCGTTAAATTCTCCAATTTTAAGTTCTGTCTCACCCTAAAAATTCCAAAATCTGTAACATGTTTAAACAAGGACCCCAAAGTTACCCCTCATCATTCTAGAATGCTTGAAGTGTTGACAATACAATCCTGACAAAAGATTCTTCAACCTTGGGAACAAAAGACTTCTAGGACTTTGTGTTATACTCCACAGGCTACTACTATTGAGCTGCTTTTTTGTTTCCTAACAATTAAAAAAACAAAAACCACAAAACCCAATCAAACAACAGTGCCAAGAGAAAGGCCAGCAGTGCTGGGGCTCCTCCAGACCTGCTGAAGCAGGAAAGCAGGGCAAAGGGGGCAGTTGCCCCAGGGCCCAGTGTTTCAAAGGAGATCCAGCTCTAGGCCCCATTGAAGTGCCGTGCAGCGCTGCTCCACTGCTCTGCGCAGCAATGGAGGCGGGTGGGATGATGCTAAGAGCTGACAGCTTGAGGTTCCGCCCTTAACAGGGTGCAGAGCTTGCCCCAGCCCCCATGGTGGATGTTGCCCAGGGTGGGGCTCCATCATCTTGCCTACCACCAGACTGGGTAAGCAGTCCGTCTGTCCAAACCCAGAACCTGCCTCAGACCCACAGAGAGCTGGCAGGCCACCGAGGGAGAAAGATGTGTTGGAGAAGGGGGCAGCCAACAGAGCCTTGCTCCCCGCAACAGTTTGCAGGAGAGGCAGATAGGGGGCAGCCTACAGAGCCCCATGCCCCTGCACACAATTTGCAGGCCACAGGGGGCTGGAGACTGGGGGGGGGGAAGCCCCCAGAGCCTGGCTCCTACCTCAACAGCCTGCAGGCTGTGGGGGAACACTGGAGGAAGGAACAGCAGCCGGAGCAGGAGTGGAGAACCTTTCTCGGGCCAGAGGCCACTGATCCATACACAAATCAGTCGGAATCCACAGAAGTGAGAAGCATAAAAAATATCATCCCACTGGTATGGTCCTTGACTGTATGAGGGCTTGAGTGGGAGGAAGGGAGCAGGAGTGGGCTAGGAGTGGATGATCTGGGCCAGAGTGAGGTGCAGGAGTGGGCTGGGAGTGTGGGTCCAGGTGAGAGAAAGGGTGTAGGAAGGTTTGAAGTGTGGGGTATGGAAGGGAGGGGGTGAGAAGTAGGTGAGATGGGGATCTGGATGAGAGTGGATGCAGGATATGTCTGGGGGCGTAGGGTCTGCGTGATGGGGGTACACTTATTTTTGCAGCACCCCAAGATACACATGGCTCTGACCCCCCCACCCCCGCTCCCAGGAACCCTCTGGCGCTCTGACTGGCTGGAATTTCAGTCAATCGGAGCAAGAGTAGGAAGACTCCAGACAGGCTGCTCAAGCCCCTACTGCTCCTCCCAGCTGGGGGAACAGCAGTGACTGGCCCCAGAGCCACCTTCTGCTCTCCCAGCTCCCTGACCCTGGCCTTGGGGAGAGTCGGGGCGCACAGGACCCTGGCCAGCTCCCAGAGCATCCACTTGATAAAAGCTGCAGGATATCGGGGCACTGGAAGCCAGGGGTAGCCCTGAAGTGCCATCCACCCCAGAGCAGTTGAAGGGCAAGGGGACAGCTAGAGGCTGGACCAGCCCTTGAAGCACTGCCCTCCCTTTAACAAGCTGCAGGATTGAGGGAGCCACTGCCCCAAGCAAGGCCCCTCCTGGAGCAGCCACAGTCCATAGGAGCGGACTGGGAGACAACAGCAAGCCAAGGTCTGGGGCTACTCACAGTCTGGTGACGGCCATGATGTCACAGCCCCAGCCCTGCTGGCCTCTCTCTTGGTGCTGTAGCTACCCCAAGTGGGCACTGTCAGTATTGCATTCCTCCTCTCTGCCCTCTCCCGTCCCATTTTCTGGGCATAATTAAATTCTGACCTTGGTTTAAGTTAAGGTAAGAGAAAGCTGCATACCAAATTTGGTGGTTCCATCTCTTGTAGTTTAGGAGAAGTTCTTGAACAAACAGACTCAGACAGATGCACTCTAAGATAGGTACAGAGACTATTGGTTGAATCTTTCTAGTCCAGCACCTTCAGGCCCCGACTGGTGCCAAAGCAGAGAATTTACCAAACTATATGGGAGGTCAAGCATGGCTTGGGGCCTCTGATGTCGACTGCAGGGTTCCAGCTGCTGGCCCCTTTGCTTCAACCTTGGGGCTCTGCTTCTGCCATTGCCTGGGGGCTCCTCCACCTCCCCTAGCTTGTGGTTCCAGCCTGGGGCAGTGAGGGGCATGGATGGGGTAAGGAGAGGGGATGCAGGAAAGTGGCCCTGAGCAACAATAAGCAGACATCTGGACTAGTGAGGTTCAACCTATCTTACATTTATTAGCCACATTTGTAATCTCATAAAAACTTAGCAAATTTGTTTGATGACTATTTTCATAAAGCTACAGTGCAACTTAACTTCCTAGTGTAGACCAGGCCTTAAGTTGTTCATTTAAGAGCTAATTCGTTCCTTACCTCCTCAGGATTTTCCTTCTGATTAGCTAATTATCCAATCCACTGTTACTGGCAGAACTAGCAGAGGCTGTGGTGAGCTAAGTGCTGACCCACCTTGTCAGATCTCAGCATTCTGTCACATACATTTAAATATTACTGCAACATTAGCTTTGTTCTAGTCCTCTGGAAGTTCTCCAGGGTTCCCAGACTTAGTGAACATTAACGTTAATGTCAAAGAAAGCTCCTTAGCTAGAGCTAACTTCAATGTCTGCTATTTAACATTCTCTTGAGCATTGTTAGAATGGGAAGTAGTCAATCATTATCATATAATACAATTAAACCATCTGGCTTTTTTTCCAAAGTGTTCAACCCTTCTGTCTTTTCTGTTTTATTACTGAAAATTCTATCATTTTCAGCTAGTGGTAGACAAATACCATTTGGTAGCATTTTTAAATGAATCCTTCTTGTTTTTAACTCTGCTGGCCAGAGCTTTCCCTTTGTGTCCTTTTGTGTCCCTTATCTTCCATCACCAGTGTATCAATAAAATTAACACCTGAAGGCAAGTGAAAACAAATCCACCCCAGAATAAAGGTGGTTAAGAGTTGTGGAAGTTGAGCTGAAAAACCTGTGTCACAGCTGGGAAACTATTGACAAATTTGCCAGAAACTGACAGGAGTAGAGCAGTTATGCTGCTGCCCAAAACACCAGAGCTGTGTCTACATGTGCATGCTACTTCGAAGTAGCAGCGCTAACTTCGAAATAGCGCCCGTCGTGGCTACACGCGTCGGGCGCTATTTCGAAGTTAACTTCGACGTTAGGTGGCGAGACGTCGAAGTCGCTAACCTCATGAGGGGATCGGAATAGCGCCCTACTTCGACGTTCAACGTCAAAGTAGGGACCGTGTAGACGATCCGCGTCCCGCAACGTCGAAATTGTGGGGTCCTCCATGGCAGCCATCAGCTGGGGGTTGAGAGACGCTGTCTCTCCAGCCCGTCCGGGGCTCTATGGTCACCGTGTGCAGCAGCCCTTAGCCCAGGGCTTCTGGCTGCTGCTGCTGCAGCGGGGGATTCATGCTGCATGCACAGGGTCTGCAACTCGTTGTCAGCTCTGTGGATCTTGTGGTGTTTAGTGCAAGTGTGTCTGGGAGGGGCCCTTTAAGGGAGCAGCTGGCTGTTGAGTCCGCCCTGTGACCCTGTCTGCAGCTGTGCCTGGCACCCTTATTTCGATGTGTGCTACTGTGGCGTGTAGACGTTCCCTCGCTGCGCCTATTTCGATGTAGTGCTGCGCAACGTCGATGTTGAACATCGACGTTGCCAGCCCTGGAGGACGTGTAGACGTTATTCATCGAAATAGGCTACTTTGATGTAGGCTTCACGTGTAGACGTAGCCCAGAGGTGTAACGGGAGCATAATGACGACTATGACAATGACAATGTTCATTCAGGGACAGAAAACGTCTGTTCCTGATGACAGTCATCAATCAGTATCTGTATACACTGAGACTAACTTTTTAAAGCATCATGGAAAAAACAAAGCAAGTGACTTTTGACAAACGAAGCATTCAATGGACAGGAGACAGACAGTAATACCCAGTGTGAAGAAACATTTGGTACACCACTGTGAGGGGGCGAGGATGTATTTGACCAGGATATGGGTGGTCATGTCCAATGGTCACAGCAGGAATGAGACTCAGGAATTCAAACAGGAATTTGAGCCAAGGGTCACAGCTGAAGTATGACAAGTCTGGGAACAAGCAGAAGACACCACAGCCATGGGTGGATACTTGGAGCAGCCACTGAATTGCAGCTGCTACTGGGCTTATGAGCCCGTCAATTGATCCTTCCACCTGATCAGCTGGCAAAGCCAATCAAGCCACCTACTACAGCTTCACTTGTGAGGTAGCTCAGAAATTGACTCAGCTGTGGTCCTTGATAGGGTGATGTGAAAAAGCTCAAAGAAACTGAAATTTCAGCAAGGTTGTGAGGGTAGAGAGACTGTCACAGAGAGAGAGAGAGAGAGAGAGAGACTTCTTGCTGACAGGCTGTTCAGGAAAAAAGGCAAAGGGTATGGGGACATTAACACAAGAGGCGACATTTATCATAACTATAAGATGTTGTTCATTGCAATTATGCCTATATCTGTTAAGCTTTACTAAGTATAAGACCAAATATGATATGTAGACTATTTCTATCACTTTTATAAGATTTTCTCCATTGCTTTAGATTAAATCTACATCTTTAGGCTTTGTCTTGACTGGGGGTTTGCCCTAGTTGCAGCCATTGGTGACCTGCACTGGGTTAACTCTAGTTACAGTTTCAAGCATGGGCTATAACAACGTTGTCTGCCCATATAAGGGGTTTACAGCAATGCAGTTACACCAGTGGGACAAATCCCCTGGGTAGATAGAGCTGTAGATTGTTTGAACCTCAGAACAAACCTTTGAAGGGAAGACAGATTTCTGACTTTTTCTGAGACTCTCTTCCTAGCTTGAAATAATTTTTGCAATTTGCCCAACGCAAGTTGCATAAATTATTTTGAGTTACCTTATTTTGAACTTGGTGCTGTCCAAACAGCAACGAAGTTTGAAATACTCACCTATTTCAAGGTCTCCACTACCTCTCTCAGAACAAGGGGTAACAGAAAAGGAATAACATTCTTGAAACAGCCAGGCTATTTTGAGTGCAGCTAAAGCTTCAGGATTGCTATTTCAGGGTACAAGTTTTCCAAAATAGCAACCACTGTCTAGATATAGCCTGAGAGAACTATATCTACCCTGGAGCAGAATAAGACAGGCCCTAAGAAATACCACTCATATAGAGGCTGCAGTGACTAGGCACTTAAGAATAGGTGGATGAGCTCAGGTGACATACACCATTACACTACTGTACCACTGAGTTCCAAGGCAGTTCACGCTGTTGTAGCTGAAAGTGGTAGCGTTAAAAACTATGCCTGGAGGTAAGTCACCTTTAGAAATTAGTCCCAACGTGTATAGTACTGACCTCTGCAAAGCAAATTCAGATGAAACCACTAGTAAATATGCCCAAGAACAAACTGGCATTGGTGAAGGGGATGAATAGGTAAACTAATAGGACTTTCTATCTGTAAGGTGTATTTTCACAGAATCATACAATTTTGATTGAAGGAGCTGCTCTGGAGAGATATGGTTATTAAGACTCTCCGGAAAACAAGAGGCATAAAGAATCTTTCTCCTCTCTGAAATCCTGGCCCTACTGAAGTCAGCAGAACTTTTCCCACTGATGTGAAAAAAAACCCACTATTTACTCTGTGTTTATCTTAGACCTTGTCAACAACATAAAAAGAGTTCTTAACTTGAGTTAGCTAACTAGAGATAACTAGCTCAAGGTAAAATCAGTGATAACAAGGCAATTTCTGTTCAAGTTAGCAGCTTGAATTGGAGACAAAACAAAGACATAGGGCCAGATTTTCAAGGGAATTCAGCATCCACGCTCAGAAGGGAAGCTAGTGGGGACAAACACCTTGACAAGCGTGGACCTTATTTAGATGAATAAATGGGAGTGGATCCAAACTGTGGGTGCTGAGCCACACCCACCATGGCCCCACCAGGCCAATTCTGTCCTTTTTTACATACGTGAAACTCCTCTTGAAGGTTTATTTACATAAGAGGACAGAACTGAATCCTGAGAAGCCCTACCCAGTAACAATGTAGCTGAATTGTGGAGAATCAGAAGATTACAACTGAAAAAAGAGCTTAGGCCAATTTTTCAAAGATATGCCAACATCTAAAAAGATTAGGCAGCTAGGTGGGATTACAAAAGTTTGTAGGCACTCCATTGCCATTGCTTTCAATGAAAATTAGGTGCAGAGACACTTCTGTGAATCCTGCCCTAATGAGACTTTCAGAAGCACTAATTTGCAACTTTAGGCATCTAAGCACCTTGAAAATCAGGTCCTATATCTAATTTAGTCTCTGATGGTATATTTTCTAGTGGTTTGTCAAACTAATTTTGAGATGCTCAATCCCTGGAGCTGTCTAAGGATCTGCTCCACTTTTCCTTTGCTTAGTTTTACTCCTAGTTAACGTACCCTTTCCCCTTTGGATAACTCCTGAAACAATTCATTGGGAAATTTTGACTTTACATACTTAAACTGCACAGACATTTCTTCAGATTATTATTATTAGTGCTTCTTTTGTGCTGGTACTTGCCAGTGCTGAGTACTGGCACCTCAGCAGCCCCAGCCATGGGATTGGCTGGGCAGGGGACAGGGAGCTGACTGAGCACCAGCTTTTTTTTTTTTTTAAACAAAAAAGGCACTGATTATTGTTATTCACCAGTACACAGGGAAACTTACAAGATTTAGACCAACCTTGTTTTTTAACAGAAAAAATATGTTGTGCTTATCAGCTCCTCTAGCAGGTACCAGGAGGAACTGTTTACAACCACCAGCTTTTGCCAGCTCTTATGACAAGCAAACAATATCTTGATGAACACAAACAACTTCATCCTAAAATAGAAATTTATCTGGATTAGAACAAGGTCAGCAGAATCCACAGAAGAGAAAAAATGTGTAGAGTGGGGGAAAGCAAAAAAACTATCAGCATGACCATAGTCAGTGACTCTGTTTTCTTCCAAATCTCCATCATTATTTCAAACAAAGACTGAAGGGAAATTCCATGACACTTCATTTTAGAAAAGCATTTCATACTAAACTAAGCTAAGGCTGGGTAAATAGTTTCCAAACATGAGAAAAATCAGGCCCTGGAACAGCCTCCAAACAGGTGTGTGCTTGTAGCAGGAGGAGGAGAGCAAAGGGGGAAACAACCTAGGTAGTTTTAGATTGCTCTTAATACATTTATTTTCAAGTGGTTACCTGCAGTAGCAGAGATCTGGATTTGATGACCTGAAAGAGGGAAGCTCTCTTTCAGTACTATTTAAGGGCTTGTCTACACTGGCAAGTTACTTTCTCACTTTGGGGTATGAAAAAATCCCCCCTCCAAGCACAGCAAGTTACAGCACTGTCAAGGGCCCATGTGAACAGGCTCCCAGTGCTGGGTGCTATGCTCCTCATGGAGGTGTTTAACCTAGAGTGCTGGAAGATGCCGTGAGCACACTGCCATGTTAAATAGTTATCACAGCAGAGCTTTAAGCTTGGAAGCATGGACAAAGCCTAAGTAAGTAATTTAAAGATTGGTTGTCTTCTTGCCACAGTTGAACAGAATCTCTGAATAAATTAGGTCTCAGTTTCCTTCATTAATCTTAAAAGATGCTGAGTGCATTCTCAGAAGTACAGAGTGCTCTAATTTCCTACTGAAGTAATAACATAAGACCTACTCCTGTAAGCGCAGGTTGGGTCTCTCTGTCCCCAGGGTAGAATCTGAAAGCACACGTAAAACAAAAAAGGAGCCAACATTTAAGTTATTTAACCCAGGGCTAAACAAAGTCCTAAATTTTATCTTTGCTCAATCACAACATTTTAAAAGCAAATAAACAAGCCATCTGTAAGTCATTCACAAGCCAGAAGGAAAGAGAAACTGCCTTAGAACATTATGTAGTATTATAAGGATAGTTCTTAGATTTTTGGGTATGCTTTCAGAGCTGTGTGTCTTGTTTTGTAAAGTAACAAAACCTGAGCCTTTCAAACGAAATGGGGATTTTTGCCTAATAAAAAATAGAAACAAATAGAAGCTTCCTTCAAAACAACTGCAAATGCTCCTAATAAATATTAATCCCAACTTTTAAAAAAAGTGCTAGTCTGGGGTATTTTGAGTAGTAGCTGTCTGTATTAAATCTCTCATTCTTTGTATTAGCGTCTTAAAAAAAATCAGCCAATCAGAACTCCCTAGACCGACGCTGTCTCTCTCAGTTAATCCAAAGCCAGTAAAGGGATAATTTGATTAAACTGAGACCCTAATTTATTTAGCTTTAGTTCTGGATCAACCTCTTCTTAATAGAGTGCTGTCGTTTCCAATTGTTTGATGAAAATTAAAGTGACATAAATACCATGGGACTTTTTCAATCTGATTAGTCAGCTAACTTGCATCAACACTCCCCCAGCCATCAGACGCTGGCGTCCTTCCTTTCACTAGCCTTACTAACAACTGACAAGTTCTCCTTGAAGAACTGGCACCCACGCTGCCACTCAGACCCCCACACTTAACCCATCATCTCTCCTCAATGGGTCCTGTTTGACAAGGTGCTCACACCTTTTTCCACTGCTGTACCCCAAACAAAGCTAAATATTGTTTTATTAGCAATCAATAGCCCTTTAATCTGAAATGATTTCACAAATCCACTGAGCCCTCAACCTCCTTATAACCATTCGTTTTTCTAAGATGCTATGCTCAGATGGGTTTTCTCCTTTTCTCCCCCCACCATCACCATGTGGCATTTTAGTTGTGAATAAAGCCAAAAATGCTCATTGTCTTCAATGGTGAATATAACGGACCTGAATTCTCAAAGACTTGAGACACACTTTAGTCTTGATCAAATTTTGGCACAAAAGACTCCATAGATTTAGTATCTCTATGAAGATTTCCACTGAATCTTCTACTTTTGAATCTACTATTTCAAACGAAATTATGATGATAAAGTTTCTACTCCTTTCTTTTGCTTCCCATGCCCCATGCCATGACATAGTGCATTCTTGCTGATTCTGCAGTCAGGCAGAATGAAACAACCACAAAAAATAAACTTATAAAGTACATTAAATGGCAACACAGTTAATCAACTGCTTACGGACATGCAGCTTGAACCTCTCTAGTCTGCCATTCTCAGGACCTGACTGGTGCCAAATGAGAGAATTTGCTGAACCACGGGAAGTCAATATTATCTAGCAGCATCACCAACCCCTCCACTGCTTGCTCGGTTCTTAGACTATTTTAGGAGTAAAACTAGAGCTAAATAACAGCACAGAACACTGACTGGTGGCTGGAAACAAACTTTATGGGACTGCAGGAAACTTGGCCACACCAGGACAAGTGGTCATCCATCTAACTAAAGTCATGCTGGATTACAGAAGTTGCCAGACAAAAGAATTCCATATTAAAGAGGCTCGACCTGTACTCCATGTCCAACATTTGGCAAGCAGATGTGGGCAGGCCCAATTGTTTGTATATTGGGCCATGAACACAGCTTTTTTGAAATTGGAAGAGGATGCGCTCAGGTGAAAGTGCTGTCTATTAACTAATTCAACCTTGCCCATTCATAAAATCGACTTGCTTCACCTTACCTCAGTGATGTTGACAAATAAGAAGCTAATGTTTACTAATCCAAAGTAAATATTACTTGCCTGAGACAAACAGGCAGGCAGGATTTTG
This sequence comes from Carettochelys insculpta, assembly GCF_033958435.1. Taxonomy (NCBI): domain Eukaryota; kingdom Metazoa; phylum Chordata; order Testudines; family Carettochelyidae; genus Carettochelys; species Carettochelys insculpta. The sequence continues at coordinate 100,583,167 of NC_134142.1, forward strand.
CAAGTCTAAGCTATTCTATACATTCCCATTCCAAATTCGGTCTTTGTTGCATATTCCATCCCGTAATTCAGAGTTAAATGAAATGCAACACTACAGATTAGAAAAATGCAAATCCATCACAACAATACCTCATCAGTATTCTTACACAAGCCCTATGAAAGTCTAGCTCATTACAGATTTTTAAAATCAAGAAGCAATACTATATATTACTCAATAAGGGAAGGACAATTTTGGCATGGGGCCTTATTCTGCTACCACTGTGGTCAAAGGAGTTTTGCCCAGGAACTAAAAGGAGAGCAGGAAGATCATGTTGCACATAGTCCCTGCAATTCAGCAATCTATTTAAATTATGGTACAGAAGAAGACGAGGCATTTCTGAAATATATCATTTAGTTGATTATGTAATAAATGTGTATGTAACTGTAGAACCTATTTGCTAATTCTAAGTCACCAGTTTTGGACAATTATGCATCACAAGTTACAAATGAAATATCGCAGAGATAAATTTTCAAATGGATGATTTTGTCACACAGAAATTTCAGCTCTGCATCTAGGCTCAGTTAACCTGACTATATCCACTTGAAGTGGAATGTTTAAAACGTCCCCAAAGAAGATTCTTTTAGTATCTCTTTTAAAAGGACCTTTTCTACATTGTGTATTCTTTTATACATTTAATCCCAGCTCTAGCCCTGACAGAACATTCCTTACAAAAATTTACCTTACAAGACAAACGTGACTCACAAAATTGAAACAAAGTATGGGCCCCAGTGTTAAAGCTTTGACCTAGAATCAGCTTTAAATTCAAATATTCCTAAATTTGGGGGAGGAGGAAGAAGTATTAGTTGTTCTACTGTTTTTGCACTAATGGAAGGAAGGGAATTAAAAAAGGGTACAGCACTTCTGCAATGCAAAACCTAAGGTTTTTTCCCTCCACTTACTGCTCCTCCTTTTGCTCTTGTATTACCAAGACAACAAAACCTAATATTATGTCCTTGAAATGCTGGACAACATTCAAACAGCGTTTCAAAATCTATCACGTGCTGATTCTAAAACACAAGGATAACAAGGGAATAACATGAAAAGAGTAGCAAATAAAGCAATGTTAAAACTGACACCAAATGCCAGGCATTTGACCCACCACATTTTGATATGCCACTTCTTCAAAAGTCAGCCCTGTAGCCAGCAATTGACTGCCCCTGGTTTACTTTCTACCTCTCTGGCCTGCACTGGCCTGCACAGTACCTCTGGCCTGCACAGATATTCTGGCACCTCATGGTAGACAGCCAATGGTAGCCCCGGCAACTCCATGTTGGGGTCTTTCTCCAACCTGGAGAAGGTCATGGCAGAGCACAGTTGCCTCTCTCAGAGCTGCAGCAAGGCAGGGGCATTTGTCTCTTCCACGGTCTCCTGGCCAACTGAACTGCATTCCTTTCCTACTTTCTGCCAGGAGGGGGCCAGGTTTGCTGCCCACCCAGGGAAAAGTAGTGCTCCCTCACTCTCCAGTCTGGAAAAAGATCACTTATGGCATCCATGGCCCACTTGATCACCACGGCTTCCTTCTTGATAACTGTAATTTTGTTCTCAGGGGAATAACATAGCTGATATAATGAGGTTCTCATCTCCATTCATGTCTTGGGAAAAAACAGGTCCTAGGTCCACCTCCAATGTGCTAGTCTGTAAAAAAATCTTAGGTAAAGTCTAGGCTAAAGACCACATATTCTTGGTATATTTGGTCTTTGAGGATTAGGTCCTCTCAGCACTCACTTGTCCAGCACACGTCAGAAGTCAGTCTTCTTTAGATGCTCTGTCAAAGGTGCTGTGCTCAAGGCAACTCTGTTGACAAAGTGGAGATAATAGCCCTCTATCCCAAGAAATTGCTGCACTTGTCACTGTAGTAAGTGCTGAGTAGGCCTGTAATGTCTGGACTTTCCCCACCAAAGGTTGTACTTGCCCTTGCCTGAGTGTGTACCCTACATAGGTGGTTTCCTGCCAGCCAATATTATACTTCTCAGGGTTGGCTGTCAGGCCAGTAACATGTAAGGCTATGAGGACAGCAGCTACTTGATTGATATAGTTCTCCCAGTGGGTCCAATAAATCACCATGTCTTTGAGATAGGCTGTTGTGTAGGCCTGTGAAGTTATAGGACCTGGTCCATCAGCTGCTGGATGGTGGCTCAGGACCAGCAGAAACAATTCAATAGAGGTGGTAAAGGCCATCTTCTGGGAACTCAGGTCCAGGCAGATTTGCTAGAACCTCATTGTGAGGTCCAGAGTACTGATATATTAGACATCCCTGAAGCAATCTAGTTCATTGATCCTTGACATTGGATACACATTGAATTGTGAAATATTGTTGACTCTCCAAAATAAGTTGATGAAAATCCAAAGGGTCCCAGATGGTTTTGGGATCAGACAATGGGGCTTTGTGACTTCAAATACACCTTACACACTCTGTCCCTCCTTCTAAACGACTTTGTGAGTATGGAGTGGTAATGGCCTTCTGGTCTCTCAAATGTCTTTTTCCAGGTTTTCAATATCCAATGTTGAAGAAGTGTGGTATTCCCTGGCTTCACCATGAAAGTTTTAGAGAAGGATTTCAGCAGGTTTCTGGCATGCCTCCACTGTTCCTCAGTCAGGGTGCATCCCCAGCAGCAGCACCTATGAGCCAGTGAATCTAGGGTATTCAAGTCTTAGGTTTGGCTCAAGGGAGTGTGGGGTGATTAACAGCCCCTCACAATGCCACCGGGCCTTTAACAAATTCACCTGATAGACTGATAATTTTTTCCTTTTGGTCAGGTTGGGACACTTCATAGGTGACTGGTCTGACCTGGGACATAATTCAATAAGCCCCCTGGCAATGTACTAGGACTTTCAGTTCTTCAGAAGGGATTAGAAGCAGTGTCCTTTCACTAGGTACAAAGGTCCTTCACCGTGTTTCCTCATTGTATGTTCACTCTTGCACCTTCTATGCACTGTGTAGGCTTCGTCACACCAGATCCCCTTTCAGGACTAACCACTCATGAAGCTTCTGGACATACTGGATGAGGTACTGTGATGAGGAAGATGTTTACTCCTAGTTCATCCATATAAGGTCTAGCAGCCCCTCCAGCTGCTAGTCAGATTACTCAAAGTGGGAGAACTTAATCCAAGATTGAGAGATATCCCTGATGGCTAGTAACAAGGGGGAATAAGTTGGTTCCACTGAGGGGGACAGGTTGTAGAAACTAAGTGTTGTACTATCACAAGAATGTATTGGAATCCAGCAACACTCTGTGGCAGTGGCCTCTCAAGATCCATAACAGTCCCCTAGAATTGAGTGCCAGCCACTGGCAATGGAAGCAGGGACACCCTTGGTAGTCCTTTTGGGGCTGCTCGTTGGCACTCAGGGCTGGAGTCACAAAAGTCTTTACTTCTCTGTGCACTCTGGGGCAGTTGAATCAGGATGGAATTCATGCTAGAGCTTTCTCATGGCCAATGTGTCCAGCCACTGGGACTTAATGGGTTAGCCATAAGACTGCATGTTGGTGGCCCTTGGGCACCACAGGTTGGGCTAAGGCATTGTGGGTCTGGGTGATAGGGTAAAGGTGATCTCTGATTGACTCAAAATGGGGGTACTTTGTTGCATGGTGGGGCTCCATCCAGGTCCTACTAACTTGAGCCAGCTGTTTGTAGACCCATGTGAGGGAGGAGGGATCTTCCTATTGTTCTCAACTGAAGTTGTCCCCCAAATTTAGGGCATCTTCCTGAGTGGGTTGTCGGGCTCCACTTCTTCCTGTGGGAGGTCAGGGTTAGAATTGCTGGTCCATTGGTCCTCCCTGTCAGGTTCCTGCATGAGGGCTATTTCAGAATGTGAAGTCCCTGTGATCATCATACCCAGGATCTCCACAAATCTTTTCCAGTCAAAACCCAAGATGATGGGGTATGCCAGCCCTTGTGCTAGCCCAAGGATCATGGGCATTGAGATAACTAACCTGGGCACTGGGATAGCTGTCCCTCTTCAGGGAGCGGTAGGAGAACCCAAACTCACCCCTCCTATTGGGCTCTGATGCAGCATCCTGTGGTAGGCTACTGAGTCCTGAAGCCTCAGGGGCAATGCAGCTTCCTCCCTGGACAACTTTGTACAAGCCTTCTTTCCTCCCGAAGGATAAAGAAGTGAATATAAAGTCTCTGACCCTGAGGAAGTCACAGGCCCCTTCTTTGTATGGTTGATTACACTACTACAGCCAGGCCTCAGGCAGCAAGAACTCCTGCAGGAGTTTAGCATGCAGAGCAATTCACCTCCACTGTCTCCCTGTCACTGACCCTACTCTGTCTCCCTTGTAAAATTCCACCTCAACATCATGCAGGTTTTGCAGGTATGGTCAGACAAGGCCAGCTGGGTTCAGAGCAGCTCCTTAACCAGCTTTTGTCTAGCGTGGGGTTTGTATATTTTTTCACTTGGAACTAGTAGATCATCTCATCTGTCCTCCTGTATATCACAGGTCACCGGCACCACACTCAGCTGCACATTAAACCCAACAATTGAAACAAGTCCAAAGTATTACAGCCCAGAAGAAACTGGACTGTTATATGGACAGGCAGAAAATAGGAGCATTTGAGCACACCAATGTGACAAGTGACTCACATCCATATGCCGCACAGGAAGGTGAACTGCCCTGCCCTCAAGTCACCCTGACCTTACCTGTGGAAAATTCTTTCCAGACCACATGTATGGCAGTCAGTTAGACTTTAAGCCTGTGATCAAAAAACAGGCAGTCAAGCAGCTGAGACAGAATGCTCAGTACTGCCTCAAAGCCATGGCCTGCCCCACAATTTGGGGGAAAGGAAATTTTTAAAACCACCTTTCTTAGAATACTTTGGTGGAGGGGAGAATCTCTTCATGATCTCTGATAGTGGTCTGCTGAAATCTTGAAGCATGAGCTTTAGGAACACACGACATACATCTGAAGTGATTTCCAAGACTGTTGAGCCCTGTCCCCTACCATTAGAAGTAACCCTGATATACAACTGCACTGTACAATTGTCCCACTTTCTCCAATTAACCATAGCAACAATTTACCTAGGGATGTAGTGGATTCTCCACCAACTGAAGTCTTTAAATAAAGTGTGGATATCTTTCTAAAAGACACACTATAGCTCAAACAGAAGTTATGGATTTTATGCAGAAATTACTGGGTTACATGAGGTTGTTATGCAGAAGATCAGACGGTATGATCATAATGGTCCCTTTTGACCTTTTTGAAGGCCATTTATCTACGAATTTATAAACAGTTTTCCCGTGGCTTTGTGTGGACCAGAGGTTTTGCAGAGCTTTCACATTTACAAATGTATATTACAGCAAGCCAGTGCTGCAAGAGAGCTTGAAAGATAGGTGTGAGATTTGGTGACAGCTATTGCCATATAGGCACCTCCACTCACCACTGAGCAGCAAAAACATATCTGCATTGCCTCATCTGCTCCATCAAACCCTCGTTTACCTCTTCTGCTCCATCAAACCTATTCTGAGTAATTCACAGAGTAACCCCCACAAGTCCACAAAATTGCCATCAACTTTCTTGCAATATGAGAGGGGTCAGTTGAGTCAGTGTCTCTCTACACAGCTGTGTTCTTCATAGGAACCGGTAACTGAGCACTTTGGCATTGATCTACCTCACCACACTTTCCACAGATACACTCTAGTCACACCCCTGGTGTGTCTCTCACTCCCAAAACACTCCTGTGCCTAGGATGTTGGGAGAGTCTTGCTGTAGAACCATTCTAGCAGATGGCAATTTACACAGCCAGAAAATCCAGGCCCTTTTGAATCACTGGGCACTGACGCAGCTGCTCTGTTGCCCCCCACTCCCACTGTTGGTGGTCCTGCTGAGATGAGAAGGAGCTGTTAGGGACAGAGACATAGGGTGTCTTGCCTACACCCTTGAGCACAGCAGGAGATGGGTCTAGTGAACAAACAGGAGTCCACGTTGGGGAATGAAGCCAAGGGCTAACACCAAAACCAACTGCCAGTTACCAGAGCCAGAGGTCAAGCCAGAGTGAGAACCCAGAATCAAAGCTGAGTTCAGATGCCAAATGCCAGAGCCAGGGGTCAAAGTTGAGACAGGATCAAAAGTCAGAGGCCAGGGTTGGATCCATGACTGAGGTGAGGCATAGTGGCAGGAGGACAGGCAAGAATAAGAATGGAGCAGGAGCACAATGGGAAGTGGGAAGATAGAGGTAAGGCAGGAGCAGGATGCAGGAAGCAGGCACAAGCAAGGTCTTATGAAGTCACAACACGAAATCACTTTGTGGCTCAGCAGACTTCTTGTTCTTTCTGTGACATAGTTGGACCAATCAGTGGATCCAGGTGATCTTCCAATCAGATTTCACATGTGTGGTGTGTTGGCTGGGGCTATCACTCTAGTAGCTTCCCTGCATACATAGTTTTAGTGTCCATTGAGTGGAGGCCAGGATGTGGCAGCTGTTTGGGAGCTCACAGGCTTCTGGTCAGGATGCAGGAAAGCACACGAACAAGGGTTGCTCTATCTCTAGATAAATGAGAGGAGGCGTGGGAGCTGGGCCAAACCTGAGCAGCTCTCAACCTGTGCACCAGGTTGCAGTGTCACTCACTCAGATTTGACCTGACCACTTACCCTAGTTAGCCTGCAGCTGGACTAGCCCTTGCTCCCAAGCTGTCCTGCATCGCAAACAGAGGTCTGGGATTCCCTAGACAGTTGACACATCCTGACCACCCGTAGCTGGAATGATGTGCAGCTGGTGCTTGCTCATTTCTACCATAACCACCAAATCATCAGAAGGTTTGTTGCATCCCCCCTTGAAAATCCAGTTTACCTCCCCGAGGGTGCCCCCACCACTTAAAAACTTCTTTTCTAAGAGATGCTGAGGCTGGGGAGGAGTGGGACACTGAAATTTTGCCTACAGCAGCAGATTGACTTGAGCATCCAATGGGAAGAAAGTTTCAGTCAGAAAAGTGAACTGAAAAACAGGAAACATTGTATTACTGCTTTCCTTTTGATAATGGTCAAAGCACACATTTCCATGCCTTGGTTTCCCCATCTCTAAAACAGGTATAATAATTCCAAACTTATACTGTTCCATTACTACTTGACTACTTGTAAAACACCTGACATGATCAACTATGTGCACAAAATATAATTTTAATCTAGCTGGTTTAAAATGGACTTTTGCAATTTTACATCCCTATTTTGTTAACTATTTTGAAATTTTGTTATAGTTTTTAGTGTTACCTTTTTCCACAGTGAGGTAATATTTCATTTTCGTACAGCTGACATAATCATTATGTAATTCAAAGTTAAGTACCTGAAAATCTAACTCTGAAGTACAAACGTGGGTTCTTATTTAGGATTTTGAGCAAGAAGTCTGTATTTATTCTAATATATCACTCAAGTTTCACTTTTGGAACACACGAGGGCACTACCGTTCTAAACTGGGGATAGCTATCTCAAGCAGAAGTTTATGAATTGTGATAAACACAGATAATGATCAATCAAAGTCTAAGAAACACAATTCTGATATTACAGGCTGAGTTCTGTCATTTGTCTCAATATTACAATTTGAAAACTCAGCCTTACTGACTACATTTTTATACTTTATCCTCGCCAGCCTCCACACACAATGAACCTTTGTAATATCCAGGATAAAAAAGACAAGAATGGTGAATGTTCATTTTCCTAAGTGTGAAGAACTAGAATAACATTATCAGCACAGGAATGCACTACCATTGAATTTCAGGGCTAGATGCAAGTGATCAGCATCTTTCAGGATTTGACCCTCTATTTGTAAACGTGAGACAGACAGACAGCAGCACCACATTATGTTCTTCTTTGTTTGGCGGTCAAAAGCAGACCTGGTTTGTCTGAAATTAATCTTTTCAAAGGCACCGAGTAATAGCACTGCAAGCTAAAGCGATTTAAACTTCTTCTGGACTTTATTGATCTTGTTAACCACACATGCATCAAATAAGCTGAACATTTTTCAGCCATGCAGTAGGTTAGTGCACTAGACTTTCATCTCTAAGGAAGAGAGTTAAACTGCTGGCTTAGGGCTAAAGCAAAATGAAATTGGTTGTGTTCCTCCAAGCCTGACTCGGTATTTTCCTCATATTAAGAAGAGATAACTGGCAGTGCCTGCTTATGAGACATTTGAGGCTGGAAGATTCGGGGGTGGTTTATAATTCAAATACATTGGAAAGGTTTTCAGGACTGTTTCATTACGCTAACGCTAATGAATAGTTTTAGTTTCTCACTCAAATGGAGACGATAATCTGCCCATACATCTTAAAAAAAGGTAAGAATGTTTGTCATACTGACTAAAATTTAAATATATCCACATGTACCTGCAGCTTGTAAGCTACACAAAAGCTGCATCTACACGTGCACGCTACTTCGAAGTAGCGGCACCAACTTCGAAATAGCGCCCGTCACGTCTACACGCGTCGGGTGCTATTTCGAAGTTAACTTCGACATTAGGCGGCGAGACGTCGAAGTTGCTAACCTCATGAGGAGATAGGAATAGCACCCTACTTCGACGTTGAACGTCGAAGTAGGGACAGTGTAGACGATCCGCGTCCCGCAACGTCGAAATTGCCGGGTCCTCCATGGCAGCCATCAGCTGGGGGGTTGAGAGACGCTGTCTCTCCAGCCCGTGCGGGGCTCTATGGTCACCGTGTGCAGCAGCCCTTAGCCCAGGGCTTCTGGCTGCTGCTGCTGCAGCGGGGGATTCATGCTGCATGCACAGGGTCTGCAACTCGTTGTCGGCTCTGTGTATCTTGTGCTGTTTAGTGCAAGTGTGTCTGGGAGGGGCCCTTTAAGGGAGCGGCTGGCTGTTGAGTCCGCCCTGTGACCCTGTCTGCAGCTGTGCCTGGCATCCTTATTTCGATGTGTGCTACTGTGGCGTGTAGACGTTCCCTCGCTGCGCCTATTTCGATGTGGTGCTGCGCAACGTCGATGTTGAACATCGACGTTGCCAGCCCTGGAGGACGTGTAGACGTTATTCATCGAAATAGGCTACTTCGATGTAGGCTTCACGTGTAGACGTAGCCAAAGAGTGATATCCCTCCTAGTCCTTTCAGGCCAATTACAGTTACAGAAATTTGTCCCAAGAATTGGCATGGGAGTTCTTGATTGTGCTGTTCAGTAGTGAAAGGTCAGTCGGCCTTCACTGTACTTTATAAGCCTAATTTTAGAGATTCTTAAAAGCAGCAAGTTTTTACCCCAACAGAGTTTCTCTCTCTCTATCTTTCTCTGTGTGTGTGCGTGCGTGTGTGCAATGTCTACTGCCTTCAATCACTATTTCACTTCAGTGGGCTTTAGTTTAGGTTTCACTCACTCATTTTATCTATTTATGTTTGCGTGCGCGTGCACACACACACACACACACACACACACACACCTGTTCTCTTCCCTTTTAACTACAGTGGACTTATTACAATAGTATTGCATTAAACATTTGCATGTAAGAGTGCACCACTATATGCGTATATTCATATGTAGAATATTCCTGAGACAAATACATATTATTGCTTCTAATAACCATATGCTTATTCACATATCTTACATATAGGCTGCATCTATACTAGCAAGTTCTTTCAAAAGATACCTAAAGAACACTTTATCATTGTTTTCGAAAAAAGGGGGCTCATTTAAAAGACCCTGCAGAGCATCTACACACAGAAAGAGTTCTTTCGAAAGTAAATCAAAAGAATGCGAAGTTCTTTTCAAAATTGCTCTTCCTTCTCTGTTTCAGGAAGAACAACCCCTTTTGAAAGCTTCTTTCCAAAGAAAACATGTGTAGATGCTCCACAGGCCCTTCTTTTTGACAGAGCAGTCCTCATGGGGCCTGATATTTTGGTCCCTGGCCCATTCTTTCGAAAGAGCAGGGGTTGTGTGGATGCTCTCTTTCAAAACAGCAGATACTCTTGTGATCTGCTTTGCTGTGTGTGGATACACTCTTTCAAAAGAAGTTGGTTTGGAACAGATCTTCTGGAAGGGCTTCTTTCGAAAGATCTCTGTAGTGTAGACATAGCAGTATATTCTATATCTCTACTGATAACCTGTTGTCAAGGTATCCTGCACAGTGCCCACTAAAGTCATCAGAAGGATCACCATTGACTTCTATAGCTACCGAATGGGACACCATACATTTAACTTGCATCTCTCCCGAAAGAATATCCAGAAAGCTGACCATGATTAGCAGTAGTATTTTGTGGGATTTAATCTTTCTTTAAATCAGATGGAAAATATCTAGCCAAATAATGAAAAACATGATTTAATTAATTTCTCCTAGATAATTTGTTAAGTAAACATTCTCTATTCCATTCCCATTGTCGAAATCAATATTTGAACAATCTACTTTTTTCTAATATGTTTGTTCACTGCTCCTTGTCTTCCTTCCTCTCGTCATTTTTTTCTTCTCATTCATACGGTATCTTTTTCCACAGGACACCATGTTTTAAAGTAGTCTGTAAAATAAATTAACAGTAACACTGTGCCCAGTCCTGCAATATTCACTCAAGTAAAACTCTCATCAAAGTGAATGGGAGCTTTGTGCATGAAAGCACTGTGCAATTTAGCCCAGTCATTTTAAATCACATATCTGTTTGCCTTCAAATGCAGTGAAGAAGTAAATTATTTACTGTGAACAAATGTCTGTTTAGCCTGCGGTTGACTTTAACTGTAATCTATTATACCCAGTGGCAGAGCAATGGGAATGTGCTGATTATGTACTTCCCACCCCAGAAGGCCTGGGTTTTGTCATATACTTCAGTGGGAGAAATATCTGGAGGTTAGAGCAACCAGTACAACAAGAAGGTTGCTGTTTCCTCAGTAATGTTACATGGAGCATGCTTTACCACATTTGACACAACCTGCTTTTGCCACATCTATACACTGGAGGCTGAGTCCTGAAATGTTTAGTCCTTACGCAGGCAAAAATCCCCAACAGGCCAAAATTTTGGCTCATCTGTTTGTGATATTTATCCAGTCATTCAGGTTTGGCTTTTTTTTTGTGTGTGACCGTCTGGATTCCTCAAGAACGTGTATGTGTGTATATATCACTAACGTAATTTATCATCTTTATTTCATAATGTGATTTTAATATAGATTATAATTCATAGTTTAATAGGCTTCATTGTGTCTGAGTATATTTATTTGTGGTTTACCTTTATTGGATTGCAAGTCTCCTTTTAACATTCCGTCGAGGATGAGATAGTATCAGGGAAAAAGCTACCCTTTCGCATCCAGCTCATGAGTTCATATCCAGCTGGGGGCAACAATGATATTATATGATGCTGCTTTTAGGGCCAGTGTGAAATTAACCAGTAATTTTAGTCCTATTCTATATAGGCATCCTGATCAGAAAAAATGCCATGTTTCCTCAGTTGGCACCTTTCAGCTGTAAGCAGAGGCTGCCAATCACAGCGGGAGATGGAGTCAAAGCACCTGATCCTGTGAAGTGATAAGTACCTCTTGTAAATGTGCTCAGCACCACACAAGATCAGGCCTGAAATGACCCTACCGTCTCTGTAGGTCACTTTGGCAACACATTAGTGGAAGTTTTCCTGTCAGGTGTGTGCTCATGATTCAAAAGCAGATTCAAATGCTGCTCAGCTGATCAGTAGAGTGTTCACAGCTGGGTTTTTGGTTTCTACTGGTGGCACCCTTTTGCACATGCCTCGGTGCATATTAACATTTATTCTGCACAAGTAGGGGAAAAAACAGCATATGTATTGGAAAAGATTAGAGGGAACATTGACTAGAAATGCTGAGAAGCTGACACTTTTAGACCACGGGCCAGATACTCAGCTGGTGTAACACAACAAAACTTCTTAGTCTACTAGGGAGCTACACTCATTTATTCAAAGGGAGACTTCTGAGGGTTTATTCTCCCATTGCAGGATATTGAAGTCATGGGAGTTACATGTGTCCTTTTGCAGGAGACTAGGGGCCCCAGGCTTTTAATCTGGGACCTTTCACAAGTATTAAATTCATGTAAAACATCACAAAAGAAAACAAATCCAATGAAAAGTTCTTTTTAAAAACAAAGATAGTAGCATAATACAAGCCGCTCCTTGCTAAGAGTTTAACATTTTAAGCATGCCACTTTCCAGCCTAGGTATATAAAACACAAAAATCAGAAAAGAATTGGCAATAATCTGGCAAGGAATGAGATGTTATGTAGGAATTGTCAAAGAATGAAAAGAATAATGATGAAACCAAGTACTGCAAAAGGAATGAAAGAGACTACATCATGCAAAGATGAGCTAATTTAATAAGAAAACTAAAGAAACTACCCTCTCGCTCTCCGGCGTGCTTATAAACATACATATAAATAAACATTCAGGTCTCAGTTGTACAGTTGTAATTGTGGAATTACTGCATCTGGCCTTTCTTCTGTAACCATGTTTATACCGCATATGACTAACAAAGTAATCACATCAGCTGCTAGAAAGTAATGAATAAGTCAGTAAAAGTAAAAATAATAAAAAATTAAAAATCAGGGTGAAAATTGGCATTCAGTAAATGGCATTATACATCTGACCACTAAAACTTCACATAATATATATTACCCATGCAATTTACATAGTATTTCAGTAAAATAAAAACCCATGCAAAGTTTCAGATGAGTATTCAGCAATAAACTTTGCTGAAGCCCTGAAATAGCTTTAAATAGTCTATGAGACATTCTTCACTATGAGACTCTCTTATGTACAGAAAAGCAAATCTGTTTTTTAAGCAAAAACAAGAGATTCCAAAATTTTATGTTAATGCAATGAATGGTCAGATTATCCCAAATATTCCAGATCTTAAAGTGTTTAATGTTTTAAGAACTACAGCAGCACTAAATCGTAGGAAATAATCAGGCCGCTGGGCAAGGTGGGGGTCATCTCTGAGCCCCCAGAAGGGTTGGGGTCTTGAGCAGAAGGGATGGGGTTGGAAGCTAGTCTCCCCAGTGATGGCTTTCAGCACCATGTGGAGCATGTTGTGCAGGTCCCTGGCAGTGATTTAAAGGGTCAAGGGTTCTGGCCACTGCAATTGCAGTGGCGACAGTCAGGAACCACAGGTCTTTTTGAACCACAAGGTCCCAGGGCAAGTTGCTCTCCTCCCACACCCCACTGGAGATGATTAGGTCTTTAAGGTGCTATACCTTTAACTCATAAACCATGGAAAGCAAATACAGTCATGGTTCCTTTTTACTATATCACATTAATCATACACAACAATAAATTAGTGAGTGATGGTTTGGGAGCTTGTTTAATATCAGCCTGACTGTACTCTCATGTATCAGTTTATAGAGTGTAACATGAGTGATTTCAGTGGAACAACATAACCACCAATATATCCAAAAAGAGAGACAGAGCTACTTTTGTCCTTCCATTTTCAATTTTTGCATCACATCCAGGGAAACATTCTTCTCCCTTTTTAAAACAGGCTGAGTTCCCCCTTTCCTGTGTATACCCTGTTGTTTCAGTCACAATTAGCAAATGACACATTTCAAGCAAATAAAAATAGTGACTGATAAATACAAAGTTTTACAAACTAAGATCCAACACACGTATATTTTGTGCAGTATAAGAAACCATCTGAGATGCAGAGATGGCCATATTGGAACATACATTCAAATCCTATAATCCATTTGTGCTCAACTATTTCCAGTGGTAAGAATCAAGCACTAACAAACAGACTAACCCTTCTGACCTTAGTATAAAAGATAAGGTGAACTGCAAACAAATGTAAAAATTCCATCTACCTCATCAACATGCTCAAAATGCCATCTATAGCCAGATCAAGGGGAAGAGGAGAAAAACCAGAAAACTATCCCTGAAAAACCATCTCCTGTGACCAAACATCCCAGCAGCAGGATAAAAGAAGGTGCCATATCAATTTCATTTCCATTCATCATTGTTAAGGGTGAATTTCAGAAAGTTTCATTGCCCATTAATACTCAAATCATAAGCAGCTGCACATGATATAGTTTCGAATGTAGTTGCATAACATTTATTTCCCTGGAGCTTTGTCCTTAAGCTGTAGACTGACAGGCATCAACAAAATCCAGCCTTCTCTTTAAAGAAGCCCAGAGAGAATTTTTTACATTTAGCAGCTGAACCAAACTTCACAAAGGCACCCGAAAAGAATTGGTAAAAGGTTAGGATAGATTGACTGTTTCCAAACTGGAATACTAATGATGATCTTTAATGAAGCCTGACAGTACAATCTGTTTCTTATTGTTCCCTAAGTGCTGGCTACTGATCATGTTCACTGGCTTTAGGTGATGGGGACAGACAGGGACAAATGGGCCCTGCTGGTGAGCAGGACTGTGCACAGCTGATCTTTCAACAAGGATTAAATTAATTAAAATGATTCTCACATCAGAAGAATCAATCTTTTTATTTGTTATCATCATATTGCTTATTAATTTTGAATGATGACTAATTGGTACCATTGCTGCTTGGGTCATCTGGCTTGGTAATCTTTTTAGAATGCAGCAAAGAATGAATAATTTTAATAGCACCGGCTGACAGCAAGGAAGCTGAAGGTGGGAAACAGCCACCAAGTCTATTTAGTACTTCCAAAAGGGTAAACTGTGTAAGCAGAGACAATGAAAAAGAATGTTCTGAATGTTAAATTCTTCTGGAAGAAAGAAATAAAATCAGCCTGATCTTTAGAGGGTGTACTTCTACTGTTTAATTTCACACAACATGCAGCTTCATAAATAAAAGTGTAAATTCAGTCTTCTTCTTACAAGAATAGCCTCCATCAGAAGTATTATAAGTTATTTTCCCCAGCCTCTTCCTCAAACTACACCGAGCTGTAACCCAGATACTGAAGGGTGGGTAGCCTATTACTCTAGATAGGAAAACACTACAATATACAATTATCATTTATGGTCAGGGCCATCGAAGGGGCAGACAAAGGGCAGCAGTTTTCCAGCCTCCTTATATTGCTGCCAGAGCCCCACACGTTGGCTCACCAATGGCAGCAGCAGAAGCCAGAACTTCGGCCCTTTGAAATGCTGTGGCAGTACTGGTCTGGCTGTGAGCAGCTGTTGAGGGGTATGGGGGGCAGCATTGTGGAGCAGGTGGTGCTGAGGACTGACTGCCCTTGGCCCTGCTCTGCCTTTTCTGCTCTTGGCCCCACCTCTTCCAGGGCATGGAGCTGGCCCCCCTCCCATTTTGCCCCAGGCAGCTGTGGGTACCACTGCCCACATATCATAGTCTTAGGAGTGCTGAGGGTTGGGTTGTGGGGGCACAGCGTGATCCAGGTGGTGCTGAAGGCAGGCTTCACCTAACCCTGCCTCTCATACTCAAAGCCTCACGTCTTCTGAGTAGGTCAGCCAAGTCCCCGCCTCATTGTCTGGGACCCAGAGAAGTCTGTTGCCCGTTCTGCTTGTAGTATAGATTACTAGAGTAACATTTTAATCATGTTCCTTGTTTCTAGGGTCTTGGCTGCACTAGGCATTTTTCCTGCCTAATGTTTCCACCATTGCTATCATAGTTCAACTCCACCAAGATAGTGAAGGTGCTACTCGTAAGTCTAGAGCCACCAGACACAACTTCTCTGCAGTCCTAGGCTATGTCTAGACTACAGGGTTTTGTCAACAAAATGGCTGTTTTGTTGGCAAAACACACAGAGTGTTTAGATTGTGATGTGCATTCTGGCAATGCTGCTCAGGGTCCCACCCCACCTCCGGTTCACTGCCTCCCACCCCCTTAACATCAGTTTAACATCAGTACCAGGCAAATTAGTAGAAACACTAGTAAAGAATAAAATTGCAAGGCACGTAGAAGAGCACGAATTGTTGGGCAAAAGTCAGCATGGTTTCTGCAGAGGGAAGTCGTGTCTAACTAATCTATTAGAATTCTTTGAAGGGGTTAATAAACATGCGGACAAGGGGCACCCAGTGGACATAATATACTTAGATTTCCAGAAAGCCTTTGACACGGTCCCACACCAAAGGCTTTTATGTAAATTAGGTGGTCATGGGATAGGAGGAAAGATCCTTTCATGGATCGGGAATTGGTTAAAAGACAGAAAACAAAGGGTGGGAATAAATGGTAAATTTTCACAATGGAGGAGGGTAACTAGTGGTGTTCCCCAGGGGTCAGTCCTGGGACCGATCCTGTTCAACTTGTTCATCAATGATCTAGAAAATGAGGTAAGCAGTGAGGTGGCAAAGTTTGCAGATGACACCAAGTTGTTCAGGACAGTCAAAACCAAAACAGATTGTGAAGAACTACAAAAAGATCTCAGCAAACTGAGTGATTGGGCAGCAAAATGGCAAATGAAATTTAATGTGGGTAAGTGTAAGGTAATGCATGTTGGAAAAAATAACCCAAATTACACGTACTACATGATGGGGTCAAATTAGCTACGACAGATCAGGAAAGGGATCTTGGAGTTATAGTGGATAGTTCTCTGAAGACATCCACGCAGTGTGCAGCGGCAGTTAGTAAGGCAAATAGGATGTTAGGAATTATTAAAAAAGGGATCGATAATAAGACAAAAGATATCATACTTCCCCTATATAAAACTATGGTACGCCCACATCTTGAGTACTGCATGCAGATGTGGTCTCCTCACCTCAAAAAAGATATATTGGCATTAGAAAAGGTCCAGAAAAGGGCGACTAAGATGATTAGGGGCTTGGAACGGGTCCCATATGGGGAGAGGCTAGAGAGACTGGGACTTTTCAGTTTGGAAAAGAGGCGATTGAGGGGCGATATGATAGAGGTATATAAAATCATGAATGGTGTGGAGAAAGTGAATATAGAAAAATTATTTACCTTTTCCCATAATACAAGTACTAGGGGACACCAAATGAAATTGATGGGTAGTAGGTTCAAAACTAATAAAAGGAAATTTTTCTTCACACAGCGCACAGTCAACCTGTGGAACTCCTTGCCCGAGGAGGCTGTGAAGGCCAGGACTCTATTAGTGTTTAAAAAAGAGCTTGATAAATTTTTGCAGGTTAGGTCCATAAATGGCTATTAGCCAGGGATAAAGTATGGTGCCCTAGCCTTCAGAACAAGGGCAGGAGATGGATGGCAGGAGATAAATCACTTGATCATTGTCTTCTGTTCTCCTTCTCTGGGGCACCTGGCATTGGCCACCGTCGGCAGATGGGATGCTGGGCTGGATGGACCTTTGGTCTGACCCAGTATGGCCATTCTTATGTTCTTATGTTCTTATGCTTTGAGATCCCCTGCCCCCTGTCCCAAGCCCCGCACTGTAAATAGTTCGAAGATGTTTGCACTAAGCTTTCTTGCAAATAGTTTTGTATTACACGGTTTTATTTGCACACATTTTTCCTTGTTTCATTAAAACAGTTATTCATTCATCACACCTGTGTCCCTCTTCTTTGTGCAGGGGTCAGGGAGAAGTGAGGGGGTGAAGGAAGGGGTTATGGTTGGGATGAGATAGGGCTGTGGGCCCAAGTGCCCTGTTGGGGGTGCCCTGGGAGAAATTCTTCCTCAGGGCCTTGCAGATCTGGCAAATGGCAGTGTGCCCAGCAGCTCATCAGCACAATCCTCATGGTCAACAGACACCCCCAACCCTGGGAGAAAGGCCTCCCCGCTGCCCTCCACAATGTTGTGCAGGGCACAACACACCATCACAACTTGGTGAATGTTGTGCTCCCCCATATCCAAGTGGATGAGCAGGCCCCTGGAGCATGCCTTGAGGTGCACTCAGTCTGCATCCTAGCCCAGCTGAGGTTGCCCTTGAACAATGCCTGGCTGGGGTCTAGCTGGCCAGTTTAAGGTTTCATGAGCCATGGCATAAGGGGGCAGGCCGCATCAACCATGATGCCATGTGGCATCTGCATATCCCTGACCATGGTGGGGGGGAATATGTGCCCATCTCCAGCCTCTGGCACCGGTTGGAGTTTTGGAATGCATAGGCATCATGTGCCCAGCCCACTCACCCAACGTAAATGTCTATGAACTGGCCACTGTGGTTTACCAGAGCCTGCAGCAACATGGAGAAGTAGCCTTGTGGTTTGTGTATTTGGCTGTGGTATGCTCTGGGTCACGGATTGGGATATGGGCCCCTTCAATGGCTCTGAAGCAGTTCAGGAAGCCCAGGGCAGTGAATCTGGCCATGACTTCATCAACGTTTCCAAGACAGATGACCCTCCACAACAGGATCATATTGATGGCCATCACACCCTGCAGAGGGAGGGGACTGAACCCACACATCAGGGATTGGGGGAGGGCATCTGTGTCACCCACCAAAACATGAAGCCCTGTTCTAGCTGTGCTGTCCTTTAAGAAGGTAGGCATGCCCACAGCAGAGTCAGGAAGCGGGTATCTGGGAGGGTCTCTTTAAGGGCACATCTCACTGGGGCTTCCAGAAGGAACTGGTGATCTGTGACCCTGCCCTACATGGTTGCAGATGGCTGTTTTGCAATCCAGCTGTCCTGTCAACAGGGTGCATTACTCTTTTGATCTGCCTTGCAGTATGGACATGATCTGTAGACAGAAGTTTTGAAATCTTCTGACACCAACTTCTGCTGACAAATCCCTGTAATCTGGAGATAGCCCTAGTGCAGAGGGTAGAGAGTGGTGCTAAGAGGATATGACTGATCCCTTGAGGTATGCCAGCAGGGCTGGGGCTGATGTAAAATTTCCATGATCTATTTTTAAAGAAACAAACAACTGTTTGGGCTGGTAGTTCAGAAGTTTCATAAATACAAAAAGTTATGTTAAAGCAGGTCCTGTCTCATATTAGTTCAATACTAAGGAGATCGTTTATTCAGTGCTTGAAAAATCAGTTCATTTTTGTTAGTAATGGACATATTTTGTTTTTATTTACAAATATACTTAAATATATACTAATACTTTCCATTTCAATCTGAGGATTATGCTTCACTTAACAAATATCAGCGACATTAACCTATGCTATATTAAGAACTATTATTCCTGTTTTACAAATAGGGAAACTAAGGCACAGAGAAGTTATGTGTATTGTCCAAGGTCAAGAAATATTTGAGTTTGAGATAAAACCAAGGACAAACCCCAGGTTTTTCCACTGCTGTGACACTAGTAGCTGGAGAAGTACAGAAAGCATTTTTCCTCTAAATTAGTAATATAAGTATGAGCAAGGGTAGAATGTAGTCTTAAACCCGTTTTACAGAAATCCAAGAAGACCCCACATGCTTACCCATATATACATTTTAACATTTGGTCACAGAGTAAAAGATACTTTGCCTCGGAGTGGAGTTTCCTTATATGTCCTCAGAAACTCCAGGATTTTAATTTGTTTAAATTGTGCCAAATACTATGGTGGACATTTCCCAAGAATGAGACGATAATGGACAAATAATGGATGTCCCTTCTATCTGAAATAGGCAACTGTTCCACTATGCAGAAGTCCCACAAAAGCAAAAAGAATTAGACTATAATCCTGCTAAGATTGATCAGAAAACATGTAGAACAGCTGCCTCCACAGACTACACAACATGAATATTTTCTGGACAAGTAGATTTATAAAAGTGCTCCATTATAGGAGAGTAGGGCCAAGAAATCTGGGATTTTTAATGTTTCAAAGCCTCACAATGTAATCTCCAAGTTTTGATGAGACACTGTATTGAATAGCAAAAGGCTAGTAATCCCTCTCAGCCTTTTCCCTTAATTCAGAACTGATTATAATATTACAATATTACCTAAAATAAGTACTAGTCTGATAAATAGATAGACTGATAGATGGCTAGATAGACATCATTATTCCTAAATGTGACACCATCAAAGGAAAATTCATGGGAATAAAAACCAATGGGCAAATAGCAGATAAGTTAGGTTTGCCTTATTTAAGCTCTAGTTATCGAGAACACTCTTTTCCTTTCTAACAAGCATTCCTTCTCCAAAACACAGGTGGTTATTTTCAGGTTTTGTAAAAAAGACTCAGCTTCTAATTGGGGGGTTTCAGTTCATACAGTAGCAAGAGACTGTGACAAGCTTTCTGGAATTCTTTGTCTCCATAGGCTTTTTGTCCCCTAAATGCATTCCCTGATGGGAAATGCACTTATTCCAAATAACTCGAATGGCTAAGTCCTCTAGCAAATGTTTTAAGTACCTAATTTTGAATAACACCTTGTCCTAGGAATTGCTCAGTTGTTAACCTTTAACCCTTTACTCTGCCATGTGAGAGGGATGCTCTTAAAATTCTCCTTGTAGAAGCCCTACAATAAATAGCACATAAGTCTATTTGACCTCTGGATTTTCTATAGGTAACTTGTTCATAGCATCATCTCATTCTTTGTTATAGATCAACTACTTCCTTAAATAGTGAAGTTATAGAAACACATTTTTCAATATGATCTTAATATCTTTTTCTACTGCTGTCTCTTCAGTAAAAATGGAGGGAACTAGTCAGTCTTTATGAAAAAGCCACAGTTGTTGAGGGAACAATGAGGAGCCCTGTGACACCCCAAAGACCAAGGCTATGTCTATACTAGAGGTTTTGTCAACAAAAGTGGCGTTCTGTTGACAACCTGCAGAGAGCAGAGATTCCCAAGGTGTTCTGTCAACAGTAAATTGGCAAAATGCAGCACATTTGTTGACAGTCATATACCACTCCGCAAAAGGCAAAAACAACTCTGTCGACAGAGGTCTGTTGACAGAAAGCTGGTCTGAACATTGCAGGGGGGCCCCTCTGTCTATGGACAGTGCTTCCGGGATACCAGGCAGCCCTGTCTGCTGTGCTTCCAGTTGGCCATTTTGTCAAGAGAGCAGCCAGGCAGTCCAGAGCTCAATGTTGACAGAGCACATGACTCTTGTGATTCGCTTGGCAATTTCGCTGCAATCTGTCAACAGAAGTTTTTTTGGAAGATATCTTCCAACAAAAACTTCTGTTGACAAATCACAGTAATATAGACATAGCGCAATGGATTTACTTGGGCATAACCCCCAAAATCCCCAAATAACTCTGTTAGACTTTAAGGTGCCATGGTACTCCTAGTTGTATTTGTAGATAGAGACTAATACGGCTACCCCTCTGATACAGGTCACGAAAAGGGAGATTTTTTTCAGAACAGCAGTTAAGAGACCATTGATTTTCAATAGGAATTGGGTTCCTAATTGCCTTTTAAAATCAAAACCCTTAGGTAACATCTACACAATGGCTGGGAGTGAGACTCACACTAGCAGGCCTCAAACTAGCATGATAAAATAGCCATATGGACACTGCAGCTCAGGTAGTAGCTTTGTTTCCAGAATTTTGACTGAACCCATTGCTAAATTAGGCAAGTATACTTTTATCAAACAGTGTCAGAAATCCTTGACCAATGCTACTGAGAAAAATTAAAAACATCTTCAGACCATGCACAGGTACCAGGTTAGCCTTATACTTGGTTAGTCTGAGCATACAACCCTGTTCTTAGCACTTGCTGTACTATTTTAAAAGCCAATGAATGCAATGATGGATTATCCTATCAATATTTTTGTTTCCATGAACTAATTTACTAGGGAATCCTATTATAAAACCATCAGTTGTGGCTAGGTGCTGACTTCTGAAACCCATGTTGAAAAACTCTCAGGGCTGATTCATTTAAAAAAAACAAACAAACCTATGTGCCCTAGTTTAAGGAGCTTTTCTGCACCTCCCCTCCCTCTCCAATTCAATCAATGGGAGGAGGGCTTTGAGGGGGGAAAATTATTATCTCCATGAGAAGCAAGTAAGGATCTACCAAAAAAGGCATAAAAGCAGACTACTAAAAATTATGCAAACATTGGTCAACCAAAGAGTGGGGACCACTTAAGCTAAAGCTGCCATGAACTCTGGTAATATAACAATGATATTTAATTGGGCATTTGAGCTAAAGAACGAGCATTTACCATTGCAACGGCAATAACACAGAATACTGCATAATAAAGACAGTATACACACTTATGTCCTAATCCTGTGAGTAAACTGTAAGAATGACCTGAAGCTGCTCAGCAAGTTACAGGATCCACTTTCTAACAAGGTGTTAATATTGCTGTGCGAAGTCCTTCCTAGACCTCATCTAGTCTGAGGTCTCGTCTACACTAGGAAATTTGGTCGGTATAACCACCTCACTCAAGGCCATAAAAATCCACGCACCTGAACAACACAATTAATCTGGTCTCACCCTCCTAGTGTAGCCAACATTAGGTCAGTGGAAGAGTATTCCCATTCACCTAGCCACTGTCTCTCAGGGAGATGGAGTACCTGTACCACTGGGAGAAGTCCTCCTATTGATCCAGGTAGCTTTGTGATCAAGTAGTCAAATTCTTCTGCCCTGATTTACATTTGTGCAAGTTCTTTGATTTTTATGGGTTGCATAAGTGTTTCTGAGAATGTGATGTTGTATGTCTGTGTATTAGAAATGGCTAACATGGTAGGACTGTAAGCTGTTTGGGTCAGGGAGTATAACTCTATATGCTATGTTTGTACCATACCTAGCACCAAAGGGCCCCATTTTCAGTTGATCTCTAGCTAAAACCATAACATACATGATAAATATAATAAAATAATAAATAAAACCATTCTGTAGTTTGCTAACTTTTCATTAATCACATAATCTGCTAAGTCACAAATAAGAAAAATAATTGCATACATTTCACTGAAGATGACTACAAATCAGTGCTCCCTCTAAGCTAAGTGCTTGGGAAGCCCCCAGGAGATCTTTAATTTGTTTCCTTCTACTACCAATAATTTTATTGCTATAAACCAAATCCTAAATAAGTCACTATTTAGGCAAAGTTCCCACTGGAGTCAACAATTCTAATATATTTAACCACCCTAAATTTTGCAAACACAAAATTTAAGGAATCCTTTACCCTGCAGAATGAATTGCCAGTTTTGTCTTCAAACTCATGGGATCTGCAGGAAATCAGGGACATCCACACAAAATACCTTGTGCCTCCAATTCTTCAACCCAATCTTTGCTCCATAGCAGCATGGCCCTAACTGAGTTGCAGTACAAAGAGTGTACTTACATATGGAGAGTGTCCCCAGGAAGGAGAACAGAGAATCAATCAGAATTATACGCTTTGAGTTTTCTCTTTGGGGATGGAGACGCAATCAACAGGACTGTGCTATGGAAATGAATATAGTTCAGCTGTCCATTTTGCTCTCATTAGGACTGCCTGAAGGAAATGAATACAGTTCAGCTGTCCATTTTGCTCTCATTGTTACCATAGTTTTATCCTTCAGAATATGCATATCCTTATGGCTCTAATTTCACTGTATGTATGTGTGTGAATGTGTTTACACACAGACACTTGCAGTTCTGGAAGTCCATATTTAGTGTATTTTCTTTGTTTAAATTATAGAATTTCCTTTTCTTGGATACCATATAATTTTTTTCTCCAAATGTTTTAAATATACTTACATTAAAAACAACATATCATTCCCAGATCCCAACACTCTAAAACTCTCACACCCTTGTTTTTTCTCCACTGAAGCAGCAATCACCATTTTCATGGTGTTGCCAAATCTGGGCCTTTTTCTAAATGTTTGTTTAATATACATACAAGAAACTGGGTTTCCTATTTCTGAGAAATTCTGCCAAAATGTTCAAAGATTTTTTTCTAACACAGCTTCTTTGCATTCACTCAACTGTGATGGTTCTGATGCACACATACTCTTTTCATCATCTCATCTCTCAGATGGAACCCATCAAGACATACTTACTGCTGTTGCTACTGCACTGAATGGCATAATCTATCAACTCAGCAAAATAAGGAATACAGCTTCATCCTTCATCAATGTGTTGTACTGAATAACTGGCCAAAAGTGAACAGGAATAAAATTGAATTTGTGGATAAGAGGAGTGTGAACAATGAGACGTACATAATTTCCCATGTTCCCAGGAAAGACACCCCACTTAATGAAAGTTTTACAGTTAGAGGTCCTGAGCACTTCATTTAATGCATATGAGTGCATTGTTTCTTTAAGATTGCACCAGTAGTCCAATCGTGAGGGAGACTGAATGAGATTCTGAAAAGAAGCTCAATAGGGAAGTAAAAGGGAAGCCTGTAAATAATACATTTTGTAAAAATTGTAATAAAGTTCCTTGGTCCATACTAGAAGGAAGTGATATTTACCATTGCCACAAGGTAAGGTTCTCAGCACTTCAGCATTGGGTCCTTTGTAATTACATCTGCAATATAGATAATGGATACATGTTGCTCATCATCTCAGAACTTGAATGAATGCTTCTATTCCTTAACAATATGCCACCATTACTAGATAATTGCTTCTTCTTATAAGAAATGTTTTGATATACATATTGTAAGCAAAGACTACCCTCTATTATGCTGCTACAGCCCTAATGAAGTCAGATTCCTCATTTAAATCCCTCCTATAGAATTCACTTTTTCTGCAAAGCTCAGAGCCACTACTTGCCCAGACAAGCAAAAGTCATGCTCCACCCAACATTATTCTGAAGGATAAGGAAAAAGTAAAAAACAGAGCAATAACCAAATAGATATACATCGCATTCAATGTTCATACTTCTGCTGTCTCCCTCAGTTTGCTTTGCCTTACCAGTGTCAGTAAAGCCATTGGGGCAGAGGCTGTCTTTGTTGTTTGCACAGCACCACACACATTGTCAGTTCCTAGTCAATTATAAATACAGTTAAATAAAAGTGAAGTGCCACCAGAAGAACTGATACAAAACTGTGGCAACATGTGGATTATCACCACAACATGCTGATTAGAATTTTGAGCTTCTCAAAATTCAGCAATTTTAGGATTTGAGATGTTTGTTTTAGCCACCGTGAACAGAGAGAACATAATTGCAAACTCTAGATCTGAGTTTGAATTAAAAAGGCCTCAAAGTTCAGGGGGAAATAAGAATTCAGATTTGGGATCTCTTTCTTAAATATCAGTTTAGATTAGGTTCAATCAAAACCAAATGGGTGGACTGTATACAACTATATTCCTTAATCTAAGAGCCTGCTTGGGTTTCTCTTCAGGTACCCAACTTCATACATCTTTCACCTTAGTATCTATACCTCAGTCCCCACATTTGTAACATGGAGATAACAACCCTTTTGTGCAGCCCCTACCTGGCAGGGGACTTTGAAGAATAAGTATTAAATGACTTTACAGGGATTTGAAATATATCTGACTTCATACAGGGCACTGCAAAACTTCAGTCTGGCTCTTGGTTTTTATGAGCTAAGTATGAAGGGAAGATTAATTTTGGGTGAGCTCTTCAAGGAAGGAAGATGTCCTTGTATCACAGCCCTTCAAACAGTCAAAAACCCTTAGCATCCATTTAAGTTAAAGCCATATTCCTTCTCTTGGCTAGAGCTGGTCAAAGTTATTATTCACTTGGAATAGTTTATTTAACAAATGTTGACGTGTTTAATTAAATAATTTATGAATACATTTTCTTTACATTATTTGATCAGCAAATAATACTCAATAAATCACAGCTTAGAGATTTTTCCCTATCAAACTATTTACAAGTACATGTTATCGTTGGATGAGCTCTGCACTTGGCCTGCTGTTTTGCCATCTTCATGAGTATACCTGCTTCGAAATGGTTATATTTACATATCTCATGGCTTATGAAGGACACCTGTATTCAGTATATCAGTCATCTCATAATTATAAATGCCACCACAAGCTAGACCCTCAGATGCTGCAAATTTGCATAGCTCCACTGAAATCCATGCTAGCTGAAAGCAGCTGAAAAACGTGAGCCCATAACTTGTACAGTAAACTCTGTCTTAACCGGCATGCTATCATCTGGAACTCTGAAGTAACTGTCATTTTAACCATAACTAAATTTTAGTTATGTTTTCCATAAATACACTATAGTGAAAGTAAATACAAATAAATACAGCAAATACAGTACTACTGTTGTTGGTAAGTAAAGTACTCTGCATACATTTTTATTGGTTTCTTAATATCTAATCTGATTTTTCTTTAGTGTTATGCATTGCTAGGTGTACCTCTCTATTATCCAGAATATCTGAATATGCGGCAACTTCCCAGTCCCAGGGCTGCCAGATATAAAAGAGTTTACTGTATCATGTAATATTGTCCATTTGTTGGTTCTCACTGGAGTATACTTTGACAAACTTTACACATTTCAGAGAGGAAATTTTGGCCCAAAGTGACTTATCCAAAGCCACACAGCAAGGCATCACTACGTTGTTATCTCTCCTGCCTTTTCTTTTTTTAAAGTAAAGGAAAAGCCGAAAGCTAGTTTGAA
Source organism: Carettochelys insculpta (assembly GCF_033958435.1). Classification (NCBI taxonomy): domain Eukaryota; kingdom Metazoa; phylum Chordata; order Testudines; family Carettochelyidae; genus Carettochelys; species Carettochelys insculpta. The sequence continues at coordinate 100,609,372 of NC_134142.1, forward strand.
CCACTGAAATATTCACAGCACTAGCCTAAACTACACTATGTGCCTTTCTTTTTTGCTAGCTAGTCCTGTTTAGCCTAATGAAGTGGCACATTTCATTCCCACCATATACCCTGTTAGGCTATATCCCCTTTGATGGAAAACAGAGTTGGCTACTTGTGACCAAGAGAAAACAGAGGTTAAATGAGTCACTACACTTTACACTTTTCTTGTAAAGTATGTGAAAATATAAATGCTAAATAACATTTAATTAAATTCCCTCTCTACCCACCACAGGGTAATTTCCCAGGCAAAGGCAAAAAGAAAAATCATTATTTCAGTCACGTGCTGTTGTGTATGGCTAAACACCAAACCAACCGGATTTATTAACTTCATATCTAACAGCAAGGAATTTGTGTCAGACCCACCACAGTACTAATAGATCTCCTACTGGGCCACAAACACTAGGACAAATGGCAGGGCCGAGAGCACAATCACAGCATGAATGGGCCTAAATTAGCCAGTGCCTAATAACCAGTTTACTAACACCTGTATTAGTACTGTATCACTGTGGGGAGGACTGCTGATAGACAAACCGTAATCCCATAAGCTTGTCATTTGCATATCCCTCATTAGCTGATTAAAACCTGAAGGAGGCAGGATTTTGCAGCTGGTGGGTCCATTCCAACACTCAGTCTGCCTGGGTGGCTTGCTAATGAAGTAATGTTGGTGAATGTGAGGTTTATATGTATGGAAGGGATTAAGAGTATTAGAACTTGTGTGAACCGATGTTGCCATATTCTCTCTACTGGATCACAGTAATTGGATGGGAGGAGCAAGACTGGATCCATTAGTTTTGTCTGTTTGCTCAGGAGCTGGGTGCTAGAGATTCAATTTTGCTTCCTTTTGCTCCTTTGCTTTTGTGAAGCATGTCTGCTTTGTCTCCGCTAGCTCTTAGCACCTCTGTGCACTACCCACACTAAGGCAATTGAGCTACAAAGACGACGCACTGAAGAATGTGAAGACAGGCAGTATAAAATGCAGCCTAGCCTCAAGTACTACTTGAAGGCAGCGCAATCTTGCCTAGTCCAATCCTGGGATAGAAAGCAAGAGATAATTGAAATCTATAAACACCTCTGGAGCCTTTTTATTATTTTATTGATTCTCCACGTTTGAGCTTAACAAACCGTAGCATCAAAGAAGCCGCAAGCTCCTTACAAGGAAACTGAATGGTTTAAATTTTGGTGACTCAAGAAGCAATTGTTGCAAGTATTTGTTGGGCCTGCATAACTTTAATGCAAAAAGAAAAAATCCATTTCCTATGTTATTTGTACAGCTGGAGTAATCACTCTGTGTCAGTGACGATGTAAAAAAATGCATTATCTTTCCCATAGAACCACTAATGCACCTCCAGGAAAGTCATTAAGAAAATATACTAAGCAGTTTGGAAAACCTTGAAAGCCAAGCATTGTCTGGCAGAGTATGGAGCAGTAAATGACACACAACATGCATTCAACAGAGCAATGAGATGTTCAACATTTCAGCACAGCCACATCATTTTCATCAGCAATTTGGCGAAGACTGCACCTGGAGTGTTGTGGCTGAAAACTGAAGGAAAAGATATTGGAATGAAATTTTGATGAGTACCAAAGAAGGTGTTTAAGTAAAATTTGAATTTTTTGTCAAATAATCTACTTCATTATTTTCTCTTTGATTATGTTTATTGTCGCTAAACACAAAATCTCTCATAAAACCTCACTATGTTTAGGCCAGTGAAATTAATATTTGTAATGTCTCTTCATTTGGTGTTCTTCTCCTAGTCTCAGAACATTGCTTGTAATATCAGAGAGAGTGATAAAAACTGCCAGCACTAATCACACATGTTAAAATTATTAACGTCAACAATCAATACTGAAAATAATTAATTATTCAATGGGTTTGTCAGTATATATTGTTAGTAATTTAGATTAGACTATTTTTAAAGTTAATAAAATAAAAAGGATTATTAAAATAATAGACTTTTTAATTACTTACATTAAGACAACTTTCAGTAACCTGACTGGTATATTTGAGCTTCTGTTCTTGGTCAGTTTTGCTTTCTAGTTCTCATGCACTTGCACTGAGTTGCAGTTGTTTGAGATCCAAAACTACAGGGGAGCGTTCCAGTTAGAGGCGGTCTTAACCTAAAAACCTATGAGAGCTAATATTAGGGGCCCAATTCATCTTTGCACCTTGCTGACCTCAGGACAGGACTTAGAAAGGGAGAAATGGGGTGACAAAGGGCCCTTCATGGCATGCTTCAGCCCCCCAGTGTGCCCGGAGAAGACCAAAGTCTGCCCTAACTAGTGTCTGGGTACCTTAACCACCCAGAACCATTGGGTCAGCCAGGAATAGTTACAGAATAGAAGTTCTCTGGTCACAAATCATTTCACCCTTGAGAACTTCTCCAGCACATCTCCTGGGCCAGTGACTCCTGTGGGAGAGCCTGTAGCTGGCTGTGCTGGCTTTACTCTATTTAGAGACTCCTCCAATGTCCCTGAGGGCTAGTTTCAACCTTTTAAGATGGTGCTGCAACCTTGTGATGTATGGGCCCCCTATCCCTTTAACAAGCAGAACTAACTTATTTTTTATCTGACCACTAGTGCCTGGGGTGGTTTGGAATCCAGATCTGAATCTGAGCTTTCCCAAAGTTCACATGTTTGAATTCAGTGTTCAGATTTGTCCTTTTAGCTACATACATTGCAGATCCGTGCAGGGCTTTCATTCTGCATGGCTCCAGTTTCAGTTAAAAATGTTTCATTGACATTAAAAGAAAGATCTGCAAATGCCTCTGTTCAAATTAAGTTTTCCAAATTATTTTTAGCACAATACCTAAATCTGATGGTTAAACTCCTTGACAAATCCCTTACAGTCTTACACAAGGTGCCAGAGACAAACCACCATCACCATAATTCCCTACTCCCTTCCATTTAATAAGGACTAGCTGCCACTGGGGACAATCAATTCCGTCATTTGATTTGGCCCATTATTTCCCTGTAGTTAACAAAAAGCTCCAAGCTGTATTGTATCTGATCCTGCATCCAAATTGGAGAAGTTTCAGAAAATTATGGGAGAGGCCAACAACCGGTACCATAAGCCAATTCTCTTCCAGACCCTGAGACCCTCCATTTCCTTTTTTTTCATTTCTCTACAGGATTTGAGCAGACTGCAGCCAGGCAGTCAGACGCCCTTCAGACACATCCATGCAGCAGCTCTGACAATGCCAGCCTTGTCTCCGGGAAAACATTGCATACATCAGACTAACGTTATTTCCATATTCCCACAAATCAGGCCACTATTTCATTTCATGGATGATAAATGAAGCTGTGAGGCCAGCCAAACAACTCCACAGTGGTCAAAACAAATTTGAGTTGTGTGATACTTTCATAAATCACTTCCAACAAGGACAAGTAACAGCAAGGTGGAACTTTTCTAGTAAGCAGAGTAGATGCCCAACAGTGATCTGCTTGCTCCAGGGGTCAGCAATCAAAACAGCAAGAAGAGCCATTTTTTTCCAATTTCCTAAAAGTTCAATAATTCAAGAGCCACAAGAGACAGTCCTTAATAGATAATTTCAAACCATACTTTTTGTAACCCCTAGTTTAAGAACAGTGCATACGCTATGATTTGTAATGTGATACATCTTTACTGCAGGACGTTTACAAACTTTTTACATATTCTGTTTCCTCATACTTTACATGTGTATTTGTACCACTGTCTTCCAGACTTTCACTCCCAAATTCACTCTCTCACTAGAGTACACTAGGGGGAATTATTCAACATTTTGAGATCACATAAGTTTGCTATATAGATGTGGGTTGTTCATTTTGGGGCTTTTAGATGTTCACTGTTTATCAAAAATAAGCAGAACAGTTTAAAAAAAAAAAAGCTTTGAAATTACAGTATTGGTAGCCACAAAGAAATTCTTAAAGAGCCGCATGCAGCTCTGGAGCTGCAGGTTGCAGACTGCGGCTTGTGCTGTACCATACACTTGCAACAGCTCAGTAATCTCCTTTGCTATATTTGCTTAATAAAAGTTTTGGGAAACTAGTTTTCAGGGAATATTCCTTTAATTTCTGTTCCTAGTTTAGGCCCAGTCCTTCAATCTTTACTCATATCAGTATCCTTGCTCATGAAATCTGTCTCACTGACTTCAGGCCCATGTGAGTGAATGAAGATAGGCTGTTCACTGAAGTTGGCCAAAACCAAAAGTTGGCTAAAAAATGCGCTGCAAATGTTTTATGAATTGCACTTTAATTAATTAACAGTCACAGGCAGTATGTCTAACCAACCCTTGCCCATGCATTGATGTCTGACATCTTAGACAACAATTTACAAAAAAATAAAACCACTGTGTGGTTCTTGGAGGTCTGTTAAAATAAAAAAGGTTTCCATACAAATATAGCTCAGTGGTCCCTAAAATTTCATGAGGAAGGATGTTCAAGAGAGCTGGGACAGCACAGGAAAAATATCAACCTCCTCCTCCTCCTATAAACTGTACCATACTTGCCAGCTGATTGAACAAGGTCCATTTCAGCAATAAGTGCAGTATAAGCTTGATTATCTGGTATCCCTGGGGAATGGGGGTTGCCGCATAACCAAATGTGCCCATTAATCAAGCTGGAGCTGCCAGCCCCACTCGGCTGGCCCCGGCCAGGCAGCCAGCCCAGCAGATGCTGGTTACCCATACTTGCCAGTTATCCAAGTGCTAGTTAATATGGCTTCCATTATTTAGAGATGAAAGGGTTATTTCATTTCTAGCACACCCTCATTGAAACTCTATTCATATGGCAGTCCTTGCTTCTAATAGGCACAAGTGTGTCATTTTTCTTCCTGTGTCATTTGTAATATGAGCCATTGCTCGTGAGGAAAAGATTCATGGCGTGGTTCTATCCTGTATAATTATTTTTAATGAATGTGTCCTGAAGATCTTGAAACATATGCCCCAAGCTCGCAGTCCTTACTCAGGCAACAAACTAAAAATAACCTTGACTTTAACAGAAGATTTATCTAAGTAATAATTGCAGGAGCAGGCACAAAAGACATATTTTAAATTTATAATACAGTTTCCTCCATTAACCAGCTTGGCAATAAATCAAAATGGTTTATTGTCTTCTAATGTGGCATTTTATAGTTGGAAATAGTTTTCATGTTATCAGCGCAAGGCAGTAAAAGGAATCAAATGTTTTGTTACATCTCTGTTTCTAATCCACTTCTCTTTGAGTTTTATTCCGTAGTCTATACACTGGAAAATGTATTTGCTAGCAGTCTTGTACCTTGAGGCAGTGTCCTAGAAACAGGCTCCATAGCCTCCATAACAAATCTCTTTTATGGGCAGTGACTTTTAAGAAGCACAGGTACAAGGCAACGGTGCCGGGAATCTCAGACAGGAGTTTGTTTACAAATAGCTAGGGTGTCAGTGCAACTCTTCTTGACTTTTTTGGGAATAAGATTAGGCTCTAGAAGATTTTTTTCCAACTTTTAGCCTAGTTCCCTGTTGTTGAAGGCAAAATTTTATTGTTCGTACTCCTGAAAAGAGTACAGGGATGTGCCCTAGGCAAGAGGTCAGCATCCTTTGGCTAAGTCTACACGTGCACGCTACATCGAAATAGCTTATTTTGATGTAGTGACATTGAAATAGGCTATTTCGATGAATAACGTTTACACGTCCTCCAGGGCTGGCAACGTCGACGTTCAACTTCGACATTGGGCAGCACCACATCGAAATAGGCGCTGCGAGGGAATGTCTACACACCAAAGTAGCACACATCGAAATAAGGGTGCCAGGAACAGCTGCAGACAGGGTCACAGGGCGGACTCAACAGCAAGCCGCTCCCTTAAAGGGCCCCTCCCAGACACAGTTGCACTAAACAACACAAGATCCACAGAGCCGACAACTGGTTGCAGACCCTGTGCATGCAGCATGGATCCTCAGCTGCAGCAGCAGCAGCAGCCAGAAGCCCTGGGCTAAGGGCTGCTGCACACGGTGACCATAGAGCCCCGCAGGGGCTGGAGAGAAAGCGTCTCTCAACCCCTCAGCTGATGGCCACCATGGCGGACCCCACTATTTCGATGTTGCAGGACGCGGATCGGCTACATGTGCCCTACTTCGACGTTCAACTTCGAAGTAGGGCGCTATTCCCATCCCCTCATAGGGTTAGCGACTTTGACGTCTCGCCACCTAACGTCGATTTCAACTTCGAAATAGCGCCCAACACGTGTAGCCGTGATGGGCGCTATTTCGAAGTTGGCGCCGCTGCTTCGAAGTAGCGTGCATGTGTAGACGTGGCCTTTCTGAGATAGCGTGCCGAAATTTGATCTTTTGACCTCTATGTACAGTCCGGGTGCTGGTGATACTTTTTAAAGTCACTAATAGGCATACTTACAACAGCTTAATTAATAAATAAATAAAGATGCAGAGCTTTACCAGTTGTGGGGCAGTTGGTAGCATTAGCTGGTCTTCTGTTAAGCCAGTCTGAAGAAGTGGATCTGCTCTGCACAAAGCTCATCACATAAATTATTCTATTAGTTTTTGAAGTGCTACATGACTGCTTTTTTTTTTGTGAATGTACAAACTAACAGATACCTCTCTGTGAGTATTAACAAACACTTATGTTATTCATAGGCTGCTTCTCACCAGCAGCTTGACAAAATATAGAAAAAGATCAAGGCTCTACTAAAATTATATTAACAAACTTTAAGAGAAAGCTGCCAAATGAATCATGCTATAGCTGCACTGTGGCGAATACCAGAGAACATAATAATGCTCCCAGTTGTTTGTTTGAATCATTTTATGATGCTGCATGCATATTAAGCTGATGTACCAACACTAATGTACCATGCCTTTCTTGGAGCTCAAATTATAAAATGTCTCATAAAAATAAACACTTTTATTGCCAAATTCATGAATGATAATCTCACAGATGTAAATAATTAAGCATAGAATTTACGAAGGTAATTAAAGTGGGTTATGTTGCTGTGGGTGGCTGTGTGGGTAGATTGTATTTTTTTGCACAGTGCAGTCAGCAGTTGCCTGCTGATGAAGATGCTCAGCACATCACAGAATCAGGCCCTGGTAAAACAAAAGGCAACACAGATTTTCTGCAGCTCTGCTCATATTTGTGCTGTGGGAACTGAACATTTTGCTGCTCCTCAAATTTAACACACGCCAACATCCCGATGCTGCTGCTGATCTGAGAGATTAAAAACATCTCTGCTGACGTGCTCATGTTTCCACAAAACTTGATTCCAGAAGCAAAGGAAGAGGCTAAGAAAGAAAAGATCCATGAAACACTATCTTTTCTGCTCCTAGTAACTATGTGATTGGGCCTCTAGGAACTACCATTTGTCATCCACACTATGTGAAAGTGTCCCTGTCCTAGAAATAACAGAACCTAAGTTTTATCCCACATCATTTTTTCTTGTTATGAAGATAATGACTAGGTAGTGATAAATAAAAATTAAGATTTTTTTATATAAAACCACACTTCTCACTGTCCACCTCAGTTTATGAAAATGGGAATAGTTATAAAAGCTGGACTGACTTTTTCACTGTTCCCTTGCTGTCCTACTCTTTGAAGTTCATCTAATTTGTATAATTGGTTAGTTTCATTTTTATTCCTAAGGCGTTTTCATTCTCTCTTGAGGTAGTAACCCCCTGTGGTGCTGTTGGGTTGTCAATAATATTGCAAGACTATGTTTAAATCCCTAACTATTCACACACAAAATATTGACATAAAAATGAACTGTGGAAAAAATTGTGTTACAAATTTTGACCTGGCCAGTGCTCCACAGATGACTGGGCCCATCACTACACAATGCTATGGAATATCCTCCAGACCCTGACTGGGGGCAAAGCATCCCTGTCTGACTGACAGGAAAACAGCTTAGCTAGGCAAATAGGATACTTAGCTATAACCCCAACTTCAGGGGAAAGCTTTAAGTCGGGACCCATTAGCCCTGAAATAATGGCCCTACCTGAAGGAACTGTGGAAATTCTAGGTCCTTATATAGCACTCATCAACCCATCATCACCCTTGCCTCTGAGTGAACTCTACCGACAATGGTTATTTTGGAGGCACTGAGGTGACCATCCTCTGTGGTGGCTTTGGTGACAGAGATCTATTCCCTTGAGACCATCACTTCTGCTGAAATACCATTGTGCTTGCCTACCTGACTTTTGGGGTGCCCCACCACCCTGACCTGCTGAGGTACACCCTCCCATCTCCTCCAGCACTGGCACAGAATTGGGATCACAGTCCTCAGAAAAGTAATATAGACACTGACAGGTACACCACCCCTATGGGCTTAGAAACCCAGATAAATCCATCTTATGCTACGTAAGGTTTTAGACACAAGAAGCTCATAAAATGTTTGCCGTCTTTATCAATGAAAGAGAGATATGCACAGCTGTTTGGTTCCCCAGGTAATGATTATAAATAAATATAATATAAATAATAAAAAACAGATTTTATTAAGTATAAAAAGTAGGATTTAAGTGGTCAGAAGAGATAGTAGAAAGAACATTGTAGGTTACTAAACAAAATTTAAAAACCATGCAATTTAAAAACCATGCAAGCTGAGTTTAGTATACTAAAAGAACTTGTTACAAATGATAATTTCTCACCCTAGTTCTTTTTTCAGGTGGGCTGTGTCTACATGGTGCCCAAACCTGGAAATAAGCTACGCAATTTGTGCTACAAAAATTGCATAGCTCATTTTAAGTAGATTTCAAAATAGGCTATTTCGGCATGGGTGCTGCTTAAACGGGCCACCTGCCAAAATAAAGCCCTATTTAAAGGCATCCCTGTACTCTTCCTGCAATGAGGTTTACAGGGATGCCAGAATAGATTTGCTTGCTATCTCAAAAACTGTTTCAGGACAATGGGCCCTTTGCATAGATGTGGGAGGTTATTTCTGGATACCACATTATCCTGATGTGGTGCCTGCCATGTAGACATAGCCATAAAGTTCTTCACAGGCCAGAACTGTCCTTTCTGACCTGGGTGCAGCAATTCCCCTGTTACAATATTTTTGTTTATTGCTATAATCCTTTTTGTTTTCAGGCATTGGGGCTGCTTGTGCAGGGTATACAATAGCACTTACTGCTGCTCTGAAAGGAAACTGAAGCTATCACTCATGGTCAGTAAGTATTACATATTCCAAAAAATTGTTAGCATTATTGGTCAATTATTTTCCATCCCATGGATAACAAAATACAGTGCAACATTCAGAGTATAGATGCCCTAAATTTTAATTATTAAAGCTCTACAGGCTACAAGATCTCCTGTTTTAGGAGTGTCAGATCTTCCAGACCATGTAGGTACTTATATGACTCTCATCACCCACGTAGCTGATGTTAAGTTATGGAGCATGCTGACCTGTCCAAGGATTTGTAAATCTGAAAGAAAGCTGGGTAGTAGCAGCTCTGAAAGTCATAAGATAACAGCTCTTTTAGTTTCTGATTGACAATGGGGAGTTAAGGAGTCACCAGGCCTGGATGGATCCATTTGACCCATTAGGCCAGAGGTGATTAGGAAAACTCCTATTTTTTAAACAGCGGTGTCTTCCAGAACCCACTAATCCAATCATACCTCTTAACAAACCTACGCCTTCAAGTGTGCCAGAACAAACAAAAGGAAAAAAATAAGGTAACTGCAAAATAATCCAGTTAGAAAAAGTGAGAGGGCCCTTGTTACAAGCTACAACCAGTTTTGCTTTTGGATGCAGTCAATAAACCAGTTCCAGCTGTAATGATTTTGAAGTGGGAAGGCATCAATTCTGCATCCAGAATGCACCTCATGGTGAGGGCTGGGCAAATCACCAGTTTTTAAGGTCAGTGTTCAATCAGAAAAAATAGATGTAAAAATATAATTTCAGAGCCAACCAAATTATTTTTGTTTTCTTCAAAATAGAAAAAAGTCATTTCAGACTGAACAAAATCCAATCAATTCAATCCACATTAAATTCATGGGAGAGTTCCAACATTTAATGGATTGTTCTTAATTAAAATTAGGTACATTATGGAATTGTTGGGGTGCAGGAGGAAGAATAAGAACCAGTATTTGATACTGTGTGCAGTATAGACCACTGGTATAGAAGGCCACAGGGTTTTCCTGTAATTTGGCTCCTTCAGTGATTATACACAGGGAAAGGAGTCACAGAGTATTGCAATTATTGTAATTGTATAAGCATAGTGCCTAGGAGCCGTAGGCGTGGATCAGTACCCCTTTGTGCTAGATGCTGTACAAACACAGAACAAAAACAAGACAACCTCTGCCCTATGGAGATTAATATATAAAGAAAGTAATCCCTACTATTTTGTCCCAGTTAACATTCAATCTGCTATAAAGACCATTGCCTCTTTGCCCTATCCCCACAGCTCCACTGCTGCCTATGGTTTGTTTATTTTATCAGGAGTAAAAGGTGGCATGACTAGGAGGTTATCCAGCTCCAAACCCATGCCCGTTTCTCTCCCCATCCCTCACCCCAACACACTACCTTTGCACTATAAACAGTCCAGCTGAACTAGAAAACACATACACTTGTGTGTCTGTCTGTGCATATGCATAGTTTATCATATCTACCTAAAACACAAATAACCAATGGTAGGAGGGAGATTCTTTGTGAGCAATACATGGATTTGAAAAGTTTAAGTTTAGCTGAACGCACACTTGCATTATTTAACACACGTTCTCCCCTTGTTTTGTCTGCCCTATCCCCATCATTTACTGTTAAACAGGTCCCTTATCTTTATTGATCACTTCATTTATCTTTTCTTAACTCCCTGTTCACCGTCTGGTGCTGTGTGTCCAAGGTATTGAGGCCAAACATCCGTCTGTTCAGACTGTCATGACTGGTTTGCTTTTGAAACAATAGGGGGAGCAGGTGGTGTGACTAAGTAGACCCTCGACAGAATAAGGGCACCACTGCTGTGTCCTGTCCCAACCTGCCAGTGATTCCCCACCCTCCCAACTGTTCCACATTAAAGCAGTCAACTGTGGCTTTACAGTCCAAGTTTTACACAACTGTTTTACAAACCAGGAAGAATTTCTTTTGTTGAAAATCTTTTGTTAGGCAGCAGAGAATGGGGGTGGGGTGGAGAAAGCCAATTCCAAGACGGAGTGCATTTTAATGTGTATGTAGATATACACTATGCAATGTGCCAAGCTGGTTATTTCATACTTCATCTATTGCTGTTCCATTTGTAAAGCCGTCATTAGATGCAATTGCACAGCATATCTGAAAACTTTATTTTGTGATTAAAAACATCTCCTTGTGTAGTTATAGGCACACACTTTTGTTGCTAAGGGAAGGAAATAAATTATTATGCCACCATAAGGATTATTTAGGGCAAATACTTTCTAAAAGTGAAAATAATTAACCTTTTAAAGTGACTGATCTTTGGATAGGAATAGTCTCCAGTTTTTCAATTAAAAAGTAGGTAAAGCCCTTCTGAGTGAATAGTTCTCTTAAATTTAGGCTAGATGATAAAGCACATGAACAAATGAGCCAGATTCTAATCTCATGGCTGGTCTACACTAGAAACTTACATCAGTAAAGCTAGGTCTCTCATGGGTATGGATTTTTCATTCACACACAAATAAAAAAAAAATCACAAAAACCTGAGAGCAGTAGCTATACTGATGTAACCCCAAGTGTGCCCCATGCTAGGCTGATGGAAGAGAAACCGGGGAGGTGAATTACCTACGCTGATGGGAGAAGCCCTTCTCTTGGCATAGGTTGGGTCCAACCTGAAGTGCAACAGCAGTATCACTGCCTCTGCACCACGATTGTGTTTTAAGCATAGACATATCCTTGGTTACATATGAGTAACTGCACTGAAAGCAACACACAGCTTCTGGTACCACACCATTTTTATACTGATGTAGCTCCTGCAATTCTTAGCCTTTTCTGGAAGTAATTCTGAATTTACACAAGTGTAAAGGAGCTAAGAAATTTACCGCACTAACTCTTGTAGTTTACCAAGAGTTTTGCTTTTGCTTATAAGGTTTGGTCCTGGAAACTGCTGAGAGATCTAGAACTAAAACAGCAAAACATCTAAACATATGAATTGTCTCCAAATTCAAGATAGCTTAAGTACTTTGGTTGGGCCCGAGTGCTTAGTGCCTTGCAGCACTGACCCTCAGAGAGAGAGCAAGAACTATTTTTTTAAAATATGACAGCTGTGAAACCAATCTGGTATTACAACTAATACTAATGCAGAAGCTGAATCAGCTGGTTAGCATTGCTTTTCTCCATGAAAGATCACCAACTGAGGTATGGCCAAAGGTTTCACTCACAGCAAAGAATTTCTTTCCATTCCACACACACATTTTAAAGAGAACATTGCAATTTATATGTATTCATCACAGAGTGACATTCTATTTCACTGTCCAAAGCAAAACAAATCCCCACACAGTCAAAACAGAAACCCAGAATTTTCACAGGTAAAACTATTGAGAAATTGTGCAAAAATAGAAGTTAAGATTGAAAAAAATATTTTAAGCCAGCGTGTTGTTTACACAGAGGCCCCTGTGCACCACTGCCTGTTTAAAGGAACCTATGTGTAAATGAGAATTAGTCTTTTTGTCTTGAAGGACACCAGGACAGAAAGGGGTTTAGTGAATGTTTGCTCTTTGCCAACAGAATGAAGGACAGTGGTCCCTCTCTTTTCAAATGGCACAGTAAGGACCCTCATCCTTGATCCTGGAGTCATGTTTATAAATCTTTGTTTTATTCTCTTTCCACTGTAGCCTGGCCTGCCCTCTAGTCTCTGTCTGACTGTAACTTGTAGACAAAGGGTGAAACCCTGGCTCTATTGGAGGTAATGGCAAAATGCCCATTGAATTCAGGGGCACCAGAACTGCACCCAAAGGGCATTCAGTCCTGCACTCAAGGGGGTTTTTACTTCCTAACAGGGGGTCTGATCCTGCAAAAGCTTCCTATAATGTGGGAGTCCCTTGAAGCCCTATTGAAATCCACAGGAATTTAGGTCATTTAACACCAACCAAAATCAGGCTAAATTCTCATTCCCCACCCAAGCCTGAAGGTTATGCATTCTTTTATAGGAGACTGTTGGATAATATATGAAAACACAAAGCCCGTTTTTAATATTAAAAATTACATCTGGATTATAGCTCATCAGACTGATCGGATATTTATCTATATAGATCACAAATAACTTAGTAAATGTACTGAGTATCATATTCCTTCCTCTGAATATGAAATAGCAACAGCTGGAAGATTTAGGAAAAACTTCTAAATAGTTCTCTTATATCTCTGGTCATTTTGAATCTGAAGACTAAAATGCTCATAATTTTGTCATAGTTTGATTCCAGGTTAATAACCACCATCACATGGAAACATCATGGGATCTGCATTAAGATTAGAAAATTTAATAAGCTATTTCAATTTCCCTGTTATTAATTTGTTGCTAATGCTATATATGATCTGAATGTTGAGTTTAACAAAATCATTATGTTCCTCTTGGCTTTTATACCTGTGTTTTGTGTAGAAATCCAAACTCCTCAAAAAGGCTGCTCAGCATTCAAGAAGCTATTTGCCATGCTCAGATCAACTTAACTATGCCCATCCTGCCTCTTTTTTGTTTTAAAGATAAACCAAATTGCAGGAAATAGCAGCTCCAATTGTATTTTAACCTTTATATTTATTTCTAGAAAGATAAAAGCAAAAATTAAGCAAAACGAAATTGGAAGCCAAGTGACATAATGTACTAATATTAACCTCTTGCCTCCAGTGATCTGGATGCAAATTTGGCTTAGGTCACAAGTGATGTGAATTTGATGGACATTTGTCTACATCACAAAAGCCACCATATAATTTTTCACTATTTGTCACCAGTGACATTTTCTGCTCAGGGGAGGCCAAAGATTGGAGTAGCATAGATGTTACAGGTCAGGAGTAAGTTATACTGGCAGAGTGATGCAGAAATTTCACAGCATCTCAGCTGAGCTGTCCAGCACTGTGAACTCTTTTACAACAGGAGTAAAATTAGTCGAACTATTTTCAGATTATTAGAATAAGTATTCCAGTGTGTGGATGAAAGGCAAGAGGGGATTTTAAAAAATAACCAATGTGCACCTGTGTATGACAGCAAGAAAAATGGATTTTTTACATTGGCCTGAAACAAGACTTACCTGTTGCAGTCATCTGGCTTGATGTAATATAGTTAAAAGGCAACACTTGGTTATCCTGACCACATGTAATGGTTTCATTTTAATTTCAAATGAGTAAAGGTATTTAAAGGGAGAGCAGGGATTCATAGTGGCTTAGGCTAATCCCATTTCAAATACAGTATCTGTATAATTGTTTTAAATAAAATTTAATACTTCCCTTTAACAATCCACAAATTATCACTTGACAATGAGAAATAATGGAGCTTTTTGTTGAAAAAAGAAAGCATGTGAGGACCGAAAGGTTAAACAGGTCTTTTCATCATGATAAATCACTGGTTAATGAGGCCACTATTGCTGGGTATTATCTTTGCTCACTTTAATGCCATTACCTTCTGGTTGTAAAGCTGACACTACTAATGATCTTCATTCTTTGAACTTTTCCACAATATTGACTGGTTGCACTGAGCAGATGTTACTTGGATTTGACTGAAAAGTGACAATTCTTACAATGGACGAATGAAAGGAATTATGTTGAATTCAAATGTATGCAGAGATCTGTAAGTAAAAACAAGAACCCTGTTCTGTTCTGACAATTACTTAGTCCTGTGCAAATATCATAAAGTTAGGGCAACTTCAAGAAAATCTCTTTTTTTTACACTATATTAGGTTTCTAAGTTTCTTTTTAATGAATGAATACAAAGGAAACATGTTCTGTACATTATTAACTACTGGAAGATGTACCTGACATTGCTTGGGTCTGTCAGGGCAGGGGCTTTGGGACGTGGGGTGCTCAGGGTAGGATCCAGGAGTCAGGGTTGGGGGATGTGAGGAGTCGTCCCAGGGCAGGGAAATAGGAGTATGTGGGGGTGCAGGAGTCAGGGTTGGGAGATAGGAAGGGTTCAGAGCAAGAACTAGGGAATGCAGGAGTCAGGTGTGTCAGGCAGAAGGTGGGAGAGGCCAGCCCCTTGGATTTATTCTGTGAGGTACCCAACAGTGAGATCTGGAATCCTGGAGTATATCACAGTTAATATTTTGAGTACCTTTTTGCTTTGACAAGTTTCCTATTTTCTAATGCCAAACTTATTCAGCATTGCAAAATGCTAGGATACTTGACATGGGTGAATAGAATCTTGAGAAGATCATAAGATCGTCAAATAGCATAATTCCCCAACACCCATATATTAAAATAGGTATTTGAATTTTAAATTAATTCCATGCATGCACCTATTACTGTAGTGTATACTACACCTACGATATGTATTTTCGAACAATCTCGAACTCCCTCATACTGCTTTCATAAATAAACAAATAGTTATATTTATGAGATCTCTATTTTAAGAATTTTGCATTAAGGACCTGATCCAAGACCCATTGAAGTAGCCTTAAATCCTGGCAAAGCGTGATGAGAAATAAAGGTGTGCACCCACAGATATTTCTTTTTCAAGATGGAGGGATGCCTGGATGAAGCCAAGCTCTGTTGCTCCTCTGTCCTCACAGATATGAGCAAATAACAAGCAACCACCAAGAAGCTGGGAGATAATGTGATCTATGGACTGAGATTCAGTAGACCTGGATTCTGTTCTCAGCTCTACCAATGACCTGCTGGGTAACCTCGGATAAGTCATTTCTCCACTATGTTCCTCAGTTTTTCTGTCTGTGTAATAGGGATAATGATACTGATCTCTTTTATAGAGTGCTCCGAGCTTGCCTGATGAGTGTTGTATCATTCTCATTATTACTCAACCCCATCTATTTTTCCATTAGTTGTAATTTAGTTTAGTTGGTAAACAATTGAGCAACTCCCCCACCCCTCCGCCACCATTCTTCAGAAAGAAGGAGTGTGTTTGAGAGGTTATAGGTATCATCTGCTCTCTTTTGCTTGTATTTGGACAATTTGAAATAAAGATGCTAGTGGGGCTTTGATTTTTTTTCCTCTATAGCACAGCATTGCTACACATGGTGAATTTGGTGTCCAGCTGCATGAGATTTGAGACTAAGTGTCTCTGCCCCATGGATCTGTTAACTGAGGTACCAGACAGTGAGGTCTGGAATCATGGGATTGCTTGATATCATGCTTAATATTTGGAGTACATTTGCTCTGTTTTGCATACAAAAATGCTCATGTATTCAAATGGGGAAACAGCATGCTCAGACGCAGCATAACTAGACTACCAACTTCCACTAACTTGAAAGGAGGGAGGCTGGCACTCATGGGTCATTGGAAGGAACGACAGAAAGAGGTATGAAGAAGCTCAAAAGTCACTCAACATTCAGGGAGGGAAGTTGGGCTGAGTTCAAGGCCAGATTAAGTATTTGAATTCCCAGGGCTTAGAGTCAGATGATTCTCTGCTTTTGTTGTTTAAAATGAGTAATGTTTCTAGTTGTCATGGGTGTCAAAAGAAGAGGAGTGGGTCTGAAGACAATAGCACTGAGGGCTGTGAAATGCCCCATACATAAAATCCAAGAACCACTTCTCTGGGGGTGCCTACCAATCCCATCCCAGCAGGACACTACGTGCCAAGACAAGGAGAGTATTTTTACTGATGTCCTTACTTCTTTGGATGGGGAAGGAGGGTCTCACACACACTGCTCCTATTCCCACTGGGGACACTGTCTTAGTGTGTGGCAGGATTGTCAGGGTGGAGCAATGGGTGGAGTTCCTGATGACCTTACTCCAGACTTGGCTGAAAGAGCAACACCAAGTCATAATCATCATAAACTATCTCCTATGTGCAAGGCCATGTCTACACTACAGTGATCTTTTGAAAGATGATTCTCTGGAAGATCTCTTCTGGAAGCTCTTTTTTCGAAAGAGTGCATCCACACACAAAAAAGGGGATCAAAAGAGCAATCTGCTTTTTCGAAAGAGAGAATCCACACAGCCCCCACTGTTTCAAAAGAACAGTCCAGGGACCAAAAAGTCTGGCACCATGAGGACTGCTCTTTCGAACAAAGGGCCCCGAAGTGTGTACACATGCTTTTTTCTGAATGAATCTTTCCAAAAAAGGTTCTGTTCCTCATTTGGGAGAGGAAGAGGGCCTCCAGAAGAAGTGCCACATTCTTTCAAAAGGAATTTGGAAGCGTGCATTTTGTGTCTGGATGCTCTGCTTGTTCTTTTGGAAGAGGACCTGATTTTCCAAAAGGACTTGCTAATGTAGATGCAGCCCAAGTGATCCTTCCACCTCCCAAATGACTAGAGCTCCCAACTTCATCTGTTCCCAGCTGGCAAAGTCATAACAAGTCTCCACTCATTATTCCTCCAGCCCTAACACCATCTTGCTGCAATCCCTTGTCTTATGTTGGTTGTGGCCCTAACATTATTGCAGAGGAATCAGTTGGCCCCAAAACTGGTCAGCCCTGCTGTATAGTTCATGGTATATTTCTGTTTCATTGCTTATAGAATAATGCAATTCACATGAGCTCTCAGACAGTAGATTTTACATACAATTGTTTTCATCTACTTACCAATCTTATTTCTTCACTTCATGAATCAGCTGCACATCCATATTGAGGGAGCCAGCATGGAAAGTGGTACAGATTGAAGGTATGGGGGAAGAAAATTAGTGTGATTTAATTAACAAAAATAAAAAGAAGCAAATAATCAGACTCACATTTATCACCATTATGTTCATTTGTTTGTTTCCCAGTCCCTTTGTTTATCTTTTCTGGCTGTACATTCAGAGACTGGGTGCCCAGAATATGTCTGCACTACAATGTAATCCCAGGACTAATGGAACTTAAATCAGATGACCTGTGTTAGCAGATCCAGGGCTTGAGCATCTACATTAATTCTTAGTCCAATATTAGAAGTTTCTAACTTGAATTTGAACCTGGGGTCTCTGGTGCCCACACTGCAGGACACAGACCCAAAAGAAGCCAGTACTCAGCTGGCTCCCTTCCCCCACAAGCCAATCCCATGGCTGGGGCTGCTGAGGTTCCAGTACTCAGCAGCAGCAAGTACCAGCACAAAAAAAGTACTGGCACTCTCCCAAAAAGCTGCTGCTCTATCCCTTTGACCATAGTACCCTGTGGGAAAACATCTCTGCCCACTTTGCTCATTACAGGAAGTTTGAGCAGCCTGCTAAGACAAGCTACTTACTAAGCAACATGGAGGAAGCCACTTTTCAAGAACTTCTCTTGTTCACACTTTCACTCCTGTGTCAGGAATTGGGTAGAGCGTCTGTGAGGGGCTAGTGGACATTTCAGCTGATCCAAGAAAAGCCTAAGAGCTTCAGGTGGAGACAGCAGCTGAGGTGTACCCAGGCATGACAGATTCTACATGGCCGATGCTGCTCACTACTCTTGGTATAGCTGCTGATGCCCCTACATAGACCGTCATGTCTGAGCGTGGGCCAGAAGCACCTCATCATGCAAACCTAGGATGACTAGCAGTGAGTCCAGAACTTTCTATGAAGAAAGCTACCTTTCTGAGAAACTTGGCCCAACTCTCTAGGATAAAGACATGCATAGGGCCACGCTTGTCGGTCCAGAAGCAATTTCTGTCAACATCTATTGCCAACCAGTTTGGTATGGAAAAGCTGATGGTAAAATGGTGGTGGAGGTTTCTGAGATGGTCAGGCATCTGGTGTACCCCAAGTTGCTAGGCATAAAAGGTATTCCTGGTGGGTTTTGAGAGAATGGCGTTTCCAAGGTGAACCAGGTGTGCCTCAAGGAGCATATGAGTACATAAACCACAAAAGATACTGCATTGTTAGTCCTGTTGTGGACCAGATAGGTCACTTTGCAATCTCAGTATGGCCTATACTGGGAAAGTTCAAGATGCCAGGGTCTTTTTCCCCCACTACCCTTACCAAGTTCTATTGCCATAAATGCAGTTACTGCTCCCCACCAATATACTGGGGAACCCCCGGGTGTAGTCTCTTTCTCTCTGACTTATGAAACCACAAGGCCCTAACCAATGATAGTTTAATTACATTTTTGTGGGTGTAATATGGTCATGGAATATAGCTTTGACAGAAATCCCTTTTAAGATGTTTACAGACCTGTTTGGATGTCAATGGCATCAGGGCTGTCTACATTACCATAGCTTGCTGTGATCTTCACCATCCTCATGAAGCAGAGGTGAGCCTGTTTCACCTGAATGGATGTAGAGCAGCAAGGGGGTGCTGAATCGGTAATCCCAGCCATGAATACATCTACTGTAGCTGGAACTTGCTTTGTGTTCCCACATGATGGAAGAGAGGCAATTAGTACATCTGTGAATGTGCTTGTCAGAAATAGATTTGGGAGGGGACTCAGTGCTTGGGAATGGCAGGCGGCTTGATTACAGAGCTCTTCACTGCCACATGTGGCCACACACCACAGCATGGACACAACCTGTTTTTCACTGCTGCGTGTAGCTACACATGCCCTACATGCTGCTACCAGTGTTGTGCAGTGTACACACTACAGCATGTATTAACTCTTCCCCCATGTTAAAAAAAAAAAAGAAGCTATTGCAAATAAGCTACAGCACAGATTCTTTAAGACACTAGAGGAAAAATAAAAAGTAGTCCATGCTGCAGACACAACCTTGCAGTAATATTTAAGCCTTTCATAGACACACACACTTGGTTGGAAAACCTACCAACAGAGCTCTCAAGGGAAAATGTACAAAATGCTTGTGTTAGCTAATTTCTCTTGTACTGAGAGCAAGCAAACTTGCAAATACGAACTTCTATTTATGCCATAAACTTGCTCCCATTTCAAAGGTTGACAATGGCACTAAAGATCCCGGAAGTGGGGAGTGTCCACATATTCTGCTCTCCTGGCTTGACTTTGGAGTACATTAACCACAGGGACACGTGGTAAGTCCTGTTATAAGATGTATTACAAAATGTGTATAGCAGAGAAACATTCCTTTCACTGGCCACCTTTCTTTTTCTCTCAGGACTGATACTGAATAAGCACCAGCCAGAGGAAATAATACATGTCAGTGAATTATATGATAGGGCTATCTCCCTGCGTAGCAGTATTTTTGCTACTTATTTACCTGGTTATCTATCAGTATCTACCTATCTGTACACCAGGTCTTTATAATGTACTATGCACCATGATCTCTCAGGGCTACATAACTTACATGAGCATACAAGTAACGAGGAGAAAAAAAATCTATTCTCTGCCATAAGCATTGTTTTGGGTATGCCTGAAAATTTTAAAACTCGTATTAATTACAATTCATGTCCTCATCTTTCCTCTCCTTATTTCTGCCTCACATCTTGTTTCTCTTCCCTATTCACCTCACCCCATCTTTGGTCTACCCACACAAAGTTATTCCTGACTTTATTACTAAAAGGAATCTATTGAAAAAAAAGAAGGGTTTCCCTTCTCACCCTGAGTATGAGAAGTTCTGGGTGACTGATGTCCAACAGCGGGGATGGAGTTCCACATCAGGGATTAGCCACTGAGGTGGCCCATTTTTCTCCTCTGACGAATCTTGATCTTGGCTCCATTAACTGCTGCTGGTTGCAGCTGTC